>NC_090806.1:27372552-28026302 GCF_036512215.1 Solanum lycopersicum
TTATTCAAAATATTATGATCTATTAAATGTATTATGTCTCATATTCTCGATAGACTTTACACCGCCTTAGAACTACTTAAGCGTTTCTTTTGATAGAGACAAAATATTAATTCAAAGAATGCATTGTACATATACCTTATGTTAAAAGTAATTATTTTTAGTCTCTAACTAGGTAATAGATGGATATTTGATATATTTATTTGTAACTCTCATATCATTGAGTTTGATGAATATTTTATTTCTAATGATATGTAGATGCATATTTTTTTAATTAATGTTATCTCACATAAATTGAATTTTATTAATGTATCTCATAAGAAAAAATATCTTTCACATTGAATGACACTTATTGTACATTAGCGTCTTAAGTTATTTATTTTGAATAGAACTTCGAGGTTGGTTAATATATGGACATAACAGTTCATTGGATGTGAAGTCATTACCAACATATGAGTTCTATTTAGAAGGAAAAATAACTACGATACCTTTCCTCTTAAAAAGGAAAAGATGGTAGTGATAAGTTAGAATTATTATATATTGATTTGTGAGGTAAATTAACATTCAAGCAAGAGTGACTTTGAGTATTCTAGGATTTCAATATATGGTTACTCATGATATGAACATATATTTTTTTTGATGTTTTGGAAGTTTGGATATCTTGATAAACTCACAAAAATATTTATGATAAACTAATATAACATCATAAAAAATATATAAAATCACTCCAATCTTATTGTAGTAACGTAAACTTCTTTGTAGATAAATGAGTCACTTATCTTATAGAATAATTGCATTTCAACTGTCTACACAAAACACTCTATAATATATCAATGTAATAGAGAAAACAAGTAGACACTTATGAAGATTAAAAGATTAATTATTGACTTATTATAAGTTATTTTGTTTCTTTTGGTATAGTATCTAGTAACTACATATCACTTTCTTAATTTAATTTCTTTCAGATCAGTACCTTGGACAACTATAAAACTAGTTGGTTTTGACGTAAGTCTACTCTGTGACATTTTTAGATATAGGATTGTCCAGCACATGTGTTGAGTGGGAGAATAAAAAATAAGAATATTAAAATTAATAATGGAATATGTGTGTTAATTGGATATCCTAAAGAATGAAAGAAGGTTTATTGTAGTATCCTAAAGAAAATAAGTCAATTGTTAACACAACTATCTCAGTTATTGAAAAGGATAATTTTAGTAAACGATGTTCATAGAAGTAAATTAGATTTACGTCAAATGAACAAAGAAATAACAAATAAGTCAATTGTAAATTCATATGTCAAGAACATCTCATCGATATGTCAGAATTGATGTTCCATTGAATTTATGTAGTAGGAGAAATGTTACTAAACATAAGAAAACTATTATATCATGTAGTGGGAGTGATATTGAGCATATTAAAAGAATACTTCAAACGAGATTGAGCATATTAAAATAATAATTCAAACTATTATATCAAGTAGAAAGATTTTGAAGAAAATATTAAATCTCAAGAACATGAAAGTCTGACTATAATAGTAGTGCTTAGTCGTAGTGGGAGAATCATAACGAGATTGATTTGTTTTGTATGTTTGAGAGAACTTTTATGATAAAGCTCTTGAAAAGAAGTACACTCTTTGAGGGTTTCAAGATAAGGTCTCTCATGATCTAGTACAAAATTGATTTGTTACTACGAAGCACTACTAGACAAAATTGCATGAGAAAATAGCTTGGTAAATTTCTTTCGAAAAAAAATAAAGGAATGCATGTGTGAGTTGTAAATGCATAGTTAAGAGTTTAAGTTGGAGATTGTTATTATATATACTATTAATCATGTATTTAGACATATTATTCTATCAATTTTTAAGAATAAATATCTAAGTGGGAGATTGTTAGGGTATATACTATTAACCATGGATTTAGATAAAGTAAATTATAACAATTGTAATAGTTAAAAGTCTAAGCGAGATATTGTTGGGATGCATACTATTAACCATATGTTAAGAAATAATATTTATTGTAGAATAATATCTGCTAAATTTTAATGGGTCATATATTCATTTATGGTGTCTATTTACTTATACAGTAGATGATTCAGTGTGTAGAGTTTTAGCTTATAGACAGAGGATTAAATCATCGGTTCTTATAAGTATAAAGTTTTTTGGTTAATAATATGTAATGAAAATTGGACATGTCATCAGATATGATTGTAGCACAATATTAGATGTGATTTATCCTAATTATGGGAACGGTATGGTTCCAATTTCTTGTTCTAGTACTTTTTGTAAGTATTTAACGGGACCAAGTAGAGATAATTGTTTTAGACTGATTGATAAAAACATATTCTCTAAACTATTAAATGTACTTATTCTTAATTTTGATATAAATATTATGATCTGTACATATTAGTTATCATTTTGATTTATTAAAATGTGAGATTCTGAGATGGGTTCATATGCCTTGTAAGTTGGATGATAATGATATATATTGGTGAAGTAATAATTTAGTTGATGGAATTCATGTCTCGTTATAGAGTTTGATTGATATGCCTTTTTGAGAAACTTATAAGTTTTCATCGTGTCAAATCTTGCAAGTGAATTTATGAAATCACGCACATTAAATAAGCTAAGCACAACTCTAAATGAAATTAATCATTAAGTTAAATTCGTAGTAATTTAATTTATTAATTAGTATGTAAAATCTTAACATGGATAATTACATAAGTGTTTAATGCGGAATTATAAGAAGAGTGCAATTACGAATTTCTAGTGGAATGATTTATAATTTATTATTGTAAGAATAATTCAAACTAATTATTTGGAATTATATCCACAATAGGAAGACTTAGTAATTAATTTTGTGGTGTCTATAGTGTCCATATTTCACTAGAACTCAGAAACTTATTTCTATGCAAAAAGGAACAATAATATGGGTTTTTCTAGTCTTCTAGAATAACAAGGTTTTCTAGTGCTTTTTGGATTAGGAAGAAATATCTATATTCTCTTAACCTAGAAAAATGATTATTAGTTTTCTCTTCGATACTTGTCCACCCAAGTATTGAGAGAGTTCAGATGTGACTTGGGTTCACGGTAGAAGACCATAGCTATCTTGTAGATTCACCTAAAGGTCGGTCTAACATGGGGATTCACTTCAAGATATATGTTCACGCTTCATGAGGTATTTATCAAATTAAATTTAGCAAGTTTATGTGTGCTAACATGATTATATGGTCTCGCATAAATGATATTCGTTATCTATGATTCATGTGAGTAGTAAATATCCTTATATGTTTTCGCTGTGCTTATATGCTTTCTAATATAAACTATTTCTCATCTAGAAAATGTGAAAAATCATCTTCATAATTTCCTCATGTTATAGCCTTCAGAACCAAATTCTTCTCCTTTCTCTTTCCTCTAATTTCTTTTTCTTGATTCTACTTGAGTTCATAAGTCATAAAATTTCTGATGATTTAATCCATAGCTAGCTTATTTAGATCCGTTGCTTCAGTGACAGCTTCATACTTACTTTACCATGATTCTTGAAGAATACTGAGGAGTTTTCTGACTGCCTTTTCATTTAGAAGTATTTCTCCCAAAGAGTATATTTCATTAAGAATGGTAGTGAATTTGATATCCATGTCTTGTATTGTTTCAACATCTGTCATTCTATACATCTCTAATTTCCTGTTTAGATTACCGAATTTTTCTTTTGTTTACCTAGGTAGTTTTTTCATGAGTGGTCTACAACCTTTTTTCATATTTTTTTGGCATCCTAACATGATGAGATTGGATACCCTTCTGGACCTTTACCGCATATCAAGTTTTTATTAGCCTTTGCATTGTTTTGTATTGCTAGCTTGTCTAGTATGTCTCATTCCGTCCTTTATTTGTGTACTTTGGTACCCCTCTTCACTTCGGTCTTCATGGGTATTTGTACATGCTGTACAACTCCCTGAAGATCTGGGTTTTCTCCTATAATATTATCCATCATATGATTTTTTCACCATCCATAATTCCATTGAACATTGGTGGTCGTTGTGAAGCTCCATCCTATGGGGTTGGTGGTGAATCCATTGATCCTTTTCAGGATTTATATCTTTTGACGAAAAAATATGCTCTTATACCAATTGAATAAACCTTAACCCTAGTGAAATAACCATGTTCTTTTATGTTTGCCTTCGAAATAACTTAACACGATAAAACAAATAGATCTTCTTTAAAACCTTTCTTAATGGAGAAAGGGAATACCCTAATTTTATTCATCAAACACAAATAACAAATACAAATCATCAACCTAAGAACTAAGTCTTATTACTTTACGAAGTCAATCTTGCTTCTCGTAACGAATCTATCTTTATCTCTCCAAGAAGTCAAATTCACTTCTTCTACAAACCCCTTCGTAACTCTCTGAGAATCCAAACTTGCTTCTTGTTACAAACCTCTCAGTAATTCTCTTCCTAATCTCTTGAAAGAATTCTAACCCCAGATATTCTTTCTTTTACTTTGTATGTCTCCTTGAATTACTTTTTCTCTTGCTTACAATAAACAACTCTATTTATGAACGTGCAAAAAACAACAGTGTTCATGCTTTAGCCTTGTCCGTGTATAGATGCTGATCTTTTCCTTTTAGAACTCGCATGTCACTTTTTTCTTATTTGAGCTGGAATCTTTTCTTTTTAATGTTTCTTCTTTTCATATAAATTAATTCATAACAATACCTCTTCCTTTTTTTTATTTCATTTTGCGTTCTTTTTCTGGCCTGCTACAATTCAATTCTGGGCTTAATTATATGAAATTGGTTCACGTTGCCGATCATCAAAATCTCAATGTTTGAAAGAGTTGCAAAACCATCAAGAAATGTAACAAAATAGTCAAAACATCATGCCCAAATACTCTGCTCAACTAATTGTTATAATACCTTACATTGAGATAATACTATTGCTACTACTACAAGAACACTCCTTTTTCTAACCATTTGCATCAACATCTAAAAATATTTTAGCCAAAGGTATGGTATGATTAAAGACACATTAAGCCAAAGAGGATCGTAGTCATGTACTATAAGTTATTTGAAGAAAACTTCTGCATTAGGTGATAAACACTGAAATTTTCACTAGCTGAATCTATGATTTCGTACTTCCATAATATTAATAGATTCCTGGTGTCTCTTTTGATTCTCAGAAGAACCAAACACTTTGTAGATCGATGCAAAAGAGGATTTGTCCCGCGAATGTTTCCTAATACAATTACTATGTGGTGATCAAAAGTTACATCTGCAGATGTTTCTTATAAATAAAGATAATCATGACCTAAAGATACACCACTATTACCAACCAAAGAAAAAGTAATAAAAACACCAAATTTGAGTCAGAACCTTGAATTCCAGATATACTAGTACTTTTTTGATTAATATATTAGAAATATCATATCAAACATCTTTAGAGTAATAACTGCAGTACATTTTATTTTAACTTATGAAGTCATATGCGGGGTGTCCCCCCCCTCCCCCCCCCACTAAATAATAAATTGCAGATTTACGAATTGCGGGGGTTTGAGCCCCTTCACCAAATATGAAATTTTGGGGTTCTAATCCCTAAAATTTTTATTTTTTAAGAAAATATTAAATAAATGATTTTACGAACTTTGGGGTTTTAACCGCCGTAGACTTTAAAGGTTGTGTCACACCCCAAGGCTACCCCCTTGATGTAAATAAGGGACATATGATCACGAGTGATCAAGATGCAACAATTAGTGATGTTGAATCTGATGATCAATAATAGAACACACCAACTACAGTAATTAGTTATTTGAGAAAACAATGCAATTGTCAACAAATAGATTTGGCTCCAATGGGGACAAAATTGTTGCACACCCTCACAAGGCTGTCACAAAATTTATGCGCAAGATCATTCATTAAACTTACCCAAGATACACACTTGGAATAACAAGGTAAGTTCTAAAATTTTACAAACATGCTTCTAACTAAAATCTCACCAGACATGACATTTCTAATGAAATCATTTAACACATACTGAAAAAATAAAATAAACATTGCAAATATTACAAGATATAAAGATGATGTTTGGTTTTTGCAGTTTTCTCAAAATGGGAAGTACTTAGATGATGATTTTTTGTTATTATATGGAAGTAAATGTTTGAAGTAACAATTTTCAAGCACAAGGAACTTGTGTGATTTACATCATGGGGCCTCGAATACAATTATCTTCTCACTTGTTGAATAGAGGATGTTATTCGATTGCGGTATATGGGAACTTATGAATGTATACATATATATACATACGTATGTCTTGAGAACTAAGAAATTATTCTTGGAACAGAAGAAATGCCTATAAATATAGCTATATATTCACAAGAGCTTACATGCCATAGTCAAACAACCTTATCTACACGACAAGTGAGAAGTTGGTTGTCCTCAATGCATATTATAAATGACACATTGTTCCTCATACCTAGAAAATTTATGTTTTAACTGTTGCCTCTCGTATAATATTAAAAAATCAAAACAAGATGAGGCTAAGTACTTTCAATTATGAGAGAACTGCAAAACCCGGACATAATGGGCAAATACAAGGATCTAATAGGTGAAAGGAACCCACTAGTGAAATCACACATACCTGATGATGAAACCAACAGAAGAGTATTTAGATTTCAGGGCTAGAACGGATGGAACCTTATTGCGTTCTTGAACTAGGGTTCTTGACCTTTTTCTCTTTTTCTTGCTTCTAATTTTCTATGTTTTGATTTAGTGATTTCACCTATGTAAGTTTTAGTAATGTTTCTAGGCATAAACTGACTAAAATATGATTATTTAGGGTCAGAACAATGTAGTTAGTGTTTAAATGAAGAGGGAAAAGACCAAAAGACCCCTGAGTTAATTGCTGTCAGACCAAACGGCTTGAAAAAACGGGCCGTCGTTTAATCGAAGGTCTATCGTTTGGGTCCGTAGGTTGGGTTTTTTCGACAGACAGACAGACCTTTACTAAAACAGGCATATCGTTTTACTCGAAGGTCTGATTTTAGCAAGGTTGGTGGATATAGAAATATAATTCAATTACCTATCATTTCATAGGTTATGGGACACCTAATTCATTTTGTACTAAGAGTTATGATCAATTGAAGTTGACCCAATTGCATTTTCCCCTAACTGTCTGTTATTTCTACCTACGGTCCGTAGATGGATGGACTGTGCTAGTCAATCGTGGTTCTTGTCAGAGAGTTGGTAAATGCATTATTAATCGGCAGACACCAACTACGGACCGTAGTCTGACCTATAAACCATAGGTTCGTCCGTCGTTCAACACTTAGTCAAATTTTCTAGGCTGTGTTTTAGGGAAGTTTCAGTCTGAATCGACGGATGTGAAATATGGGTCATGGGTCAGGCTACGATCTGTCGGCAGTAACTGTCGATTGCACCTGCAGATTATTGAAAAACTGATTTTAGGTCTGTTTTGGATACGGTGTGTTACATTATTTTCCCCTTGGGAACATTCGTCCTTACATAAAGACTGAACTAGCTGAAATAGAGGGAGAGAACTGCAATTCCCACTACTAAATACTGAGATCTGAGTTTCTGACTTCATTAACTTTCGAGAACATGAAAATACACTGAAAATGCAAGTACAAATTGAGGGAACATGATTCTAAGGATGAATTCACGCATCAATGATTGTAAAACTGAATAGGAACTATTACCTCAAGCTGGAGTGGAATCAGAACGAAAGAGGTGAGAATACTTGGCTTTCATGGCTGCTTCTGCTTCCCAAGTAGTTCTTTCTATGCACTGTCCTACACAAAACCTTGACTGAAGCGACTTATTTATTTCTCAACATTCTATTCGACGCTCAAGAATCTCAACTGGTACATACTTATAAGAAAGAATATTTTTCACTGCCACACTCTCTATATGAAACTATAGAGGCTGGATCACCCACACACTTCTTAAGAGTGAGTTGTGGATGACCGGGTGCACTGTTTCTAATTCTGCTGGAAACTCCAACTCATATGTCACCTTGACAACCCTTTTTAAGATCTTGTAAGGGCCTACATATCTAGGTTTGAGCTTCCCTTCTTGACAAATCTCATCATCCCTTTCATAGGTGACAATTTTAAGAAAACCCAATCATCATCTTGGAACTCTAGTTCTCTTTACATTAGATCTGCATAAGATTTCTGATGACTGTGGGCTGTCTTATGTCTTTGTCTAATGAGTTGCACTTTCTCCATAGCATAAAGGACTAAATATGTCCCTACCAAAGTTGCTTTACCTACTTCAAACCAACCAACAAGAGATCTGCATCTACGCCCATACAAAGCCTCAGAAGGGGCCATCTGAATGTTGGAATGGTAACTATTGTTGTAGGCAAACATAATAAGAGGAAGGTGATCATCCCAATTACCTTTGAAATCTATTACACAAGCTCTCAACATATCCTCTTAAGTATGAATATTATGCTCTTCCTGTCCATCCGTCTGCGGATGAAATACTGTGCTAAGGTAAACTTGAGTACCACGACACTTCTGAAATGACTTCCAGAAATGAGAGGTAAGATGAGGACTTCTATTTGATATGATAGACAATGGAACCCCATGTAACCTCAAAATTTCATTAATACAAATCTTAGAATAGTCCTTTACCAAATCTGTAGTCTTGACCGCCAAAAGGCGAGAAGACTTAGTCATCCTATCCAATATCACCCAAATGGGGTCATGCTGTCTGCGAGTACTAGGTAACCGTGTGATGAAATCCATATTGGTCACATTCCACTTACAAGTAGGAATGTCGATCTCTTGAGTCATACCTTTCTGGTTTTTGATGTTCTGCGTTGACTTGCTAGAATTTGGGTCACTTACTCACAAAATCTATTATATCCCTCTTCATGCCATTCCTCCAATAGACTTCACAAAGATCGTGGTACATCTTAGTGGCACCTGCATGAATGGAATATATGGGGTTATGGGCTTCTGCAAGAATATGCTTTCTCAACTCACCCACATCAGGAACAGACAATCTACCGTGGTAGCAAAATACACCATCTCCCCCTTTAGAGAAAATCTCCACCCTCTGATTGTGGACTGTACCCTTAAGTTCAAGCAAGATTGACACTGTCTTTTTTTTCGTTAACCTCTAGTACAAAAGAAGATTCTGCCCCATTCTGTACTGTTATATGACTATCTGATATGGTCATAAGGTGAACTCCCAAGCGAGAAAGCCTGTGAACATCCTTCACTAGCTCCTTCCTTTCTTCCTCAACATGGGATACACTACCCATAGATAATCTTTTTAGAGCATCTGCTACTACATTGCCTTACTAAGATGGTAATGCACACTCATATCATAGTCGTGAAGGAACTCAAGCCATATCCTCTAACGAAGATTCAACTCTTTCTGGGTGAACAAGTATTGAAGGCTCTTATGATCAGTGAATACATCTATGTGGACACCATACAAGTAGTGTGTCTAGATCTTGAGTACAAACACCAATGTTGCAAGCTTGAGAGCATGAGTTGGATAGTTTTTCTCATGAACCTTAAGATGTCTAGAAGCATAAGCTATAACCTTATCTCGCTGCATTAATACACAACCTATGCCAACTCTGGATGCATCATAATAGATCACATAACCATTTGAACCCTCTTTTAGAGTCAAGACAGGAGCTATAGTCAATCTAGTTTCCAATTCTACAAAACTTTTCTCATAATCATCTAACCATTGAAACTTGACCATCTTCTAAGTTAACCTAGTCAATGGTGAGGCTATGGATGAGAATCCTTCTACGAACCTTCTGTAATAACCTGCTAGACCTAACAAACTTATGATATATGTAGAAGAGGTTGGTCTAGAACATTGTTTCACCGCTTCTATCTTCTGTGAATCCACTTAGATTCCTTCGCTAGATACAATGTGACCAAGGAAAGCAACGGGTTGTAACCAGGTCTAACATTTGCTAAACTTGGCGAATAACTGTTGATCTTTGAGAGTCTGCAAAACAACTCTCAGATGACTTGCATATTCTTCCTCATTCCTAGACTAAATAAGAATATCATTAATAAAGATGATAATGAACAAGACCAAGTATTGTTTGAACACTCTGTTCATCAAATCCATGAAAGCTGCAGGAGCATTGGTAAGTCAAAATGACATAACTACAAATTCATAGTGAACATACCGTGTTTTTAAGGCTATATTCAGAATATCACTATCTCTGACTCTAAGTTGATGATAACCCGATCTGAGGTCTATCTCACAGAAGTGAAAAATAACCTGAAGTTGGTCAACCATTTCATCAATCCTAAAGAAAGGATACTTATTCTTGATTGTGACATTGTTCAACTGTCGATAGCCGATATACATTTTGAGAGAACCATTTTTCTTCTTTACGACCAACACTACTTCACCCCACGGTGCAATACTAGGTCTGATGATTCCCTTATCTAGAAGGTCTTTCCACTGCTCTTTCAATTCCTTAAGCTCTGGTGGAGCTATTCTGTAAGGAGGAATATAAATACGCTGGGTATCTGGAAGGAGATAAATTCCAAAGTCAATTTTCCTTCTGGAAGGGACTCCAAGAAAATCTTCAGGAACTGTCTCAAGAGTTGGGTTTCAGAGATAAAGTTCTTAACCCAAACTAGATGATAGATATAACCCTTAGATATTATCTTTCTTGCTTTATGGTAAGAAATGAATCGACCCATAGGCGCTAATCTACTACTCTTCTTTTCTCAGATTGGTTCGTCTGTAAACTGAAAACGAACAATCCTAGTTCTACAATCGACTGAGGCATAAAAGAAATGTAGAGAATCTATGCCTAGAATGTCATTGAAGTCTACCATTTCTAAATCTACAAGATCTGTGGAAGTGAGTTTCTGAGAAACAATGACATGTCAATTTTTGTATACCCGTCTAGCTATAACTAGGTCACTAACCTGAGTAAAGACTGAGAAAGGTTTTGAGAGAGTTTTTGGACTAACACTAAAGTTTATTATGATATTGAGTTATAAAAGACAAAGTAGTTTATGTTGTTTTTCCACTGAGTGAACCATATGTGAGTCACATCCTTAAGCTGATTGGATGGAAATTTCACCATGTTACTACCAATTAGTTGCATCACATCAAATATTTTCTAGAAGTCATTAATGATGTTCTGTGAATCCTCACACAAGTTGGGACCCTAAAGCTCAAGTGGATTCTTCTGAACTAAATGTTGAATCCGAGTTGTCACTAATCCACTATTTCTATTTCGAGGAATTGAAACATGCGGCTTATTCTGGGTTTTCATATTTTGAGCTGAAAGCTATGTCATATTCCAAAACTCTGTGTTTGAAACCTCATGTTCTAGGACTAAAAGAACTGCAGTAGCATTGCATGCATTATCATTACATTCTTAAACTCTGTGGGGAGGCATAATCTTAAACGCATAGCGATGGATTATAAAGGAGATCATACCAACGCACGATAAGTGTAACAAGAAATTGAAGTTTTCTAAAACACTTTGTATCGTCCCTCTCATTAGATGTGGTGCACTTCACCACCATAAAAAGGAATCTACTTAGTGCGCCTTTGCAAATATCCTTTGACACATAAACCTTGTTCTCTAATACCAAGTTTTGTCAATGTCGTGAGCTACCCCCAGATGCGGAGGCAAAACCTAGGACCACAAGTATTCCCAATGTAACATGCCGGCATGATCATGATCATACTAAAGATGATAAAGTGAATGCGGAAGCTAAATCATAATTTAAACTGAAAAGATGAGGAATACCCATATTTTATAACTTAGGAATTTGAAAATAATGAGTTCAATACAAAGAAGTTATTAACTCAACACTATGTTGAAACTAACTATGTATGAAATAAGCCTCTAACTGACTGGATATTCTTGGACAAGCCCTAACTAAGTCTAGTAAAAACTTAAACTAAATGACTAACGGACTAAAATGAACTCATGACTATTTTCATCGGAGAATGAGGAGTCACCACTAAATTTTCTGAACTAGAGATCGAAAATAAACGTGAGTGCAATCTAGATGCTGAGAACGTGAACCTACATCACGAGAAGATGTAGCGCATGTATGCATCAGTACTTGAAGGTACTGAGCATGTATGATTGATTAAAGATGAAATAATACATAACTAAACAAGCACAAAAGCAAGTATATAATCTAAACATGATATAGGTTTTGATGTGCGATAACTGGATGTAACGACCAATTTATAACATGTTGAAACTGAGTACTATATATATTGAAGAATGGTCAATACAATGAAATCTGACTGATCTATGTGAGCTACTATGCTAAATGTGGAGTCTGATGTATACGTCCATCGAGAGGACCCAATATATCCTGCAAAAGGTATAAAGGCATGCTGGTGTGATAACTAAACTAATGCCCACAGAGGGGACTTACAACGTACTTAGCTAGTAGCTTTGGGACTATTGGTTACACTTAACCCTAGTCCAACTAAGTATAATGCTACTCCCAATGAATTATGTAGTTAATTTGTTATGATTGCATTTCTATAATATTGGATAGTTCAAAACTGAACATGCAAACTGAGAATGCAACAATTAATTTGATAATTATGCATTTATAACTGAGGCATGTATATCTAAACTAACATAAATATTTTACCCAGCAAATGTAGTTCTAGAACTAAAGAAATACATGTCTACGGTCTTGAAATTCATGCGATAAATTGAATAATAACATGGAATTCTTATTAGGAACATATAACTAATTATTCATGAAGTTCTGTTGAAGTTCTAGAGATCCTAGGTCTAACCATGATATGGGAATCAAGAATCTGACTAAAAACTATGGATCTAATGGGTGAAAGGAACCCACCAGTGGAATCTCACATACCTGGTTATTAAATCCACAGAGAAATATTAGATTTTGGGGCTGGAACGGATGAAACCTTGTTGTGTTCTTGAACTTTTTCTCCACTTTTTGCTTCTAATTTTCTATGTTTTAATTTAATGATTTGACTTAGGTAAGTTTTAATCCTGTTTCTAGGCTTAAATTGACTAAAATCTAATGATTTAGGATAAAAACGATGTATCTGAGGGTTAAAACAATGTGGAAAAAGGCAAAAATACCCTTGAGTTAATTGCTCTCGGACCAAATAACAACCTGGACTGATGGACCATTGTTCAATCAACAGTCTATCATTTGGGTCCGTAGGTTGGGTCTGTTCGACAGACCTTTACTAAAATGGACATAACTTTTTACTTGGAAGTCTTATTTTAGCAAGGTTGGTGGCTATGCAATGCTAAATCAATTATCTATCATAGCATAGGTCATAAGATACATAATTCATTTTGTGTTAAGAAGTTATTATCAATTAACAATGACCCAAATGAATTCCCCCCCCCCCCTAACTGTCTGTTAATTTCCACCTACGGTCATACGTACTGTTTGTAGGTCCATCTACGGACCGTGTAGGTCAATTGTGGTTCTTGTTAGAGAGTGGGTAAATGGGTATTAATCGACAGACACAAACTGTGGACCATAGTCAGAACATTGTTAGACACTTCGTCAAATTTTCGGGGCTACGTTTTGGAGGACTTTCTGTCAGAATCGACGGATGTGCAGTATGGGCCGTGGGTCAAGCTACGGACCGTTGATGGTAACCCTCAATTGCACCTGCTGATTTTTGAAAATCTAATTTTTTGTCTCTTTTTTATACGGGGTGTTACAATTTGAATATGTTTGTCTTATCGATTTTTATTTTATTATATTGGATGCCCTAAGAGAACATGATTTGATGTAGGGGTCCTATGTGAGAATTTCCGCTACCTATATTTCTCGTGATAGATCGGCCAACGACGTGACAACTCTTTATCGAGTTTTAAAAAAGAGAAGAGTCACAGCCTAATGAATTAAATGTGCATTAGGAAACCATCCTACACTAAACAAACAAATAAATTTAATTTAAAGAACTTATTAAATAATAGGCCGGTAAGGATTAAAATTAACTCGAAAGGATGGTGTTAGTCATCTATCGAGGTCCAAAATGAGAATACTAGTTGAATCTTATGAATTATGAATGGGAAATGTGTGGTTAAAAAAAATTATTAATTAAAAAATGATGTGGTAAAATATGAAAAACTGAATAAATTAGTGTAAGAAAAGACTAAGGGGGTGTTTGGATAAACTTTTTAAGAAACTGAAAAAGTCAGAAGTAGGTAGCTACCTACTTAAAATTTTTTATTGTTTTATACTTTTAAGCCTAAATTAAAACACAAAGTATTTTACCAAATACTTCTAAAATTGAAAAGTACTTTAAAAAGCTCTTAATTTATTTATATGTAGTTTTTAGATTTTAAGCACGTTTTAATTTTGGAAGTATTTAGGTAAAAGAAAAGCACCTTTTTAAAGCTTAAAAGGTACCCAAAGAAAAGTCAAAAGTGAAAATTTAGGAGTTCCCAACTTATGATTTATGGAATTTTACTTAGACCACTCAAAAAACTTAATCCAAACACCCCTTAAATTATTAATTAAAAAATCATTTATTAAATATTATCAAAATTATCTAGCAAAAACAACTTCAAATGTGAAAGTTTTTGTTGCGTAAAATTAACGTATATAGTTTAAGAAAGTCATGTAGCCAAACATAAGACATCATTTACTAGTTATAATTCGTAAAAGAATATTAATCAAATTAACTAATTAGATGAAAAAAAAAAAAGACAGGCGAAATATATATGCGACTTGCAAATAAAGAAAAATTTAATGTACTACAAATAGTTACAACTTAAAACAACTCTACTAGTTTATTACATGGACAAAAATTATCAAATATTAAAGATATCATAATTCTAGCGATCCCAAATACAAAATATTAAAAGACAAGATGAAATTATGTAGTATGCGAATTTAGGCATGAATTACAATCAATGATTCATGCATAACTAGTTAAGCCATAAAGTTCAGTAATTCAACTGAACAATGCATGCTCTCTTGCCATTAGATAAAAATGAAAAACATATTATGTTGATAGTAAAAGAAGAAAGAGATTGACGATAGTAATTGAATGAAACAAATAAAAAGAGAAACTAAGTTGAAATGAGAAGAGTAAAGAGTATGAGAAATTAACTTGGTCAAATGAATATACATTAAGTATAAAATGTAGTAATATTAAATAATAAATAATGGGGAAAACTTATTCATAAAATAGGTTCAAACTCAAATATGGTTGCCAGTTACTATAACAAATGAAGGTAAATACATATATACATCTATATCTATCTATCTATCTATCTATCTATCTATCTATCTATATATATATATATATATATATATATATATATATATATATATATATATATATATATCTACTCTCTTAGATGATTTGAGACATGCGAAATAAATTCTTGAAGAAAATATTCAAGAGTACTAAATAAAATATTTTTATATTTAAAAAATTGTAAGAAGCTAAAATATATGTATATCTTTTTATGTATTATATTAAAGCATCTTGATAATTTAACATAATAATAACTCGTGTCAAATGTTTGATACATTTAAGAGGGTAACATATACAATTTTAATAGGAGGCAATAGTGGGATGTTTTATTTTTATAAAGCTATATGTGTGCTTCATATAAGAAGATGGTTATAGCTTGTCCTTCTTCATAATTTTTCAAAATGCACCTGGATGAAGCCAACTTTAGCCGGTCCATTTTTCATCATTTACCAAATGTAAATGGCCTCCACTAGGGTGACGATTCCATTTGAGTTTTGCTTCGAGCGTTTACATCTCCATTTATTGTGGTTGAACTTCAAGCAACGTCACTCCAATTTGTTGTACCTGTAATAATTCAAAGAGATGAGAGTATTTATGTTGTGAAGTTTTAACTAGTCAAACAATAAAGTAATAGAAACTCTTCATCAAAGTAAGCACATAATGATAAAAAGAGTTAAAAATGTGTAAGCACATCAAAATAAGCAAATCAAAAGATCCCAAATGAATTTGTATGTCATCTCATTTTTGTTCTCATGATTAAATTAAGTGTGCTTTAAATTTTGTCAAATTTTATGTTATACGGCCTTGTGATTCTAGGTTGAACTAATGGAATAAATAGAGAATTTATAAACCATATAGACAATTAAGAATAAATAGCTAGTGACGAAATTTTAGGTGAACTTAAAATTTCAATATTGCTACTCTATAATCACATATACCGTTAATTGTTGATATTCTTAAACATTTCTATTAGAACCCTTTAAATTTAATGAACCCAGTGATATTAATAAATAGGAAATTACACTAAGATATACAAAGCTAACACATGCTGTCACAGATATAAAATCAAATTTATTAAAGCTAGGGATTACAAGTGAGCGGATGTGTTCAAATTTGGCCTGGTGAAAATAAGTAAAGAAAATAGACGGGTCTAGCAAATTTACTTTGGTCAAAACTAGTCAAAATTGGTTATAGAATGGGTACATACTCAACCAAACACAATTTTTACTAAGTCAAATTGTTTCATCTGTTCTTTTTAAAGTTTCTGTACCTAATGAAATTACTTCTTTATTATGACTATATATGACATATCAAATTTCAAATAATTGAGAAAATATCTCTTGAGTAAATTTGTGTTACATATAAATCAAATCTATAATAGACTTAAATAGATTTAGCTAAAAATAGGTTGATAAACCACCCAAATATAAATGGATTTGGCGGGTTAGGTTTGATTTTACCACCCCTAATTTAAATATCCACCAAATTTGAAGACTAGATGAATTTAACAACAATAAAAGAAATGTAAACACTACTAGGAATTTGATCTACTGCCACAGTTCATTTATCGTTGCAATTGACTATTATACCGTAGCCATAGGTCTAATGCAACGGTTAAGGCAACCGCTACAACAGATCACGTATCAATAGATCTGTCGCTACGGTTATGTATGAAGGTTCCCATAACTGTAGCAGTAAATAGACCTATTGCTAAGGTTTTTACTTTCTTTACTTGCCAACGGTTAGTGTAGTATTGATACGGTTATGAACCGTTGGAAAAGAGGTTTATGCATTAGTTCTTTTGAGGCTATGACTACAGTTAATATCTCGTTTCAATAAATAATTTTCTTCTTTTGCAACGGTTTTATAAGGTATTGCAACAGTTTTAAACAATTATAAAAATGTTACATAATGGCTATTGCAAATGTTATTACTTGGTACTGCAACGATTGTTACTACATTCTGCAACAGCTATTATGAAGCTATTGCAACGTATATTTATTATTGTTACAGTTCCATAAATGGTATATTATTGAGATATTGCAGTAATTTAATAACATAAAATACACATGAATTATTCACGAGAAGAAATGTTCGACACTACAATTAGAATTCAAGATCCACGATTCTAATATCAAATTAGCAAAATATACAAAATAATTTTTACCATTCAAAAAAAGGTGAAACACATGTACCACACAGTATTCGATCTTCAAAATAAAAGATTTCTAGAACACCAATAAAGTTAACATCCACAATTCAGCTCCTATGTCTAGTCTTCACTGCTACTTTCATCGTCTTCATCAATTTCATCACCTACATAAAATTAGGGAAAATATAAATAATTTAGCAATTTTTTTGCAAAAGCTTAATTAAACCACAATAGTCATATATATTTCAAAGTTAATACTCAGGAATTTCAAGTTAAACACCTAGCAATATCAGACAAAAACAACAAAAGATTCAAGCTTTCCGCAAATTCAACTCAGCAAACTCTTCAAACAACGAAACAATAAAAAAGTTCAATGTTACGTTTCAAAAAACTCATTCAAAATTCTCCATTCACGGTAATATAAAAGAGAAAAAGGTATCCAATAGATGCATGCTATAGTGAAGCATCAAAGCAAACTACAGTCTTAAGACAGAAACCTAAAGAATGGACTGTATTACTAAGAGAGTTGAGAAAAAATTAAGACCTGATGAGTTAAAAATTAAAACCTTGCTCGTAATTCTTTCATAAAAAGAGTATGTATGGTAATACTTTCATAACTATATGAAACTACTGACTCTTTAGCATCTCAAATGTCATGAATAACTTGAACTTAATAGTAATGCAATGCATTACTTCTTCCTACATATGTTAAAATCAGTATACCTGTAAATTACATCCATAGGCCAATTCACTCCAAAGTAAGACAAAGTACTTTAGTTCTTCTCAAAGCTAAAAAAAATACAAGATTCAATTCGTAAACTCGTTGAATAATATAACAACGAAAAGATTCAATCTTTCAAGAAACTCATTCAAAATTCACCAACCAGTATAATTCAAAATGCAATGACTTGCTTCTTCCTATGTTAAACACATAATATTTCAGGGGAAAAAAGAAGCTTTCCACAAATTCAGCTCATAAAAAGTCATTAAATAACAAAACAACACAAAGGTTCAATATTTTAAGAATTTCATTCTGAATTCACCAACCACTATAAAGTAAAAAACGACACATCAAATGTAAAAAATTTCTTCATTGCTGCCATACATGCTTAATATCTATTGAACAGTGGGACTTTGAGTACATATACAGCCCCCTGACCCATTTGTCCTAGAAATTCATTTGTCATCTTCTCTCGAACAAGATTTGATTACAACCACACATAAAACATCCATTATTTTCACAAACTGTTTTAAGAAGTTAAAACAAAGTTCAATTCCATTTATCGCAAATTTCTTTCACAGCCAAACAACATACTTCACCACTCCTCCATATTACCAGCAATAAAAAATGAAGAAGAACAAAAAAAAGAGTCGCAATAGAAAAAAAAAACAAAATCGTAATAGAGAAAGGAAATGAAGTTGCAACAGAAATATAAAGAAGAAGAACAATCAATCAAAATAAAAATGTAGACATCAACACTTTCACATTTTCATAGTATTTCAGCTTTAATATGCTCAACAAACTTTAGCACATTCAAAAATAAGCTCCACAAATTTCAGAACATTCACATTAAATACGCTAAACTTCACATTTGAACACTCTAAATTTACTTAAAAGATCATGTGTGTACTCATTTAAGGTAACAGACAGTCATTGCATTCCGATGATCAGGTCTCTGAACTAAATTGCAACGTCTTTTTTCTTTTAAATTAGGACTTCACACTATATGTTTTAACAATATCAAAAAACATAGTTCCATTTCAGTTATCGCAATTTCATCCACAGCCAAACAACATACTTCATAACACACACCACATTACCATCAATTAAAAAAATGAAGAAGAACAACAAGAAAAAAGAGTCACAATAAAAAAATAAACAAAATTACAATAGAAAAAGGAAATAGAGTTGCAAAAGACATATGAAGAAGAAGATGAAGAAGAAGAAGAAGAAGAAGAAGAAGAAGAAATAATCAAAAGATAGAATTAGCAACACCAACATTGCTCACTCCCTTGAACAGAAGTCGATTCTCTTTGTGAAGAAATGGACAGTGCTGCCAGTATAATAGGATCAATTAATCTCGCATGCTTAAGTTGTGAAATTACATATGCTATAATGTCCTGTCGCACAGTTTTCTTTTGTTCCTCCATTTTGTTACTCCATTTGTTCCAGATGCATAAATAGAGTATCCACATAGTTGAGTTACAATAAAATTTGCAGGGAACTAAGCACAAATCAGATGCAAATATAGAGTATCCACATAGTTGAGTTACAGTAAAATTTCCAGGGAACTAACCACAAATTAAACTATTAGAAGTTAAAGCCAAATAATTTTCAATATTGAATAAAGGACAAAATATTTATGGGGGAACAAAAAGTCAAAATTTAACAACAGAATCAGTTCCATCCCACATGAAAGTAATACTTCCTAGACCACATAAACTACAAATTCAAAGGCAATTAAATCAACCATATAAAATGAGAAAATTAGTCAAAGATTAATGAGATAAGCAAAGAAATCACAAGTACTATGTGGATAGTCGCAACCTCCCAGTTATATGCTCTTTATACTCTTCGGAATTTGTTAAAGATGAAATACGAAACTCCACATATCACAAACAAACATGACAAAAACAATTGCTCAAATTAAGGCAGTAAGTAAAAGGAAGATAGCACAAAAGCTGAACTAGAGGAACAACAAAGCAACCAGACAACTAGAACCATGCTAACCAAAGTTAAATAAAGTTGATAGATAACTTCTTAAACATACTTGACTAAACCAACAAGTGATTGAAACAATATCACTCACGAACAAAACAATACCTAACACAAGAGCATAGCTTATACCTCAAAACAACTAAGACACACTCAATTTGAAACCAAACAGTCCATCACTATGCATCATTAATAAATCAATGAAGAAAACAACCATTCGAGCGAAGGAGAACAAAATATGACAGTAAGCTTTAGATTATCAAAACAAACTGCTGGCTAAAATGAGGTGAGGTCAAAAGAATTATCTTTTCGGGACAGCGACACTGAGACGACAACACAAAAAGGTTTCTAACAGACTATTCAATGGTTCTACATTACAAAGGGTTGACTCAACCCTAAATCCTCTTCAAGTTTAACCCCAAATTTGTTTCAAGTTTAACCCTGAATCTTCTTCAAGTTTAACCCAAAATACTGAGCTGTACTTTATTTTAGAAGTTTTTTCTTTTCTTGTTTAACTATACATCACAGATTAATACTGGGGATGTGTATAGACTGCCTAGATTAGAACAAATAACATAGATTTAAGAATAACCCATTGTTTATTATTTATGATTTTTTAAAATAATTCAATGGAGACCTCGAAATCATGAACTAGCAGGGTAAACATAAACATTACTCACTTTTATATGGAAGATTTTGTAGTCAAACCTCGGTATCCAAGAGGACCAACGAGCTTTACCAAAATCTTTGAAATTGTTCGTTGTTGTTTTCCTCACAAAATGATTCATTGTCGTAGAGCTTTGCTGTCCAAAAGCTACTTTAATTGAAAATGTATGGAATAGGGCTTCGTTAACGTTGTTTGTGGAGTATGCTCACATCGGTGAAGGTTTTGGTAAACAAGTCTTTTTTCTTTTAGATTTTCTAATGAGAGAATATATTTAGGGATAAAAATATATTTAGGATCTTTGCAAAATTAATGGAGGGAAATATATTTTTTAGGAAGGAAATATATTAAGTGATAAAAATCAAAACCACAATATTTTTCCTAAAATAACCGTTGTCATAGAGTTAGCTATTGCGAATGTTATAAAATTTGTAGCCATAGAATCTCTATAGGGACAGTTATAGGGATGATGCAACAGTTCATTTAAAGAATTGTTCTATTAGATTCAAGGTTATTTGGCCACAATTATAACCGTTGTAATAGGTGAGCTATTGCTACGATTATAGAATCGTTGCTACATAAGCGTTGCAGTAAGTCAAATTTCTAGTAGTAAAATTTAGGTCAAGGAACGTACATCAACACCGCTAAAAATTACAGCTAAAAACATAGAATAAGAATTTTAAGTTTTCGATCGTGCCAAAATGGTCATTTCATAACGGTGTTCCTATGGTTGCGTTTTTTAGACAGATTTATGGTTAAGGAGATGAGGTTTAGGGTGTCACTCATGAATATATCATGGTGTTTTCATGATAGTATTTCTGAAATTTTTGATAGTGAATATTTAGTGTTGGTGGTTGTCGATATGATCAGTGGAGGCGAAGGTAGTGATTGTTTCACTGGCAAAAAAGTGTGGAGGAGATAGGAGGCGGAACAAGAGAGGTATGGTGGTTTTTTGGAGTCTAGTTTCCGCTATTTTATAGATGAGGGAAAGGAGGAGAAGGGAGGTATTTTGGTTTCGCCAGAGTTGAGAGACTCTTCACAATTGTTTCATAGTAGTATAACAGCTGAGGAGAGGAGAGTGAGGGTGTGCGGCGGCTCATCTTCAATTGGGGAGAAGATGAACAGTGATTTAGGTTTTGGGTAAATAAATAGGAAAGGTAGAGGATTTAATCTTGATCGTTGATCAAGATGAGATAGATGTCTATGATGAAAAGATAGGGTCTAGGATTTTTATTGTGTCATAATTAATTTAACTAAGTTAGAATTAATAAAATTGGATAAAAATGTATTGGACTTCAATAATTTTGAGGAAAATATATACTACTATTTATAATAAAATACTACACATATTACGTAAAAGAAATAAATAAATGATAATCATATGTTTTCATATAAAAGAAATGCACCTCATTATGAATATTAGAATATATAATTAGTTAATAAAACTTGTTAAGGAATGACAAAAGCTTTATATTGGTGGTTAATGAGATGAGTGAACTACTAATGAGATGGGTGAACTCCTTAGAAGGCTTGGACAATCCTCCTCCCTTTGAGCTAACTTTTGGGGTGTGAGTTAGGACTAAGACCTAATTTCACCAATATATATACAAATTTAATCATATAATAAAACAAATAAATTTTAAATATATATTTAATTGAATGAAAGTACGAAAATGGCTTTTAATTCTGTCAAATTTGGTATAAATAACAACACTCTAATTTATTTGTATATGCCACATAAGACGTGATTCACTACTATTTCCTATTTTATAGATATATGTTTTCTGTATTCTGGTATTTTTTTCCATTAGGACATCCAATAGGTTCTTCATTTTAGTTGCATTCTATCTTATCAGATCATGATGTATCATTGAATTATGTTTTCATTTTATGTTTTTCCTATTTAACGAACACATTGTTAATGACTAAAATTGTTGTTCTCTTCTACATATAAAATCTTTATATTGTCTCAAAACTTTTTATGAACCTCAAAGAGTTCTATGTTTTTGGTAGGTTAGTCAAAGGTAGAATCGAGACTAGGTGAGTTGTATGGTCATCGAGGAATGGGTGGGGTGTAATGTTGAAGTTTTCGAACTCATTAACGCAATAAAGGAAACTCGTCAAGTAATTTTTACCTGCAATCTTATTATTGATATAAATATCATGGTATTATTATATTTTTAAAATTTAAAATCTATCTTGATGAATGTTTTACTATTAAAAAAAAAGATAAAAGATAAATTCTCAGTGATGCAATACTTGCTATGATCAAAAACACAAAATAGACAAATAAGAAAATTTTCTTTTATATTTGTACTAAAATGTATTAAAATGTATTAAAATTTAGAATGGAGTAATCGTAAGTAGGAACTATTACTTATTGTAATATGCAATTTTCAAAGCTTGTATCTTCATTCATAACCTACAAAGGATATTAGGTTTTAATGACCTTCCATGTTAATTTCTTCATTTTATGATCTTTTAAATGTTTACATCTTTCATGTAGCAACCATAAGCCATTACTTTTTGGGACTGATTATTCGGTCGCAGAATCACTCATTTTGGATTTGTTACATGTTTTTGTATTTTGGCGCCATTGAATCTCATATGGTTGACTCAATAGATATTTCAAGAAGAAGATATAAATTTGACACTTCAAAATATATAGTTTCCACATATAGTCGTCCTATTAAATAACAAAAATATCATTAACTTAAATGAGTTTTTTATGAAGTTAAATTACCAACAATACGAAGTGGCTGCGCCTCATGGGGCGAATTCCCGTTATTTTTATGAATTTTTGAGTTGAGGCAATGAGGTGCGTGTAAGCCTTGCATCACAAGGTTTCCCCTCAA
Organism: Solanum lycopersicum; assembly: GCF_036512215.1. Taxonomy (NCBI): domain Eukaryota; kingdom Viridiplantae; phylum Streptophyta; class Magnoliopsida; order Solanales; family Solanaceae; genus Solanum; species Solanum lycopersicum. Next base: position 27,396,200 of record NC_090806.1, read on the forward strand.
ATCTTGAGGTAGAGTGTCTCGTGAAGGATGTGTGTCGTGCACCTTGCCCTCCAATCTGCCTGTTCGCAGGATGCCATCTAGTAACGACACCCCAAGGACCACCCGAAGGGTCCTTGGGGAGGACCCAAACATGGATGAGCAGGATGCCCCTTCGGGTGGTCCTTGGGGTGTCGTTACTAGAAGTTTGAACCCTTTGTACTACATAATACCCAACCAAGGTCTCTTTACAAGTTTTGGACCTCATTTGACACCTTGAAACCTTCACCAAACATAGGGATGACAACTAGTTCAAATTAGCTAGTTTTCGGACGTCAAGGTCTTTCATTGTCGTTGTTGCTATAACCTTTTTCAAATGAACTTATTACATTAATATAGGTCTGGAAATATAATTCTAAAAATTACTAATTAGATTATGCTCTAGTCTAAGTCATGGCATTTGAAGAGTGTTACATTACCCCCCCTCTAGGAACATTCGTCCTCAAATGACACTAAAATCTTTTAGAGGGTAATAAATAGACTCAACACTAGAAGCCCAACCAACACATAACATAACATCATAATGAGTCACACCTCATAGGATTACTTCACAACTCCTTTCAATACATATCACAACATCAAATATAACACTTAATTCATGATGCATAAACATATAAGAGCTTTATATTCATAACACATAGTGAGAAGTTTCCTTCTCAACATCAACATGAGCTCAAAATAATTCAAGAGTTACCACGCTATCCCTCTATTCAAGACAACAGCATGACATCAAAATCTCAAGAAGACACATGCATACATATTTCATGTAAGTGCAAGAATAGAGTATGAAAGCTTTCTCTTAACTCATATTGGTATGACTTTTACCATAACATTTACCTATTTAGAAAACAAGTCAATTTCCTGATTATTCATAAATTTTTTACTAAAAGGAATGTCTAACCTCAAAGAGTAAAAATATGAGGGTAGAGTTACTTCATGTCGGCTTCAGCCTCCCATGTTACACCCTCGACAAGATGGTTCCTTCATAGAACTTTTACAGAGGCAACCTCCTTGTTTCTCAACTTCTTGACTTGGAGATCTAGGATCTTAACTAGAACCTCTTCATAGGAGAGGTTCCCATCGAATACTAAACATTCTATAGGTAGAATAGACACTAGGTCACCTATGAATTTCTTGAGCATAGAAACATGAGACACCGAATTAACTGAAGCTAGTTCGATAGGTAGTTTAAACTCATAGCAACCATCCCAATTCATTGTAAAACCTCATAGGGACCGACATACCGAGGACCTAACATCCCCTTCTTACCAAACCTCGTCACCTCTTTCATAGTTAAATCTTCAAATAGACATGATCACCTATTTCAAACTCAAGGCCTCTTCTTCTATTGTCAGCATAAAACTATTGATGACTATAGGCTTTCTTCAATCTATCTCTTATGATTTGAACTTTCCCTATAGCCTCTTAGATAATATCTAGACCAAGGATTGAGGAGTCACCAACCTCAAACCATCCAACCGAAAATCTATACCTTCTAACATAAAGAGATTCAAAAGGTATCATGGAGATGCTCGATGATAGCTATTGTTGTAAAAGAACTCAATCAAAGGTAGATGATCATCCCAATTTCCTTTGAAGTCAATAACACAGCTCTTAACACGTCTTCAATGGTCTGAATGGTACATTCCGCTTGACCATCCATCTGAGGATGAAATGCAGTGCTAAGTATCATTTGAGTACCTAAACCTTTTTGAAAATCCTTCCAAAAATGAGAAGTGAATGGGGTGCCTCTATATGAAATGATGGACAAAGGAAGTCCATGAAGACTCACAATCTCATTAGTGTAGATCCTTGCATAATTTTATCCGTGTAAGTAGACTTAACATGAATAAAATGGGAAGATTTGGTCAACCTATCCACAATAACCCATATTGAATCATTTTGCCTCCGGGTTCGAGGAAACCCAACAACAAAATCCATATTGATTTCTTCCAAATTCCATGTAGGAACATCCATGATTTGGTTTAAACTAGCTGATTTAAGATGCTCAATTTTAACCTGTTTGCAATGTGGACAGTTAGCAACAAACTCTGTTATGTCCCTTCTTAAACCATCCCACCAATAGATATCTATAAGGTCATGATAAAATTTGGTGTCACCCACATGTATAGAATAGAGTGAAGCATGGGCTTCTTCCAGAATTCGATTTCTCAAATCCTTATCATCGGGTACACATAATCTCCCTTGGTACCTAAGAATACTATTCCACCCTTGGGAGAATTACTCAATGAGATTACCAAGTACGGATTCCTTCAACTCCATCAATAGTGGATCAAGGTCCTGCTTAGATTTCACCTTTACCACTAATGATGAGTCGGAGTTATGATGGACCATGAAACCACCATTTGGAGAATCTTTTAACAACACACCTACTCGAGCAAACATATGAACATATTTTACAAGTTATTTCTTCTCTTCTCCAGATTAGACACACTACCCATAGTCATACGACTCAAATCATTCGCAACCACATTAGCCTTGCCAAGGTGGTAAGGACATTCATGTTGTAATACTTCAAAAGTTCTAACCATCTTATCTGTCGGAGATCTAACCGTTGTTGTGAAAACACATATTGAAAACTTTTATTGTCAGTAAGCACATCAATATGCACTCTATACAAATAATGTCTCCATATCTCAGGGTAAAAACTACAACAACTAACTCAACGTAATGAGTTAGGTAATTCTTTTTATGAACTTTGAGTTGCCTAGAAGCAGAAGCTATCACCTTACCATGCTGCATGAGGACATGTCCCAAGACCGCTCGAGAAACATCACAATACACTATAAAGCCTCCATTGACCTCCGCTAAGGTCAAAATTAGAGCGGAGGTAAGCTTATCATTCTATTCTTGAAAACCTCTTTCACAAATTTCCGACCACTCAAACTTAACCTTCTTTTGAGTCAAATCTTTCAAAAGGAGAAGCAATGGACGAAAATCCATCAACATACCTTCTATAATACTTGGATAAATCGAAGGAACTTCTAATGTTTGTGGGAATCAAAGGTCTCGGCCAATTTCTGACTACATCCGTCTTTATCGGATAAACTTTTACACCATCACTAGAGATTATGGCCAAGAAAAGCAATTGACCTCAACAAAAATTCGTACTTATTAAATTTGGCATAGAGCTGATATTCTTTGAGGACTTTCAAGGGCAACCTCAAGTGACTCACATGCTCATTTTCATTCTTAGAGTATATCAAAATATAATCATCGAACACAATCACAAATGAGTCGAGGAAATCTTAAAAAACTCTATTCCTTAGGTACATAAATGCCATCGAATCATTTCTCAACCCAAAATAAATAACAAGAAATTCATAGTAACCATATCTAGTTTGAAAAGTTGTTATGGGAATATCTTCACCTCTCACACTAAGTTGGTGATATCCCGACCTCAAGTAAATCTTGGAAATGTAGCTAGCACCTTGGAGTAGATCAAATAAATTATCAATTCGAGGGAGAAGATACTTGTTCTTTATGGTGACATTATTAAGTTGGTGATAATCAATGTACTTATTCATAACAAACAATGCTGGAGAACCCCGTGGTGAAATACTACGTTGAATGAAACCCTTGTCTAGTAAATCTTTGAGTAGAGCTTCAAATCTTTCCATTCATCCAGAGCCATCCTATATGGAGGAATTGAAATGGGATTCATATCCAGTTATAAATCAATGCCAAAGACAATTTCCCATTCGGGAGGAACTCTTGTAAGGTTATTAGGAAAAACCTCAGGGAATTCCCTCACTATTGGGACTGACTTAATAGAAGGACTTTCACATTCTAGGTCCTTAACACTCACAACATGGTATAGACAACCCTTGATTATCATCTTACAAGCCTTCAAGCAAGAAATGATTTGAGCCCTTGGCATAGAATTTCCCCCTTCAACTCTAGAATGAATTCATTTGGGAATTTGAACTTTACTAGCCTTGTTCTACACTCTATGGAAGCAAAACATGCACGAAGTCAATCCAGACCGAATATTATATCAAAATAAAAAATGGCAAGTTCTACAAAATTAATAAGAGTAACTCTATTGGGAAACATTATAGGACTTTTCCTATAGACTCTTTTTGCAACCACAACGTCACCCATTTGGGTACAGACCAAAAAGGGTTCAATCAAAACATCGGGAAGTATATCGTAACTTACTAGCTACAAAAGGTGTAAAAAATAAAAAGTATCGCCTATATCAAGCAATACATAAAAATTAACAGAGAAAACTTGTAATATACCCATCACAACGTCAAGAGAGTTCTCTTGTTCACCCCTAGCCTTGAGTGCATAAAACTGGTTCATTTTTGGAGTTTCAAAACTAGGACCGCTTGGTTGAGCTTGGCCATTTCCCTTGCCTTATATTATCACATTAGGAGAGTCTTTTAGCATATGTCCACCCTTGCCACAACCATAAACACTATTAGTCCCAACGAGACATTCACCCACATGTTTCATACCACACTTACCACAAGTTGGTCTCCTTTTTGGTGGATCAATATTTATCTCCTTTTGAGGTTTAGGATTAAAAAATCTATCATTGAAATTCTTGGAGAAATTATAAGGAACCTAATTTTAAAACCTCTTCTTGAACTTTGGCTTTTCTTGAACATCAAGCCTATTCTTAGAGGAACTACTTTCAAAATACCCTGCCTTCTTAGCTTTCCTATTCGTCTTCCTCGGACGACTATCCTCAACCTGTTGATCATGAACCATCAACCTAGAAAGATCCATATTATCATGATGCATGGCTGCATGACATTATTGTTCAAACTCTTTGCCCGTTACAAAATGGCTAATCTCATCCCTATCATTCGAAACCAAAGAGGAAGCATATTTGGATTGTTTAATGAATTTCAACGAGTAATCCTTGACATTCATACCTCCTTTACGAATGTTGATAAACTCATCTACCTTAGCTTCTCTTTTCTCCCATTAGAAGAATCTGTCAAGAAATGCCTTTTTGAAGATCTCCCAAGTCACGGGAACACCTCCTAAAGCCCGACTATCCTTCAACTGATTGTACCATGTCTGAGCCACATCTTTCGGTTGATAGACAACAAGCTCAGCCTTTTTAGTAGCTCACCCCCATAGCAAACAAAATCTTTTAAACCTTATAAAGAAAGCCTTGGCGGTCTTTGTCAACCTTAGATCCGAAAAATATATGAGGATTCATCCTCGTAAAATCCCTCAAAGGGCTAGCCATAGAGCTAGCATGTTGGTTCTATTGAGGAATAACCTCCATGTTAGCTTGTGCTGCAATAACCTGAGCTTGGGTGGTGATGGATTGGGTCATTTGAAGCTGGGCTGCTCTCCCCTCACCATTAATCATTGCCGGAGGATTGACAGGAACATGTTCGTTTGCAGCAGCTTGCATTTGAGGTGCATTTCACTTGTCTTGGGGAGTAACTCCCGCATTCGCAATCTCATATCTTACTCTCCTCGCGGTTGTCCTTCTTATGTTCATTGCCTAAAACCAGAAGAAAGGTATTAGATGCTTAAAGACACATAGTGTAAAAATTCTAAAGGCATGACATAGGATTATCAAGATAAGAGAAGTTTCCTTGTCATCACACAGCCTCTCATCCATAATTGTGGCGCGTTTCACACCCATAAATAAGATATTGTGTAATGTGGTTTAGTGAAACATTGATCCTAATGATAGTTAACCTCATGTTCTGATACCAAGTTTGTCACACTCGGAAAGTACACCCCAGATGTGACCGGCGTCATTTTCCTCTCAGAGGACTCAGACAATCCTCTTAGTGTTTGTCATAACATGTCATCAGTTAAAATTTGAAAATTTAAAACTTATAATACTATGTGAAGAATACTTAGACTTTATACTTAACATTCATAATAGCATAAGATATTCTAAAACTTTTTCTCAGATGTATAAAACCATCTAAAAAGTACGAATTTAGACTTAGCCGATAAATAGTCAATAGGTCATATAGGCCTTAATACATAACAATCCAAAGAACATAATGAAAGCACAACTATTATTAAAATCTACTTTAGTCTTCGCAAGCTAGAATATGAAAAGATAGCATCCCAAAACATGAGAACCTACCAACATATGGACAAAGAGTTTCGAGCATCTTCAATATACCTTCTTAATCTTCAATGATCGGACCCTACATTTGTAGTAATATAAAGTAATGGGGTTAGTATGCTACATGAACTATGTATGTGTATATGCACATAACATTTAAGGACTTGCTAAGTCATATTAATTTCTTAAATGCACATACCGTAGAACATGTACAACATAAGGAATTCATCAACATAATCCCACAAAACCAAGTAGATAAGATAGGAGACGATAAGCAAAGCTTTGATTCATATAACTTGTAACATAGTAGTCATCATCTCATATAGCAATATAACATGTTCATCAACATAGACAACATCATATGTGAGTAACAACATGTATCATAATCATCATACGTTTCATGTTATAATATTACATAAGAACAATCTCATAGGACTTCCCTTTGAGTCAATACTTGCAATGTCTAAGTAGAGTCCCATACCCCTACCTATACAAAGTAGTCTCTTCAAGTCACCCTAGTGAACGTCCATTTACTTATCTTTAATTTTACATGAGAGAACATTTCTCCTTAACTCACATAGACCATGTGAGCTAAACATAGAATCCAGTGTCATAAAACCCCACATCTAAAGAAGGTGGTTTATTGGACAAAGTAGAACCAAACATGACATAGCTTTCTAGGTGGATCCACTAGCTAGTATCCCATAGTGGAAACATAGTTCAAGAACTAGGAGATGTATGAAAGATCCATAGTTTCAAATTATATGGCAGCCTCTATCTCATGAGAGTCATTGTGAACCTACCTTCAAACTAGAGAAGGGACACCCCTCATGTCTAGTTTATTAGTTCTTAGATTAAGTCCCTTTCTTGAATACATATCATAGGTCATAGGAGAATAACTCCTTCTATAAACATGATTATTAGATCTTTAGGATAATTTGATAATTTCCTTACAGCATAATCAATCGTACGTGAGATTAACATAACATAATCACCTTGTGTAAAGCATACAAGAGGATATCATAAACTTGAGTTTTTGTATTTTTTTTTATGATGATCTCACATTTAGAATGTTCATAGCCCAACACATATTTATAGAAAAATCATGCATACGTCATTAGCATATTATCATAATTCATTTGCTAACATGAACATCATAGAGTAATCACAACTTTAGAAGACTTACCTTTTGCTTCAAGTACGTTATTCAAGAACGTACGTTCAATTTTTAATAATCATAACAATAACATAATGAAAGACTCATATCATAGTCAATAATTGTTCAATTCATTTACATGACCAATTCATAATGTAGGATAAAGGAAAGGTTCATTAAAGAGTTCTTTCAAGTTTTAGTTACAATCCTAATATTTACACATTATCAAGTAGTAGAAACAACCCATTCGAAACCATCAATTAGAGAAAGATAATGTAGCACACGAAATTCCAACCCTAGTATTCAAATTTCTTGAAAACTTATCTTTGAAAGGACATCTTGGGGAAAGTAATCCCAAGAATGAAAACCCCATACCTTATAGACGAATAATCCATGAAATTTTATTGGAAAACTCGAAGCCTTCGTCTCATTTCTTAAGCTTTTCCTGTTCTTCAATGGAGTTTGGAAAAGAAAGTGTTTCTTGAGAGAGATGGATAATTGCGTTTGAATCTGATTTAGACGTGTAAAAAGTGGTCTCACTGACCTAGTTTCCATATATAGACGTACTACAAAATAGCCAGAATAAACTTCACTTAAATGGGACTTTTTAAGAAGATAAATTACAAAAAATACGACTTTAACGAATCTGGGAATCGGCTCGCATCGCGGGGCCAAGTCCTGTTATGTTTCTGATTTTTTTGGGTTGACAAAGTGAGGTGTGTGTAAGCCTCGCATCGCGAGGCTGACCTTCACATTTTGAGACAGAGTGCCTCATGAAGGCTGTGAGTTGCAGTCCTCCAATCTGCCTATTCGCAGGCTGCCAGGCAGCCTGCTCACCCATGTTTGGGTCTTCCCTAAGTACCCTTCTGGTGGTCCTTGGTGTTTCGTTACTAAACGCTTGTACCCTTTGTACTACATACTACCCATCCTAGGCCACTTTACAAGTTTTGGACTTCATTTGACCCCTCGAAACCTTCATCAAACATAGGGACATCAACTAGTTCAAATTAGCTAGTTTCTGGAACTCAAGGACTTTATTTAACATTTTGGATCTAACCTTTTCAAAATGAACTTATTACATTAATATAGGTCTGTAAATATCATTTTAAACATTAGTAAATATACTAAGCTCTAGTATAAGCCATGATAATTTCAGAGTGTTACATGGGACCCACTTTTATTCGAAACAACCTCGGATGGATGTTTTAATGGTAACATTGAGTCCAGAATGGTAAATCTTATGAAGTAGAATATTTTGTTTGCACGCACAAGATTCAATTAATCTAAGACACTTCGTCGAAAAATTTGGAGTTTGTGCAAACCAACTTAAGTGTTGATATTTGTTTCAGTCTTTTAGCGATAAGATATTAGACTTTTAGAGACAAGAGTTTACTTTTAGAGACTATTATTGGCTATTTATATACAAAATTTATTAGGTTTTGATCCCTATATTTAAATGGAAATTCCACCCTAACCCGAGTTCCCATTTGAGTGATTTGAAGTTTTCTATTGTCCTTTGGAGAATGTTGGGTATGTGATAAGAAGATGTTGGGGATCCTCTTCTTGAGGTAAATTTGATCTTAAGTTACCGCCTTAGCTTTATTTTCTTTTTATTTTTTCATGTTGTTGTTCAAGCTATTTTTTGGGCTCGAATTGTGTTATATTTTGGAAGACAAGATCTAGACTTAGTTTGGGACCTTTTTGACGAAGTTAATTTTGAAATTTCCCGTGGGGGTTCCACATTCAAATTTTGACTGAATTACGGGTCTATTTCAATTTTATGTGATTTTTGTGTCTAAACATTTGTAATAATGTAATGATTAACAGTTCGATAGTTTGCAGGTGTGTGTGCACTTGTGCTCGACTTTGAGGTAGGATTTGGTCTACTTTATTGATTAGCTTCTTAAATGATTGTTAGTATAGATTTCTATTACATGTGGTATTTTTTTCACTTTTTATCCTATCCATTATTGAATACGCTAAGCCTTAGACTTATTGTCGGTTTTGGAATCCTTGGTTTAGACTTTGTCTTCTCTTGTGGTATAGATGTTTTTTTTCTTTATTAGGAGAGATATGTGCCGTCCTTAGACTAAGCTGAACATTAGATGCTTAAGCTTGAATTTTATAGACTCGTAGTTGTAGTTTGTACCCAACAAGGCTTGTTTTATGTCGTTCTCCTTGTGATGATTCTTGTGAATATGGTGGATCATCGTAGTAATTATTAGGTTCTAGTTGTGCACAGTCCGGGACTTGAGAAATGTAATTAGGGTAGGGAATTTCCCCATGAGTTTTCTCCTGGTTTATTGATTTTTCATCTCTTTTAGGTCCCTTTGCTTTTTGATAAGCAGTGGGGCTATTGTATCCTTATTGAGCTTATGATTATACTATTGGGACCGAGGCCGTATGTCAGGATCTGAGTTTAATCTATCGTTAGTAATTTGTGCATTCATAATTGGCTGCATAATTATTTGGTTTTCAGCGTCTTTCTTTAATACTTTTGAATGCTTGCATTACAGTGTTTGCTCATTTTCATGAATTTAATGGTACCATCCCAACACATGCATTGTCATATTTATTATTCGTGATGAAATACTGTTTTAATCATTTTTAATTCTATTTTTTTAATTTGAATTTTACCATATGAATATCTTGACTTACTAATTTAGTCATTTCTTGATTTCGTAAGAGCCTTGGGCATATTGTAGGTATTAGAATTATTATATTAGATTGTGTCTTCACTTGTTCGTTATATTCATTAGGATTTATTCTTGTGGTCTTAGACTTGTATTGAAATTAGATTCTTTAGGTTGTGTTTTATCTCCTCGTATCTATGATTTGCTCCCTTTTGGAATTCTTTTGTATCGTTCTTGTTGCATTGATCCTTGAGACCTTGGTGGTTTGTCATAGGCATGAATTTTTCTTAGCCTTGCTTTGTCTAGGACTTAAGTGGTGTGATTGTGGTAGGAAATCGTCCCTTGGGTTTTCTCCCTCTTCACACTTTTTGATTGTTTTTACCAATTGTATTGTATTCTATTGTTACCATACATAAAATGTTTTTTTTAGTGTTACTTAAAATATATTGTATTGTATTACTAAATTTCATTGTAATGTAACAATGAAAAATCTATTTATGGAACAACCTATTTGGTATTTTCTCATTGGTGCTTAATTTTTATTTCTAAGAATATTCTTATTTGTCGATGACATTTGTCCAGAAGGCTACATGAACAATGATACATACTGAGTGTTACTGATTTGAAATATCTTCTAGGTCCAATTGTGTTTTGATTAGTGATGGGCATGTCTCATCCTCATTAAGCTTATGATTATACTTTTGGTCCTCAGGTCATATGTGAGGACCATTTGGATCCCAAGTTAGTACTCTTTGCATTGGTACAGTGGCATCATTCATGGTATAATTATTTCTTTTTGAGTGCGTTGTTTGAATTGTAGTAATGATACGCATTACATTGGGTGCTCATTCTCACAGATTTCGTTGTAGGATCGCAGACCATGCATTGGCATATTTTGTTGCCAATCTATGTTTCGAAATAGAATTACAGATTCAACAAAACTTTTCAGAAACACGAAGTAACCAAAGTTTAGTGAATCAGTAAAAATGAAAAAAAAATTAATTTACGAAAAATAAAATATGTAATGTACCATGATTTTGAAAATTTGAACAGGAAAAACACCAAGCCCAATGAATGCAGAATATTCAAGGTTTGATTTTAAATATTTACTCCCATGATAGAATGATCTCAATCACCAACGTATTGATATTGAAAACTCTTGTGTTAGTGATCCGCTCAACAATAGTAAAGTACACGAAGAAAGTTTGTGCAGAAAAAAAAAGAAAAAATCACATAAATTTGTAAGGAAAAATTCTGAAGAGTAAATGGTATTTTTAGGCAAGAGGAACATGTTTTTGAAAGGTTGCAACCCTTTCATAATCCACACGACCATTCAGAACAGACATTTGTAACTGATGGGAAATTTAAACAAAGTCGGGAAAGATATAAATAAAATGGGCCGCACGGATCCGAATAGGGTAGGGTTAGTCAAATAAAAAGTTGAAACGTTTCAGATAACCTCAACTAAATAATTGAAATAGTTTCTTCTATCAACTGAATAAGTGAAAAAGTTTTGTGCATTTAATATAATTTAATTAAATAAGTAATTAAAACAAACTTTTTCAAAAATAATCTCCCGATCGATCCATTTTTTAAAGCCGAAGCCGAGCCGAGCGAGCGGCAACGACAGTGCGAGTGGGTCCCTCTTTCCAACCCTTTTTACAATTAATAGGAGTGTTTCCATATTTAAACAATCCTGTTTTTCATTCCACCATCAATAACAGACAAATAAGTTTTCACTAAAGCATAAGAGAACGTCTCTAGTTCCCAACTTTTCAAGTTCCTCCCTTTTCATCTTTCCTCCATTTCCTATTAATTATTGCTAAATAACCAATAGTCCACCACATTAATGGGGACTGATTATAATATAGGAATGCATGGACAAGTATGTACTGTACATGCAAGGATTAATTGCATCTAGATAAGTAGGTTTCCCCTTGGACTTTCCATAGTGAACATATGTTGGATATATTCGGTCAATCAGTAGATGCGATATCTTTGAAACATCAAGATTTGGTGTATACCTATACAACAATATGTCATACAATTAACCCTTTAATATTTATGGTTCTTGCGGTTGTTTTCGTTTCATCCATGAACACCTCCTAGTGTCATGAGTGTATAAAGAATAGACTTTTGACATAAAATTCTATTTGAAGCGGCTTATAGTTCACACTCACATAGGTGATTTCTAACTATGTAATATCGTAGATACACTATTTGGTAAAATCTATCAAACTTAGCAAATCATTAAAAACTTTAAGCTTATTTACTCATTAAAAAGCCTTAAAGTCTTAACATGGTTCCTTAACATTGTCTTCATCATGAGAATGGATTGAGTTGATTAACAATGTCGAACCGTCAGGCACAACCTTTGTGAATCCAGCTCTTGGGATCTAAAGTCTTCTAGATAGAGTTACTGCCATACTGACTTATCCTAAGCTGTAAATTCATTCCCCTAGATGATTTTTCAACTGCCTCTCTCACTAGGCCTTCCGTTAGCTAATCTGACACATTATCGCTTGAGTTTAGATAGCAAATTGTGATAATTCCACTAGAGAGCAGTTGTATTATGGTGTTATGTCTTCGTCATGTATGGCGATACTTACCATTGTAAATTAACGCTCCCTTCCCTACGTATTGTTGTTTTACCATCGCAATATATGCAAATAGGTCACAAAGGTTAGGGCCAAAATGGGATATCCTCTAGGACATTCCTGAACCTTTCAGCTTCTTCACCAGCCTTATCTAAAGTAATAACTTTTGTTTCCATTTTGGAGCAAGCGATACATGTCTGTTTGATTTCCAAGAGATTGCTCCTCCACTAAGTGTAAACACATAACCACCTGTGGATATTACTTCATTTGACCCAATGATCTAATTTGCATCACTATATTCTTCAATCAGAGAAAGATATTAATTATAATGAAAAGCATAGCGTTGTGTATGTTTCGGATACCCCAACACAGTTTCATTGTCATCCAGTGAGTTTGATTCAAATTACTAGCGAACCGACTCGGTTTGCTAATAGCAGATGCTATGTATGGTCGTGTACAATTCATAATATACATCGAACTTCACAATACACTAGCATATTCCGATTAAGAGTCACTTTCACCTTCGTTCTTTTGAAATGTAAATCTTAAATCAATTGGAGTTTCGACAACATTGAAATTCAAGTATTTCAACTTATCAAATACTCTTTCAATATAATTAGATTGAGATAATGCTAGTCCCTGAGGAGTATTGAGAATTCTAATCCCTAAGATCAAATATGCAACTCCTAATTCCTTCATATCGAACTTGTTGGACAACATGTTCTTAGTAGCATTTATATCGTCAATATCTTACTCATTATTAACATGTCAACAACATACAAACAAACAATGACTTCATGGTTTGGAATATTTTTAATGTAAATACACTTATCACATTCGTTAATCTTGAATCCATTTTCCAACATTGTTTGGTAAAATTTAGAGTGTTATTTTTTGGGTGTGTGCTTGAGCCGATAAAGAGACTTCACAAGTCTGAACACTCTCTCTTATTTACCAGAAACTACAAACACTTCAGGTTGTTTCATATAATTTTCTTGCTCCAATTATACATTCAAGAATGTTCTCTTTACATCCATTTGGTGGATTTTAAGATCAAACACAACCGCTACTGCTATTAATATCCTAATTGATGTTATCCTTGTTACTAGAAAGTATGTGTCAAAATAGTACAAACCTTCTTTTGTCTGTATCCTTTCACTACAAGCCTAGCCTTATATCTGTCAATCGTTCAACTTTCATTTTACTTATAAAGATCCACTTTAATCCTAAAGGTTTATTTCCAGAAGGAAGATCAGCCAATTCCTAAGTATGATTACTTTAAATTGATTTGATCGCACTATTGACGGCTTATTTCTAATAAGTTGACCCAGACGAAGACATAACTACTTTAAAAGTTTGAGGCTCATTTTCAAGAACCAAATGCCACAAAATTTGGTTTGAAAGAAGTGGATTTTGATTGGCCAATGCTATCCCTAGGATCCTAAATTGGTAGTGTGTTTTCGTTGATTCTTCCTGTTGTCATTTAGGTCTTTCACTTATAGACTCACATTTAGTTTTATACAGATAAATATGTTCAAGGAATTGTGCATTATCTGACTCAATTATCATATTAACATGAATCTCAAGATTATAAGATTTGTGAACCTAGAACCAGCAGTCCTTACTGTCCACAACATATCCAATAAATACACAATCTATCGTTTTGGGTCAAATTTTCACCCTTTTGGGTAAAGGGACCTCTACCTTTGATAGACACCCCACACTTTAATATTTCAAGTTAGATTTTCTTTCTTTCCACAACTCATATGAAATTAATTATGTTATGCTATGGGGTACCAATACAATATCTTATTCGTCGTAAGGATGACTTCCCCCCAAAGGTTTCACGGTGAACCAGAATTGATCATTAAGGCACTCATAATTTCTTTTAATGTTCTCTTCATCCATTCTGCCAAACCATTTGACTGTGGTGTATAGGGTGCAATGTTTGATGAATAATACTATATTCCAAACATATCTCTACAAAAGAAAATTTGTATTCTCCACCCCTATCACTTCGAATAATTTTTATCTTTAGATTCAATTGGTTGTTCACATCATTTTTGTATTATTAATTGCATCAATTGATTCATCCTTACTATTAAATAAATATACCTAACAAAATCGAGTGCAATCATCAGTAAAAGTTATAAAATACTTTTTTTCACCACGAGATGGTGTCCACTTCATATCACACACATTTGTATGAATTAAGTACAAAGGTTTTGAATTTCGTTCAGAAAACATGTAAGGATATTTACCAAACTTATTTTCAACACAAATTTCACATTTCAATTTATCGGATTTAAAATCAGGCAATACTTCTAAAGTAACCAATTTTCGCAAGGATTTGTAGTTTACATGTCCCAAACGGGCATGCAATAAATCATTTGACTCTAACAAGTAAACAAAAGTAGAATTCTTATAAATGTTGTCAACAACCATTACATTCAGTTTGAAAAGGCCCTCATTGAGGTAGCCCTTTATTATTTACGCTTGTGCTTTAGATAATTCTTGAAGTTGTTCCACGAACGAGACAACTTCTCAATAATTGCAGCCACTTGAAAAGCTTCATTTACTACAATATCTTCAATAGTTAAATCATGTAGAATAATTTGAAGTTCCTACCCTTGTGATCAAACAGCTTTACTATTTACCATTTTATAGTCTAAAAATTTTGCGACCACAAAATTTTTCAAGCATGCATCTTCTGTATTATTTTTCTTCTCAAGTGCATCCCACAACCTTTCGAAGATGTCATTGCAATATACACATAATGTAAGTCATCCTTTAAAACACTCAGAATATAGCCCTTACATAGGAAGCATTCATGCTTCCATGCTTCAATAAACATGAATTTTTCTCTTCCTGTCATTTCACCTGTAGACACTAGAGTATATTCGCTGGTAAATTTCTACAAACCAAGAGTGGTAAGATAGAAAAATAACCATTTCTTCCATACTTTGAAATTCACACTAGAGAATTTACCCGGTTTCTCTGCTTTTGGTACAATAGTTCTTGTAGGTGCAGCAACAATCGCTGTAACATTATTGCTTTCCATTTTTAATAAACAAAAAAATTATACAATCTTAATCAGTAATAACTCAAACTGCAAACCTAATGGAGTATTAACACCACGAAGATTTCTATCTCCACCGGAAACACAGATTAAAATAAAATGAATAATTTCCTTAATATTGTTAACAATTTATGTTTAAAAATAGAATTTCGGATTCAACAGAACTTTTCAGAAACACGAAGTAACCAAACATTACTGAATACGTACGAAAGATGAACATAAATTAATTTAGAAAAACAAAAATTTGTAATGTACTAGAATCTCGAAAATTTGAAAGGTAAAAAGACCACGCCCACTGAATGCACAGTGTCCTCTTAAAGAAATTATTCCCCTCTAGTATCTTAGTTTTTATTTGGAATATGTCCTTACATGATAGAATGATCTCAATCAGCAGTGTATTGACACCCAAAATACTAGTGTCAGCGAACCACTCAACAACTAAAAAGTATACAAAGAAAGTTTGTGCAGAAGGAAAAGAAGAAATCAGAAAAAATCGCAAGGAGAACTTTTGAAGAGTAAAGGTTATTTATATTCAAGAGGAACAGGTTGTGAAAGTTTGCAACCTTTTAGAAGTTGAAACATTTTTGTTAATCTCAACTAAATAATTTAAAATATTTATTCTATCAACTAATTAATAGAAAATATTTTGACCATTAAATTTCATTTAATTAAATAGATAATTAATTAAATAATTTAAAAAAACTTTTTCAAAAAATAATCTCTCAATCATTTTTCAAAGCCGAAGTCGAAGCCGAGACGAGCGAGCAACGATAACGGCGGGAGGGGGGTCCCTCTTTCTAACCCTTTCAACAATTAATAGGAGTATTTCTATATTTAAACTCTCCTGTTTTTCTTTCCACCACCGATGAGGGACAAATGCCATTTCACTAAAGCATAAGAGGACTTTACAGGTTCCCAACTCTTCAAGTTCCTCTCTTTTAATCTTCCCTTTAATTCTTGCTACATACCACAAAATGTTTCTTTTACAGTCAGATACTATTTTCCTTAATTTTTACGCTAAACTGGTTTTGATTGGAATCATTTTACCTATATCCTTCAACTTATTCATTTTTCAGATAACAAGCGTAGGGACATGCTCCTTTATATACATGAGATATTAAAGTCATATGAGATGTGCTTACTTTTTACTTAGCAAATCGGTGTGTCAAGGCTCTCATGTGAGCTTTTGGTCTTGTTGGTCCTTGGGAGTTTACGGAATAGGTAGGCGGCCCCATTATTTGTTATTCACTGTTCGAGGTCGTTTCTTCCGGTTTGAGGCTAATCCTCGAAGGTTGAGGCCATTGTTTCCAGTCCAAAGGTTGATGTTGATGGGTTGTAGCGGTTATTTCTAGTCTAAGGCTGATGTTTTGTGGTTCGGGGTCATTACCAACGGTTAGAGCTTTGTGTGGATAGTGACAGTTTGGGAGCTCACCCGACATTCATATGCATTGCTATCACTAGCATACTTGTTTGTTCTTTTACTCTTTGGTTTATTTGGGCCAGTTGGGTTATATTTTTGTTTGTACCTTCTGAACTTATGGGGTTCGATAGGTTACAATTTGACTATATTCTATTCTCTACTATTAATTTATTATTATGTAGTTTGTTTTGACTTTATTATTTTCAAATCTTCATCTTAATTTTTGCATTTTTTGTTCTATATTTGATTTATTTGTAACTCTTCATCTTAGATTTTGCAATTTTTGGTTCCTTATTTGGATTTGTAACACTTGAAAAATCCAAGACGTGTCTAAAAGTCTAACATAAATTTCTTTAGGTATAAACACTATTTTAAGTCCTATTCTAGTGAATATAGTTCATTTAGGAAGTGTAGAAACCAAAACGGCGAAGAACGTCCATGACGTCCAAAAACTTTTTAGAAGGTACTAGTATGTCTAAGCCTATTTGACGGGCTTTTAGGAGTTGAAAATCAATGAAAATTGGTTGAAGGGTATATAATAGGTGTTATCTTGATTCATGGTCGAAACGTTTGGTACGACTCCCCAAGGACCAACATAGGGCCCTTGAGGAGGACCCTTGCACTTTGGTGTCAACACTGCCTGGGTAGTGTGCATCAGGACGGGTCAATCGATGGGGCGTCGATGCCAACTGTCAACCAACAGTTAGACATTTCCTTGAAAGGGATCGTCTTCACACTCTATTTACTCATTGACGGTCGTGCCGCACGGAAGGGGGGCTGATCCGTCGATTGAGCAACGAGGGTGGACGGGGTTCCGTCTGTGAGTGGCATGTTTTTGCTGCATGTTTGAACTTAGATAAAAAAAATAATAATTAAGGTGTTTAGTGATTATTTAGGGATTAAGGTAAGACTAATTAACTAAATTAACCCCCCCCCCCATATAAAGGCCCCAAATCCAATTAATCTAATTACAACTCTCAAAACAAACTCTCTTCCTTCTCTCTTCATTGAAAGACGCCATTGAAGACAAGATAGGGTACGAATTTGGGGGCTGTGACAGACTAATTCACAATCAAATATTCATCAAACGTTGAGGTATGTGATCTAATTCACCTTTGATACCTCTTTCCTCAAAGGGTTTCTTAAAAGTATTTTCCAAAGTTGGGTTTTCATGTGGGTTCTTCTCAATCTCAAAAATTTGGTTATTAATTGGTTTGTTTATGTTTTCTATTGGATAATATGAATATATTAACATGTATCATAACTAAATTGTGATATATCTTGATGATTTGGTATAGTTTGTAGATGATGATCCTTATCCCTTAACCCTAGGTTTTATATTGATATGAATTAGGTTTAAATTGGTTCAATTAACTTGGTTATTTATTGAATTGCTATTAAATGTTGTTTTTACATTGATTATGAAAAAATTTGAGTGATTTTTGTTTTTTCATACTAGTTCTTCAGAAGGCAACTTGAAGTAGACTTGGATCCTTTGATTATCCAAGTAGAGTATGTCCTCATTTTCCGAGGGTGATGCCAATATTAAGCTTATGTTTTTGTTTATGTACTAAGACTCTTTTGTTATATCTCCTTTAATTTGAGTAAGTATTGTATAAAGCCTATATGTGTCTCTCTTTACATTGATGATTGGGCTATGTCCAAATTGTTAATCGTGTTAGATGGTTATGAGATGAGACAATCTTTGAAGACTATGTTCTATCTTATATATATTTATGTGCAATAAAAGTAAAAGACTATGTAACCTTCCTTTACGAAGGGTGTATGTATACTCAATATATATATGATGTGTATATAGAAGTCTATGTAAACCTCCAAGTAGAAGTAATGAAATGTTTTAATATTTCCACTAAATTCAACTTATGAATGCAATGATGTAAGTTAAGAGGCTAGTCTTAGTCCTCAAAGAGGAAGACGACGACGATTACGTGTAGGGGGTAAACACGGATGTGACTGGTTTTATTTTGAACTCTTCATATTAGGTTTTACATTGCGTGTTTCAGTATTTATGTTGGAGTATTCCTCTTCAAGTTATAAGTTATCAAAAAACCACCATATGTTTCCAGTCTTTTTAATATTTGTAAAATCTATTGATTAATATAAATATTTACAGTGAAACTTTAGTATTACTCGAACTACCATTTAGTCAGTAATATGACAATATACATTACGATTGAATCACTGGTAAAATATTAAACACAAAATGATATACATTACCAACAAATTACCAATCTGTTTAGTAAGCTTCCTAATGAATTATTAAGAAGTTACAAAAGTATATATTTGTACTTACTTATAGATTTAAAATTCGTTGGTAATTTACTAACGAAATACCAACACATTTGTTTCTTAACTGAAATTGCTAATGGATTATCAATGCATTTTGGTGAATTTTCTATCGAACTCATCAACCAAGTTGTTATCTTTTAAATGATTGTTAACAAAATTTTAAAAATATTTTATTTTATTTTAGTATATTTGTCAACATATCACAGACAACATGGAATAATGAATAACCAAATTTACTAACTCTTTTGTTCTTCATTAGTTAACGTAAAAAAAAAATTTCAAGTGAAAATTGGTTGGTGAATTTACCAATGAAAATTTTAAGACTACATTTAAATAATTGCCAACGAGTTTTATATGTGTTTACAAAATAAATTTTAGTGGGTAATTTTTCCAACTAACTAAAATGGGTTGGTAAAATTAGTGACAAGATTTTTAGCAACGAATAAACATTAGTTTGTATTCAGTTGGAAAATTCATTTGCTAATCAATTTACCAACCGATAATATTGTTGGCAATTCAGGGGATATTTGTGGTGTAATTAATCTCATAATTTTTCTTATAGAGAAGTGTAGGTCTTTAGTAAATTTTAATATCATCATCATCATATTTTATCTCAAAAGGCAGTTTATATTCTCCTCCTTCATTCTGCCTTGGTCATTGGTTTCAGAGGTTTAGTAACGCATATTTTGTTTGGTTTTGTTGCATTCAAACATTTGTCATAAACATTCCAGTGATCGTTGGAAAATGGTCAAAGTGTAACATTTCCACGTTGGTGCATATGTTACCCCTCACCTTATTTCATTCTTTTAACCCTCCATTATACCATGTAACCTATGTAACTTTTAGGTCATTTATCTTTACTATTTACTATCCTATTATCTTTCTATTTATTTTTAGGAAGATTTCGTCAACTAAAAATAGTGGTGGTCTTCATATAGTTTAGAGATACAAGAAAACTATATTGTGCAAAAAGTTTGTCAAAAAGGAGAGTTCTTATTATTTGAAGGAATGTGTTCTTTTCGTGGAGTTTTGGACTCAAGTCTTTTCTAGAGTTTGTTGAGTTATACTTTGTGATTACAATGTTATATCCTTGAGGCACATTCCAAGAGGATTACTTCTGGACCGGTGAAAACATTTAATTTGTTGTGGTTATCTTGAATATCCTTAAAGAGAGCGAGATATATGCGCCTTATCTTGAAAAGTTTTGTATTTCTTCATTTTATTTTCAATTGTAATATTGTAATTTGGTTATTTTATAATTTTTTTCTCTAACAATTTTAAGGAGAGATAAATGGGTGTACTTGAAACTACCTCAGATGTCTAGATGGGAGACATTAACAGGCCATTTCGGTTCAATGGTAGTCATATCAAAAGATGGAAGGATAAAATACTTTTCTACTTAAGTCTTCTCAATATTTCTTGTGTTTTAACTGAGAAGAATCCTAATAAAGTAGACATTACCTCTATAAACTATGAATAAGCTATTTCTCATCTAGAAAAAGTGGAAAACCATCCTCATAATTTCCTCGTGTTATAGCCTTCAGAACCAGGTTTTTTCCTTTCTCATGCCTCCAATTTCCTTTTCCTGATTCTTCTTAAGTTCATAAGTCAAAAGATTTGTAATGATTTCATCCATAACTTATGCTTATCCATATCCGTTGCTTCAGTGGTAGCTTAAAACTAAATTTCCCATGTTTCTTGAAGAAAACTTAGGATTTGTTTGACTGCCTTTATATTTGGATAAATTTCTTCCGAAGAGTAAATTTCAATTATAATGGCAGTGAATTTGATATCCATGTCTTGCATCGTTTCACCTTATGTAATTCTAGACATATCGTATTGCCTGTTTAGATAATCGATTTTGGATTATTTTTTTACCTGAGTAGTTCCTTCATGAGTTGTCTGTTGCCTTTTTGACACTTTTTTGGCATCCTGACATGATGAGATTCGATACTTTTCTGGACATATACCACATATCAAGATCTTTGCTTTGTATTGTTTTGTATTGCTAGCTTGTCTGCTACGACTCATCTCATTCTCTCTTTGAGTACCTTGGTAACACTATCAACTTCGGTCTTCATGGGTGTTGGTCCATCCTATATAACTCACTAGAGATCTGGGTTTTCTCGGCACGATATTTATTGGGATCAAAAAATATAGCGCAACAGGTAAAATAATATTATGAAATATTAAATAAGTATATAATTAGAATAGAAATTAAGTACTAATAAGAACACACCAAATCGGTTTTCCCATAAAATGGGGTTTTCCATTGTTATGTTACAACAAAATTTAATAATACAATACAATATTTTGAGTAACAATAAAAAAACATTATATGTATGGTAACAATACAATTGGTAAAAATGGTCCAAAAGTGTAAAGAGGGAGAAAATCAAAGGGCTATTCCCTACTCCAATCACACCGCTTAAGTCCTGAACAAAGAAAAGCTAGGACAAATCCACGGCTATGACGAACTACCCAGGTCGCAAGCATCAATGCAAGAAGAATGACACGAAATAATTCCTAAATGGAGCAAATCAAAGCTACAAGGCGATAAGACACATCCTAAAGAATCTAATGTCCATCCAAGTCTAAGGCCACAAGAATCAATCCTAAAGAATCTAAACCACAAGTGAAGAGGCAACCTAATCTAATGATTTTAAAACCTACAATATGCCCAAAGCTCCTACGAAATAAAAAATAATAATTGATTTTAGTAAGTCAAGTG
Source organism: Solanum lycopersicum (assembly GCF_036512215.1). NCBI lineage: Eukaryota > Viridiplantae > Streptophyta > Magnoliopsida > Solanales > Solanaceae > Solanum > Solanum lycopersicum. Next base: position 27,418,241 of record NC_090806.1, read on the forward strand.
ATCAATGTGGTAAAAGTCCAATTAAAACATATTTAGAATAAAAAAATGAGTAAAACAATTTATCATCATGAATAATAAATATTACAGTGCATGGGTTAGGATGGTACCATAAAATTCAAGAAAATGAGCATTCAATAACACTAGAAATATGACGATAAGCAATACACTTAAAACCAAATAATTATGCAGCCAATTAAACAATACTATAAATGTACAGAGTACTAACCTCGGATCAAACTCTTGTCCTCACATACGGCCTCGAGCCTAGTAGTATTATCATAAGCTGAATAAGGATAATCACGCCCACCTCTAATCAACAAGCAAAGGGACCTAAAAGAGATGTCAAATCAATAAACAAGGATAAAACTCATGGGACAACGCCCTACCCTAATAACATTGCTCCAGTCCCAGACCGTGCACAATTAGAACCAACCAACGACTAAGATGAGCCACCAAGTTCATAAGCATCATAACAAGGAGAACGACATAAAACAAGTCTTAAAGGGTGCAAACTACAAATACGAGGCTATAAAACATAAGCTTAAGCATTTAATGTTCATCCTAGTTAGGAAACCACGTATCCATTCTAACAAAGATTTGAAAAAACATCTACATCGTAAGAGAATAAAAGGTATAAATTAGGGATCCTAAAACACGCAATAAGCTCAAGGCTTTGCGTTATAAATAAAGGATAGGATAGAAAGAGAAAAGAAATCTATACGAATCATCGTCTACGAAGCTAATCAAGAAAGTAGAACGAAGCCTACCTCAAAGTCGACACAAGTGCTCACACACAACAAAATTATCAAACTGTCAATCACAACATTAGTACAAATATTTAGACATTAAAATCACATAAATTGGAAATAGACCCAAGTTTGAGTCAAAAGCGGAATGTGGAAACCCCACGGGTAATCTCAAATTTGACTCTGTCAAAAAGGTCCCAAACTAAGTCTCGAACTTGTATATAAAATACAACACAATTCGAGCCCGAAAAATAACCCCAACAACAACATGCAAAATTAACAAGAAAAAAAAGTCATGGCGGTAACTTTGAGATCAAATTTAAAGGATCACCAACATCTTCTACTCACATGCCCAACACACTCCCAAAGATAGAGAACACTTCAAATCACTCAAATGGAATTCGGTTGATTGTGTAGTTGCCATTTAAATATTGAGATCAAAAACTATCTTTTTGGGTATATATACCCAATATTAGTCACACGCTAAAAGTCTTATATCTAGTCGCTAAAAGACTGCCACAAATATCTACACCTTAGCTGGTTTTCACAAACTCCAAATTTTCCGACATAGTGTCCACGAGTCATTGTAAATCATGTGTGCGCAAACAAAATATGATACCCCCATAAGATTTGGCATTCCTGACTCAACGTAACCATTAAATCATCCATCCGACTTTGTTTTGAATATATGTGGGTCCCACGAAAGTTACGTTTTAAGCTTAAAACCATAAGAAATCTAAAAATGAGATCACAATCGCAGAGAACCGCACGGTTGATTTTAGATGGAAAACGGAATTCATCATCCATGTACGTTTAGCAAGAATTTTGAGCAAAGATCATAAATGAAAAAATTAACATCGAAGGTCATTGAAAACTGATATCCTTTGTAGGTTATGGATGAGGATACTAGCTTTTAAAATTGCATATTTCTCAAATATTAACAATAAGTAATTTGTTCCAACTTACGATCATTCCATTCTAAATTTTTGTCCATTTTTAATAAATATATAAAATATTTTTTTCTTATCTGTCTCTTTTTATGTTCTTGATCATAGCAAGTATTTCATCCCTGACAATTTACACTTTCCTTTTTTTTTTTATAGGAATACATCCATGAAGATATATTTTGAATTCTAAAAATATAATAATACCATGATATTTGTGTCACTAGTTAGTTTGCAGGTAAAAATTTCATGAGGAGTTTGCTTTATTTCCTTGATGAGTTTCAAAACTTCAACACTACACTCCACCCATTCCTTAATGACCCTACACATCACCTAGTCCTGATTCTACCTTTGACTAACCTAGAAGAAGTAGAGAAATCTTTGAAGAGATAAAAAACTTTTAATACCATATAAAGATTTGATATGTAGAATATAACAACCAGTTTAGTTACTAACTATATGTTCCTTCTATAGAAAAAACATAACAATGAAAACATAATCCAATGATACATCATGATCTGATAAGATACAATGCAACTAAAATAAAGAACCTATTGGAATATCTAATGGGAAAAAATACAAGAATACAGTAAACATGTATCTAGAAAATAGGAAATACAAGTGAAATTCTAAACTAAAAGATAAAATGGAAAAGGGTCAAATATACCCCTAAACTATTCGAACTCCGTTTAAAGTTTGTCTCACTTATACCCCTGCCTTCAAATTTTTTGCAAAAATAAGACATTATACGCGTTAGTTGATCTACTAGATATATCAACCTCATTTTTAATTTTTTTAAATGCTACATGGAATAGTTATGTCATTTTACCTTATTACATTTTATTTATATTAAAATAGAAAGAGATCAATTATGCTCCTAAAAAATGTGAACACATAAAAACCTAATCCGACCTATAAATCAATCGACTTTAAATAAACTATCCAATCCATTTTCAACAATTCTGTTTATTTTTTAATTTGTTTTGATTAATTTTGAAAATGAGTTATTGATTAATAAAAAATAGGAAAAATATGAAAAAAAATTACTCCAAAAATTCACAAATAAATATATTTACCTTAAATTCAACAATTTAAACATTTTTTTCAAAACAAAATTCAATAGATATAGTAACCTTAAATTCGACAATTCAAAAAAAAAATTATTTTTCTTGGTTAATCTCGAAAATGAGTAATTTATTAATAAAAAAATAGGAAAATTAAAAAATAGTAGAATTAAAGGTTACTATATTTATTTGTGACCTTTTGGAATTAATTTTCTATTTTTTCATACTTTTCATATTTTTTATTAATAAATTACTCGTTTTTTGAGATTTACCCAAAAAAATAAAAGATAAATAAAATTGTTAAATAGGTGTCGGATAGTTTATTTAAAATGGGGATTGATTTATGCGTCGGATTATGTGTTTATGGGTCTAAGTAAATATCCATTTTCATATAAATGTTATGTGGTAAGGTAAAAATTACAAGGCAACTCCATGTGGGATTTAAAGGAATGAAAAAAGAGTTGGATATGTCCAACATATGAACTCACACCCATAAGGGCATATTTGGGCAAAAAGTTGGACAACGAGGGTAAGAGTGAGCCAAATTTTTAATGGACGGTATATATGGACCTTTTCGAATAGTTTAGGGGCATATTTGACCCTTTTCCCAAGATAAAAATTATTATACAATTTATGTGCCCAACAACTTTAAGGGTAGACACACACGTCTTATTTGGAATATACAAATTAGTTACAGTGTTGTTGTTGTTGATACCAATTTTAACAAACCTATAAACCATTTTTGAATTTCCATTCGATTAAATATATATCTAAAATTTCTTTCTTTTATCATATGATTGAATTTGTGTTTAGTTTTATCCAATTAATTATCTACTCTAATATTCATAATGAGGTGCATTTCTTTTATATGAAAAGTTATGATTATCATTTATTTATTTCTTGTACTTAATATGTGTAATATTTTATTATAAATAGTAATATATATTTTCTATAATTATTGAAGTCCAATGCATTTTTATCCAATTTTAGTTAATTCTAACCCTATATTATCTAATAGGACTCAATAAAAATCTCAGGCCCTAACTTTAAATCATAGAAATCTATCTCATCTTGATCAATGGTCGAGATTAAATCCTCTACCTTTCCTATTTATTCACACAAAACCTAAATCACTACTAATCTTTATCCACAGTTGAAGACGAGCCGCGCTATAACCTCACTATCCTCTCCCCAACCGTTAATCTACTATAGAACAGCCGTGAAGAGCCGACCACCTCTTATGAAACCACAATACCTCCCTTATCCTCCTTTCCCATTAGCTATGAACCAGCGGAGACTAGACACCAAAAAACCACCACATCTCTTTTATTCCACCTCCTTTCTCCTCCACACTTTTTTTTTCCAGTGAAACAATCACTACCTTTGCCTCCACTCATCAAATCGACAACCACCAACACTAAATATTCACTGTCCAGAATCTTAGAAATATTATCATGAAAACACCATTATTGATTCGTGGGTGACACCCAAAACCTCATCTTCTGCACCATAAATCAGCCTCAAAAAATGCAACCATAGGATCAACATTATGAAAGCACCATTCTGGCAAGGTCAAAAACTTACAATTCTTATTCTAAGTCCTTTTTAGTTTAGGATTTTTAGTGATGTTGATGTACGTTCCTTGATCTAAAGTTACATTTCTTTTGTTTCTTTTAAATTCATCATGTCATAAAATTTGGTGGATATTTCAAATAGGGATGGAAATATCAAACCTAACCCACCCAATCCATTTACATTTGGATGGTTTATAAACTCGTCTATTCATTCGTTAAATCTATTTCAGTCTATTAATAATTTGGTTGATATGTAACACACATTTACTCATGAAAAATTTTGTCAATTTTTTTTCTAGTTTAATATTTTATATATAGTCATCATAAATGAAAATGATAATTTTATTGGGTACAGAAAACTTAAGAAAGAACAGATGAAATACTTAAACTTAGTAAAAATTGAGTTTTGTTGACTATTGCCTATTCTATAACTAATTACATGACCCGTTTTGACCCAAGTAAATTTGGGTTGGATCATAACCCGTGTATCTTATCGCTCATGTTGACGTGGCCAAATTTTACTAGATCTGCTCACTTGACATCTCTAGTTTTAATAAATTTAATCTTATATCTGTGATAGCATGTTTTCGCTTAATTTTTTATATGATAGTGTATTTGCTTATTAATTAATATTACTGACTTCATTAAATTGAAGGATTTCTACTGGAAATGTTTAAGAATATTTTCTATTAACGCTATATGTGATCATACATAAACAATATTTAAATTCGAAGTTCACCTAAAATCACTAGTTTACTAGTTTTAATTTATTAAGTATTCTTTTACATAAATTCATAATTATGTGATAGTTAGCTAATTATTCTTAATTGTCTTTATGGTTTCGAAATTCTCTCTTTGTTCCATTTGTTCAACCTAGAATGATTAGGCTGTATAGCATAAATTTTGATAAAATTAAGGGCGCGCTTAATTTAATCGTGAGGAAAAAAAAGATGATATAAAAATTTATTTCTAATCATTTCACCTGCTTCTTTTTCACGTGCTTACACATTTTGAACTCCTTTTCTTACTATGTTCCTACTTTGATTAAGTCTTTATTACTTTATTGTTTGACTAGTTAAAACTTAAGAACATACATACTCACATCCCATGAATATTATTACATGTACATCAAACTGGAATGACGTTGCTTGAAGTTCAACACAATCAGTGCAGATGTAAACGCTTGAAGCAAAACTCAAGTGGAATCATCATCCTAGTGGAGGCCATGTGCATTTGGTAAATGATGAAAAATGGACCGACTAAAGTTTACTCCATCTAGGTACATTTTGAAAATTATGATGGACATGCTATAGCCGACTTCTTATATGAATCGCACGTATAGCTTTATAAAAATAAAACAATCCTCTATTCCCTCCTATTTAAGTTTTATATGTTACCCTCTTAAATGTATCAAAAACTTGACAAGTTTTATTATTATGTTAAATCATCAACATAATTTAATATACTACATAAAAGATATACATATATTTTAGCTTCACACAACTTTTTAAATACAAAAATGTTTTATTTAGTACTCTTCAATAATTTCGTAAAGAATTCATTTCGTCTTGTCTCAAAGCATCTAAGAGAATAAATCAAAACAAAAAGATATATATATATATATATATATATATATACACCTTTGTTTGTTATATTAACTGGCCACCACTTCATTTAAAGCTTAATGTCTATGTATTCATTTTACAAAGTTTTATATATATATATATATATATATATATATATATATATATATATATATATATATATATGTATGTATGTATGTATGTATGTATGTATGTATGTATGTATGTATACCTTTATTTGTTATATTAACTGGCCACCACTTCATTTTCAGCTTAATGTATATGTATTCATTTGAACAAGTTACTTCCTCTACATTTTACGCTTCTCATTTTCAACTTAGTTTCTCTTTTTATTTGTTTGATTCGATTACTTTCGTCAATCTCTTTCTTTTTTATTGTCAATATTATATGTTTTCATTTTTTATCTGATCGCATGAGAGAATTCATGCCTAAAATACCCTTTAAGTATCAAAAATGGTATAAAACTACCCACTCATTATTAATTAAACCACACTCAATTAATAAATGTGCCCCATTACTAATCAAAACAACAGAAAAGCTATTGCCAATAAGTATTCGTAAAAATTTGAGGCTAAAATATCTATAAATGTATATTATCATACATTCAAGTCCTCAATCAAACAATATTATAATTCAAGTGTCTAATTAAAAATTACTAATGAACTTAAAAGTTCGACTATGTTCATCTTTAATATTCATTTCTCTCAATTATGTGATGTTACTTAATATATAATCTTTTTAGAAATGAATATATTAAAGTTTTAATATTCAAAACAAATAATAAATATATTTTAAAATTATATTTAAAAAAGTGCATAAATTAATGGGGGATGTACTACTTCTTTATCTTCAATCATAAAATCCGAATTCAAACTTGAAGGAGAATCCTATTGAAAGCGTCCTCCTAAATAAGTGGCTCAACCTAAATTTAATTGGGGTTTAAATATAGACTCAAATAATTTTGAATGTAATTTTTGGGAATTTGTAACTTCGTCGTGTTTTAATAGTGTTTAGAGAAATTTTGATATTAGAATGGTTTATTAATTGGGTGAGGTTTAATCAGTAATGAGTTAATTTATAAATGATATTACTGAATTAAATTATATATGTTAGTTGAGCGCCAAATATTTTTAACAATTAACAGTTGAAGAGGAATTAAGAGTGAGAGAGAGATGTAGAGGAAAGGAATGATTTTATTATGAGGGAAAGCCCTCTATTTATGCAAGAAAACTTAATAGTTTGGCCAAATGACCGACACTCCTTTACATACTACTTTACACCTGGCCTATTTATATTCGGCCGACACAAGAAAACAAAACACATAATTGGCCTTTATATTTTAAATGGCCAACGTACTATTCACTACTATTTACTTTACGACTTTAAAATAAAAACATTACAAATAGCCACTATACAAAAAGTAAATCTTATCTTTTAAAATCCTATTTCAACAATTATTATCTGTTTGTTGGCCATCTTCTCCTTCTTTATGTTTTTGTCATCATAGCTTGCTTATCTCTTTCGCTTTTTACTCCAAATCAACATCTTATATAATATTATCTTCTCCGTTACATTTCGAGCATCTGTGATCTGGGTATTTTTGTCCAATAAGTTTACAATATCTAACTAATAACTCTTTTGAAATAAATTCCTTTTTTAATGCTCTTGTTGTAGGTTGTTCCTCTGGTTTTAATAATGATAAAATCCATCGCTGGACTTCATCCATATCTGCTATTCTTAATTCTTTGGAGTTTGAATATATCATGACTTGGTGTCTTGCATAGTAACTCCAAGTAGCGTTGCCGTTTAAATAATTTTTAGCTAGTTCTTGTATGATTGTTGATATACCAATAATCTTTTTATTTGCATAAAAGTTTGGTATTTCTATCTTCGGTATTTCAGCTTGTTTTTCTATATCTTCTAGTATTATCATATCCTTGGTCAAACCTATCTTTATAACTTGAATTGGTGACTTGATTTCCTCATATAGTATCTCAGCTGGTGCTGTATAAAACTTAATATAAAATAAATTTCCTTTGGTAACTCTTTTGTATATGGCGAATGCTTTGTATAATTCTGGTATTCCACTTATTTCTTCTCCATCATATGTGTATACGGTACTTAGTAATCCATAACTGTAACATGTTTTAACTAAGTTTGAACTAGTTTTGGGTTGTGCAATTAATCTATTATATCCTTGTAGTTTTTGGGTTATATAATCTTCATTTGGGTTTTTTGGTTGGTGTGGATCTGGGGTATAAATTTAAGTATGTTTGGATCTTATATATGTTTTCAATATATGATTGTGTAATGTAATTGTATCTCTTTTTATCACGTTGTATGCTAACTGCGTATGTAGAGGTTTGTGGTTCTGTGGGTATTTGTTTTTGTGTATTTTGGGTAAATGATTTTATAAATAACTGATTTTAGTTTGAATTTCTTGATTTCTCACTAACTCTTCTGCTTATACCTGCAGCTTTATTTAAACAAACATTATGGGTTTTAGGGTGTTTCCCATCGTCTCCTTTTATATCTGGAATTTTACCGTCTTTCGATCGACGTAGCTCCGCATTTTTATAGTCATGCTGCTGACTTATATTAGCTTTAGACCTCAGGTTATCTTCATTAGTCTTTAGCTTTTGTATCTCATTGTCCATTCTGTCCACTTTAGTACAAAGTGTAGTAATGGCTTTGAGTATTTCTTCAATTGTATCTTCATTTTTGTCCTCAGTTTGAGTGGCTTTGTCGTGATAAGTAGTCTGCAACACCAGTCTTATTAGTTTTTATTACTTCAATTGTAAATGTAATAGTTCAATATAATTAATACCAATCTTCTTATTTCTTTAGTTGTAACTGAATCTTGTAACTTTCCAGTAATCCACCATTTAACTTGTGTGTTATATGTTCTCAAAATAAATTCATTGTAAACTATATATGGTTCAAACGCTAATAAACATTTATATAATGCAAATAACTCTTTTCTATTTATTTCCCATTTTAGTTGTGCTTCTGTATATGACCCTGAGTAATTTCTACAATGATGTTCAGTTTGTTCATTATCATATCTGTACTTTAAAACTCCTCCATAACTATAATTACTTGAGTTTGTTTCTAATATATATATAAATCATTTTTCTTCATCAGGAAAAAATAGTTTTGGTAATTTTTTGCATAAATTCTTGATACTTCTTATATGATCTTTATCTTTATTATCAAAATAATATTCAACATCTTTCCTAAATTTTTTATGTAATGGTTTTAGATATTCTGCTAATTTTGGTATATATTCTCTTACCTGATTTACTATTCCTAAAAATGATTGTAATTTTTTTTTGTATCTATATATTTTCATCACTATTAAAAAAAATTTCTACTATATGTGTTTGCATTTTTATTCCATTTTTATCTATTTGTATTCCTAGAAATTCTATCTGGGGTTTCATAATTTCTGCTTTCTTTTTACTTAAGCTTATGCCAGAATGTTTTATTATATGTATAAATTTTTCTAATAATCTAATATGTTTATCTTGTGTTTTTGAGTATAATAATATATCATCTATATAAAGAATGCAATTTTCTAATTGATTAAAATAGTCATCCATAAAATGTTGATATCTACCTGGTGAATTTTTATATACAAATGGTAGAACATTCCATTCATAAAATCCTTGTGGTATAGTAAATGCTGTTAATTGTTTAGATTCTTCTTCTAGTTTCAAATGATAAAATTCTGTTTTACAATCAAATTTACTGAAATAGTTATATCCTTGTATCTGTCTTATTTTTAGTATCTTATTTGGTATTGGGTAATTATATGTTTTAATTTTAACATTTAGGTTGCGATAATCTATAACCATTCTACTTTTCCCTCGTTTTTGTTCACAATGTTTATTAACTATAAATGCTGGACTTGTATGTTTATTATTGCTCTCTTGTATATAATTATTCTTCAATAGTTCGTCTATATGAATTTTGAATTCTTCTAAATCACCAAAATTATATTTTAATGGTTTTTGTGTTATTATACTATTTTCATCTATTAATTCAATTTTTACTTTTATTTTATGCTTTTCCCATCCTTGTAATGGATTTTCACTATATAATAATTCTAGTTGTTCATTAATTAATTTAACTTTATCTATTGTAAATATGATAATTTCTAATTGTATTATTTGATTTTTATTTATATTTTCCATTTCTTGGTTTATCTTTTCACTTCCTTTTATCCATTCTATAGGTTTACGTTGTTTATTATTTACTCTTTTTGCTCTTATCTTATTTCCGCATGGTGTAGTAAACCACCAATGTGTTTTTGTTATAATATGTGGGTAAAATTTTTCAAGAAATGGCATTCCTAATAACATATCTTTTGTAGTAAATTCAAAATTATACATTTCTTCTATTGTTAGTTTTTTATCCCATATTTATATTTTTTTATTTTTTGCTTTATATGTAATCATACTTCCTTCATTATTAAATCCTGTTACCACCATAGATGTTTTTAATTTTTCCCATTTATCTTCTGGTAAATAATTATATTTACATACATTCGCTTCTGCTATTATATCTATCATAGGGGTATAGTATCTGTTGTGATATCCTTCTACAATAATTTTTGCAAGTATATATATTTTCATTATTCATTTTGTCTTTTTGATAATTATTTTCTTATTTTGGCAAGTTATTGTTAATTGTTCATTTTCTATATTGTATGATTAAACTTTTTCTAACCATTTTATTCCTAATGTAATATTCTGATTTCCTTGAAAATTTTTAAATGGTATTATTAATGGTATTCCTCCTATAATTATTTCTTTTTCCGTTATCTCTTCATTTGTAGTTACTATCTCACTAGGTAATCCAGCGCATAATTGTCCTGTTTTTATAATTTCTGTTTCTAATACTAGTTCTCTTGTTATATAATTTTCTTCTTGTCCTGTATTTATCAAAATTTTATATCTTCTTTGATCTATTATTCCAGTTATAAAATAATGGTATGGTGTTATTTCTTCTTTATCTAATAAATTTTGTGAGATTTCATAGTTCCTTTTAGATGTGCTCATTCTTGATCAGGTAGTTCTCATTAATGTATTTGGTACACTTGAAGTACTCAATCTTTCTTTTACAATTTCTAAGTCTTCTTCTCTATCAATTTCTTTGTAACTATAGTTATTATTGTCTATTACAGTAATTCTCTTTTCAAAAGGATTTTCTATCTTTATTTTATCTATTTTTTTTCTTGCTGTTACTTTATGTTTTGTTGTTAGTATATATAAATTTTTACATCTTGATGTAAATATTTTACTGCCTGGTGCTAGTTCTATTCAAGACATTTTCCAATATAAGACTAATGATTTATCTATATTTCTATCTGTTAATGCTACCGAGTAGTTGACACTTATTATGAATTTAAATTTTTGGTATATTAAGTTTCCTTTTACTGCACTGATTACGCTTTTTTCTATAGGGTGTATAATTATATCATCTGCTAAATATATTTCATTGGGTGTATCTATTCCCTCTCCAAAACATGCTTTTATTAATATTTCTGTTCCTCCTAAATGTACGTATTTTATGGATGTTTTAGCTTTTATATCTTGTATTTCTTTATTTATTATCTTCTTATTTAGTATAGGTATTTGTGCTTTTCCTTTTGTATATTTACAATCTATGATGTGTTCTTTCTGACTAACTTCATAATATTCATCTTTTGTCTCTTGAACCAGTTTCTTATTATAGTTATTTCAAGTATTTTTTCTACACTTAGGTCTAATTCTTTTCCTTTTATTTGTTCAAAAATTATATTATCAAATATAATTTTTTGTTCTGATAAATCTTCATTTTGATAGTCTTCTTTAGATATTATTTTTATGTCGTCTTCAGACATTAGATATCTTCGTTTATTACATCATTGTCTAGATCAATATTTTCTTCTTCATTTTCAGTTTCTATATCTGATACTTCATATACACTATCGTTTTCACTTAGTTCATAGACTATATTTTCTATTTGCATGTATTCTTCATTATCTATAATTACTTTGGCAATTTGTTTTCCTTTTGGATTTTTAGGTAACTTATAATCTCTACCTAAGTGTCCTATCTTTCCGCAATTATAACAAATACATTCTGATAGTTTTCTTTTTGGTCTATATGGTCTTTTTGTTTTATAATTTTTTACAGAATATCTTTGTCTTGGTCTTTTGTATTTGTACCTAGTTTTGGTTTTCCTATAAATTTTGTATCGCTTAGGTTTTTGTTTTTTATAATATTTATTTGTACATCCAAACTGTGGTGTTGTTTATCTTTACAACATGCAAGATTTTTAATTAACTTTTTTTCCATTTTAACTTTCTCTTTTTGGTTTTCACATAATTGTATAAACCATTGATGTAGAAATTTTATTCTAGCTCCTAAAGTATCTTTTAAACATTCATTGTTCCAATCTTTAATTATTTTTGTACTTAATGGTTCTGGTAGTTTTGTAAAATATTGTTGTCTTATCTCTTTTGCTTCATTTGTGTCATATCTTGCTTTGTAATAATATTCTTTGAATGCACATGTGTATTCTTCTATATAACACATTTTACATATAGCCAATTTTGTCATAAGTTGTCTATTTATTATTTTTTATTTATTTTTTTCCTTTATTTCTGTGGTCATACCACCAAATTTATTTCGTATTGCTAATTCATATTTATCTAATATATCTATATTTGTTGTTGATGGAGATTCATCTATTTTCTTTTCACTTCTAAGTGTTTCTATACTTTCTGGAGGTAAATTTCCTATCCATAATTTTGTTGTTCCAACAAATGTTCTTTCTATATATCCTGGTGTTTCTTTTGTTGTTATTTTGTTATCAATTAGTTGTTTAGATATATTTCCTACCCATAGTAAGATTGCTTTATTTATATGTGTAATACAATCTACATATAAAAAGTTATATTGTTCAGTTATTGGTCTAGGTGTCCATTTTTTATTTAATCTACTATTCCATATTGCATTTGTTCTATCTAATTGTTTGTAATTATCTGTATAATAAGATGGTGCTGTCCATCTAGGACTACTTCTAGGACTATTGAGGTTTTAACTCTTGATGTACTATGTTGATTTATATCTCCTGTATTTATTTCTAATTTTTTTGGGTTATTTACTTTTTCTAAAATTTCTGTGTATGTTTCACTTATATCACTTATTTCTGATTTTTGATCATTCGTTATATCTGATTCGTCTATTTCGTTTATTTCAAGGTTTTCATTTAATTTTTGTTTCATTTTATTTATTTCATTAGTTAATTCTAGTTCAAGTTCTTTATCTTTTTTCTATTTGTTTCTCTTTTTGTTTGGTTTCATATAATAATTTTAGTTTAGCTAATTCTTTTTCTAATTCACTTATTCTTGTATTTTTTATTTCTTCTAGATGTTGTACTTCTTGCTTTGCTTGTGTTTCTATTTTTTCAATTATTTTTTCAATTTCTTTTGATTTATCTATTTCTTCATTTTCCTTTGTTAATCTTATCATAACTGTCATGCTATCATCTAATGTTGCTGTTTCTTTTTCTAACGTTAAATATAAGTTATTTCCTATTTTTTTATATCGTCTTCCTAAATTTGAAAAAAATATTTTTATTAGTAAGCCATCTTGATTTACATATGTCTTTTTGTCTACTGCAAATTCTTCTTTATTCATTATGATTTATAATTTATATCATGTTGTAACTTATATTCAAGGCAATTTATTTGTATTTCTAGTATAAATATAACTTTTCTCTATGCTAATATTGATTTATTACATAAACCTGCTAACCTATTTTCTTCTAGTCTTCCTTTTCTATGTTTTAGCTCTTCTCTTCTTTCAATTATTTTTTCTATTAGTTGTTGCTTATATATTTCTTTGTTCATATTGTTTTTTCAGGTAACGAACATATTTATATTCTGTTCTAGAGATTATATCTATCAAAAGATTTCTTTTACTATTATTTGTTTTAGTAAGTTGTAATAATTCATATTCTATGTATAAAGTTTTTAATTTTTTCTGTGTCTTTCATCCTTTTCTTTCTATTTTAGTTTTTGTTATAGTACTTACTTTATTTGATGTTTGATTATTCTTCATAAAATATTTTTTCATAATATTCTTTTTTAAGTAGATCTAATCTTTGTATTTCATTACAATTGTTTGTAATATATTATAAATATTTATTTTCTCTAGTTCTCAAATAGTTGTATAAATTTTCGATTAATAGTTTTTCAAGTAGATCTATTTCTTATTTAGTTTCTTTCCAAAATCGTAAGTATAAATAATCTATCATTGATCTATAAATAATTCTATATCATCATATAAATCTATGTCAAAATCGTTATCTATAATTAATTTTGCCCAACCTTGGGTTGTTTCTTCTATTATCTCATACATCAATAATTTTTCATAAATTTCTCTTTTTGTATCAGTATTAAGACTTTTTAATATATAAAGTATTAATATCTTATAATTAACATCGTTTTCTAATAAATAGGATTTCATTTAATCATATTTTCGCTAAAATTTTATTCCTTCTAACCTCTTAATAGATTATACTTATTTATTATGTAATTATAATGGTTTAATAATCATCTCTTCTGGTCACTACTATAACTTTCTTCTTTGATTAGTTACACTAACAGCGCCTCAACTTTGTTTACTCCCTTAAATGACCTTCTTGCCTACCGATTTCAACTTTAGGATGACATAGTCTGGGCATACTTACTCGCAGAATATTTCCGTAGCAAACTTTCTAAATATGGTTATTATAACATTATTAAAACATGATAAAAAATTATAATAAACAAGAGATTATTAGGAATAAAGCAATTTAGCTACTCATGAATATACTTGAGTATACCTGTTTTTGTAGGTTTGACATATCAGATTTGTTTTCCATAGCTTTAGTTTTTTGTTAGCTTATTTTGTACCTGACTGCTCAGATACCAATTTACAGTGGAAGCGGAATTAAGAGTGAGAGAGAGATGTAGAGGAAAGGGATGATTTTATTATGATGGAAAGCCCTCTATTTATACAAGAAAACTTAATAGTTTGGCCAAATGGCCGACACTCCTTCCTTGTTAGTCCAAGTGTCTAGCTTTTGTAAGTTTAAGAAATGATCTTGCACAGAAATTTTTAGACTAACTTGTGAGAGGGTGTGCAACCATTTTGGCCCATTTGAGCCTAAACTTTTTGTTGACAATTGCATTGTTTTCTCAAATTGGTATGTTCTATTATTGATCAGTAGATTCAACATAACTCTTTGTAGACTTTTGATCACTCGTGATCCTATGTCCTGTATTTACGTCAAGGGGGTAACCTTAGGGTGTGACTCAACCGTTAAAGTCTATGGTGATTAAAAACCCCACAATTCATATATTGACTTATTTAATATTGTATTAAAAAATAAAAATTCAAGGGTTAGAACCCTAACAATTTCATATTTGGTGAAGGGGTTAAAACCCCCATATTTCATAAATTGCAATTTCTTATTTGGTTGGGAGAGGGGGGGGGGACCATGCAAATGACATCATAAGAAAAACTAAAATGTACTGCAGTTATAACTCCAAAGATGTTTGATATGATATTTCTAATATATTAATCGAAAAGAACCAACAGATCTGGAATTCAAGGTTCTGATTCGGATTTGGTGTTTTTATTGCTTTTTCTTAGGTTGTTAATAGTGGTGTACCTTTAGCTCATTATTATCTTGATTTTTGAAAGAACATCTGCAGATATATCTTTTGATCACCACAAAGTAATTGTGTTAGGAAACATTCGCGGGACAAATCCTCTTCTGCATCGATCTACTAAGTCATCGGTTCTTCTGAGTATCAAAGTTAAAGCATGAATGAATATCATGGAAGTATGAAATAACATATTCAGCTAGTGAAAACTTCAGTATTTATCACCTAATGAAGAAGTTTTCTTCAAATAACAAGTACTACATGATTACAATCCTCTTTGTCTTAATGCGTCATTAATTGAACCATACCTTTGGCTAAATTATTTTGGATGTAGAAGAAAACAGATAGAAAAAGGAGTGTTCTTGAAGTAATGGCAGTAGTATATCTCAATGTGAGGTATTATGATAATTAGTTGAGCAGAGTATTTAGAATTGATGTTTTGACTATTTTGTTACATTTCTTGACGGTTTGGAAACTCTGTCAAACATAGACATTTGATGATAGGCATCATGAACCATGTTCATATAACTGAGCTCATAATTCAAAGGTAGCTGGACGATAAAAGAACTCATATGGAAACTGAAAAAAGGGAAGAGTTTGTATTATAAAGTAATTCAAGTCAGAAGAGGAAAACATTATAAGGAAAAGATCCCAGCGCAAATAAGGAATTAGTGACATACAGTTCTAAAATGAAAAGGAAAAAAATCATTTTCCTTCCTTGTACAAATACAAAAATCAGCATCTATATAACTACAAGGCGGAAGCATGAATACTGTGGTTTTTTGTACGTTCATAAATATAGTGGTTTATTCTAAGCAAGATAAAAAGTGATTGAAGGATACATACAATGGAAAATAAAGAAGATCTGGGGTTAAAACTCTTTCAAGAGATTAGAAACAGAGTTAGTGAGAGGTTTGTAAGAAGAAGCAAGTTTGGATTCTTGGAAAGTTAGAGAGACATTTATAACAAGAAATGAATTTGTCTTTTTGGAGAGATCAAGATAGATTCGTTACAAGAAGCAAGTTTGACATTTTTAAGTAATAAGAGTTAGTTCTTAGCTTGATAATCTGTAATTGTAATTTGAGTTTGATTAATAAAACTGGGTTATTCCTTTCTTGATTAAGGAAGGTTTTAAAGAAAGCATATTTGTTTACTAACTCTTTTGCTCTTTGTTAGAAAACCAAATTTACTAACTCTTTGGTTCTTTATTACTAAACTTACAAACAAAATTTCAAGCAAAAAAAGGTTGGTGGATTTATTAACAAAAATTTGAAGGCTGCATTTCAACAATTGCCAACGAGTTCATTATGTGTTTACCAACTAAATTTTAGTCGGTGATTTTTCTAACAGACTAAAATGGGTTGGTAAAATTAGTGACAAGAGTTTGGGCAACAAATTAACATTATTTGATATTCAAGTGGAAAATTCATTTGGAAATCAATTTAATCAATTTACCAACCGTTAATTTGGTTGGCAATTTAGGAAATTTTTGTGTTTTAATTAATGTGACTATTTGTCTTATGGAGAACTGCTGGTATTTATGTGAGGCCAAAATACACATTTTTATCATTATTTACCTCACATTTATTATTTATAATTTTCCGTTTTGAGTATAAATTTTATGGATTATGCGAAGTAGTGTATTTTATTTTATAGGATTAAATTGGTGAGAAAATGAAGAAGTTTAAGGCTTTGTAAGAGTCGCCGTGGAGGCCGGAGAATTGTGGTTCATTCTTTCTTCTCCTTTATTATTTATTTCTATTTGTTATAAATAAAGCATATTTATTTTAATAAATTTTAATTGTGTTTTTGAGATAATGAGTAGCTAACTTTCATAACTAAGGTTGTGGGAATCATAAGCGATTAACAAAGTATGAATAGTAATTAAGCAATTCTTAAATAGTGTTTTTGCATAAATTGATAATTCTTTCGTTTAGAAGTCTTTTTAATGAGTGCACATGTTAGAACTCGCCGTGTGATGATGTGAGGCAAAAATACATATTTTTTTTATCATTATTTACCTCACATTTACTATTTATATTTGTCCATTTTTAGCATAAATTTTATGGATTGTGTTAACTTATGTCTTTATTTGTTTGATAAATTTTTTGACAAAATGAAGAAGTTTGGAACTTTGTAAGAGCCAACGTGGAGGTCGGAGAATTGTGGTTCAGTCTTACTTCTCCTTTATTATTTATTTGTCATTGTGATTAATAAACGATAGTTTTGATATTGTTTTTTAACTTTTCTATCATTATCATGAACATATTTATTTTAATATGTTTTAATTATGTTTTTGAAATAATGAGTAGCTAAATTTCAAATCTAGGATTTCGGGAATAATAAGCGATTAACAACGAATTAATAGTAATTAAGCAATTTTCGAGTAGTGTTTTTGCATGCATTAATAATTCTTTCATTTGGAAGTCTTTTTAACGAGTGCACGCGTTAGAACTCGCCATGTTGCTACTTGCCGGACCAAGGAGGTTTTTCATAAGAAAAGAACTATCAACATAAATTTAATGTGATACTATCTAATAGGCTAGTGTCGATTGGTGCGAAGTAATAACTAAAACATACATCGATTATGTCAAATATCAGTCAATGATAAGGATTAGTAATTTATACACAAGTAGCCGGACCAAGGTGCGGGGTGAAATTTTCTATATGCAGGACCAAGGATTTAGAGATACCTATTTTATCACGTTGCATTTAATACATTAGGAAATAATTGTTATTACTAGGATTACAGCATTATGAGCATATTGGAAACACATTCCTAGTTATTTTTATTAATTTGGATTTAAATAAATACTTGGTTCAAAGCTATTTTTATTGCTTTTAAATTTATTTCAACTCAAATCCCCCCATTTTTATATAATGGTTATCGAGTTAAATATTTGGTATTGATTATATTCTTCCATATTCTCTGTGGGGTCGACCCCGAACCATAGTTTGGTAAATATATTGCATACGATTATTTATATTTATTTTCAAGAAGTATCTTTGAATGTATTTAAGAATGACGCCATTGCCAGGGAATATGGCTTAAAAATTTCCTTTGGTATTTATTTTAACATGTATTGTTTTTTTACTTAGGATTATTTTTCAATTAGTTTTTTTAAATATTATTATTATTATTATTATTATTATTATTATTATTATCATCATCATCATCATATATCGTATACTCTTCTTTAGATGTCATACGAAAGAAAATGTAGTGATAAGTGTCTTTGCAATTCTTGCCCAAACTAATTTTTGTGTTCTTATAGGGTTAAATTTTTTTCTCAACTAGATAAATTGTATGGGGACATGGAAGATTTGTTAACACATTTCTATAAATTGATATGTAGGCTCCTTAGTGAATATGCCTCTGAATTTGATCTATATTTTTTGGATATTGAGTTTAGTGCAAATATTAAATCATATGATACCCAACAATTTGGTTATAATATCTGTGAGGAAGAAAAAATACTCATAAATCAACTTGAAGAACTAAAATTTGAGGACCAACTGCTTGACTATACTTATATTGATGTTGTTCCTGTTGAGAAGAGTGCACTAGAGTTATGTAATGAAGTAGATAATATTATTAAAAAACTCTAGTATGTGTAAATATGAGGGTATGAATAATAAAGTAATTCATGATTAGGGCGCATTGGACCTCATGCCAAATACTTTTCCACATTATGTTTAGATGATGAGAAAATCATCGAGTCACCTGAGCCTATAAAAGAGTGTATGGAGGATGAAATTTGTGTCGATATTCTTGAATTTATTGTTCCTATATCGGGGAATTACATTCCTCACTTAGGATTCAAGAAGTGCATAATGTCATATCTATTGCTTGAGATCTTTATTTTTATAGTACCACCCTTTGAGCGTAATAGAAATATTGATGTGAAATCAGGGGTGCAATTCATATCTTCAAACTGGAAGGAAATATAGAAAAATTGATGGTGTCGTGTCGCGACGTTAAATTAAGCGCTTATTGGGAGGCAGCCCAATTGGTATTGTAACTTTTTTATGTAATTTTATTTTATTAGTATCACTTTTTTTCTTGTTTTTGCAGATTAGGGGAAGACTGAGTAGAAAATTAAAACAAAGAAAAAAAATCAAAGGAGCATGTTTTAGCTTAAGTGTAAGGTGAAGACCCCTAATATAAATTTAGAGAACATGCTACTAGATAGGCCTAAAGGCCTCATGGAGTTCTCCTAACACTTATTTTATATTTTATTCAATGCTTTGGGGACATAGCATCTTTTTAAGTGTTAGGTTGATGAATGAATTCCTGGTTTTCAATGTTTTATTGAGTCTTTTTTTTATGATGGTTTCCTTGTCTTTTGTTTTTTATTCTTTTCCTGAGGATAGTCCCTTGAACCGAGTGTCATTTATTTATTTATTTATTTTAGGAAGACATTTTTTTTATATATATTATCTTTTATGGATTGGAAAGAAAAGACCCTTTTGTGTTATGTCATACTTACTATTTGGGCCTAGTTTTAAGTAATACCTTCTTGTGAATACTTGATTGATAGTGAAATTGCAAACGTTTTGACATATATGTTCATGGTTGTGACTTTCTATATAACTTATTTTATTATGTAGTTTGCTATGGTCTTGTTTCTTACAAGTGGAATTGATCCATCTTGGGTGATACTTGTGCAATGTATTGTGAGATTTTGTTTATTCCATGTATTGCATCTTAGTCTAGAACTTACCCTGCATGTTATTGAAGCGAAATAAAAAGTTTTGTTTTGTTTAGGAGATAATAATAGACTTTCATTGATTTATCTTGAAAATTTTATCCTTTTTAAGATATTTTATCATTAGTTACTCCTTTTAAGCCTGTAACCTTTTGTTGTTAGACAAATTTTGCCCTAAACTATTTTGTTGAATCCCTAGTTTTTGCATCTTTCTTCCTTGAGCTAATAGCATAAACTTATTCTAATTATCAATTTTGAGAAAAAATAATGGATGAGTAAAAAAGTAATCAATGACAGCTTTTAAGTGCTTAGAACCCCTCTTTGAAAGAATGTGACATGAAAACAAAAGAAAAATGTGACATGAAAAAAAGGAAAAAAAAAGAAAAATAAGAGAAGAAGAAAAGGTTACCTTGATGATGGCCATGGTCTTTCCAAGGACACAGTGCACCTTAACGCATGTAAAATACGTAAGTTGATGGTGATTATTATGAAGGAAAACCAAAAAAAAAGAATAACGAATGAAATATTCTTGAGATGATGAGCATTACTTGTGAAATATTTTTTGAAGAGAGGGCTAACAATAAAAAGAAAAATATGGGAGATGAAGTCTAAAAATTAATAAGTGCTTAAGGAAGTGTAAGTCACTATTATATAGTTTTCCTACCCGTCCCGTAGCCTGCATTACAACACGTTAAAGACCTATTTGATTCCATTCAACCATGCTCAACTAGTGGAGATGTACATAATGGGAAAACATATGGTTCTTTGTGCATACATGAGAATTTTATTTGTGATTGTGAGAGTTGTTTTTGACATGAAATATTTAATTTATATTATGTATTTTCAATCGAGTCTGTATATTATATCTTCATAGGTGATTTTATTAACTTTCTTTGATGAGAGTAAGTGAGCAAACTTAAATTTGATCAGTTCAAAGTCCTTCCTTGAGGATAGGAGTTTTAGAGTTTTTTTTATGGATGTCTTGCATAATTATTGGGAAGTCTACTTGATGTTTTGAAATTGGTATATGACCTAATTGTTTGTATTAACCTAAGTGTTGATATTTCTAGTAGGATTTTTCTTATTGAGCTTTAATGTTTGCTCGAGGACGAGCAAATGTTTTAAGTGTGGGGTGTCGATGTGAGGCCAAAATACACATTTTTATCATTATGTAACTCACATTTATCATTTATATTTGTTCATTTTAAGCATAAATTTTATGGATTGTGCTAAAATTGTGTAATTTATTTGTAGAAATAAATTGGTGAGAAAATGAAGAAGTTTGAAACTTTGTAACAGCCACTGTGGAGGCCGGAGAATTGTGGTTCATTCTTTATTCTCCTTTATTATTTATTTGTATTTGTAATAGATAAAAGGTAGTTTGGCTATTGTTCTTAACTTTTATCATTAACACAAGCATATTTATTTTAATAAATTTTGATTGTGTTTGTGACAAAATGAGTAGCTAAATTTCATAACTAGTGTTGTGAGAACCATAAGCGATTTACAAAGTATGAATAGTAATTAAACAATTCCTGAATAGTGTTTTTGCATGCACTGATAATTCTTTCATTTAGAAGTCTTTTTAAGGGGTGTAGGCGTTAGAACTCGCTTTGTTGCGACTTGGCGGACCAAGGAAGTAGTTAATACAAAGAAAATAATCAACATAGATTCCGTATGTATCTAATATGTTAGTGTCAATTAGTACAAAGTAGTAACTAACTCATACATCGATTATGATGTCTTATATGATGTAATGGTAAAGGTCAGTAAATTATACACATGTAGCCGGACAAAGGCGTCTGGTGAAGTTCTTTAAATGTCGGGCCAATGATTTAGAGATGCGTAACTTATCACATTACATATAATACAATATGAAAAAATGTTATTACTAGGGAGTCTATGTAGCCGTGTATATATATGTCACGACCGAAGTCTAGAAACTAACCGAAACCGACATCGGTTACCTTTCAAAGGTCCCATACAATCCTACGTAGGCCATCGTTACATCATCTAGGTTAATTTTAGTGGAAAATTTGAACTTTTTGTTTACTTAGACTTCATAGTGAGAAACATTGAACTCACATAACACTATCTGCATAAACTCATAAGCGTTCACAACAACCATATAATATCAAGATAATCAAATGAATGACATAGTCAATATCTGTATAAAATATAGAGTTTCAAAAATTGCACCAATAGAATATCTGAAAATAATTGGGAAAGAAACGCTAGTGGAACATACCCCACTAGCTCAAGCCTACATCTAAGATAGAATATAACTGGCAAGCGTCCTCGAAAGCATGAGGACCTACCAAATCCAGATGAAAGCTCCACGTCTAGATGACTTCAGTGTTGATTTGTAAGTTGTAGCGTTGAGCTACAGTTGCACCTAAAAGTAGAGAGTTGTATGGTATTAGTACACACTTGTGCTAAGTATGGGTATATGCAAACACACACAAAGGACATGCATGATTAAGAAGAGCTATCTCCTAACGATATGATTTATGGAAAGTCAAGTCTGTGGACTTGCCAAAAATTGGATTAGGCAAGTCATGCTATGAGTGTAACATGCATCATCATATGCAACATATTTCACAGAGCACATAACACATTGCTTATTAGCACGTAATCTATTTCATATCATTCGTCCTTATACCATGATACTTTTGAATCATGGACTTGACAATAGGACTTCCCAAAATGAGGGCTCAACATATGAGACCACAATTAGGGAGCCTTCTTTAACAAACACAAAGTTTGCTTCATTCATTCGTACATACTTCATTTTCATCCATTCATAAGATAGTGTAAACACCAGCCATACCTTGGATGTAGTTTAACACATTCATAGGGTTCACTGTGCAACGACCAAGAATGACCTAGTGTCATTACTTAAGTCTATCTCACCTCTTAATGATCGGATCCTAACACCTTTTGTATCATTCATTTCATTATGTGCATTACTTGAGGCTGACTTTATTCTCTCTTTGGAAACACTAACCTTAACCGACATAGATGATGTGAGCATCATGAAATCCAGTGTTTAACCCCACATCGAAAAGTGGTAGAATCACCGGCCAAAGTGAACCAATACATGCTAGTGTATATAATTAATCGAACCCTCCTAGAACCATATATTAGAAGTATAGGTTCAAAGGCTAAGAGATATAAGGAGACCCATACCCGTCTGGACGGAAATTCTCATCTCATGAGAATTACATGAACCTCTCCCTTCCCGAAATAAGGAATCTCAACTCATAACTATCCTATCGGGGATTGGTATAAAGTTCCATTTCATTCATCTCATACATAATCGAAGGTGGCTTCTAGCATGAGGTTCAAATCTCATTAGATAATTTCTCATCTCATCATTACGTATTAAGTGTGAATTTTCCTTACACTTACATATAGAGTTTGATTGAGACTTTTCTCTTAATATTCAACACTCTCTGAGGTGAGTACATTTGGCGACCTTATATACGCGTAGGTACAACTTGTCTCACTTGCACTAGCATCATATTATGGTTCCACTCTGTTCTCTCTTAACATCTTCTCGTTTCATTCTTACTCACTTCTCATTCATTGTTCATCGTATAACATGCATATTCTCTCTTGGAATTTACATAGAGGGACATAGATTCTAGGCGTAGATACAACTTGTCGCACTTGTACTAGTCTATTCTCATGTAGAAACTCTTTCTTTGCTTATTCATCGTTTAGTATATATATACTCTCTTAGAAATTTCATTTAGTGACACTGATTTTTAGGCGTAGATGCAGCTTGTTTCACTTCCAGTAGCATATAGTCATGTAGTCACTCTTTTCTTTACATATTAACTATGAATTCATTCTTAACACTTTCTTTTGGAGTATGCTTGAGATTTGACTTTAGATCATTCTACACTCCCCTTACATGAATGTTCATTTCATCATATGCCAATGCACTTGGCCTTTTAGTATGTTCCACAATCTTACATAAACCTCCTAGATTCACATTATTTTATTACATCCATCTTAGGTTCACTAACGTTTAAACGTACACTGGACCTATGGATCCATACGTACAATCCATGAGCTTCATTCATAATTCGCTTAAGTGACTCATACTTACCCAAGATTATGTGGTACAAAACTTATGCATCTTGTTGGTATGCCAAGATCTTGATTTCAACTCTTAGAGGCAACATTCATTAAATATTTGTTCACATATGGCTTATGTGTCAATACAAATTGGGCAAGGGAACCCGATTTCGAGTCCCTTGAGCAACACTCAATTTATATTAAACTTGATGATTGGATTTTTTAAGATTTGTGGGATCGTAGTTCGATCCTCATCACCTCCATATCATTTTCTTTCTTTTCCCTCTTCTCTTTCTTGTCTACGACAAGGAGATTGTGGGATAAATCCCCCACAAGCTCATTCTTTTTCTCTTAATTTTTCTTTGAACTTTCTCACATATCCAAGACATTGTATGTTCAATCCTCACTCACCTCATTTTGTTTTTCTCCTAACTCTCTCATCTATTCAAGAGGTTGTGGGTTCAATCCCTACTCACCACATATATTTTTCTTTTCGTTTTTCTCATGAACTTTTTGTGTAATTTGCATTTGGTGAGGTTTTGGGTTCAATTCTCAATGACCTCCAATTTTTAAAAAAAATATTCAAACATACCTCACTTTTCAAATTTTTGGACGAGACCAACATTTCCTGCAGACTAGAAATTTTGTCTCTTGCAATCCATCTAACTCTCACGCTTTAACATTGATTCTTGGAACGATTCGGGAGACATTTTTCCAGCAATATTACCCTTATATGAATATCACACTTTTAACATTTACACATACAAAAACACAATATTTCTAACATACAAATTTCAGGCAGTAACATAGTTAATTTACAGCACACGCATGCTCAAACAATTAACGTAAAACAATTTTCCGGAATACATCTTTCATTCTTTACATAATTTCCAAATACACATTTAATACACAACTACAACCAGACCTAAAGTTATCAACCAGAAGACATACCAACACATGCTTTGAATCTTTGAAATGATCTAATGACACGGGCATGCAACGGGGACAACCTTAGTTTTTTAATTGCGATTAAATTGAACCTTAAGGGTCTCTTGGAAAAGGGTCCAAGAGAGAATAAAACTCATACCTTAATGTCTTTCAACACTTGTTTCAATGCTTCCGATTCCCACGACACCATTGCCTCACCACCAAAATCCAGAACCCAATCTGTCGAGAAGAATGTTGTTGATTTTTATTTTTAGCTAGCTTTTCATTTGAGTTTTTGTGTGTAAGTTCTTCAAGTGTGAAGAACTATTATTTCAGTTCTTTTGCTGATGAAAAATGTAAGAATGAGAGTGAGAGATGTGAGAATGAGAAGATTAGGATTAGGAGAGTTAGGTTGAGATATAGTCAAACTAGGACTCCCCATTATTATTTATTTATTATTATTATTATTATTATTATTATTTTATTAAAAAATCTGATTTTCCTTTAATTAAATCAGTAAATTAAATATTAATTAATTTAAATAGTTCACTAAATACAATAAATCAATTAAATCATTGCTTCAACCAAGGCTCAAACACTGGTGGAGCATGATTTTGCTTAAAGGGTCAATTTTGGACACCTCTACCCAAATTTCCCCTTAACCATATTAATTAATTAATTAACTAATCAGGGCAATTACAAAACCACCCTTAGCCTACAAAAGACTATTTTACCCCTAGACCCTCCAAACATAAGATTACCCCTTATTAAGTCAAGTTAAGACTCATCCGAGTAAATGTTCATATTTGGGTGCTCTTCATGGCCAGTCCCAACCTATACTAGATCAACTAACTCACCAAGTTAGTTGTCTTGGATGTTTCAGAGGTTCAGAGGTCTGATTCTACGTTCATCAATCCGTGTGAACACGGTCTAATCTAGGCATTCTGGATATGTTAGACATTACTTAGCATAGTTATATTTAGGGTTGTTACAGTAGAGTCCTAGTTATTGCTGTGAAGCGCGCCACATCTATAATTAGGAGGGTGCAACATCTATGAACTCCTTCAATTCTTTCACACTTTTATTCGTGCGTTAAAGTTTTTTCTTAAAGTTTCTCTCTTATCCATTCTTGCGCATGCTTTATGATAACCATGGCTCCACGATGAGCATCAAAAGGTCGTCCAACTAGGAAGAACATTGAGGAACAAGGGATAGCCAATGCACCTGAAGTGCAACCCTAGGTAGAAGTTACTAATGTCAAATTAAGATAGGGAACTAGGACGTCTAGTCAGGTTGTGAATAATCAAGTTGCTAAGAAAAGATGATCTCTAAAGGAAGGGGCTATCACTTCAAAGATTGTGAGTTCATGAGGATTAATACCACAAGTTTCACTGGTTCGAGAACTTTTGATGATCAAGAGAATTTTATTGAGTAACTTAAAAATGTTTTCAAGGTGATGTATGTGGCTGACTCTTAGAGGGTTGATCTAGCTGCATATGAACTCAAGGGTGTTGTTAGGACTTGGTTTTATCAATGCAAGGAGGATAGACATGAGGATGCACCCCACTAGAGTTGGGCCTATTTTGAAGAAGCTTTCTTAGGGAGTTTCTTTCCATGAGAATTGAAAGAGGCTAAGGTAAGAGAATTTCTTACACTTAAGCAAGGTTCATTAAGTGTGCATATGTATAGTTGAAGTTCACCCAACTATCCCGATAAGCTCCGGAAATGGTGAAGGACACGAGGAGTAAGATGAGTTTGTTTGTTGTTGGACTTGGTCGTTCATCAAGGAAAGAGGGAAGGGAAGGGCAACAATGCTGATAGGAGACATGGACATATCAAGGTTGATGGTCTATATTCAGCAAGTTGAGGAGAAGAAGTTGAGGGACATGGATGATTTCATAAATGAGAAATGTAAGACAAAAAACGAGTCTAGGCAGGAGAAAGGTAGTATGAATCATTCATCCTTTCATAAACATAAGGGGTCTGCACCATCATTTACTAGTGCACCTGCACTAAAAAACAATGGTGAGCATCATGGAAAGAATTCACAGAACTCCAACGCTAGACCAACACAGTCAAGGTAGCGTGAAACAAGGAGGTAGTTGGGCTTCTGTGTGTGCTAAGTGTGGTAGAACCCCCTCGGTAAGTGTCGTAATGCACATACATGTTGCTACAAATTTGGGCAAGAGGGTCACTTCGTGAAAGAGTGCCCTAAGAACAAGCATGGTAGTGGAAGTCTGAGAAATAAAGCCCAATCTTCATCAGTTTCTCCACCAGAAAGGGTAGCAACTAGACGACCTACTATCGGTACTGGTGAACGATCCACCCGCTACTATGCGATCTCTTGTTGCAAATAGAAAGATAACTCCCCACATGTTATCACGAGTATGATCAGAGTCTTTAGTCTTGATGTTTATGCTTTGCTAGACCAGGAGAGAGTTTATCTTTTGTAACCCCTTATGTTGCAAAAAAGTTTGATATCCTCCCTGAGAAACTCTATGAACCCTTTTGAGTTTCTACACCTTTTGGGGAGTCTATTCTAGAAGAAAGAGTCTATCGTGATTGTCCCATTTCTATCAGTAAAAAAACCCATAAATGATTTAGTTTAGTTAGATATGGTAGATTTCAATGTAATTCTTGTCATAGATTTGAGTTAGACATGGTAGATTTCAATATAATTCTAGGTATGGATTGGTTTTATGCCTGTTATGCATCAATAGATTGTAGAACTCGAGTTTTCATGATTCGAATTCCTAATGAGCTAGTCATAGAGTGGTGCAGCAGTTTTACAGTGCGTAAGTGTCATTTCATTTCGTACCTTTAGACGAGAAAGTTAGTTTCAATGGGTATCTACAACTTAGTCTACGTTAATGACTCAGTTCTAAGGTACGTCCCATTCAGTCAGGTCCTATAGTAAAAGAGTTTCGAGAAGTCTTTCCTGATGATCTGCCTGAAATCCCTCATGAGAGACAAATAGACTTTGGCATAGACATAATTCCAGATAGTCGTCATATATTTATTCAAACATATAAAATTGTACCAACAGAGTGCATCATCGAAAACAATTGGTACCATGTAATTAGAATTCAACTAATAGCTCATTCATAAATTTTGTACCATGCTAGGTCTATCTGATTCACTTTATTATAAACATTATTTTCATATTCAACGTTTCACATTCACCTAGGGTTCTAAACTAATCAAGAAGGGGCACAATTATTAGGTCTACGATTCAACACATACTATAGAACACCTTATTTATCATTCATGTATAATGTAGGGACAACTAGGTCGACATAAACAAGACACCATCTCAACATATAGAGATTCTTCATAGTCTATCATCATCACATACCAACATTTGGAGAAAACATTCTTTAACTCACATTATTACATAGCTTTACACAAGTTCATCTTATAATCATATCACAACTTCACAATATGCCTATAATGTACATAAAAACATAACAAACCTTCAATTAACTCCATGGATCCATCAACATCACAATCAAATAAGAAGAAGAAGTAAGCACCTCTAATACAAGTGGATGAAGCCATACAAGAGAAATTAAACAAGAACTAGAACAATTTAGGTCAAATTACACTTCATCCAAGACATGATCACCCTTTCTCAATTCCTTAACAACTCATCATATTTCGTAATAGATATCAAAAGATAAGAAGAATGCAATACAATTTTGACAATATTCTAAAAATTCCAATCTCATTCATCAAACCCATTTTGTAAGCTAATTTAGGAAATTTTGAAAAACACGGGTTCTTCAAGGAATTACGTTGAA
Organism: Solanum lycopersicum; assembly: GCF_036512215.1. NCBI lineage: Eukaryota > Viridiplantae > Streptophyta > Magnoliopsida > Solanales > Solanaceae > Solanum > Solanum lycopersicum. The sequence continues at coordinate 27,447,401 of NC_090806.1, forward strand.
AACATCTTAAAAATCTAGATTCAACATTAATACATCGATATAATGACATAAAACTTTTGAACAATGAACCCATGCATAGAACATAAATTGGGACAATTGATCATTGATTAACTTGTGAAAACCTTTGGATTGGACTTCTTGAATAAGAGGTTATTCAAGCATGAAGGATCAACATACCTTAATAGTGGAAAGCCCACGAAAATTGGTGAAGAAATCACTTGAAATATCCTCTCCTAGCCTAAATTTAACCAATACCTTCAGTGGTGTTCTTAAGAGAATATTTTTAGAGGGAAGAGTTTGAATAGGGTCTTTGAGTCTAAGTACGTGTTTAATTATTTTAATATACATAAAATACCTGAAAACACCAGAAATAACCCCCCCTTTTATTTAGAAAAGATTCAAATTTACCTAACCACCCTTTTCTTGCTTGATACCCTTCATGAAATTGTAGACCAAACCACGACCACCCCTTGACGGATCGTTAATGGGTTGATGGGGCATCCTGGTGGTCTGTCAATTTTGACTGTGACGGCCTCTTTGGCGGGGGGGGGGGGGGTGAGGGGGGCTAATCTCCCACAGCTAAGTGTGGATCCGCCGTCCCTTTTGACGGGGCGTCGATGTGTTGAAGGGGCGTCAACTTGAGTCGTCAAACAAGACGCCAAGGCAGCTTTTTGCAAATTTTTTCGTCCTTCTCAAGATTCAATAGGGAGTTCTTTGTGAAGTCGAACCCGAATGTTTTAACCCTAAACATGACCATCTAGATACTAGTTTTACGCTCCATCACTTTAGACTCAATTTGACACACCAAAACTTATACAACACACAAGGACTCACTAGCCAACACAGTAGACTAGTTTCCGGATCTCTTCATCGTCCCTTCACTTTTGAATTTTAAACTCTTCAAAACTGACTTCAAAAGATATTGTTCATTATTTTAACAAGTTCTTTACTCAAGAAACTCACATGAATCTCTAATTTATCCTAATTCATTTTGAGAGTGTCTAAATACCCCCCCCCCCCACTTGAAAAACATTTGTCCTCAAATTAAACTAAAACAGTTTTAAAAGTTTCAAGATTTAAAGACTCAAGGCTAGACACTCACCACCGTACATTCAACAATATAGTTAATACATGCTAGAAGAAACAAAAACTTCACACATAGACTCAAACATACAAAGAATGTAGGAACAACATCTACAACTCATCATGCATTAAGACTCCACAATTCTCATTTCATTTTTTGGAGGCACTTCCTGTTCCATCTTATATCATGCCACTACAACATTTTTAAGCACATAATACCGATTTCACATAAAAGCACATTTACACAACATTAACAAAATCATATATAAGAAAGCTTGTAAATCATCTCATGCAACATTTATTTAATTTGTTGTAGAGGCATAACAACATGAAGAACAAGGATTATAAAAGCTCATTTTTACCATCTAAACAAGAATTCATGGAAACATGAAATATTATAAGGGGATCAAGGAACCTGATTTTCACAAAGACTCCCAACACAAGCAACATGCTACCAGAGAACTCTAACTCTCAAGCAAATCGCATCATCCCTACAAATTACCATTATCCTCCACTAAGAAGGAACACATCACAACACAAAATGGAAAATTATAACAGAATGGCACTTTCATCCGGATTTGCTTTCTTGTTAGCTTGAAGATCATAAAAGAGATTCTTGTTTTGTTCACCAACAATTGGACATTAAAAGGATCTTGCTTGGAATCTATACCTATAGTATCATGAGTAGGACAATCCCTCACCATGTGAGCATTCTACCCACATCCAAAGCACCCACTAGTATCGAGTAGACACTACCCAAAATGTTTCGTTCCACCATTTGAGAAAATAGGTTTATGAACTAGGGAACCACCACCTCTCTCATAATTATCCTTAGGAGCACTAGGAACGTCTTGAAACTAGGTTTACCTTTCTCATAGGTTCTTCCCCATTCACATCTCTACCCCTTGTTCCAATTTTATACTCCTAAATGGATTGAGAATACACAATAAGCCTAGGTAAAGATATGATATCATAGAGCATTGATGTACGACATTCTTCCTTCACAATATCGGACACAATGATAAATAACCTAGTCATATCATCTCCATGTTTAGACACCAAAGATGGATCATATTCAGACAACAAGGTAAACTTTAATGAATACTCCTCCACACTCAAAGTACCTTGTCTAAGGTTTATAAACTCCTCAATCTTCACCTCCTCCTTCTTACTAGGAAAGTACTTACTAAGAATGTTTCCTTATACTCTTCCATTCTATATGACCCGATTCAACTTGCCTATTGTCATTCAATTGTGTATACCACACTTCAGCAACTTCTTTTAATTAGCATGAAGCAAACTCTTCCTTCTCCCTAGAAGATACACCCATAGCATGTACTATCTTATAAACCTCATCCAAAAATGCTTGGGGATCCTTTCCCACTTTAGATCCAAGAAAGGTAGGAAGATTCATCCTCACAAATTTCTTCAACCTAGAGGTCATAGTACTTTCTAAGAGCATTCACCCTAGGCCCACATCTCTATTTGCTTAAGTTGTCATTGCTCGATCTAGGGTAAGAAGAGCCAGTCTAACCTTTTCATTAGTGATATATGTGGGAAACACCGAAACCTCATTATATTGATTATTTATATGGATTTTTTCATTTTGAGAAACTTGCTCATCTTTGGGAGGACCTACCTCAGTCACTACTACTTTCTCCAAACTTATTGTGAGTGTCCTTCATGTATTCATATCCTATATTCACAAGAGAAGAAATTGGGAAAAGACACTTATAAAACACAACTGTATGATAAGACAAAAGAGTAATGAAGAAAGTGAAATTTCTATCGTCGTATAGCCTCGCGCTCATTGATGTGTTGCGACTCACACTGGTGAACAAGATTCTACTAGACGTGGAATGATCAGACTTTGAAACATAAATACTACTGCATAACCTTATTCTCTAATACCATGTTTGTCAGGACGCGAGAGCACCCCCAAGTTGTGTGTCACGACCAGAAAGCACCCCCTAGACTTTAGGGATAACCCTGTTTTCGTTACTGGGCGTACTTGACCCTTTGGGGTCTTGAACAAGACCTTTACTATCGTTCATCAGATAATAGATGAAAAGTAGTGCGGAAAATTTTAAAATTTTCACGAATTATTAATAAAATACAATCTTTCATAAATACTTAGAGAATATCGTCGTCACAAGTCAACTTAAAGACATGACATAATAGACATAATATGTTAGGGACATGGCCCTCTAAAATAAAGTAAAATACATAACAAGTCTTTAAGTTAAAACTACAAAAAGAAATATGCCCTGGAATATACGAGGACATACTTTGACTTGAGAGGACTTTTCCCTAGCTCTTTCTTCTAGCCCTCAAACCATCAATCGCTTCAAACCTATATTTATATAGTATAAAAAAGTGTGGGGTTAGGTCAAAACAATGTACTAAATATGCCATATGAAAAAAAATGTAAAAAGGGAAATTTTAGTAAAAAATTTCTATTCATGCAATTTAAATAAAATATTATGAATGCAAAGGAAAAACATCATACTAACTATCATTTATAACTTAGATAAGAATTCCCATAATTTTAAGCCAACAAGAAACATTACAGTAAACCAACTTGACCTTCATAATGAACTCCTTAAACGTTTATAGTAAATACATTTGAATATTGAAAATAAATCATTAAAATAATTCCCAATAAATTAAACTTGAGCAATTACATTGAACTATCCTACACTAAATGAGTTAACTTCCAAGGCCAAGCGAAAGAGAAAGTCAACTAATTTTACCTTAAGAGTTTCCCTACCTCAGAATTATTCAAAGACTCACTAAAGTAAGATACGAACGAAGTATGTATATGCCTCCTCCAATACACCCCAACTCAACCCTCAAGACTACCCCTTTCATCTAACTCAACTCGAGAAAACCAAGCCCCTTAATCAATGGCAAGATATTAAAAGACACACAAAAAACCACAAACGTCTTCCCTTTTAGAATGCCTACTTAGTGCAATGACTAGATAGCATCCCATACCACCACCTACCCTAAGTATTACATTCTTTTAGAAGGTTTGGCACCAAGTCTTACCTTTCAGAAGATCCTACCTAGTGCAATCAGTAGATAACGTCCCATACCACCACCTACCCTAAGTAGTACATTCTTTTAGTAGACTTAGTTCAATCTATTCTTTGTGGGGGATTTGCTAAACTGACATAGACCATGAGAGTTAGACATGGAATATTGATATTAACCCCTATCGGATGAGGGATCCTCACTTGCCTAGAGTAAGGTCATGCTTCTCAGCTTTTACATGGCTTTCCCAATATCTACACCTATGTGGACACATATTTAAGGAATAAGGAGATTGCTACTAAGTAACTCATTCTCTTCAACCGAGGAGTACTTATCTCAAGAGGTAATTTAGATTACAACATCTCAACTCACGAAGTGTTATCCTCCTCCCCTTCATATTCTCTCGGTGATAGACGTAACTCCCCACGGATTTATTAACATAGTAGTCTATCATAGAGAGCTCACTAGGAATGGAGGGGTTGGTACTAGACATCATAGCTCAAATCACAAAGTGTGTCCACCTCGAGATTCCCCTTATTACTCAACTTGGTATATTACTTTTTTTGAAGTGTGTGTGTTTTCATGTGGACACCTTTCATATAAGAATCCTTTCATTTTCATCAAGTTTTACGCATACTTTAACAAAGGTTCATAAAGTTACATAGTCTACATGCTTCTCATAATCACATACTCCAGTAGTCTTAAACTAGGTCAAGCATGCAATTCAAACTACACCAAACATAATAGAAGACCTATTTCCAATATCTCATCATGTCACATTGATAGACTTTAATATTACATATTCAAAACATACTAAATAACACCAAGTTCCTCAATTAGCACCGCCATCCATAAGATGGACCATACCACTCAATATCAATTCATAATAAGAACTATATAATGAAAGCAACTCAATATCAAATAAAACCATCATCACTCATATGAAATTTATAAACATTATACCATATTAAGGCCTTTAGGTAAGTATCTACACAAACATTACAAAAACAAGAAGACGCAAGTTCATACTCTACTCAAATCATACTCACATAGCCCATTTTCAATCAAAAAGTTGAGTCATACATAAAAAAGAGTTTTGTTAGAGTATTAACATCAAAATAATCAATTCAAACAAAAATAAAAGCTTTTAAACCATTAAAACTTAAATAAAAAAAGACCCCTACTAGGAATCAAAGTTAGAAGGAGTTTGAGTTTAGAAACCCTTTGTGGAAGTTGGCTTCTTGAATGAAAAGATATTCAAAAATGGATACCACACCTAACTTAAGGAATCAAAATACAAGTTATTTGATGAAGAGACACGTCCAACCATCCATCCTATACTTCCTTGACCTCTAGCATTCAATGGAGTCTTGAGAGTGTTTGTCATTAGATAGAGAGTTTAAATATTTTGAAGAGAGGGGTCATGTCTATGTCAAGGGTTTAAAAGTATTTTAATATAACAAAAAAATACTAAAATTATCCACCTAGGGTCTTAAAAGACTTGGGGTGTATTTACATAAAACACCCCAAATTGGCAGCAACTTCACAGATTTGCAGGCCTTATTGACGGACCTTCACCAACGGACCGTCGTTGAGCCAACAGGCCTTTGGTAGGGTCTCGTTTGTGTATACTTAGCTCCAAATGCAGAAGGGATCAACGAACCATTGTTGGGGTCGTCTATGGCCACTGCTTTTTGGCAAATTTTGCTCAAGTCTTGGGCCCTTTATCTAGGGTTCCTTATGGGTCCTAGGTTGGGTATTGACCGGATGTTAAACCCCTTTACTAAGTTGTATAGGTTTTAGTAAAATACAATGCAAGTTTCAAGTAAAAAGAACATGTAAAACTTGTCTAAACACAACAAGACACACTAGTACATCCTAAGGCATACTTTCCGAACGGCATGGACATTCTTGGTCGATTAAACTCCAAACTTAACAATACTTAACATACTTCCTAAGGACACTAAAATAATTTATTTTAACTTAAGGTCAACTCAAGAAACGACCACAAGGTTCCAGTTAACCTTAGATCATTTTGGGGTGTTACATTCTCCCCAGATGGAATAAAATTTGTCCTCGAATGACACTTAAACTTTAAGAATAAAAAAAGACTTACTTGGAATATCATAACACACTTCAATAATGATCAAAAATCTCAAAAATCAAATAATCAACTATAAAAGAGAATACTTTCAAACTTTTTAACACTTAGCAACACAAACTCTTTTATCAAAACTTCAAGAAGTCAAAATTCACTCTTAGTTTTCTCTTATGGAGGAACTACATTCCATAATATTAAACATTCTCATACCCAATAATTGTACACACATTGAAACTTCAATTCAAGACAACACAATTTTTTCTCAAAAATAAAAATTCTCTAAGTGAAGTTTGCTGTGTTAGCTACCATGTTACCATAATTTTTTTAAAATGCATTCTTCAAATAATTTATCGAGATGACATGATCATATGATCTATAAAACCATATAATATCACATAATAACACAAAGTAAACAATAACAGAGAGTTAGGACTTATCAAAACCATCAATCCATATTAATTACCCTTCCCAGCCCGTATCCCATAGGAAGGGTTCTTCTTGAGTGCATTAGGATCTAGGGACGATTGATTGATATCTTTCCCCCTTGATTTGAGGTTTGGGCATTCACTCATCTTGTGAACCTTATGAAAACATTCAAAAAAAACCATCCGTTATGGTAGGACACTTACCCCGATGTTGCTTTCCCCAAGTAGGGTACCTAGCCATTTCATAGGAATGACCACCACCTTGAGAATGTTGATTTGGAGCCCTATCCTTGTTTCCCATGAAAGAATATTTTGTATAAAACCTCTTCTTAGGACATTGGTGACTAGAATCATATGACCTTGGCCTTTTTACCCTCTTGACTTTTCTCACTAATTTTGAACTCCTCAATTTGTTGCGTCTAAACCATGAGCCTAGAGATGCCCATATTAAGAAGAAGCATTGCCGTACAACACTCTTTTTCCACCAATCTAGACACTCCCATCAAAAACTTATTCATCATAGTCCTAGGGTTGGCTCTCATGGTGGGGCATACTTGGAGGGTTGGGTGAATTTAGCAGAGTACTCTTGCACACTCATTCCACCTTGACGAAGGTTCATTAATTCAACCATCTTCTTCTCCCTCTACTCTAGGGGAAAGAACCTATATAGAAAAGCCTCTTTGAATTCTTCCCAATCAACCGTCCCTCTTTCTAGGGGTCTCTCACTCCTCCATTTCTCAAAACACACTTGAGCCACCTCATTTAGTTGGTAAGAGGCTAACTCCGCTTTCTCCCTAGGGGTCTCATCTATAGCATCTACCACTTTGAAAACCTCATCTATGAAACCTTGTGGATCTTCATCTACCTTAGTGCCATGTAAAGTAGGAGGGTTCATCATCATGAAATCCCGAATCCTAGAGGCGGGAATACTAGTATTTGGTAGGGTCCTATCTCCTTAGTTAGCTTGGCCCACAAAGTGATTGTTGACAATATGAACTTGAGTCGTCATGAGTTGGGTCAAGTTCATTAGGGCAACCCAAAACTCCGCATTACTTATATGACCCTCAACAAAGGGATCTTGAGTCATAGGAGGCACTTTAGGTTCTTATGGTTCTGGAGGAACTTGAGGTTCTTGGGGTTTCGGAGGTTCTTGAAGGGGAACCTCGACATTCTATTCCTCCTCTAGTGCCAACAATAGGAACTTTGTCATGGAGAGGGATACTCTCATTATCTACACCACCTTCCTCCCTTATAGCGGTCGATCTCCTTGTATTCATGTCCTGTAAAAATAAAGAGAAGAGATTAAGAGAAGACACATTATATGACAACTCTAAGGGATGACATTAGAATAGAGAAGAAAGTGAAACTTCTATCATCCTATAGCCTCTTGTTCAGGGATGTGTCCCGACACCACCTATGACCAAGATACTACTAGATGTGGATTCTGAGACTTTTAGAACCTAAGCTATTTCCCATAACCTTATGCTCTGATAACAAGTCTATCGACCCGAAAGCATCTCCTAGAAGTAAGAGAGAACCCTCATTTCGCGAACGAGCGTACTTGACCCTTTGGGGTCTTGTACAAGCCCTTTATTATAGTTCATCACATAAGACATGAAAAGTAGTGCGGAAAGTTTAAAATTTTTCTGGAAAAATTAATAAAAGACAATCTTTCATAAATACTTAGAGAGTCTCATCGTCACAAGAAAACTTACAGACACGACATAATAAACATAATATCGGAGAGACATGGCCCTCTACAATAAAGTAAAATACATAACAGGCCTTCAAGTAAAATCTAAGAATAGGACTATAACCTCGAATATATGAGGACATACTTTGCCTTGAGAGAAAATTCCCCAAGCTCTTCCTTCTAGCCTTCGAACCATCAAAAGCTTCCAACCTTTATTCATATAGTATAGAAAAGTATAGGGTTAGTATAAAACAATCTACCAAGTATAAAATATGCAAAAACATGTCAAAAGGTACATTGTAGTAAAAATAGCTTTAAATGTAATTTAATCAAACCATTAAGGAATGCAAAGGCAAAACATCATACAATCATTTACAACTTAGATAAGAATTCCCAAAACTTTAAGCCAACAAGATACATTACAGTGAACCAACTTTACCTTCGTAATGAACTCCTTATACGTTTAGAGTAAAAACATTTGAACATTTAAAATGAATCATTTAAAGCATTCCTAATAAATTCAACTTGAGAAATTACAATGAACCATCCTACACTAAATGAGTGAACTTCCTAGGCCAAGCGAAAGAGAAAGTGACCTAATTATTCCTTAATAGTTTCTCTACCTCGAAATTATCCTAAGAATCACTAAGGTAAGATATGAAGGAAGTATATGTATGCCTCCTTCAATAGACACTAAAGCAACCCTGAAGACTACCCCTTTCAGCTTACTCAACTCGGGATAAACAAGCCCCTCAATCAATTGCAAGACATTAAAAGACACCTAACAAACCACCAAAGTCTTCCTTTTCGGAAGGGCTACTTAATGTAATAAGTAGATAGCGTCCCATACCACCACCTACCCTAAGTAGTACATTCTTTTAGAAGGTTTGTCACCAAATCTTCCCTTACGGAAGGTCCTACCTAGTGTAATGAGTAGATAGCGTCACATACCACCACCTACCCTAAGTAGTAAATTCTTTTAGAATACTTAGTTCAATCAATTCTTTGTGGGGGATTTTCTCAACCGACATAGTCCTTGAGAGCTAGACATGGAAACCCGTTATTAACTCCTATCGGATGAGGGATTCTCACTTGGATAGAGTAAGCTCATGTTTCTTAGATTTTACATGATTTTCCCAATGGATACACCTATGTGGACACATAGTTAAAAGATAAGGAGATTGCTACTAAGTTACTCATTCTCTACAAACAAGGAGTACTCATTTCAAGAGGTATTGTTGACTACAATATCTCAACTTACGAAGTGTAATCCACCTCCTCTTTATATCCTCTCGGTGCTAGACATAACTCCACACATATTTCTTAACATAGTAGTCTATCATATAAAGATCAATGTGAATTGACGGGTTGGTACTAGATACCACATCTCAAATCACGAAGTGTGTCAAGCTCAAGATTCACCTTTTGACTCAACTTGGTAAAGTTTATGTACACACCTTGCATATAAGAATCATTTTATTTTCATCAAGTTCTACACATACTTTAACCTTTGTTCATCAAGTTACACACTCTACATGCTTCTCATAATCATATACTTAATTTAGACTTAAACTAGGTGAAGCATGCGATTCAAACTACACCAAACACAATACAAGACCCATTTCCAATATCTCTGCATTTCACATGTTATACCTTCAATATTACATATACAAAACATATTAAGTAACATTAAGTTCTTCAATTGGCATCGCCATACATAAGATGGACGATACCACTCAATATCAATTCATAAAAGAACTATATAATGAAAGCAAATCAACATCAAATAAAACCATCATCAGTCATAATTAATTTATCAATATTTTACCACATTAAGTCCCTTAGAGCAGTAGATACAGCTACCTGAAAAAAAACAAGAAGACCAAAGTTCATACTCAACTCAAATCATACTCACATAACACATTTTCAAGCCAAAAGTTGAGGTATACATAAACAAGCGTTTCATCAGAGTTTTAAAATAAAAATAATCAATTTAACCCAAAATAAATGCATTTAAACCATAAAAAATATAATACAAAAAGACCCGTACTAGAATCAAAGTTAGAAGGAGATTGAGTTTAGAAACCCTTTTGGAAGTTGGATTCTTGAATGAAAAGATATTAAAGAATGGATACCATACCTCACTTAAGGAAGTAAAATCCAAGAGTTTATGATTAAGAGACACGTCCAACTAGCCCTCCTATCCTTCCTTGACCTCTAGCTTTCAATGTAGTCTTGAGAGAGTTTGTCTTTAGAGAGAGAATTTGAATATTTTCAAGAAAGGGGTCTTTTATAGGTCTAGGGTTTAAAAGTATTTTAATATAACCAAAAAACACTAAAATTATCCACCTAGGGTCTTAAAAGACTTGGGGTGTATTTATATAAAACACCCCAAATTGGCATCAACTTCACATATTTGTAGGCCTTAATGACGGACCTTCACCAACGGACCGTCGTTGAGCCAACGGACCTTTGGTAGGGTATCGTTTGTGGATACTTAGCTCCAAATAGAGCATGGACCACAGAACACACTGGTCCAATCGACGCCCTAGGTCGACGGACCGTTGAGGGACTAACAGACCGTCCTTTCGGTCGTCGATGGCAACTTTTTTTTGGCAGTTTTCCCCCAACTCTTGATCCCTTCATCTAGGGTCCCTTGTGGGTCCTAGTTGGGGTCGTTCCCGGATGTGAAATCCCTAAAATAAGTCTTCTAGGTCTTAGTAACATCCAACGCATGTTTCAAGTAAAACGAACACGTAAAACTTGTCTAAACACAACAAGACACACTAGTATATTCTAAGACATACTTTCCATACATCATGGACGTTCTTGGTCGATTGAACTCCTAACTTACCCAAAAGTCCAATACTACCTAAGGACACTAAACTAAATTTTTTAAATTCAAAATCAACTCAATAAACAACCACGAGGCTCTAGTTCATCTTAGATTATTTTGGGGCGTTACATTGTGACACAACGTACTCGACCTCTTAGAGGGCTTATACAAACCTCTTAGCTTTCATTCATCTAATAAGTATGACAAGTAGCTCGAAATTAAAACTTTTCACAATAAAGTTAATAAGGTAACTATTATATAAATCATAATAAGAACTAAGTCACATCACAAACCATGTTAGACATATTTTATTATCATAGGGTCACCACCCTTACATTGAATAAAAAGATATTGTTCTTTATACAAAGTTATTAATGAAAGAAAATCTAGAAAAACACTCATATCCTTGTACATATGAGGACATACAAAGAGTCTTGAGAGAACAATCTAATCCCAAGCTTCAACTATAAGATCCTCATTTCCCACCACCTAAACTTGTAGAAATAGAGAATAATATGAAGTTAGTACAATTAAGCACTAAGTATGATGACCAAGCAAGAAAAAATTTAAAAAGGGACATTTTTTTGAAACCTATTTTTCACGTGATTTTGATAAAATATCATAAACCACGTATAAAATGCATCGAACAAGTCCATCATCAACCATATAAGATAATAGTCATATAAACTTCATAACACGCCTGGAAATTTCCACGACTTATGCTAGAGCCTAATATCTTGAGTAATGATGGTTTTAGAGCTAAATAAGTACAAATAACTGGTTTGAGATGTATTGGATCAATAGGATTAAGGGAAAGGCATAACGTTAGAAAATTAGAGAATTAACTAGTTGACGTCCCTATGTTTGGTGAAGGTTTTGGAGGGTCATATGGAGTACAAATCTTGCAAAAGGATTTTGATAGGTAGAGTGTATTATGGAGGGTCAAAACGTGAAGTCACAACACCCCAAGAACGACCAGAAGGGTCCTTGAGGAGGACGCAAACTTGGGCGAGCAAGCTGCCAATGCAGCTGCGCGTAGGCATATTATGGTGGCTGCTGCGTGACTCGCAGCCATCACGTGGGGATTTGAATGTGGCCTCCTGACGCTGGGATGACACGGAAATTACTTCCTCATCTCAAAATTAGAAAATAAATTGGGGAATAAGACTCGCGATGCGCACCTACTTTCTTGATATCTTAGAAGTCGTATTTGGGTGTTTAGACTTCATATATAAACCCATTTAAGTGAGGGGTGTTTTAGGTAATTTAATGGATGACTAGATAATTTCTTATGGTCATTTATAGGTCTATTTTATCACTCAAACCAAGTCCCACAAGTTGAACTCAAAAATCTGTCTCTCCCAGATTCTCCCTTCCTCAAAAACTCCATTGAAGACCCATAGAGCATAAAGAAGAAGATCAAGCATTCAAGTTTTTCAACCCAATTTCGTGGATTTGTCATTTATGAGGTATGATTTCTTTCCCTCTTTGAAATGCCATTCCCAAGATGTCCTTCAAAATATGATTTCTAAATCCCTCAAAACTAGGGTTTTTCACCTCACATGGGTCTGCTTTCTAAACTAAATTATGAGTTAGTTGTAACGAATTATGATGATTTAATGTTTTTTAAGTATGAATTGATGGTCAATTTTAGAATTTCGATGAGTTTTTCCTTGGCCCATGTGTTTCTCCCAAATCCCTATATTCTTGGATTAATTAAGGTGAATTGTTGAGGGTGATGAACATGTGACTTGTTTACTTTGGTTTTAGTATGGTAATACTTCATGAATTTCCCTATTGCATATGTTGGTTGTGAATCTTTGGTGTTGAAAGGTGAAGTCCCATGAAGGGGCAATGAGGTATAAGATTGTTTCTTCTTTGATCTCAATTATGTAAGATGAAACTACTTAGATGACAGTGAAGTCCCATGAAGGGGCAATGAGGTATGAGATTGTTTCTTCTTTGATATGAATTATGTAAGATGAAAATACATAGATGACAATGGTGCTATATCTAATGTGTTGTTGTGATTTTGATGACCAATCAGAAGAGTTTACAACATGTGTTTACAACTATTAGAAAAGAACTGATTACCTGGGATTTACCTAGGGTTTACATAGTAAAATCTGCATGTTACTTGATTACCTTTAAATTCTCTTGAAAATTGAAAATGAATGGGAAAACCTTCTTAGGTAATTCTTACCCGCGGATTTATTCAGGCCCTAGCTAATTTACCTGCGGATTTAAAATCTGCAGGTAACACCTGCGAATTTATCTGCAATAAATAACAAAAATTATTACGAATTATTGTACCCAAAGTTCTTATGAAAATGAAATTTGTTAGGGATTTTCATTGTAATATTTCACAAGCAAATCCCTACGAAAAGTCCCAAGTAATTTTGTATGTGTTTGGAGATAAATGTTTTTGAAACAAATGGAAATTTCCTATTGATATATACATATGAAAATATTGCTAAAGATGATTCCTACGAAAAGAAACCCAGAATAACAAACAAAAAATATAGTTCGTGTTCTATCACTTTCATTCAACCAAATAACATAATTCATAATTCATAATTGCTATGAAAAGAAACCCGCAAGATCAATACTCTATGATCCAAAGGGACAAAAACAAAATCCAGTTAAAATTTGAATCCTAAATAGCACTGTCAACTATCTCAATCCTCACTTTCATTCAGTTATTACAGTCATGGGCAGAACCACTATCATTCACGCTATAAGAGTCATTACCACTTTCATCATCATAAGCTTGATTGTCTTCTTAATAAGATTTCCCATTTGAAGATGATATGTTGTATACGTGCTTCTTGAATAAGTCCAATTCCCTCCTCATCCTCTTTTTTTCATGACGCTCTTTCTGCACTTGAGAATATAAGTAAGAATTTGAAGTAGTTACATGATATTTAATCATCTCATCAATTTCCCTTGATAAAGCTAATGTTGATTGTTTAGAAGATGCCTTTACAGATCGACCCAGTGAGCCAAGACCTTTAACTCATCCTTTTTGGTTTCCACCAAAAATTGCACCCAAATATCAATTTCTGTTAATTGAGATGGTTGACCAGCTATATTAGTTTGTCCTTCAGCAGCTGATGCTCTTTGAGAAGATAATAATTCTTGTTTCTTTCTTTCAAAAGTATTCTGCATCAAAACATGTTATATGAGACAATTTTTAAATCTTGATCTCACAATTAACTAGAAACCATCAAAAGAAATATACTTGTCAACATTAATATTAATAAATAAAATATTATTACATAATATCTTAGGATGACAACTCGGTATTCATCATGTCATTTGTTTGACTTGGTTTTATCTCCAGATAAGTGGCATGGTTATGTCTAAAAGCTACTAATGTGTGACAGAGAATTGGAAAGAGGTAATCATTTATTAGATGTGTGTCTCTCGACACAGTTATCAAATATGCCTTTATATACACAAAGTTAATGTAAGTAAGGATTATTGGCAAGAAACACCAAAAGGGTGGACCATGATTCCAGCATGATATATAACACAGATTCCAGGACCACCAAAAGAAAACTTTAAAGACGTTCAAACCTTGCAAAAAATATGAATAAATAAAGTTGTTACACCACACAGATTCCAAAAACAACCTTAACAACCTTAGTCATGTGTCGCTTTGTGAGATTTTATTGAATATCCCATAAGGGATTCTGAGATAAATTCAGCATTCTGTAAAATCTGGTAGCACCCAAATTCGGAGTCTCTTCGACATTGAGTTCAACTAGATGTTTAAATTCTGTATCAGCAGGATCATAAACCATATCTTCATAACTTTTTACGTGTTAATCATTGTTTTCTTAAATTTTAAATTGACTGCTTTAGGGCACGTCAAAGTTTCATCTTTGATCACTACCTGAAGCACCTGAATATATATGATTATTCAAATTAACTCAAGGTGCCTCCTCTCAATGAGATGTCCAATACCAATATCCTACTGTGAAACCTTTTTGTAAAACATGCACATTAACTTAATCGGGTGTCAGGTGCTTCATATTTTTACAACGCTTACAAGGACACCTTATAACTTTTTCAGATAAATAATTTTTTTGACAACAAGCAAATTTAATAAACTGATCCATTTTCTATGCTCGGAAATTTTCATTTTCTAAACAAAAAACAGATTTATTTTTATAAGCATACATAAGAAATTTTATACGCTATTTGGGTCAACGATGGTTGGGGAAAGTTGTTGAGAAGCCACATGAACATAAAAATATACGCACAACAATACAAGAACAATGACAAAAGAAAGAAACATAAAAATTTCCTGAAAAAGGAACTAGTTTCGTAACGCCTCGAGATACCTCGAGATGCGGACACAGAACCTAGGAACACAAGTGAATCCAAGCTAACCCTGCTTGCATGATCATTAGCATAATAAAGAAAAGAAGCTGATGCAGAAGCTAAATCATAATTTATAATGATAAGATGTGGAATACCCATATGCTAAGACTGATATAATATGAACACTTATGAGTTTAATACAATCAAGTTACTAACTTAACACTAAGTTGAATCTAACTATGTCTTAATTAAGCCTCTAACTGACTGGAAATAATGGGACAAGCCCCAGCTAAATTTAGCAAAACTAAAACTAAATGACTAAAAGACTGAAATGACACTTATGACTGTTATTCTCAAAATTTGAAGACTCACCACTGAATCTACTGAACTGGAGATCGAGAAATCGATCTATGCATGATCTGGATGTTGAGAACCTAAATATACATCACGAGAAGATGTAAAGCATGTATGGGTTAGTACTTGAAAGATACTGAGAATGTAGGATAGAATAAAGCTGAAAAAAACATAAATGAACAAGCACAAAAGCAAGTATAATAATCTTAAAAGGATATACTGATTTTTGAGCTAACTGGAAGCAATGACCAATTTATAACATACAAAAATTGAATACTAAATATACTGATTAATGGTTAATGCAAGAAAATCTTACTAAAATATGGGAGCTACTAATAACCGATAATAAAATCACATGAGCTCAAGGTGGAGTCTGTTGTATACATCTCATTGAGAGTAGCCAATAGTCCATGCCAGAGGTATAAAGGCATGTTCACGTGATCACAAAAAAAATTTCCCACAGAGGGGACTTACAACCTACTTGGTTAGAAGTTCTGGCACTATTAGGTACATTTAACCCTAGTCAAACTCGCTATTATGCTACTCCCATTTATTATGTTATTGAGACATTATGACTGAATTTTCTATAAATACTGGATAGCTCAAAACTTAACATGGAAACTGGGTATGCAACATTTAGTCTTATAATGTTGCATTAAAACTGAAGCATGTATAACTGCATAATTGAAATATCTACCTAGTATGTGTAATTCAAGAACTAAAATACAGCGCTAGGGTTCTTAAATTCATGCGATTATCTGAGTAATAACATGATAATCTAATTTGGAACATATATTTTAACTAAATCATAAAGTTCACCTGTAATTCTAGGAACCCTAGATTTAATATTGCTAAGAGAATCAAGAACTTACTGAAAACTAGGGACCCAATGGGTGAAAGGAACCCATTTGTGAAACCCCACATACCTTGTGATGAAATTCACCGAAAAACACTTTGGTTTCGGGGTTGGAACTGCTGGAAATTTGTTGCGTTCTTGAACTAGGGTTCAAGCTTTTTCTCTTCTCTTGCTTCTAATTTACTAACTTTTGATTTATGATTTTGACTTAGGTAAGTTCTTTTTATGTTTCTAGGCTTAAACTGACTAAAATATGTTATTTTAGGGTCAAAACGACGTATCTTAGGGTTTAAATGGAGTGAGAATAGACCAAAATACACATCAGTTAGTTTCTGTCGGACCAAAGACTGGCGAGGATTGATGGTTCATTGTTCCATCGACGGTTCGTTGTTTGGTCCGTAGGTTGGGTCTGTTCGACAGACTTTTACTAAAACGGGCATAAATCTTTACTCAAAGGTCTAACGTTAGCAAGATCGGTGGGTATAGAAAGATAATAAATTATATATATGTGGGTAGGTCATGAGACACAAAAATTAATTTTGTGATAAGAGTTATGGTCATTTGAAATTGACCTAACTGCATTTTTCCCTTAACTGTCTGCTAATTCCCACCTATAGTCAGACCTACGGACAGTGGGTCAACCTATACACCGTGCTGGTCTTTTGTGTTTCTTGTGATAGAGTGGGTGAATGGGGTGTCGATTAACGGTGATGGACTACGGATCATAGTCTGACTTACGGACTGTAGGTTAGTCCATCGATCATGACTTAAACCAAATTTTCATGGGCAGAGTTTTGGGGATTCTTGACCCATTGATGGATGTGAAGGACGAACTCTGGGTCAGTTTATGGTTCGTCGATGGCTCCAGGGATTTGCAGGATGTACCGTGGGTCAGTCTACGGTTCGTCGATGGCCCCTTTGGTTGCCCCTATAGATTTTTCTGAAATTGGATTTTGGTATATTTTGGATACGCGGTTTTACATTATCTGACCCTTTAGAAAATTCATCCTCGAATGAACACTAAACTAGCTTGAATAGAGGGAGAGAGCTGACAACCCTACAACTAAACAATGAGAACTGAGTTTTTGACTTAATTGGTTTAGGAAAACATGCAAATACGTTAAAAATTCAAGTAAAACTCCGGGAACACGATTTTAAGACTGAATTCACGCATAATGACTGGAAAATTGATGAGGAACTATTACCTCAAGCTGGAGTGGAATCGGAAGGAAAGATGTTAGGATATTTGGCTTTCACGGCTGCTTCTGCTTCCCAAGTAGCTCCCTCTATGGATTGACTCCTCCCCAACACCTTGGCTGAAGCGACTTTTTTGTTTCTCAACCTTCTAACCTGACGGTAAATAATCTCAACCTATACATCCTCATAAGAAAGATTATCCTTGACCGCCATACTCTCTAATGGAACTATAGAGGCTGGATCACCGACTAATTTCTTCAAGAGTGAGATGTGGAAGACCGGATGCACTTTTGTTAATTCTACTGGCAACTCTAACTCATATGCCATATTGCAAACCCTTTTCAAGATCTTGTAAAGGTCTACAGATCTAGGACTGATCTTCCCTTTCTTTAAAAATCTCATCACCCCTTTCATAGGTGATACTTTCCGAAAAACTCAATCATCAACTTGTAACTCTAGTTCCATTCTCCTTAGATCTGCATAAGATTTCTGACTACTTTGGACTCTCTTAAGTCTATATTTAATGAGATGAACTTTCTCCATTACATAAACAACTGAATCTGGCCCTATCAAATCTGCTTCACAAACTTCATACCAACAAACATGAGATCTATATCTATGCTTATATAAAGCCTTATAAGGGGCCATATGAATGCTAGAATGGTAACTATTTTTGTAGGCGAAATAAATAAGAGGAAGTTGATCATACCAACTACTTTTGAAATCTGACGCACAAGCCCTCAACATATCCTCTAGGGTCTTAATGGTACACTCTTCCTGTCCTATGGATGAAATGCTGTGCTAAGGTTAACTTGAGCACCAAGACCCTTCTGAAATGACTTCAAGAAATGAGAGGTAAACTAAGGACATCTATCTGAGATGATATTCAAATGAACCCCATGTGACCTCACAATCTCATAAATGTAAAGCTTGACATAGTATTCTACCAAATTTGTATTCTTGATCGCCAAAAAGCGAGAAGACTTAGTCATCTTATCAACTATCAAACAAATGGAGTCATGCTGCTTATGAGTACATGGTAATCCTATGATAAAGTCCATATTAATCACATCCCAGTTCCAAGTAAGAATATAGATCTCTTGAGTCATACCTCTTAGCTTCTGATGTTCTACTATATCCCCCTTCAAGCCATTCAACCAATAGACTTCTCGCAGATCGCAGTACATCTTAGTGGTACCTAGATAAATAGAATACCTAGAGTTATGGGCTTCTGCAAAAATATTTCGTCTCAACTCGCCCACATCACGAACACACAACCTACCCTGGTAGCGAAGTACACGATCTCCTCCTGGGGAGAAAACCTCCACTCTCTGATTATGTACTACACACTTAATCTCAAGTATGATTGGATCCCTGTATTTTTATTCCTTGACCTCCACTATTAAAGAAGATTCTTCCCTATTCTTAACTGTTAGACCATTGTCTGATATGATCATAAGGAAAACTCCTAAGCGAGCAAGAATGTTGACATCCTTCACTAGCTCTTTATTTTCTTCCTCAATTAGTATCTCCAGATCTTGAGTGCAAACACCACTGCTGCAAGATCGAGGTCATGAGTTAGATAGTTCTTCTCATGCACCTTAAGATGCTAGAAGAATAAGCTATAAAATTATGTCTTTGAATCAACACACAACCAAAGCAAACTCTAGATGCATCACAATAGATCACATAACCATCTGAACCCTCTAGTAGAGTGAAGACAAGAGCTATAGTCAATATAGTTTTCCATTCTGCAATGTTTTTCTTACAATCATCTAACTATTGAAATTTAACCCGAATCCGAGTCAACCTAGTCAATGGTGAGTCTATGGATGAAAATCATTCCACGAACCATCTATAATAACCCGCTAGATGTAAGAAACTTCTGATATCTATAGCTGAGGTAGTTCTGGGCCATTGCTTCACTGAATCATCTTCTGCGAATCCACTCGGATCCCTTCGCTAGATACAATGTGGACAAAGAAAAGCAGTGGATTGCAACAAGAACTCAAATTTACTAAGCTTTGCGAATAACAGACGATCTTTGAGAGTCTGCATAACAACTCTCAAATAACTAGCATGTTCTTCCTCAGTCTTAGAGTAAATAAGGATATCATCAATAAAGACGATAATGAACAAGTTCAAATACTATTTGAATACTCTGTTCATACAATCCATGAAAGTTGCAGGAGCATTAGTTAGTCCAAATAATTTAACTACAAATTCATAATGACCATACCAAGTTCTGAAGGCTATTTTTGGAATGTCACTATTTCTGACTCTAAGCTGATGATAACCCGATCTAAGGTCTATCTTTGAGAAATGGCTAGCACCCTGAAGTTTGTCAAACAAGTCATCAATCTTGGGGATGGATTACTTATTGTTGATTGTGAATTTGTTAAATTGTCTATAATAAATGCACATTCTGAGAGAACCATATTTCTTCTTTACGAACAACATTGGTGCACCGCAAGGTGAAATACTACGTATCATTAATCCCTTATCTAGAAGGTCTTTCAACTGCTGTTCAATTCCTTAAGCTCTATTGGAGCCATTCTATTAGGAGGAAGGGAAATAGGATGGGTATCTTGTAAAAGATCAATTCCAAAGTCAATTTCCATTTCGGGAGGGACTCCGAGAAGATCTTTTGGAAACACTTATGGACACTCATTGACTACTAGAACTGACTCAATAGTTGGGGGTTCAGATCTAAAATCCTTAACCCGAACTAAATAATAGATATAACCCTTAGAGATCATCTTTCTAGCCATAAGGTAAGAAATAAATCGACCCACAGGTTCTAAGTTACTATCCTTCTATTCTAAGATTGGTTCGTTTGGAAACTAAAAAGGAACAATCGTAGTTCTAAGATCGACTGAGGCATAACAGGAGTGTAATAAATTCATGCCTAGAATAAAATCAAAGCATACCATTTCTAACTCTACTAGATCTACTGAGGTGAATTTCTGAGAGACTATGATGAGGAAATTTCTGTATACCCTCCTAGTTATAAATAGGTCAACAACTGGAGTAGAACTAAAAAAGGTTCTGAGGGAGTTTCTGGACTGATAGTGAATTTGAGTGCGATAGTAGCCCCTCGATTTAACAATGCGTAAACATCAAGGTCACAGACTCGTAACATATCAGTGACTACATAAGGAGAACCTTCTTTATCCTAGCGAGCCTGAAGAGCATACAACCTGTTTTGGCGCTGTCCGCCACATGTACTAGATGAGTTACCCTGTTGAAATGGGAGACTTACTTGTGCTGCTGAAGTTGTAGACTGAGCTTTTACATTACCACCTCCTTGACCCCTGTCTCGAAGGACAACCCCTCAACTTGTGACCAGACTGACACACCCAAAACACCCTTCCTTTTCTGCAATGCACTTGGTTGGATGGTTCTTACCACACTTAGGGCAAGTTAGGTAAGTCTTGGTGCCTGAAACACTTCCCTTAGACTTTGAGCATGGTGCTCTACCCTTCTGGTCATACCTGTTCTTTGAGGATGGAAAACTAGCTGATAAAAGGGATGGAGATGAAAACTTCTGCTAACTTTGCGAGCGATTTCCAGCACCTGATTTCTGTTGAGAATAGTCATAGTTCCCAGTCCTAGCATTTTATTACCCTCAAACCCGCTGAGCATGAGTCATAAGCCTAAAGATGTTCATATCTCCAAGTAACATCACATTTCTGCACTTGGTTTTCACCAAATCCGACACTCCATACAAGAATTTTGTTTACCTAGGCCTTCGATTCAGCAACCATTTGAGGATCATACCGGGAGACTTTGTTAAACTTTAGCCAATAGTCTTGGACTATCATGTTACTCTGCCTCAAGGTCATGAATTCCTGAGATTTTGCCTCTCCCAACTCTATCGTGAAAACCAATCGAGAAAAGTCTCACTAAAGCAATCCCAAGTGACAGGAGTTGCATTTGCACCCCTATTCTCCTTCCATTGAGTGTACCAAATATGAGCAACATCATTCAACTAGTATGATTCCAACATAACTCGATCATTCTCAGTGACTTGCATTATCTCAAAGATCTTTTTGATCTTATCCAAGAAATTATGAGGATCCTCATTAGTCGGTGATCCTAAGAACTCAGGTAGATTAATCCTAACAAAGTCACGGACCCTTGTTGTTGCTGAATATCATTTTCATTCACAAGATCTCGAACCCAACTGTTCTTGTTGGTCATACATTGAATCCACATCTATATGTCATTTTTGAACTCAATAGTGGAGACTTCTTGATTTGAGACTAGAGGAGTTGTACTTGCATTCCTGGCATTCGCATTCCTAGGATTAGCTCTACGAGGAGGCATGATCTGAAACCTAGAACTTCAAGTTAGAGTGGAAAAAGATCATACCTTATGCACGATAAGAGTAACAACAAGCTACCCCAAGATGTGGAGACCGAACGTAGGACCACAAGTTACTCCACGCTAACCCTGCTGGCATGATCATGAGCATACTAAAGAAATTAAACTGATGAGGAAGCTAAATTGTAATTTATAATTAAAATATGGGTAATACCCATATGCTGAAACTGATATAATATGAAGATTGATGAGTTTAATATAATGAAGTTACTAACTCAACAATAAGTTAAAACTAACTATGTCTAAAATAAGCCTCTAACTAACTAGAAATAATAGGACAAGCCCTAGCTAAATCTAGCAAAAACTGAAACTAAATGACTAAAAAAATGAAATGAAACTCATGACTGTTGTGCTCGGAGAATGAGGACTCACCACTGAATCTGTTGAACTGGAGATCAGGAAATCAATATAAGCGTGATCTGCATTCTGAGAACCTGAACATACATCACGAGAAGATGTAGCGCACGTATGTGTCAGTACTTAAAAGGTATAGAGCATGTAGGACTAAAAAAAGCTAAAACAAAACATAACAGAACATGCACATAAGCAAATATAATAATCTGAACATGATATACTGATTTCTGAGCTAACTAGATGCAATGACCAATTTATAACATGCTGAAACTAAATACTGAATATATTGATAAATGGTCATTGCAAGAGAGTTTCACTAAGCTTTGAGAGCTAATAATAACCGATAATAAAACCACATGAGCTAAATGTGGAGTTCGATGTATACGACCCATCTAGAGGACCCAATATACCATTTCAAAGGTATAAAGTCAGGTTGGCGTGATCACGAGAATGATTACCCAAAGAGGGGACTTACAACCTACTTTGCTAGTAGTTCTGAGACTATTGGGTACCCTAGACCCTAGTCCAACTCGTCATTATGCTATTCCCAATGATTAAGTGTTTAAGACATTATGAATGAATTTTCTATAAATACTAGATAGCTCAAAATTGAACATGCAAACTAGGAATGCAACATTTAATATGATATTGATGCATTAAACTGAAGCATGTATATTTGCATAATTGAAATATCTGACCCATCATTTGTAATTCAAGAACAAAAGAAATACAAAGCTAGGATTCTCAAATTTATGCGATAATCTTAGTAATATCATGATAATTTGATTTGAAACATATATTTTAACTAACTCATGAAGTTCTACTGTAATTCTAGGAACCCTAGGTTTAAACATGATAAGAGAATAAAGAATTGACTCAAACCTAGTGACCGAATGAATGAAAGGAACCCACTAGTGAAATCCCACATATCTGGTGATAAAATTCACGATAAAATTCACTTCTCTTTTACAGTTATTAAAAGAGGCGATGCCCGAGTTTAACATTCCTTTGTCTTACAATAACACCAAGTCTAACGTCAAGAATCTTGGTATGGATTATGAGAAAATTAATGCATGTACAAATGGTTGCATGTTTTTAAGAAATGATCATAAGGATGATGAATTTTGTCATACTTGTGGAGCTTGACGATATATTCAATCTGCTAATGTTGATAGTGATCTTGAGCCTTCATAAAAACAAATCGAGGTTCAGCAAAGACTTTGAGACACTTTCTATTAATTCCTAGACTCAAAAGGCTATTTATGTTCTCAAAGACGGCGGATTCTTTGAGGTGGCATGAAGAGGAACGTGCTAAAGATGGAAAGTTAAGGCATATCGCTGATGGTCTAGCATGGAAAGAATTTGATAGACTGCATCCAGATTTCGCACTGGACTGTCGCAATATGAGACTTCGATTGTCAAATGATGGATTCAATACATTTCGAACCATCAGTATATCACATAGCACATGTCAAGTTATGTTGATGGTTTATAATCTGCTGCCTTGGATGTGTATGAAATCTGAATATTCTTTACTTTCTTTACTTATACTTGGGTCGAGATCACCCGAAAATGACATTGATATTTACTTACAACCATTGATAGATGAGTTGAAATTATTATGGGATTGGGTGGTTGAAACATATGATTCTCCAATAAATGAAACTTTTCAAATGTGGGTAGCTCTTATGTAGAATATCAATGACTTTCCTGCAATGCTATGTTATCTGGTTGGAGTACAAAAGGAAAGTTTGCTTGCCGTTATTGTAACTATGGCACTAATTCGCGCTATCTTAAACATAGTAAAAAAATATACTATATGGATCATCGTGTTTTTATACCCATGGATCATCTATGGAGATCTAACAAAAGATCATTCAATAGAAAAATTGAGTTCACGGCTCCTCCACTTCCCTTAAAGGGAACTGATGTGCTTAATAGCTTACATGATTTTGAAAATGTGTTTGGGAAGAAGAGAAAGCGATCAAATGATGGCCCATGTAAAAAAAGGTCAATTTTTTTTATTACCTTACTAGCAGCACACCTTGTTACGTAACAATCTTGATGTAATACACATAAAGAAAAACATAAGTGATAGCATTCTTGGAACTCTTTTGGATATTTCTGGCAAAACAAAGGATCATTCAAATGCCCGATATGATTTGAAAGATATGTAAATTAGTAAGAACCTTCATCCAAAAGATACTGAAGATAGTAAGAGAACAAAGTTGGGAAAGGCATGCTTCTCAATGAAAAATGGAGAGAAAACAATTTTTTGGGACGTTTTAAAGACAGCCAAGGTACCTGATGGCACTGCCTCCAATATATCAAGGTGTGTGCAATTGGATTAAAGAAAAGTGTCTAATTATAAAACTTATGATGCTTATTTCATGTTGCATTACTTGCTTCCAATACCAATTAAAAGCATTCTTTCTTATTATGTGTCTATCCCGTTGATTCGTCTTAGTTCCTTCTTTCATCATTTGTGTGAAAAAGTAATCATATTGGAGGAACATGATTGCTTAGAAGTAGAGAGCATAGAAACAATAAATTAGTTGTAGCGAATTTTTCCTCCTTCATTATTTGATATAATAATTCATTTGCCTATTCATATGGAAAATGAAGTGAGATTAGGAAACCCAGTTCAAAATAGATGGATGTATTCCACAGAAAGAGAAATGGGTACATTCAAATCATATATCCAGAACAAACATTATCTAGAAGGTTGCATAGCAGAGACACGAGTGGGAATATATAGGATTAATTTAGTGTCAAAATATCTAAGTGGGGGTGTGCATAAATGATTTAACAGAAGAGCCCAGAATAATGATGAATGTTACCTAATTGATGCAGAAATTGTGACTTTGTTTCCTAACAAAGGAGTTTCTTTAGGAGCAAAGAAAACTGATCCATTCATTTTAGATAACAAATCACTCAGTCAAGCACATGCATACTTATTGGGAAATTGTGACGAGGTTGAAGGATATATTAGGTACCTTAATTTGAATTTGGTGTTCATTTTGTACAATTAATTTTTAACTTATTTTATTTATTGTTTTAACAAAAAAAGTTCATGGTGTGTAGAGAGAATGAGAAAGAGGTAGATACTAAGCCACGAAGATCTTAATGGAGCAAGGACAACAGTCTTTGTCAAAACTTCTCTCAATGGTTTGAAACTCGTGCTTTGGAAGAGGATGTGCCTGATTTAATAAAACAGTTTTCTAGAGGTCCAAATTCTGTTGCAAAAAGGTATTATGGGTACCTCATTAATGGATATAGATTCCATGTTAGGCAGCATTATGCAAGGCGTAAAACACAAAAGAGTGGTGTTAAACTAGTTGCCTCAACTACAAGATTTGCAAGCTCAAATGATAAAAATCCGATTGCTGCGGATTTGACTTACTATGGTAGAAGAGTTTATATTGTTGAGCTAGACTACTACAGCCATTTTAAGGTTGTTCTATTCATGTGTGATTGTTATGAGGTTGAAAATGATATTAGGACCTTACTTATATCTATTTTCATAAGAGATGCTCTAAAGAAGAGCCTTTTGTACTGGCATTTCAAGTACACCAATGTTTCTATGTGCAAGATCCGTTTGATCAAGATAGATATTATGTTATAATGACTGTTCCGAGAGATTTTTTTAACATGAGTGATCAAGTTGAATTTACCCTCTCACAAAGTTATGAAAATGAGCCATTTGTATATTCAGTGGGACCATCTATACCAAAAGATAATGGTGAAGTTTTCTTAACAAGGACTGAAATACCAAAAACGGTTATTGATGTTCCTTTGAAAGAATTTGTTACTCAACAACTTGAAGATTAGTATGAAGAGGAATTCGAAGATGAGTTTGAAGACGAGACTTAAGATGAGTCTGAAGATGAGACTGAAGATGAGTCTGACAAAGAGTTTGGCGATGCCACACCATGAGTTTCATTATTTTTGTGATGACTATGTGGTGCTCACTTACTGGTTTGTTATTTAATCGTTTTGTTTTTCTACAAACACATTAAGATATGTAATATGTGGAATTGAAGATTAGATCGATACAATCTTTCATATTCTTTTGGTTTTTTCCCTTGATTTCTGCTATGATATAGATATGTGAAATATTTTCACTTTTATACATTAGACAAGGTTCATTGGTGCTTTTGCTCATAAGCTTATATGACCATTGCAGTTCAAATCTGTGGTTTGGTTGAAGACTCTACTACTAAAACAACAGTGCAATTTCTTCTTAAAATTTTTGTGGATTAGAAAATAATATTATAATATCTAGTCAAAATTTTTTAGTGGGGTAATAGGAAAGTCGCAAAGTTAGGAGAAATTGAATAATGTAATGTGCTTTTCTCCACTTTACTGTAACATCTCAGAGTATCTCTTTATTTTTTGTGGGGTTCTGTTGTTTACACCTAAAGCTTGAAATATTAAAGACATATAATGCAGAAGTTTAGCAGCTAGAAGGTATGAATAATTACTTTTCGGTTACATTTTCTGTTGTTTATTATGTTGTGGGCTGTTGGATGTTATGCTAGGTAAGAGATAAGAGGAAAATAAATGTTATCAGCTAGTGGAATTATTTGTTTCCTCCTATTATCAGCTAATTTGCATTAAAGGTAGAACTTAACTGTCAAGTAGTTCTATGTTGTTATTGATATTAAGCTGGACAAGTTGTATTGATTATTGTTGTTTCTTGTTGGCCTCTCTTATTGGTTGGGTATAAGTTGTTAAAATATGTAAAGTCTATGAAATATGTCATTATTTTTGATCGGTAGAGTTTAATATGTAGTCAATCCCAATTTTTTTCTTGAATTAACGCAGAACTGTTGTAGTTTAGTCAGGCCTTTGTTATTTACTACACTTTTCTTATATCTTACCCCTGACCTAGTACCACACACCCTCCATAAGCAGAAGTTTCAGAAAAAAGCCTCATACCAAATCTTGTGTTTTCACTATTAACTAAGAGGGTTAGGATAAGATTTCAAGGTATTATATCTCTCTCTTGATAAAGCATAATAAACCAGTCTTTTCAAGGCGCAAACATAATAACAACTAGAGGGGGGAGAAATAGAAAAGGATCTTTGGGTAACGTATAGGTCTACTTATTTCCTTTAAGATCTCTATCTCTAGCATATTTTAGAGAAAAATGCTAAAGAAGAGGACCAATGAAGAGATTTAAACAAAACGAGAAGTCTTAAAATTGGAAAAATATTTACAATCAGTTTGAACTTCGACATAATTTGAACAAAACTAATTGTAAGATAGTTAACATGCAGTCTGCAAATAATAACACAACCTTTTTAGTCAGTTCACTAGAGTTCATAGGAATTGTAAAAGTATTCTTGCATTTCAGAACCTTGTTGGCTTATCAATATCTGAAGGTTACATTTCTACTTACTCGGAGATGAAAAAGGTATCATTTACTATAAATTGAACCAATTGCCTTATTGGAAGTATCCAATTGCCTAAAATAATGAATTGGCTTTTTTGTCTATGGCAGCAACCTTGCCTATAACATTTTTATTCTTTAATGCAGCCTATGAAAGTTTAAGAGTTGTTGTACGACTATATGAAAAAAATAAAATTTTACAATGAGACATAAATAGAGAAATATTTTGGCAGTCCTTAGTTAATATTCCCTTCAAACAAGATAATCCATTTTTTACTTAGGAAAACTGATCCATTATGAGAAGTCCTAATAAAAGAAGCTTGGTTTTAAACTTTATTGTCAAAGTCAGTGCAACAATTATAAGAATTGATGATATATCGTTATGTATAGCTTCTGGTTTTTGAATGAGAGAGGTAAGGAATTATCAAGCTATGTAAGGTGAAAGATGAAAATCATGACTTATAGAAGGAAAGTATGAGAAATATTCTGTACAAGGGAAGTATGACTGCAAGGATTTCTTCCACCACTATGTTTGTATATGAAAAAGAACACTCTTTAATATTTTAAATCTATAACTATTAAGTTTGTGGCCAGTTCGTTTTTATGATTATTATTTTGTAGGTCTACTTAATTAAAGGGAAAAGCAAGAAGAATGAATTAATCAGCAATACTAAAGAAAAAGGGTTCGAATCATAATAAGGCTCAAAGTCCATTGAAGAATCCGGATGCTGATATTCAATACTGTTCACGTGCTGAATTGGTCAATAAATTTATGATTTGGAGAGAAAATGTTCCAAACGAACGCAATTATAAATCTAAGAAAGAGCACCTACCAGTAGCGCTTAAAAGAAAGAAATTTTAGTATTTCATTCCATAACAAGGAAAAACTGAATTTGTTGGCCACAAATCAGTTATTCAGTTATCTCCCATGGAAGAACTTAGTACTGCAAATATGATTATAGGAAAAGAACAGAACAAACCAAGGTCATTTCAATCTTGAGAGTCCATTCAAGAGAAAGGATTTAAATTGCCTATGCCCAATTTCAGGTTCCAAATGTCGTCTAATGAAAATGTTACTTCGTCTGTACATGTGACTGGAACAATACTACGTAATGGATAGGAACAACATGAAATTCAGGATCTATTAAACTTCAAAAAGGTGAAGAGGAAGTTGGTCCTACCAACCACTAGTGTTGAAAAATTTCTGAAAGACAAAGAGGTACAGAAAGAACATGATATTTTTCATCATCTACCAGTAAAGAAACACATAAAGAAGAAGTCATTCATACAACCTACTAGTTTTGATAAGGTTAAGAAACAACAAAGGATAGTCATAGGCGATGAAAGAAAACAAATCAACCACACAGTTGCTGATGTCGAGTATACACCTACTCCTTCGATTCATCTCCACAATAAAGGATTGGATGATATTGAGGATGAAGTAGAAATAGGAAAGGATGCAGTTAACGAGGATGTTGATATTAATTTGTAGTACAAAAGGTATGTTTTATATCCTGTAAGATTTATTACTCATTATAAAGAAATTTCTTATTTCCTGTCTTTTAGAGATATCGAAGCAGGAAAATGTTCGAGGAAAAACAATATGTAAGAATATTCATGCAAGAACTTTAGAAGAAATAGAGGAAGTGACATATGATAAAGGACAGGCGGTGGGACAAACCAATAAGATAGTGTTAGAATTAACCAATTTTATCGGAACAATTGCCAGAATCCTAGATTCATCCGCTTGATGTACATTAGTTGGCATGTTGTGCCAAAATATATTAAAACGCATGTGGACATAAATCAATGTAAGACCAATCAATTTTGAAATTGCATTTTTAATTGTTTTTTACTAGTGAAGATAAATATATTTTGTTTTGCATAGTCCAAATTCCTAATTCCGATAGAATGAAAGAAGTGGGTGATTACTGGTCTTCGTGATTCTTGGAGGCGACACAAACAAAAAAATAAAGAGAGTTTATGATAAAAATAGTACTCTTGAGGAAATTCTAGCAAAACGTCCTAAAGACATTCCAGAAGCTCTATTCTGCAAGTTGATCGAGTATTGGAAGTACCCAACTGTTCAAGTAAGGCTAAATTAGTGCATTTCTATTCTTTGACATATTTTGTATCATATATATTCTTTTCTTTTTTATTTATCAATTTAAACATATTTTTTTAATTATAGTCCATAGCTGAAATGAATTCAAAAAACAGGAAAAAACAATAGTGCAAGCATTGAATGGCGCCAGTTATTTTTCAAGAGCACGAGTGAAATTGGTAATACTTGCAGACATATGAATTTAATTTTTACATACTTATCATAAAAGTCAAATTTTTTTTAAATATCTTTTTTTATTGAATTTGTAGGCATACAGTCAACGAAAACAATGAAGAACCATCACAACGTGAAATGTTTATTGCAACTCGTACAAAGACGGGAAAGGAAATTCAGGCCGACACTTAAATTGCAATAGTAAGTTCTTAAAGAGGAATATTGGTGAATTTAATTCAGAAAGATATATTATTTATTGTGTAGAGTGTAGATAGTTCTTACTGTTAACTACAAATGTTTATTTTATTCAATAGACTGAACTTCAATATCATCAAAATTCTGGGGAAACGACAGATGATGCCTTTATGGCAGTGTTTGGAAAGGACCAACCTGGCAGACTTAGGTATTATGACAGATGAGTGTAAACAAGTTCTCTAAAAGAAGATGAAGAAATTAACAGGCTAAAACAAGAGCATGCTAATGAAATCTTTTCTCTGAAGAAATAAATGAATGAAAAAATTAATGAAATGAGAGTAGAAATGCGACTTTTTTTTTTAGACAATTGTTTCAAAACACGTTGGATTGAATGTTCAAGATATACAAGGGGTTGTTGGATCTAATATTGTTTCACCTGTTGCTCATGCAAGTAGCGGACAAGCTGTAAGAGGCAAATATATTCCACATTCTTCAGGGTCAACTCATGATTGGATTCATCAACAGGTATTAACTTGGTTCCTTAAGGCTTTTCTCTAACTTTCTTTCCTCTTGAACGTCTCAGCTGAATTTTCCTCAACTTTTTGTAGTTGTTCTTGTTGGCTGTTAGTTTTTTCTTGCACAACAAGATAATTATAGTTGTTATGAGTAGAAATAGTATAATGGCTTGCAGATTTGTATGTGTAGTTGTGGCTTCATCTGGCTGTCCATGATTGGTAGTGATATTTTAGATATTTTTAGCAAACTGCCATGGAAAAAAATTGTTATCAATGGTGTCATTTTCTGGTTGATATATTCAGAAACACTTGAAATGTTGTTGACCAAAAATATGAGATATTTGTGAAGTATTTACAGAGCTATAACCAATACAATGAACTTTCACGGATTTCCAATTGTTACACTATCATCACCCATAACCAATCACACAACACATATTAAATTCTTACCTATCTTATTATAACTATATAAACCCTTTATATTATTCACTTTCATACACACATTTTAAAAGAAAGAAGGAAATGGAGCATTATAAATTTGCCAAAAATTTATGACATTGGCTTTGTTTTCCATAGTGTTAAGTAGTATTAATATAGAGGTGGCTCGAGCACAGAGAATATGTAATGTGTCGGGTGAAGGATTAATGTCATGTAGACCATCAATCACACCACCTTATCTGACAGCGCCTACAACTTAGTGTTGTAACGCATTATCTTATGCATACATTGCCTGCCTTGTTTCCGGTAGGAGTGTTATTATTTGGAGGTTTACCCAATAGTTGTACACTAGGGTCATTGGGTTGAGTAGGCTGAAGTTTACTGATTTACTAATTCCCTGTTTGGTTACTGTCATTTTGCTCCATAGGCTGAATGATCAAATACAAGTAACAACCTCACAAAATTATATTTGTTACATTCTATATTGGGTATCACAAAGGTGACAGGCTTTGTTGTCAATTTGTCTCTAACCCTTTCTTCTGATACCTATATGGAAGGTGCAGACATATTGCCTGCCAAGATTTTTATTTTGTGTCATGTGATATAAGTTGTGATTCTAGATTTCATTTGGAACTATAAAGTTCTGAAACCTTGAATTTAAATTCAACTTGGCATTCTATATCAAGGACTAGAACTGAAACCTCTTCTTCCAATTTGTTCTGTTTTGTATTATGTAGACTGGAGAAAGTATATGAATAATAAATGTTTAATGACCTGCCGGCCTGAGTAAGTTCATGAATAAAATAAGTATAATCAACTGCAGTCCTAAAATAATACAAGCATTGCTTAGTTATGAACTGCATGCCTGAAATAATACAAGAATTGCTCAGATATGAACTGGAGGCCTCAAAACATGAACTGCAGGCCTAAAACATCGTTCGTACATGGAATCTGCAAATCTGGAATTTTGAAATTAAGAAATCTTAAATCTGGAAATCAGGAAATTTTAAATCTGGAAATCTTGAAATCTGGAAATTTCGAAATATGGAATTTGGAAATCAATCTGAAAGTTTTGAAATGAAGTTGAATATTTAGGATGTATGTTTTTTTGTTTTATTAAGGTTACATGCTTATCTTTAACATCTAGGATTCATATTATAGCTAAACATCTACTTTTGGTGTCTTATTCAAATCAACTCCATTATTATTTTACTCATCATTAACATCTACATTTATTGCAATCTTATTTGTCGTAAATTCTAAATGTATAGGGAAATGGTGGTGATCAAATTTGAAGGCTCGATACAAGTAAATTCGATCTCATTGAAGTGGATTATGAAGCGTTTATGAACTATTGTAATATTACTTTTTAAACAATTGTGTACACGTATTTTGAATATTGTTGTATTAGTATGTGTAAGTACACAAGACGTACAATGTTTTGAGGTTTATTGCAAATCTATGTATTTGAATTACTTATGAGCCAATTTAATGCATGATATTTCATTGTTAGATAATATTGGAAGTTTTTATTTAGAAATTATGGCATATATAATATGGCCAAAATGATATGACCACACTTCAAAGTGTAGCCTTAGGACAGTATATTGTGGTAATCACATGGGCACGGACTACACTTCAAAGTGTTGTCATACATGATATAGAAAAGGCAACACTATAAAATTGTTCTCATATATTTCATAGAAAAGGCCACACGTACGAATTGTGGCCAATAAGAAAGCTAAGGCAATACTTAAAAGTTTAGTTGTATGAGATATAAATGTTTCTATTGAGGTCCATAAAAGCGTGGTCATTTTACCTTTTAGGCTACGCTTCAAAGTGTAACTGATAGGACAACACCTGAAAAGTGTTGCCAAAAATCTAAGGTAACGCTTCATTTGTTCACCCCTGGAAAACTGTTGCCTAAAGTTCAAAAGTGTAGCCTTTTATCTAAGGCCACACTTTTTCCTAGATTAGGCTACACTTTACTAGGGTGGTCGTAGACATAAAATGGTGTAGGAACTTTTGATTTATTATTTTGACTTAGGTAAGTTTTTGTTATGTTTCTAGACTTAAATTGACTAAAATCTGATGATTTAGCGTCAAAACGATGTATCTTAGGGTTTAAACAAAGTTCAAAAATACCAAAAGACCCCTGAGTTAGTTGCTGTGAGACCAAACGACGACCAAGACTGTTGGTCCGTCGTTTGGTCCATAGGTTGGGTTTTGTTTGAAAGGACTTTACTAAAATGGGCATAACTTTTTACTCAGAGGTGCAATTTTAGCAAGGTTGGTGGATATGAAAAGATAATTCAATTATATATATGTGGATAGGAAATGGGACATCTAATTCATTTTGTGCTAAGCTTTATAACCATTTGAAGTTGACCAAATTGCATTACCTCCCTAACTGTGTTCTAATTCACACCTACGGTCAGACCTATGGACCATGCTTGTCTTTTGTGGATTTTGTCAGAGAGTGGTGAATGGGGTGCCAATCGACGATGACGGACTACGGACCGTAGGTCAGTCCGTCGATCATGACTTCACCAAATTTTTCTAGGCTGAGATTTTGGGGGTTTCTGACCCCGTTGACGGATGTGTAGGACGGGCCGTGGGTTAGTCCATGGTCCGTCAATGGACCATTTTTTTGTACCTACAGATTTTTCTTAAAAAACTAGTTTTTGGTCTCTTTTTGATACGAGGTGTTAGATACCTGAGAAATCTAACATAAATATAACGTACATGCTCCCAATATGAATACAATTCTATAGCTAGATTGACTTAATGGGTGAGTTCGCATCAAGGATGTTTATTGCTTTCATGTATAAACTATGACAAGGATTTTCCAGGATTTACATTTACTAATGTTATACGCGAAATTAAAAGTATAAAACTATTCTTCCAGCCTCAAAGCTCATGGTATAAATCAACCTAATGGTAACTGGAAAAGAATGAATTATCCGCAACTGTTTTGAAAGTTCTTTCTAGTAAGGATATGATATTTTTTTTTCATTCTGAATTTTAATGTTTGATCAAATATTTTGTTTTTATATTATCTACTGTTTGAAACTTTCTTGGGATAGAGTTGTAGTTGTACCTAATATGTTAACAAGATGGTACTGAGTTTTGTAAAAAATGCAATAACAACAATTACGTATTAGTCTCTAACAATTTGGGATCAGTTATATGAATCCTCACCGCTTTTTTCTAGATCAACTCATGTCAACAATGTTTTGTGGAAACACAATTCTTCCAAATTGTACTGATAGTCCCACGTCTAGCACTAACTAATGTCGTTAACTTACTCAGAACTCTACATTTTACTTGAAATTGCTCTTTTGTTTACAAACTAACATACACATTATCATTTGTTAAATCTTACTATTCCCTATGAAGGAGAAATCAATACTTCCTGTGTAATAGCATGCTTTATGGCTATGTTTATTTGCATCCACAATCTCTCCGTTTGGGATATTTTTTGCTAATGGTTTCAAGAGAGACTTTAAGATCAAGGTTTATACAACTTATAATGGACACAGAATATTATCTGTGTACATTTTAGTTACTCCTTTCCTCATTTAAAGGGAATCATCAAGAATTTTGGCTATTATATTCCTGGACATGGCAGTTTCATTGATTTGTGAAAACATGTTTATCCTAAATTTTCCCTTTCCTGTTTTCCTCTTAATTGACTAATAATAACTTACCATATAACATCTCTCAGCAAAATATAATAAAACTTAAATCTACATAGAAAATGGTCAAAACTATTTTTAAAATAACTCAATAAAGTAGTTGCTAGAGCAGATTACTACAATAAGACTTGGTATGACATCAAATATTCTATGTCAAATATTTTCCTTTCTCCTGCGTACCAACTTTTTGTTCCTCAATGATAACCTAGAATGCTTTTAGTTAAACCAAGTCACTCATCATAAACAAGTTACTAATTCCTAGATATTCAGTATTGAAGCAACAATAAGCCCTTGCATGTAAACTGCTACTATGAACTACATATGAAAGTACATGGATTCATACAAGATGTAAAGCACAAGAACTCCCATCCACATTTTAAAATAGAAATTCACATCAACTAAGAAAAAATGAAGAGCAGAACAAATGAAAGAGTCTAGAATGCACACCATTTGCAGGATATTAATCTTCAACAAGCTATAGAGAAGAAACATAATAAGGACATACACTCATCTTCTTCAATATTTATGGCAAGTTTACCAACCAACCATCATCTATATGTATGGGCATATGTTGTGACAATATGTTTGACGATTACACAAGGTACACATAGAAGATCAAATCACCTCCATTATATACAACAAAATCGAACAACATCACAAGCACCTAAGAATATATATAACAGATGAAAAAGAAAAAATTAGCTTAACTTAAGACTACAACAATTATTGACCTCACAGAGCTTGATATTTACAAAAAAAAACACTCAATTTCATTCAAATTGATTCACTAAACGAAAATTTGCATATCAACCTCACATAGCGTGAAAATCTCTCTCTTGATAAAGCTTAATAAACCAGTCTTTTCGAGGCGCAAACATAATAACAACTAGAGGGGGAGAAATAGAAAAGGATCTTTTGGTAAATTAAAGGTCTACTTATTTCCTTTCAGATCTTTATCTCTAGCATATTTTAGAGAAAAATGTTAAAGAGGAGGCCCAATGAAGAGATTTAAACAAAACGAGAAGTCTTAGAAATGGAAAAATATTTACAATCAATTTGAACTTCGACATAATTTGAACAAAACTAATTGTCAGATAGTTAAGATGCAGTCTGCAAATAATAACACAACCTTTCCTGTCAGTTCACTAGAGTTCATAGGAATGATAAAAGTATTCTTCCATTTCAGAACCTTGTTGGCTTATCTATATCTGAAGGATACACTGCAACTTACTAAGAGATGCAAAAGGTATCATTTACTATAAATTGAACCAATTGCCTTATTGAAAGTATCCAATTGCCTAAAACACTGAATTGGCTTTCTTGTCTATGGCAACAACCTTGCCTATAACATTTTTAATCTTTACTGCAGCCTCTAATAACTTAAGAACTATTTTACGACTATATGGAAAAAATAAAATTTCACATAGAGACATAAGTAGAGAAATATTTTTGCAGTCCTTGGTTAATTTTCCCTTGAAACAAGAAAATTCATTTTTTTACTTAGGAAAACTGGTGCATTATGAGAAGTCCTATCAAAAGAAGCTAGGTTTTTAACTTTATTGACAAAGACAGTGCAACAATTATTAGAATTGATGACGTATCCTTATGTATAGCTTCTTGTTTTTGAATGAATATATGAATGAGTGAGGTAAGGAATTATCAAACTTTGTAAGGTGTAGGATGAAAAGCATGACATATAGAAGGAAAGTATGAAAACAATTCTGTACAAGGGAAGTATGACTGCCAGGATTTCATCTACCACTATGTTTGTATTTGAAATAGAATACTCTTTAATATTTTTAATCTACTACTATGATGTTTGTGGCCAATTCGTTTTTATGATTAATATTTTGTAGGTCTACTTAATAAAAGGGAAAAGCAAGAAGAATGAATCAATCAGCAATATGAACGAAAAAGGGTTCAAATCCTAACAAGGCTCAAATTCCATTGAAGAATATGGATGCTGATATGAAATACTGCTCAAGTGTTGAATTGGTCAATAAATTTGAGATTTAGAGAGAAAATGTTGCAAACGAACGCAATTATAAAGCTAAGTAAGAGCACCTACCATTAGCGCTTAAAAGAAAGAAATCTGAGAATTTCATTCCATAAAAAGTAAGAACATAGAACCGCAAATATGATTATAGGGAAAGGACTAAACAATCCAAGGTCATTTCAATCTTGAGAGTCCATTCAAGAGAAAGGTTCTAAATTGCCCATGCCCAAATTCAGGTTCCAAATGTCGTCTAATGAAAATGTTACTTCGTCTGTACATGTTACTGGAACAATACTACGTAATGGATAAGAACAACATGAAATTCAAGATCTATTAAACTTTAAACAGGTGAAGAGGAAGTTTATCTTACCAGCCACTAGTGTTGAATAGTTTCTGCAATATTGATCATCATCTACCAACAAGGAAACACATAAAGAAGAAGGCAGTCATACTACCTACTAGTCTATATAAGTTCAAGAAACAAAAAGCTATCGGAATAGGCGATGAAAGAAAACAAATCAACCACACAGTTGCTGATGTCAAGTATACACCTACTCCTTCTATTCATATACACAATAATGGATTGGATGGTATTCAGGATGAAGTAGAAATAGGAAAGGATGCAGTTAACGAGGAATTTCATATTGATTGTAGTACAAAAGGTATGTTTTAAATTTCTGCGCTGGAACGTCTCAACTTTATTTTACTCAACTTTTTCTAGTTGTTCTTGGTGGCTATTGTTTTTTTTATTGCACAACAAGATCATTATAGTTTTTATGAGTAGAAATAGTAGAATTGGTCGCAGAATTGTTTGTGTAGTTGTGGCTCAAACTGGCAGTCAACGAACGGTAGTGATATTTTAGATATTTTTAGCAAAATGCCTTGTCAAATTTTTTTTATCAATGGTGTCTTTTTCTATTTTATATCTTCAGAAACACTTAAAATGTTGTTGAACAAAAATATGTGCTATTTGTGAAGTATATAGAGAGCCTTAACCAATCCAATAAACTTTAACGGATTTCCAATTGATACACTATCCACACCCATAACCAATCACACAACACCTATTAAATTCCTACGTATGTTATTATAACTATATAAACCCTTTATTTCATTCACTTTCATACACACATATTGAAACAAAGAAAGAAATGGAGCATTTTAACTTTGCCAAAATATTTGTGACATTGGCTTTGTTTTCCATAATGTTAAGTAGTGTTAATATAGATGTGGCTCGGGCAAAGGGAATATGCAATGTGTCGGGTGAAGGATTAATGTCATGTAGACCATCAATCACACCACCTTATGTGACAACGCCAACAACTTAGTGTTGTAACGCGCTGTCTCATGCAGACATTGCCTGCCTTGTTTTCGGTAGGAGTGTTATTATTTGGAGGTTTGCCTACTGGCTGTACACTAGGATTATTGTGTTGAGTGGGCTGAAGTTTACCAATTTCCTAAATCCCTGTTTGGTTACTGTGATTTAGCTCCATAGACAGAATGATCAAATAAAAGTAACAACCTTACAAAATTATATTTGATCCATTCTATATTGGGTATCACAAAGGGAAAAGACTTTTCTGTCAAGTTGTCTTTAGCCCTTTCTCCTGATACCTTAATTGAAGGTTAAGACATATTGCCTGCCAAGATTCTTACTTTGTGTCATGTGATATAAGTTGTGACTGTAGATTTCATTTGGCAATATAAAATTTTCAAACCTTGAATTTAAATTCAACTTGGCATTCTATATCAAGGACTAGAACTGAAACCTCTTCTTTCAATTTGTTCTGTTTTGTGTTCTGTAGACTAGAGTAAGTTCATGAGTAACAAAAGTATCATGAACTGCCGGCAAGAGTGTTATGCCTCGTATTTTTATATATGTAGTGTGCATCATGATCTAGTAGACGTAGGTCTGGGGAACAAGATTTTATTTTAAGTTCCAAGTGATTAAAGAAATATTTGGCAAGGATGTTAATTCCAAATGTGATATTAAGTATGAGTTGGCTAATGTAAGTGCAATTAACATTAAGTGAGGGATTAATTAGTGGCTGATTAGAATTCATTTAATCTAATGGGCCCCACCACTCTTAATTGGTGGCTAATTAGGAATAATTTAATCAAGTGGGCCCACCACTCAAGGCAAAAATTAAAAAAAGGATCAGATATGAAGCTGACCTTAGTGGACACGTGTAGAGGGGGGCTGCCTCCTCTTAATATTATAAATGAGGTAGAGAAATCCACTCAATACTAAATAATGTGGTGAAATGCATTGTTTCATATCATCTTCTTCTTCACCACTTGGCTTAGGCAGCCATGGAAATGGAGAAACCAACCCTGCAACTCTTGGCCAGCAGCTGCAAATAATTTGGTTAGTAATCTCCTTGCTTGGTTTGTTAATTCTTTAGAATACCTTGTTAATTACCCATTAATATTAGAAGGGGGGAGTGACCATTAGCTTAGGAAGCTTGTGTTTAGTTATTGAATATGCTAAGTATGAACGGAAACCATAATCGGATTATTAGTGGTGTCGTGTTGGTGCTTGGGCTGTTTTGATTAAAGCTAACTACGAGAAAGTTCTGTTTTGGCATTATGTATATGTTAAATGTGATTATGATTATATACTCCAAAGTATGAATACGATAAGTTAGGTGTGTTGCGAATTATAATACGAGTTATCGCTCGGTGTGTCGTTGCTTCGCTGCTATGGTTGCCGAGATGGAATTGTTTTGGGGAGGGGGATGTTTAATATGATTCGTTGGGTTATATGTGTTATTTGTATTGCTATGGATAATTTGGGTTGTTCTCGGATTGGGACAAAGTAAGGAAAATAGGGGAAGTGCTGCCGTATTTTCTTTAGATTATGAGCTAGCTTACAAGATAGTAAAGTGCGACGTTTATCTAATTGCGGCATGATTGTTGCTTGCTATATATTAATAGCTTGAGCAGTAAATTTTGGACGTGCGGATCGACTATACGGTATGTAACGCTGTCCCTTTTTTCTTTGCTTGGCATAACTTTTAAAAATAAGTGAATAACGGACAGGTTTGATACTTACCTCTAGAGCGTCTACGTGACGTATATTCTTGCTTCCATAATTATTCCTCTATATAGCGGCTATGTCTAAGGCTATGATGCTTTCTCATATCTATGGTAGTGCTTCTTAAAGTCATTGAGATTTTACGTTTCCATATGGTATTAAAGGTTCATAATCTTGATGAAACATTAATCTTTGGTAATACTCCTTGCTGGTTCACATTGATTGTTCTATTGAGTTATAAGAAATGATTTTAATTGCATATGGTTGCTCATAATGTTTTGCTCGTGCATAGAGTCATTTATCATATCACCGAGTCCCGGGCCGGGTAATGTTCGTGCGGAGTTTCTTGCATATGTAACCGAGTCCCTCACTAGAGGGCCGGGTATGTATATTATATATATGATTGGTGATGAGGATGGTTATGATGATGATGATGACGGAGATGACGTGATGATTATTTTTCTGAGCCCCTTACTAGGGAAGCTGGGCACCTTATATGTTAAAGATATGCATGATTTTCACTCAAAAGGGCATATGTGTAGAGATATTTGTTTCGACTTGCCTTATTGGTATCCTGTCATCTTTACCTTATGCTTTACATACTCAGTGCATTGTTCGTACTGACCCCCCTCGGGGGCTGCGTTTCATGCATGCAGGTGTAGACGCACAGTTCGGTGATCCTCCCGCCTAGGATATCTACTCTACTGATTAGGAGAGCTCCAGTGTTTCGGAGCCTAGTCATTTTGGTACATAACTTTTGTGTAGTCTTTTGCTCGTCTATGGGTATGGCGGGGCCCTGTCTAGTCGAGTTTCACTACTGTACTCTTAGAGGTCTGTAGACATTATGTGGGTTGTATATATATGTTTTGGATAATGGTCTGGACATGGTTTGGTTGAGATGTCCACTTGTACAGGGGCAGCCTTGTAAGCTGCATACATCATTGTGTATTGTGTAGTGGCAGCCTTGTCGGCTTACGTATCTTATTATGCTTTGGATAGTAGCGGCCTTGTCGGCTCGCGTATGTTGTTACGATTGAATGGTTATGACTCCTAATGAGACAGGTCCTCTTTATATATATATGACATTGTGGTTGGCTTGATTTGATTAAATTCCATATTGTCTTAGTTTCAGTTGGTTATACTTAGCAAGTTTGTATGTGGGTATCCAAAACGGGCACTAGTCACGGCCCATCAGGTTGGGTCGTGACACTGATTAAGTTCATGAATAATATAAGTATCATGAACTGCAGGCCTGAAATAATACAAGCATTACTCAGATATGAACTGCAGACCTTAAAACATCGTACATACTTGGAATCTTGAAATCGGGAATTTAAAAACCAAGAAATTTGAAATCTGGAAATCAAGAAATCTGGAATCTGGAAATCAAGAAATCTGGAATCTGGAAATTTTGAAATCTGAAATCTGAAAATTTCGAAATATGGAATTTGGAAATAAATCTGGAAGTTCTGAAATTAAGTTAAAAATTTAGGATGTATGTTTTTTGTTTTATTAAGGTTCCATACTTATCTTTAACATCTAGAATTCATATTATAGCTAAACATCTACTTTTGGTGTCTTTTCAAATCAACTCAATTAGCATTTTACTCATCTTTAACATCTACTTTTATTACAATCATTTTGTCGTAAATTCTAAATGTATAGGGAAATAGTGGTGATCAAATTTGAAGGCTTGATACAAGTAAATTTGATCTCAGTGAAGTGGATTATGAAGCGTTTATGAACTATTGTAATATTACTTTTTGAACAATTTTGCACACGCATTCTTAATATTGTTGTATAGGTATGTGTAAGTACACAAGACGAATGTTTTGAGGTTTATTGCAAATCTATGTCTTTGAATTACTTATGAGCTAATTTAATTCTTGAGATTATTTATTGTAAAATAATAATGGAAATTTTTATTTACAAATTATTGCATATATTATATGGCCAAAATGATATGACCACACTTCAAAGTGTAGCCTTAGGACTATATATTGTGGTAATCACATGGGCAAGGACTACACTTCAAAGTGTTGTCATACATGATAAAGAAAAGACAACACTTTAAAATTGTTCTCATGCATTTTATAGAAAAGGCCACACTTACGAATTGTGGCCAGTAAAAAAGCGAAGGCAACACTTAAAACTGTAGTCAATCATGACATAGCCAAAGTTTTCTAGGCAGTGATTTTGGGGGTTTCTGACCCTTTTGACGATTGACCAATTTGCTGCACCTGCAGATTTTTCTGAAAAACTAGTTTTTGGTCTTTTTTTCATACGAGGTGTTACATACCTGAGAAACAGAACTTAAATATAACGTACATGCTCTCAATCTGAATACTATTCTATATATCTAGATTGACTCAATGGGTGAGTTTGCATCCAGGATGTTTATTGCTTTCATGTGTAAACTATGATCTTGATTTTCTAGGATTTATATTAACTAATGTTATATGCAAAATTAAAAATATTACACTATTGTTGACCTCAACAATCATTGACCTCAAAGAGCTTGATATTTACAAAAAAAAAATACTCAATTTCATTCAAATTGATTCACCAAACAAAATTTGCACATAAAACTCACATAGCGTGGAAATCTCTCTCTTGATAAAGCTTAATAAACTAGTCTTTTCGAGGCGCAAACGTAATAACAACTAGAGGGGGGAGAAATAGAAAAGGATCTTTGGGTAAAGTATAGGTCTACTTATTTCCTTTCAGATCTCTATCTCTAGCATATTTTAGAGAAAAATTCTAAATAGGAGGCCCAATGAAGAGATTTAAAAAAACCGAGGAGTCTTAGAAATGGAAAAATATTTACAATCAGTTTGAACTTCGACATAATTTGAACAAAACTAATTTCAGATAGTTAACATGCCGTCTTCAAATAA
This sequence comes from Solanum lycopersicum, assembly GCF_036512215.1. Taxonomy (NCBI): domain Eukaryota; kingdom Viridiplantae; phylum Streptophyta; class Magnoliopsida; order Solanales; family Solanaceae; genus Solanum; species Solanum lycopersicum. The sequence continues at coordinate 27,490,500 of NC_090806.1, forward strand.
TAACACAACATTTCCTGTCAGTTCACTAGCGTTCATAGGCATGATAAAAATATTCTTGCATTGCAGAAACTTGTTGGCTTATCTATATCTGAAGGTTACACTGCTACTTACTCAGAGATGGAAAAAGTATCATTTACTATTAATTGACCCAATTGCCTTTTTGGAAGTATCCAATTTCCTAAAACACAGAATTGGCTTTTTTGTCTGTGACAGCAGCCTTGCCTATAACATTTTTAATCTTTACTGCAGCCTCTAAAAGTTTAAGAACTATTGTACGACTGTACGGAAAAAAAAAATTTCACAATGAGACATAAGTAGAGAAATATTTTTGCAGTCCTTGGTTAATTTTCCCTTGAAACAAGAAAATCCATTTTTACATAGGAAAACTGATGCATTATGAGAAATCCTTGGTTTTCAACTTTTATATCAAAGAAAGTGAAACAATTGTAAGAATTGATGATGTATCCTTATGTATAGCTTCATGTTTTTTAATGAGTATATGAATGAGCGAGGTAAGGAATTATCAAGCTATGTAAGGTGCAAGATGAAAATAATGACATATAGAAGGAAAGTACGAAAACAATTCTTTACAAGGGAAGTATGACTCCCAGGATTTCATCTACCACTATGTTTGTATTTGAAACATAAAACTCTTTTATATTTGTAATCTACAACTATGACGTTTGTGGCTAGTTCATTTTTATGCTTATTATTATGTTTGTGTACTTAAGAAAAGGGAAAACCAAGAAGAATGCATCAATCAAAAATACTAAAGAAAAAGTGTTCGAATCCTAACAAGGCTCAAAGTCCATTGAAGAATCTGGATGTTGATATGCAATACTGCTCAAGTGCTGAATTGGTCAATAAATTTAAGATTTAGAGAGAAAGTGTTGCAAACGAACGCAATTATAAATCTAAGAAAGATCACCTACCAGCAGCGCTTAAAAGAAAGAAATCCGTGAATTTCAATCCATAGCAAGGAAAAACTGAATTTGTTTGCCACAAATCAGTTATTCAGTCATCTCCCACGGAAACACTTAGTACTGCAAATATGATTATTGGAAAAGAACAGAACAAACAAAGGTCATTCAATCTTGAGAGTCCATTGAAGTGAAAGGATTTAAATTGCCTATGCCCAATTTCAGGTTCCAAATGTTGTCTAATGAAAATGTTACTTCGTCTGTACATGTGACTGGAACAATACTACGTAATGGATAGGAACAACATGAAATTCAGGAACTGTTAAACTTCAAACAGGTAAAGAGGAAGTTGGTCCTACCAGCCACTAGTGTTGAACAGTTTCTGAAAGACCAAGAGATATAGAACGAACGTGATATTTATCATCATGTACCAACAAAGAAACACATAAAGAAGAAGTCACTCATACCACCTCCTAGTCTTGATAAGTTTAAGAAACAACAAGGGATAGTCATAGGTGATGAAAGAAAACAAATCAACCACATAGTTGCTGATGTCGAGTATACACCTACTCCTATTCATCTCCACAATAATGGATTGGATGATATTTACGATGAAGTATAAATACGAAAGGGTGCCGTTAACGAGGAAGTTGATATTGATTGTAGTACAAAAGGTATGTTTTAAATCTTGTAAGATTTATTATTCATTATAGAGAAATTTATTATGAGTTGCTAGGTGTTTATATGTTTTTAATGATGATTTAAGGTTCTTAATTAAGTTAATATATCATTTATATGCATTGTTTAGAGTTTCGTGAATTTTGGAAGTCAAACGACCAAGAATGTACATGATGTTCGAAAGATATGCCTTGAGTCGACCTTGTACGTTTAGGCATTTTTCGTTGAGTTTTACGTGTTTGTTTTTGATGAAATTCATGTGAGTGGTGTTAAAATTATAGAAGATCATAGTAGATTTTGAAACGTCCGCGAAATTATCCCAAGGACCATCAACGGGTCCTTGAGGAAGGACCCAAACCTGTTGCCAAAACAGTCTCAGTCATACCTTGGCAACCGAGAATCAAGGACCCGTTGGAATTATGATGCCCCGTCGAGGGCCCTGTCATGGGGGTAATAACAAAGGGTGAAGTTTGGAATGTTTACCTGCCATAGTAGCCACCAACGGAGGGTTGTGACACCCCTTCATAGGCAAGCGTCGAGAGGCTGTCTCTTGCGCGCAGAGTTGCTGCAAAGTGAGGGGTGTATTGGTAAATTAACCCAATTATAAATTCGGTAATTGAAGTTTTATCAAGGGACTTTTGGGTATTATAGTTAAGTATATAAATGGTAAATACCTTAAAGACTTCATTCTTCCAAATTGAAAACCCAAAACTCTTAGAAAAGTCTGAAATACTCCATTGAAGTCCAAATAAAAGAAGCAGCTTGGTGTGGGGGTTGTGTGTGGAAATTCTTCATCAAAGTGAAGAATTATCCTTCATGAGGTATGACTTTTGATTCTTGAAACTTGTTTCATCAAGTTACTCTACTATCAAGATGTTTTTCAATGTTGTCTAAAGTGTATTGTCGAATTTCGGGAACCTACCGTGGTTCTTGCATAAATTATTTCCAAACATTGAATGATTATATAATTGATATCGTAATTGTTAATCCAATCTAAATTAGCTATGAACCCATGTAAATTGATGAACCCTAGTTTTGGCTACTTATTGAGTTACTAGATATTAAGCTAATATTGTTGAATTGTTATGTAGTTTTTTATAGGCTTTCTAATGATATAATAATTGTATTAATTGATATATAGTTGATCTTATATTGTTAAACCTAGATTTAGTTGATGTAGATTCATTAAGTTTTGTGGTTATTGCATTGAATTATTGTTCATGGCCATGATTAAGGGCCTTGGAATGTTGAATTGGTTGATTTGGCATTGAATTGAAGATTAGATGAGGGAATGAAGGTATGCTGCCCCATTTTCTTTATTTTTATATCTATTATACTTTAATTCTACCGTGATTCGTATGGTCCGCTTATGGTGGCAGCGTTATGTGTTTTACTTGGAATTGATGTGGCCTTATCGGTGTTACTTAATGCACTATAATGAGCATGACCTTAGTGTCAACTACTTGAAGTAATGTGGATATTTGTGTAGTTTATTATGTGGAGCATGACATTATCTATCTACATGTGAAGTCATATGTGTGTTCTTCTACTTATGTTGCCTTAAGTGATCTGTTACACTATGACTTTGACATTATGAGTATAGTGTTAGTGTTATGTCTTGGTTATTCCTACTTGGATTTGTGAGTCTATGTGGAGTACATTAATGATGATATGATTATATATAGTATGACTTGAAGATATTACATCGTTTCTAGTTGTTTCTAGAACGACTTTGCATTATGAGTAAAAGTGAAGTGTGTGGTATCTTATCTTGGTTGACTTGTGTCACTTGCTTTATGTATATATGTTATGAATATGTGATGTCTTGGATTTGGGGTGTTAGAGCTCCTATTATTGAATGTGTGAATTACATGTGACTTTAAATGATGATAGGTTAGTCTATTATGTGAAAACCTTGACTTAAGAGTAAGGTTAATATTGTTGAAGCGTAAGCCGTAATTGTATCCTTCAAAGCAAAGGAATTATGGACTTATGGTTAGTTGTATGGAATGACATCATTTTAATCCGTACAAAAGTCATCATGAGCTTCTTGTCGCCATTGTGAGGTATCCCTAATGGACTTTCCTTTGTAGGGTAAATGTGATTGGCTTATAAACTTGTTATGGAACCCTTTTATGTGAACCTAATATATGAATTACTCTATGAGAACGATGTCTAGCACCGAGTGAGTATGGTAAGGGAAAGTAGTTCTATTTAAGTGTGAGACTAGATTACAAAGTATTCCCTTCATATTTCTTAACCATGTGCCTAAATGGGATGTGTCCAAGTTCTACCATTGGCAAGTAGAACAACCTCGTCGGAGTAGAATAGAACTCCAGATTCCATGTCTAGCTATCACAGTCTATGTCGGTTATTGTCTATTCTAATCATATGAAATACCTATTATCATTTGAGGAGTTTATGAAATTTAGGATGTTGTATGGATTCTATCTAGACAGTGCACAATAGACTTTGAAGGTTTTGTGTGGAGTTCCTAGGTATTGTCTAAGACTATTATTTGAAAGTCCTTTATGTGATGTATGAGTCTTAATGAACTAATGAACTAATGAAATAATGACTTATATTATGGAGTATGTAAATAAAATAGTACTTAATCTAAATTTACTTAAATATTCCTTAACTAAAGTGTGAAAAGGGCATAAGGGATGATCTATTCATGTCGTATCTTTTGATGTTTTGAGGATGACTCTAGTTAGGGATGTTGGTTGATTTTTCGGACATGATCTAAGCCTTACGTAGTCTTAAGGATTATTAAGGTAATCTTGAAGAGGTCACCATGGAGGTTATCTTCTTGATTTAAGTATGTATGTGACTCATTATAAGTAATCTTAAGGTTTATTTAGGCACATCTAGAGAGGGTGTACGAGCGGTCTCTCATTGTGACACTTAATTGAATCTTAGATGAATTTAAGTGAGGAAATTTAATGCTAGAAGTTTTTTATTAAAGGGGTTAGTAAGTCACTAAAACGGTGAAGTCAATTCACTGTAAAGTGAATTGAACTTACTGTAAAGTGATGCCTAAATTTGATATTGTTGATTAATTATAATCTTATGTGTTTATATATTGACTAATAATGTTATTATGATTAAAATATGATTTGAAAATTGAAAAGATGAATATTTCCAATAAAGTCTATTTTCATGATTTTTATGCTTAATGCCATACTTAGTACATGTGGTTGTACTAACTCCATGATTCTGTCTATCTATATATATTTTAGTAGGTTAGGAGCTTTGAGAAGTGAAGACTTGGACAAAGAAGATTGTTCAAGAGAAGTTGAAGTATGTCCTCATTTGACTCGAGTGCATATATGTCTTTTATGTTTCTTATTGAAGTATTGTAATAGACTAAGTATTTCTATATTCGTATTTTGATCTATGGGCCGTGTCCCAAGTATTCTTGTATCTTAATAAAATGATATTGAGAATTAGTATTTCCTATTACTTTTATATGCAAGTGATTTTGACGACTATAATATGTTTTGTGAAAAGTTGTAATTCCATACTATTTTTCACTATGCATAGACAATGAATGAAATGAAAGGGCTTGTCTTAGACCTCTGAGAGGTCGCCGCCGCTGTTATAATCCAAGATTGTACCATAACTTATGGGGTATAGTTTCGGATTGTGACAATAATTATGCGTGGTGTAAGTTCCTAATTGTTGATATCATGTTATGTTTCAAAAGAAGTTGAAATTTCTTCCTATGAGATGTGACTCATTCTATTTTATTGTTGGTTAATTGGCTGCTATTCTTGAGTCTTTTGTTTTTATAAAAAGGTTTAGATTGTCATTAGTGGACGAATGTTTCTAGGGGGGGGGGAGTATTGACACACCCCGAATTTTCCACGACTTATACTAGACACTTATATGTTGAGTAATGAAGGTTTTAGACCTAAATAATTATTGATAACTTTTTTCGAGAAGTATTGGAGCAATAGGATTAAAAAAATCCTTAACGTCCAGAAACTAGAGAGAAATTTAACTAGTTGACATCCCTAAGTTTGTTAAAGGTTTCGAAGGGTCATATAGAGTCAAAAACATTCAAAAAATCTTTGAATAGGTATAGTTCAGTAATGCCAACCTAGAGTCTCTTTTTGAAATGTCTTTAAGCCTTTAATTATCAATCATAGTTTAGTTTAGGTAATAGGGTCTAACCCTTGTATAACATCATCATGATAATAGCTCAATAAGAAATTCATGATTATATGTTCTTTCATTAAAATTTTTATAGGTGAGGTTAGCACATTAGCATTTCATGTCATATTAAGGAACAATGGTATTTATCGGTATCCTTATAATGTATACACCTTAATCAACATCAAAAGATAGAAAAGACATTTAAATTCAAAATCATCCCAACCTATCAATCCTAATACAAGGCATACTACAATAGAACATCATGAGTTAATCACAAATAATCACAATTTGAAGTAAATGATAGAGATCATAAAACTTATCAATTCTCCTTCACTGTTCATCTTCAACGTCTTACCATAAACCCTTAATTCAACACAACTTTTATATACACAATCATAAGTCAATATACACATGATAATAATATTAAGAGAATATACATCAAAATTCAATACTAGATCATAGCTTAAGACAACATACTTAGGTCAATTCACATCCTAACCTAGATCATCTTCTCATCATCTACCATGAAAGACTACAACACCCTCTAATTTGTTCATTATTAATGTAACAACATGCTTTAATAGAAATTCAATAATAACCAAGTCAATTGAACCAATTAGAACCTAATTCTTGTCAATATCCAACATAGGGTTAATGGTTAGGGGTCATCATTTACAAACTAGACCAAACAATCAATATACATCATAATTAAGTTAGAATACATGAGAATATATTCATATTATCAAATATAATCCATTAACAAACCAATTCATTACTTAATTTTAGAGATTGAGAAGAACCCACATGAATACCCAACTTTAGAAATTACTTTGAAGGAACACTTTGAGGAAAGCAGTCTCAAAGGTGAATTAGATCCTATACCAGAACATTTAATGAATATTTGATGGTGAAATAATCCCTTAAAATCCCAAAATCTCTCCCCTAGCTAGTCTTAAAATGGTGTCTTCGAATAGAGAGAGAAAGAAAAGTGTAGGAAGAGAGTTTGTTTTGAGAGTTGTAATTAGGCAAATGGGTTGGGGTCTCTATTTGGGGGATTAGTTAAGTTAATTAGTATTCCATTAATATCTACCTAAAAACAAAACCCCTTATTTAATTGTATAACACTAAGTTAAAACATGCAGCAAAAATAGGCCACTCACAGACGGAACCCCGTCGACGCCTCTTGGCTCAATCAACGGACAAGACCCCCTTCCATGTTGCACGTCGGTGGACGAGTTCAGAGTGTTTGAAAACTATAACCTTAAACAAATTGGATAATTGTTGTTCTATGGTTGGAATCAACGCCCCATTGATCAAAACACTCCCTGTACGAGCCCTTTCCTAGGTGAATACTGCTCAAGCAGTGCTGACACAAAATTACAAGGGTCCTCTTCAAGGGACAATGGTTGGTTCTTGGAGAGTCGTACCTATATTTTTGGAAGATGAATTAACTTAAGAATATATTAAATACCCTTACACCAATTTCCATGGATTTCCGACTCCTAAAAGCTATTAAAATAGTCTTAGGCAAGCTAGTACCTCCTAGAACTAATGTCAGGATGTCATGGACGTTTCGATTCATGGACTTCCTAAATGACCTATATTCATTAAAATAAGTCTTAAAAAAGTATTTAGGCCTCATATAACTTATGTTAGGCTTTAAGAAATGTCTTGGATTTTGAAGTGTTACAATATCCCCCACCCCCACCCCGTAGGAACATTGGTCCCCGAATGTCATTAAAAATCTTTAGAAGGGAGGAATAGACTCAAGACTAGCAGCCCAACAAACAAAAATACATAACATCAATCTTATCACTAACACTAAGAAATTCAAAACTTCTATTACCAAACATGAGGTTAAACATTACATTATGAGGAATATCCTTCTAACAACAAAAACAAAAACTCAACATGCTTTACATGAGTGAATTATGCCAAAGTTCAATTTGTTAATATGCTACATTTCATTTCATAAATACCCACCATATCAAAATGTACAAGATAACTTAAACAAGCCAAAAAGTATAATTTCAAGTTCAAATGTACTACTTAATTGTAATTCACTGTAAGACTATTCAAAAATGCACATTTTGCAAGACTTCACAAAAATCAAAGAAACATCAATTTTTACTTATTATTTTTATTATTAGTTTGAATAACTAACCTTAGTAATAAAATAGATGAGGTAATAGGATTTCATGTCGGCCTAATTATCATTAATAAATTTTTTAAGCATGGAAACATGGAAATCGAATGAACCGAAGCAAATTCAGTATGATGTTTCAATTCATAGGAAACCATACAAACCCTTTGCAAGACTTCATATGAACCCACATAACGAGGAGTCAAATTCCCTTTCTTGCTAAATCTAACCACCCCTTACATACATGCAATTTTAAAATACACCTTATCATCTTCTTCAAATTCAAAATCCCTTCTCATATGATCTACATAACACAATTTCCAAGTATAGGCTGTATGCAATCGTTTCCATAAGATATGATCTTTCTCCAAAGTATTATAAATCAATTTGAGACCTAGAACCTAAGTCTCTCCTACTTTAAACCATCCAACATAAAACCTTCATCTCTTACCATACAAGGCTTAATCGGGAGACATGGAAATGGATGAATTTAAACTATCATTATGAGAAAACCCCACTAAAGGCAAATGCTTATCCCAATTTCCCTTGAAATCAATAATACAAGCCCTAAGCATATCCCCAAGGGTTCGAATAGTACGCCTTGCTTGACCATCCATTTGGAATGAAAAGTCGTACTCAACATCACCTTAGTACCAAACCTTTCTTGGAATGACCTTCAAAACCTAGATATGAATTCTGCAACCCGATCTGATATGACGGATAACAGAATAACATGTTGATACACAACCTTATCTATGAATATCCTAACATAATCTTGAGCTGAATAAGTATACTTGATGGGAGTAAAGTCAACGTACTTGGTCAACCTATCCATAACCACACATATAGAGTCATATTGCCTTTAAGTCATAGGTAAACCCACTACAAAATCAATACTGATGTCTTCCCTTTTACAAGTAGGAACTTGGATTTCTTGTAGTAAGCCACCCGACTTTTGATGTTCGGATTCTACTTGTTGTCAATTCGGACAGTTAGAAACAAACTCCACTATATCATTCTTTACACCTTCCTACCAAACTACCTGTCTAAGATCATGGTACATTTTTGTAGAACATGGATGAATGGAATGGTGAAACCGATCGGCTTCATCAAGGATCAGGTTCTTCAACTCATCTATCTTTGGAAGACACAATCTTCCTCGGTACCTCAAAATACCATAACCCAAAGGAGAATACCTCATTAAGCTTTCCAAGGACTGACTCCTTCAACTCTATCAATTATTTATCAAGGTGTTGTTTGGATATAACCTCAACTACAAGTGATGACTCGGAGATATGATGGACTATGAATCCACCTTTCGGAGAATTTTAAAACCTCACACCCAACCTAGCCAAGCTATGAACATCCTTCATTGGATCTTTCTTGACTTCATATATGTGTGACACACTACCCATAGTCATACGACTTAGAGCATCCACAACAACAGTGGTCTTGTCGGGGTGATAGAGGAAACTCGTGTCGTAATATTTCAACAATTCTAATAACCTTCATTGTCAGCGTTTCAATTTCTTCAGGGTAAACACATATTGTGCCAACTTTTACCACAACCAAAATAGTTGTTCATTTTTTAAGGCAATCACCATAGTGCTTCTTTCCATAGTTTCCACATGTTGGCTTCTCGGATGGTGAAATAGTAACTTTTCCTTTCTTAAGCTTAGGGTTAGACACCGTACAACCACTAGCCATAGGGAACTTGGGAGGAACATGATTAGAAACCCACTTCTTAAATCTAGGCTTGTCTTGTATCTCAAACCTATTTTTTGAAGAACCTCCACCAAAAGATCTTGCCCTCTAAAATCTCTACTCTTCTGCTTAGCCTATGCCTCTTCCACTTGCTCATCATGAATACTAAGAGAGGAAAGGCCAAATGAAACTCCTTTATAAAATTGTTTGACAACCTCATCACAAAGAGGCTTATTTAATCGCTAAGATTGGATACCAAAGAAAGAGCATATTTTTACAATTTAGTGAATTTCAATGAGTATTTATGAAAACTCATACCTCCTCGGCGAATGTTGATGAACTCCACCACTTTAACCTACCTCATCTTTCTAGGAAAGAATCAATCAAGAAAAGCCTTCTTGAAGATCTCCCAAGTCACTGAACAGCCCTTCAATGGACAATAATCTCTCCATTGGCCAAACCACGCTTCAGCCACGTCCTTGAATTGATAAGTGGCAAAGTAGGCCTTTTCATTTGTGGACAACCCCTAGTCAAGAGTATCATATAGACTTCATCGATGAATTCTTGGGGGTCTTCTTCAACCTTAGGCCCGTAGAAGGTAGGAGGGTTCATCCAAGTAACATCCCTTAGACGGGTGGGCATGGTCTCAATTTGTTGATATGGATGGGGTACAATCTCCCTATTAGTTTAGGCCGTCATAGCATGGTCTTGTGTAGTGATGGCTTGGGTCAATTGGATAAGAGCAACCATTATGTCCTCATTCGTCAAGGGTGGATGATTGAGTAGGGATTTTTCACCATTTACATCTTCTTATAGAGGATGAACTTGATCACCAAGGGGAGAAGCTCCCGTATAGGATACTCTTCTCTTCAAGCCTTCGTTCTGAATTTCTTCGAGTGTTCATTTTCCAATAATCAAAACAATAGGATCAGATGCAAAAACATGTATACTCTAATTTTATGATATTAAATTTCCAATAAAGTGACAGTTTCCTATGATTCACGTAGGTTCCTACTCATAAACGTGGCACGCTTCACAATTATGAATTTGAACTTACATAGTTGGTTTTGAGAGAGACGTTGACTCTAAGATAATTAAATTTCATTCTCTGATACCATGTTTGTCAATTTAGGATTTACCCCCTAGACGTTACTCGCGGCGGAGTCCTCTTTGAGGACTAAGACTAGCCGTTTAGTTTACACCATTATATTCATAGGTAAAATTTACTGGAAAAAATAAAACTTTTCATTACTTCTACTTGGAGGTTTACATAGATCTCTGCATACACATAATATTTATATATCAAGCATAGATAGACCGTTCATATAGGAAGGTTACATAGCCTTTAATTTTTATTGAACAAACACACACACACACACATACACACACATATCTGTGTGTGTGTGTGTGTGTTTGTGTATATATATATATACACATATATATATATAAGATAGAATGTAGTATTCAAATATTTTCTCATCACTTAACCATGTAACACAATTATTAATATGGGCATAGTCAATATATCAATATACACAGATCCACATCTAGGCTTTGTACAATCCGTACTCAAATGAAAGAAGATAGAATGTAAGAGTCTTAGAACTAAAATAACAACATAAGCTTAATATTTTCATCTCCGTTGGAAAATGAGGACCTACCCTTGTTTGATAATCAACTGATCCAAGTCTTTTTCAAGTCTCCATCAAAAACATTTTAACGATTGCAAACTAAAATTTTGGGGAAAAGGAAGAAACGGGGTTAGTGTGCCACTTGTACTAAGTATGAGACCATATACACACTTACTTGAAAAATATGGCAAGAAAAAGTGAAATTTCATAAAGTATGCATTTTTTATTTGAAACCCTTTGTGCACATTCAACAAGACAAAACCAATAAAGATTGCATATTCATTAGTTCATAGGCAGGTTAATCACAATAACTATAATATCAAGTCTAGTAAAGTAAACCATTCATACAATATAAGTACATACATACTCAACTAACTCTATCATCAAGTCGAACCATGAACCCCTATCAAGTAAAGAGGTGCAATAACCAAGCAAAGCCCCATAACCTTACACAATTTAGTAAACTAACAATAATGAAGACCAACATCCTACATCATATAACATGACATTTTGATATACATTTCATCTTACTTTAACAATATAAACCAACACATATTCATAAGTTAACTAATCGACGTATAGTATCCACAATATGCAAGTTCATCATATAAAAATCATATATCACTATAAGCATAATCATACATAAGAACATCCTCCTAAACCTCCCCTCAAGTATAACTAGTGAAATGCTTAGGTAGAGTCCTATTACCCTACATAGACTAAGTTAGACAACTTAGGTTATCCCTGTTATAGATCAATTCTTTAATTCATTTAACATTTTGGGAACATCTTGCCCTAAAAGACATAGACAACATGAGCTAGTGTAGTATACGGTGTCTTAAAACCCTACACAGAAAGAAGGCAGACTACTGTCCTGTTAGTACTAAAACATAAAACATAGCAACTACGTGGATCCGCTAGCTAGGATTACTATGGGGCAAACATAGTTCAAGAACTAGGAGATATAGTTGTGACCCTGTTTATTCTACATGCATTGTAGTCTCCTATATCAAGAGTACTTTAGTACTCCTACCTTGCCTCACTCTAGTTTATTCGGTGCTAAGCTTGAGTAACTTTTTAAAATCTCTTTAAGCCTTTAATTATAAATCATCCTTAGTTTAGGTTATAGGGTCTAAAACTTGTAAAAAATCATAGCTAAATAAGAATTGCATGAGTAAAAGTCCATTCATTACAATTCATAAAGTTGAGGTTAGAACATTAGCATTTCATGTCATCATAAGGCACATTGGTAGTAATAACCATCCTTATAACATATACATACACCTTAGTAAATCTCAAAACATAGTGAAGACATTTAAATTCAATATCATACCACCCTCTAACTCCTAATACAAGGCATACTCCAATATAACATCATGACTTAATTACAGTGAACCATAATTTGAAGTAAAGGATAGAGATCATAAAACAGAACAAGTCTCCTTCACAGTTCATCTTCAAGGTCTTACCATAAACCCTAAATTCAACCCAATTTGGGTATACATAATCAATAATTCAATAATCAACATGATAACAATGCTAAGAGAATCACTACATCAAAATTCAATACTATATCATATCTTTAGAAAACAGACATGTTAATTGAATTCCCAACCTAGATAATCCTCTCAACAACTAGCATAAAAGACTAAAATTCCCTCTAATTTGTTAATTATTATTCTAACAACATCATTTAATAGAAATTCAACCAATAACCAAGTCAATTCATCTAATTACAACCTAATTCATGTCAATATCAAACATGGGGTAAAGGGTAAAGAGTATTCATTTACAAACAGGAACAAACCATCAAGATAGATATTAATTTAGTTATACTAAAAGTTAATCTATTCATATTATCCAATATATACCGTAAAAAATGAATTCATAACATAATTTTGAAGATTGAAAAGAACCCACATGAAAACCAAAAATACTTTGAGGGAACACTTTGAGATAAGAGGACTCAAAGGTGAATAATATCCAATAACTCAATGCTTTATGAATATTTAATAATGAAATCATCCCTTAACAGCCCCCAAATCCCTCCCCTATCTAGTCTTCAATGATGTCGTCTAATATAGAGAGACAGAAGAGAAAAGGAAGAGAGTTTATTTTGAGAGTTTTAATTAGACTAATGGGGTTGGGTTCTTCATATTGGGGGTTAATTTAGACAATTAGTGTTCCCTTAATCCCTAAGAAACCACCAAACCCTTTAATTAATTATTTTAGGTTAAGTTAAAATGTGCAAGCAAAAACATGCCACTCACAGGTGGAAGCCTATCTAGCATCATGGCTCATTTGACGGACGATACCCCCTTCAACGCTTCCACGTACGTCGTTGACTTTAGAGAGTGTGAAAACTATCCCTTTAAATGAATTAACTAAGGGTGGGGTGACGTGTTACTTCGACGCCCCATTGATCAACACATGCTCCGTTTGTTAGCATTTGTGGCTGCACACTTCCCAGGCAGTGTTGACACAAAAAAGTAAGGGTCCTCTTTCCACTAATTTCCATGGATTTATAACTCCGAGAATCTAGTAAAATAGGCTTATGCATGCTTGTACTCCTAGACTAGTTTTGAGATATCATGGACGTTTTTCGATGTTTTTATTCCTACACCTCCTAAACAACCTATATTAATTAAAATAGGTCTTAAAACATTGTTTAGATCTCATGGAACTTATGTTAGGCTTTGAAACACTTATTTTATTTTCAAAGTATTATAGGTAAGGTTGAGGAACAAAACAAATCTAGAATCAAGAAGAGTGCCCCAATGCAAGATGGACCTAGTGCTCCTAAAGTTAAACTTGAGAACGAAAGTGGTTCCCATAATGGTAAACCTACTTGTTCTACTTGTGGTATGAGGCACTACATGGAATGCCTAAGTTGTACAGGGAATTTCATTGGTTGTGGTAAGGATGAACACAACGTGAGGGATTTTCCTACTATTGCTTCTATAGGAAGATAGGGTAATCAAGTTACTCCAACTATTCCGGGTATTGATGCTATAAAGAAGAACCGCTCCTACGCACTCCGGACTAGAGCAACAATGCTGGATGAGGGTGATGAGAATGATTGTAATTTTTTGTATTTCATTGTTTCGTGTTATGAGTTCCTTCTAAGTGGGTGGGTATGGTTATAAGATGGGCTAGATGGCCATAGAAGCATGTTGCATGGGCATTGTGTTTAAAAGCCTTGTTGGAATTGAATTAGATTGATTCCTTGCATTTTTCATTTCATGAAGCTATAATTATGTTGTAAAATGTGTTTATATCGTTTTATCTTGCATGTTAGCATGTTTCTATCATCAATTTCCTAAATGTTGCATTTTTGGATTTTTGAAACATGTTTACTGCTAGGGAATTTAGCTTAGTGTAACATTTTTGAAAATTTTTCTAAGTTGTTTTTTTGTTGAAAATTGTTGTAATATGTATATAAATGATGTAAATGAGCTTGATAATGACTATAAAAATTGTTTTTGCTATTTGAAAATCTCTTTATTATGTGAAATTGATATTTCTTTTATATATTTGTAGTTTATAATGAGTTATTTGGTATTGTTTTGAGCTTTAATTTTAATATCTACTTTTGGAAGTGTTAGAAGAGTGGAAAGTGTCATTTGAGGAGGAATGTTATCCAAGTGGTGGAGATTGTCATACCTATAAAACGACTTAGATGAAACTGGATCCGAACATGTAAGTCATGAGGGTATAATGTCCTAAAATTGTTGATCATGTTTGTAATGAGTCATTGTCTAAGGATATAGGTTAAATGGAAATCATACGTCAAGGGACGACCAAAACATAAGATGACTAGTCACTTTTATGCCTTATATGCCCTTATGTGCTTATGTGTGTAAGTAAAGATATTATGGTGTCCTTATATCATTTATAATATCTTTTATTGTAATTGTGTTGAATTTAATGAAGTTAGGAAATCAAATGTCCAAGAACGTCCATGGCGTTCAAAAGGTTTGCTTTGAAATGACCATGTGTGTCTTGGCATGTTTCGCCGACGGATATGTGTTCGTTTTGGATGAAATTGATATTGGAGGTCCTAAAATTCTACGATCATATTCATTATTTAAACTTCCGGGCAAAAGTCCACAAGGACCAACCAAGGGCCCTTGAGGAAGGACCCATCTTGTTGGCCGAAACTCCAAAGGTTGTCCAACCTACAGAGGCAATCGACGCCCTGTAGGAGCAGGGCGCTGGTCATTACTTAGGCATGGGAGGATGAAATTCCAAGGACAAATCTGTGCCCAAACAATCACCAACAGGATGGTCAGTTCAATTGGGAGACATTCCATCGAATCGTCAGGAATCTATGGTGTCTACAACTTCGAAGCTCACTGTTAAATGCAAAGGTGAATTAATAAATTCACAATACTTGTAAATAAGAGTTTGAGTTATTTCATAAGGGTATTCTAGGTATATTAATTGGGATTATAAGAACTATTCACCTAGATGAAATAATTATTCTAAAATCAAAACAAAAATTCTTTAAAAAGCTCTATAGAACTCCATTGAAGCTAGAAAGGAGATCGAAGCTTGAAGGTTAATTTCTCCACCAATTCTCGATTTTTTGTGTATTAACATCATTTAATGTATGATTCTTCATCCTTGAAATTCTTTTCATCAAGAAGCGAAACATCAAATTGATTTCTGAAGTCTACTAAAGATGAACTTTTCCAATTTTGATATATATCCATTTGTTCTTGCATAAAATGTATTGAATCATTATATATTGATTAAATTTATGTTAGTTAGATTATTTAAACACAATTAAACTATGAACCTATGCAATTCATTCTCCCTATTTGTGGTGACTTGATTATGTCTTAATGCTTATGAATTCTAGTGTATTTTTAATTAGGCTATTGAATGATGTAAGAATTGTATTGAGTTGATTTATAGGATGTCCTATTTTGATAAATATTTATTGTATTTTTTGATTCATTGAGTATTATTATCTTAGTATTTAATTGATTATCATGGCCGTGAATAATGGCCTTTTGGTATTGTATTGGATGATTTAGCTATGGATTGAAGTGGTTAGAACGCATTGGTGGTACGCTTCCCTAATTCTATTTATTTTATTTAATGTAGGTCTTGAATTATGTTGTCATTTTTATGGTACACCTATGGTGGCAGTGCTATGTGCTTAACATGTGAATGATGTGGCCTCGTCACCATTGAATTATGTATAATGATGATCATAGCCATGTCGGCACTACTTGATAAACGATGATGAATTATGTATTTATTAATGTGATATCTATCTACTTTTGATTGAGGTGAATTTATATATTATTTCATTGACGTTTTTAGGTGATCATGTTAGACTGAGTATGTCATTATGTGTGTAGTCTTAGAGGTTATGCATGATTCTTACTAATTGGTATATGAGTCTTGTCATTGTTATGTTGATGATCCTATAGTACTGTATAGAGTGACCTTATGTTGACTTTGTTGTTCTTATGTGATATATTAATGGTTTGCTTTATGTGATAAAGGTAAAGTATTAATGTGTTTTTTAGGTAGACCCAAGTTCTCTACTTGATACATGTATAGTGAGAATATGACATTTAGACTTAGGATTCTAATGATTCTTTGTCTTTTATATACGAATGACATGTGACCTTGAATGTTGCTAAGAAGGTCCTTTATGTAGAGCATTCAACCGAGTTGTAAGTTTATGACATACTTGAAGTGGAAATTCATAATGGTATTCTTCTAGTGTGAATGTTGTAGTTAAGGTTGGTTGACTGGAACGACATGAAATCATTCTTAGGAAAATCATTGAGTTATCCTATTCTCAATTAAAAGGAAAACCTAGGGGACCTCTTAGGAAGGGTGAACGTGATTGGGTTATGAACTAAATATGGAACCTCTTCATGTTCTTCTTTATGTGAATTAATCTATGAGAACAAAGGCTAAAACCAAGTAAGTATGGTAAGGGAAGTAGCTCTAGTTATGGATGAGGTTAGAGTTCAATGAAATGCTTAATATTCCTTAACCATGTGCCTACATGGGATGTGTCAAAGTTCTACCATTGGGAAAAAGAAAATCCTCCATTGATGTAAGTTATAACTTCGGATGTCATTCCACTCTAGCATGGTCTATGTTGGTTATTGCTGATTCTCATCTTATCGGATACCCACTAGCATTGGTGAAGTTCTATGAAGTTTAGGTGGTAGTATGGGACACTATCTTGACATTGTACAATAGGCTTTGAAGATTTTAGTGAGTGAGTCCCTAGGTCTTCTACAAGACCACTGCTTGAATAACCTTATGTGATGAATGTGTCTTAAATGAACTAATGAAGACGATGACTTAACTTAGAAAGCATGTTAAATGAATGAGTACTTACCAAGAGTAGTTTAACGGTTTTCTAGTTATGGTGTCAAGGGCGCATATGAATTGTCAATTTATATGTTACCTAGGGAAATCTTCACAGAGAGTTAAGATAGGGAAGTTGATTTATACATTAGACATAATCCAAACTTAGGTGATCTTAAGGATTATTTAGGTAATCTTGGAGAGGTCATGTATGGACATTATCTTCTTAAATTACATTAATAAGTCTTTTAATAACCTTCGGAAAAGAAAATGTCATATTATGTTTACATTATTTTATAAATGTGAATGATCTTATTCTAGGTACTCTAAAGGATCTCTTAAGTATGTGTGAAGAGATTGTATGGGAGGCTGCTTCACAACTCACTAAAGTGAAACTTAGCATCACCTTTGGTAGGAGGATCTCGTGTTTATGTTTTTGTGTGTATTGTAAGTGTAAATATCGCATAATAGTTGGTCTTAAGGATCATTTATGTGTGCCTAGAGAGGGTGTACGGGCGGTGTCTTTTTATCTCACTTAAGTGAGTCTTAGGATAACTTTTTGTGAGAAGGTTTCATGTTTAAAAAAGGTCACTTTGAAGTGGAAGAATTTAACTGTAACAGTAAAATAATTTACTGTAATAGTAATATTGTTCATTTTAATGTCCTTAAAATGTTATATAATGTTTAAGTGTTATGTTATGTCTTTCTAAGGTGTTAAATGTTGTTCTTATGCTTATACTATGATGTTTCAATCAAAAAGAGCATATTTTCTATAGATGCCAACATAAACCTAAATTTCAACGTAAAGATCAATATTAGCGTGAACATCAACATCAAAATAAACGTCAACATCAACCTAAATATAAGAGTCACAAACAATGTCAACGTCAATGTGAATGTCAAAGGAAATGTCAACGTGAACATGAACGACAACATCAACGTATACATCAATATTTACAAGACATCAATATTAATGTCAACTTTAACATACAGGTCAATGTGAACATCAACATAAACATCAATGTCATAATAAACGTAAGATTCAGCGAGAATGTCAACGTCAATGTAATCGTGAACATCAACCTAAGCTTAAATGTAAATGTGAAGGTCAACATAAATGTAAACACCAGCGTGAACGTTAATGTGAACTTCAATGTATATGTGCACGTCAACATGAATTTTAATGTCACTGTCCATATGAACATCAATGCAAACATCAACGTCTAAATGAACATCAACATCAATGAGAACATCAACAACAACGTAAACATTAACGTAAATGTCAATGCAAATGTGAATGTCAACGGCAATGTAAGTGAGAAAGACATCATCAATATGAATGTCAATGTGTATGTCAATATGAATGTCTACGTGAACGTCCACATCTACGTGAACATTAACGTGATCGTCAACATCAACATCAACGTCTATCTGAACATCAATGTGAATGTTAATGTCAAGGTACACATATGAAGTCATGAATCAATTACCGTAAATTCGAGATACATTGAACTACATTAGCAGCTTATAGAAGATAGGAGAACCTGAATACATACTACCTAATATTCAAGCCTTGATAAACATTGGATCCATTACATATAATTAATAATCTATATACGAGATAGGAAGTAGATAAAAATAAATTTAACATAGTTGAATCACATTATAATCCCTCCCTCTAACATTTAGATCGTGATAATCAATACATAACATAAAACAAGAATTGGAAGGGAGCATGGGTTCATCATGCAATTATATTGGAATTCATGTTAAAATCAATACATTAACATCAATTCATCATGAGGAAGCTTTGTTAATGTTTTGAGAAAGAATCCATGGCTAGATTGAAATATAATAGGTTTGATCATATTTTCTCTTCGAAATAATTGAGAAGCACTCTCTGTATGGAAGATTCACTAGAGATTAAGGGT
This sequence comes from Solanum lycopersicum, assembly GCF_036512215.1. Lineage (NCBI taxonomy): Eukaryota > Viridiplantae > Streptophyta > Magnoliopsida > Solanales > Solanaceae > Solanum > Solanum lycopersicum. The sequence goes on from NC_090806.1 coordinate 27,510,013, forward strand.
CACCAATACATTAATGTAGAATAAGACCTATAAACCTTTATGAAGATTCCTAGGGAATCAAAGATCCAAGCTATTCTTGAGCTTCAACTTCAATGGAGGTTTTCTAGGGAGAGTTTGGTTTGGGAGGTAAGTCTATTTTTTTGAATTGAATTAGAAATGGGCTAGTCATGATTTTTGTCACATAAAAACACCAAAAAAAAAAACCGAATAAATCACATAGATTCATTTTATCACGTGAAATTCACCCCTTAATGAAAAAATGTGTAAGTAGTGAAGTTGTAGGCTCTATCGACTGTCATAGTAGACGGGGCATCGTCTGGTCGACGAGACATTCTATTGCTCTGGCATTTTCTGCTGAAGCTCCTTTGTGGGAGGATAAACTCAAAAATTTAAGTGTTGAGCAATCCTCCCATCTACGGGGCGTCATTTCAGCTCATCGATTGACACTATTAAGAAAGTGTCTCGACAGCCTTTCGGTCCTCATTGAGGGCTTTTTGCGGAACTCATGGAGATTCGTACCCGTATGTTTCAAACTCAAAATTTTACCTTAACATTTCAAGTACAACCACATCAGTTTCACCCAAAACAAATATTCAGAACTCGTACAAACATTTTCCGCACACTCAAGACACACAAACACGTCTCAAAAGATTATTTTCTAACGATTTGGAAAGTCATGGATGTTTGACCTCCCATGTTCGGGAAACTCAACATACTGCCTATAAAAATCATTATTACTCCTATAAGGACTTCATAAGCCAATGAGACACACATAAGAACATAAAAACACATAAAGCCTCTTGGTGACTAGTCGTCGAATTTCATGGTTGTCCCTTTATATTTTACTTCAAAATGATTTCAAGTCACTCATGCATACATTAAAACATTTAATTAATATATTAACAAACTTATAATTACATGTGACACTCTAGAAACCCAACTCCTTTTAGGGGTCTTGTTGAGGACATACTTAGTCTTGAGAGAGTCTATTCCCAAGCTTGACTTCTATAAACCCCCACTTCCTTCAAAACTATACTTATATAGTGTAGAAAAGTATGGAGTTAGTTAAAACATTGTACTAACTATGAAATTATTTAAAATCATGCAAAAATAGAAAATTTTTATGGAACATTCAAGTCATGCTATTTTCATAAAATCTTCATGAATTATGTTATAAAAGATCATTTAGTAGATAAGGTAAAACATAAATTTTACTCAACATAGGAGCATACTTACAGTAAAACAAAATTTCACACATGAAATACTTCTATCCTAAGTTATCCTAAGTAGATTGCTCATAAAGTCTCCTCAATACCTACAAGGAGATCCTAAAGATTACTACCGATAAGCATACTTCTTTTTGTTTACGCATGTCACCACTCAATATCAAGAGACTATAGAAACATAAATATACTTACGAACTACATCTAACAACCATCCTCCTATACATCTGCCAAGACACACTTAGTGCAATGTGAATGTAGCATCTCATACTACTACTACCACTTAATTTTCCTTAGGAATTACATTAGACTAGGCACATCACATTCATCACATAAACTACTTTGATCGTGCAAAATATACAACATGATTCCTTAACATTAGACATAAAGTTACATTCCTTTTATTTTTATCATATAGTGATTAATTTACATATTTTGTATAATTACACGCCAAGACTACCTCCAAATATCTCATATGTAATCGCTATGTAGTGTCTTATTCCACCATCTACCCTGATAAATACACCCTTAAGAAGACATAGTTCATGTACAAAAATTTGTGGGGCTAGCATTAACACACATACACCATGAGAACTTGACATGGAATGCTGATATTAATCCTTACTTGATGAGGGATTCCTACTTTCCTAAGGTAGGCTCATATTCTTTTCCTTTACATGGATTCTCCAATCTCTACACCTACGTGGGCGCATTCTTAATGGATAAGGAGATTTTTACTATGTAACTCATTCTCTACTAATGAGGAGCACCAATCTAAAGTGGTAAATAGGATACAACATCTCTACTCACTAAATGTACCCACCTCTTCTTCAAATCCTCTCTATGCTAAGCATAACTCCACCACGAAGTTTGGAACATTCATTGACTATAGCATATAAGATGACTATTGAACACCTCATCTCCACTCATGCAGGGTATCTAACCTCAAACCTATCTCTAGAAAGCTCATCCAGAATAGTGAGATTACTACTTAACACTTCATCTCAACTAACAATGAATGTTCAAGCCGAATTCCCCTTTTCATGATTAGAATAGTAGGGATGGTATTGACCCTTCATCTCTACTCACGAAGAGTGTCCACCCTACAATTCCCCATTTTCATTCATTAACTTCATTCATGCATTCAAATGTGTTTGTGAGTACATGAGACCATACCTTTTAAATAATAACCATAATTCACAACATTGTGTTCCGGACATACACATTCCCACATTTATCATATTTTACACATCATCATACTTCACATATAAAATACACAATTCATTTAGATATAAACTCTTCAGGATACTCATATAAATCTCCTAAAACATATAATATATATACATATCAATGATCATTCACTTCACATATTATGCCTCCAAGGTCGTTCAATAAATATATAAGTAACTTCACATACTTCAAGTAAACACCACCACCAAAGGTGCACCATACCACTCAAAAGTATTTCCCAATTAGGATTAAACTACATAGCCAACATAAAATTCATCCATGATTTCATCACCTATCAAAAATTTATCAAACAATTCATCATAAAATAGCCCTTGTGGTAGAAGCTAATCCTCTACAAAACCAGAAAGAAATAATAACATGAACATTGTATAATATTGCTCATTAAATCCATTTGATAAGCTAAAAGTTTATAAAAATATTAGACATGATTGCACTTCGGTTTTTACATTAAAATCATCATTGAAAACTAAGAATGACCAACTTTCAAAATTAAGACATTTTCATTAAAATACCAATACTTAGAGTCAAGGAAGTTTGAAGTTGAAATCTTATTTTGAAATGGATCCTTGATTGAAAGAACATTGAATGATGACTACCATAACTCAATCAGAAGAAACCCATGAGATTTTTTATGAAGAAAACATGAAGAACTGGGTCTTGTTCCTTGGAGCTTGAAGCTTCTTTAAAATGGAGGTTTTAGGAGAAAAGGTTTTTGAGAGATTTTTATTTTAGTTTTAGGATTTGAATTGATGGGTGAAATGGAGTTTAAAATGACCTAAAACAGTTCACATTTAATCCCCAAAGTTCCAAAATGACCCCTACACGATAAGGACCCGGTTCAGAATTCTAATTTGACATAAAAACGACGCGGTCAAATTTGGAACTTGGCTGCACGTCACGGAGGGAGTTGCTGATTCATGACATTCAACATTTTGACGAACTGAGCCTCGTGCCACACGTGTGACGCACAGGAAACTTTAGTGCCACGTATGTGATGCAAGGCATGCTTCATATCCTAGCCCTTCACGCTGTCTTGGTCACCTTCTTTGTCCGACGTTTTGGTCCTCCTTGGTGGTCCTCTGGGTGGTCCCCGAGGAGCCGTACCTGAATGTTCGACCGTTAAAAATCCCTAAAGGTACTCGGGTAATCCCACTTGTTTTAGACACCAAACACTACCTAAAACCATGCACAAAAATCAAGGACACACTAGCACATTCCAATGCATATTTCCAAACATCATGGACGTCGGACTTCCAAATTTCACAAGCTGATTTCTAATGCTAAAATAAACTATTTGATGGATTATTAACTCATGAAACACATGCAAACCGATAGTTTGACCTGTGTAATTTTTGTGGTCGTTACAATCTCCCCCACATAGAACAACGTTCGTCCTCGAATGAGACTAAACACCTTCAATTACTCAAATAGATGCATACCACATATATCATAAAGGTAATATTATTCATAGTTAATTCAGCAAACATAAAAGGCACTTCATATCATTAATCGTTTTAAGAAACATAAGCAATTTGGAACAAACTATATAACTCAAGGTAACCAGTCACTTTATAAGTTTTTCATTAAACTTCTGGAAGAACTACCTTCTCCCAAATTAGACATGCTCATTACACAATCATATAGTTCATCATGGAAATAACCTTCGAATCATACATTGACACATAGCATAAACACATTGAAGCAGTTAAACAATATCATTAGCTAGACATTACAAAGGAAAGATAATTAACTACCAACCTACTCATGTAACTATGATAACATTAAGAGCACCAAAACATCACATTATCAATGAAACTCATAACATACGGAGACATGCTACTCATACTAATGCAAGACTCCAAACTAAACAAAACTACCTAGGATTTTTCCTCCATCATCTAAGTATAGAAGGAAAGATAAAGACATAAGCTACCTTCCTACTCAATTCATTCTCCCCCAACTTAAGGTAAACTCATAAAAAATCTAAAGAACCATAAAGAACTTATGACATACCAAGGCTTTTACTCAAGATTATTCGCTTCTTTAGCTTCGAGTGCATAGAAATAATTTTTATTTCGACATTAGGATCTGTACCACCATAAGGAGCTTGGTTGACCTCTTTCCCCTTTGCCTTGAGCGTAAGGCAATATCTCATTTTATGGACCCTATTACCACATCTAAAGCAATCATATGTGTAGTCAAGACACCTAACCATGTGTTGCTTCCCAAAACTAGTACACCTTTGCCTCTCAAAATCATAACCACCTTCTAGAGAATTTTTGTTGGAAACCCTATCCTTTAACCCGATGGAAGATTATTGAATATAGAAACTCTTATTAGACGTAGATTGATTTGATTAATCTATGCTAGGCCTCTTTCCATCTCTAGTAATGTCCCTACGATTGGACCTTAGTTTGTTGAGCATACACCATCATCTTTGAGATAACAATATCAATATGTAGCATTGTCATATTAATATGTAGCATTGTCATACTAGATACCCCTATCGCAAACTTATTCATCCTTGCCCTAGATTTGGATACAAAAATTGGGGCATAGTTGGAATGTTGTGTTACTTTGAGAGAATACTCCTTCATACTCCTTCCCCCTTGACGAAGGTCCATGAATTCCACAAACTTTCTGTCCCTCTATTGCTCAAACCACACTTGTGCTACATCTTTTAGTTGAAAAGAGGTTGATTTCGATTTCTCTGTAGGAGTAAAACCCATAGGGTCCACCACCTCGAACACCTCATCTATGAATCCGTGTGGATGATCATCCACTTTAGTGCCATGGAAAGTAGGAGGGCTTATCCTCATGATATCCCGGATTCTAGATACAGGAGTACTTGCATTGGGATGAGGTCCAACTCCTATGTTAGCTTGGGCAACCACATGATTAGTGAAGACATGAACTTGAGTGGTCATGAGTTTAGTCAAAGCCCTATGGGAAGCCTTTATCATTGCATTAGTCATATCCCGTTCAACATATGGAGATTGAGGACCTTGGGGCATTGGAGGCATTTGGGTCACTTAAGGTCCTTGAGGTTCCGGAGGGGGAACCGCCTCCTTCATATACTCTTTGTGAACTATTTGAACTTGCTTACAACGGAGATGAATTCTCTCATTAGCTACTTCTCCCTCCGCTCTTCTAACGGGTATTCTTCTCGTATTCATGTCCTATAAACACTAGAGAAGAAGTTGAGAAAATAAACTTATAGAACTCAACATTATGGCACGACACTAGATTAATATGAAATTGAAACTTGTATGGCCTTATAGCCTCCTACTCATGGATGTGTCGTTACTCACACCGATTAACAAGACTCTACTAAACGTGCCTTGTGAGACTTTGGACGATAGACTATTTCCCAAAAACATATGCTATGATACAAAATATGTAAGGACTCGTATGTACACATTAGAAGTTAGGGCATCCCTTAGGTCGGTGAAGGCTTACTTGACCTTTTGAAGGTCTTGTACTAGCTTGATAGCTATCATTCATTACATAAGACATGAAAAGTAGTGCGGAATTAAAACTTTTCACGGTAAAGTATTAATTAGGAAAAATTCTTTTATAAATACTGAGGAAGAGTCTCATCATCACAAGCCAAATTAAAGATATGACATCAATATCTCGGGACAACACCATTTTTCATTGAAAGAAAATACATAATAAGTCTTATACAAGTCTTAAAGAAAAAATTAAAGGAACATAGACTATTCGCTCGAATATATGAGGGCATACTTAGTCTTGAATGAGTCGATTGCCAATCTTGACTTGTAGAAACTTCCACTTCTTCAATCCTATACTTATAGATTATATAAAGGTAATGGGTTAGTAAAAACATTGTACTAAGTATGGCATTATGAAAAATCATCTAAAAAGGGACATTTTATTTTGAACATACATTTCATGCTATTTTGATAAAAATTCATGAATTAAATTACAAAACATTATATAGTATCATCATTAAGCACATAAGGTAAAACTTCCTTTTTTAATAATACAGGAGCATGTTGACAATAAAAGAAAAACTTACACATGAACTACTCCTATCCTAAGTTATCCTAAGGCTCCCCTAAATAGGACATAAGGAGATTGCCCATAGAATCTCCTCATTACATAGTTAGAAGATCCTAAAGTGTGGTATGGATAAGCATACTTCTTATAATTTACACAAGTCACCACTCAATATAAAGCCACTATATAAACATAAATATACTTAAGAATTTCACGTAAGAACTATCATCCATGAAACTTCCCAAGACACACGTAGTGCAATGTGAAAGTAGCATCCCATAGTAATCTTCCACTTAATGTTCCTATTAGACAAGGCACATCACATTCCTTACATAAATAGCTTTCATCATGAAAAATATAATAATAAATTTCTTCCTTACATTACACATAAAGTCATATTACTTTGATTTTTATCATATAATGACCGATTCATACAATTCATATAAGGACATGCCACGTGTCCCTCTAAATGTCAACTTGTGCAATGGATAGGTAGTGTCCTATACCACCACCTGCCCTAAATAGTACATCCTTAAAAATACATAGTTCATGTACATACATTTGTGGGGGATAGTTTTAACCGACATAGACCATGAGAACTTTACATGGAATCCCGATATTAACCGCTACCGGATGAGGGATCCCTACATTCCTAAGGTAGGGTCATACTCTTTATCCTTTACATGGATTCTAAAATATCTACACCTATGGGTCCCCATAGTTAAGGAATAAGGATATTGCTACTAAGTAAGTCATTCACTTCGTATTATTAGCACCCATATCAAGATGTACATTGGATTAAACATCTCTACTCATGAAGTGTACCCACCACTTCTTGAAATCCTCTTGGTGTTAAGCATAAATCATCTATGGATTCTCAAACAATCATTGACTATAGGTTAAGAGATTACTATTGAACACCCCATCTAAATTCACAAAGAGTATCAAACCTCAAACATATATTTAGGAAGCACATTTTGACTAGTTAGGTTGCTACTAAACACTTCATTTCAATAAACGAAGAGTATTCACCCCAAAATCCCCCTTTTCATACTTAGGAATAGTATGGATGCTCTAGACACTCCATGTCTACTAAAGAAGAGTTTCACCCTACAATCCCCCATTTTCATTAGTTGACTTCATTCATGCATTCAAAAGTGTCTTAGTGTTAGTACATTTGTGCATACCTTCTACATAATAACTATGATTCACAACATTGACTACTAGATATGCTCATACCCAAATTTATCACAATTTACACATTATCATACTTCACATGTCAAATGCATACTCATTTTAGAAATAATCCTTCAAGATCATTTAAACATCCTAAAACATATCATACATTTACATATCAATATGATCACTTCACTTCAGCTATCATTTCTTCAAGGACATTCTCACATTACATAAATAACTTCATATACTTCAAGTAAACACCGCCACCAATGGTATACCATACCACTCAAGAGTATTTTGACAATAAAGATTAAACAACATCGCCAACTTACCATTCACTCAAGCTTATACCACCTATCCACAATTTATCAAAAAAATTCATCATACAATAGCTCTTACGCCACTAGCTAAACCTCTATGAAACCACCAGGAAACAATAAATTGAACATTATCTAACCATTCTCAATAAACCCATTTTATAAGCTAAAAGTTTATAAACAGAACACAAATGATTCCAGTAGGTTTTTTTAACATTAAAATCATCATTTATATCTAAGAACAACTCATTTTAATAATTATAACATTTTCATGCACATACCAATAATTAGAATCAGGGAATAAATAAGTTTGAAGTTGATATTGTATTTGGAAATCTTGTTGAAATGGATCCTTGAATGAAAGGAGGTTAAGTAATGAGTAAAATACCTCAATGATAAGGAACCCACGATATTTGAATGAAGAAAACGTGAAGAACTTTGTCCTTTTCCTTGGAGCTTGAAGCTTCTTGAAAATGGAGGTTTTTGGAGAAAAGGATTTGAAGGGATTTTGATTTGAGATTGAGGGTTTGAATTGTTGGGTGAAAAGAGTTTTAAAATGACCTAAAGCATTCCACAAATAATCCAAAATTTACCCAAAAGACTCCTAAACTATTTGGACCCAATTAAAAGTTCTATTTTGACATTAAAACAACGTAGCCAAATCTAATACTTGGCTGCACATCGCGGAGGGAGCTGCTGATCCTTGACTTTCAACATTTTGAGGCAGTGAGCCTTGTGGCACCCGTGCGACTCACTTGAAAAATAAGTTTCAGGCACGCTATAAGAGGCACGCTTTAAATCGTTGTTCTGCACATTGCCTTGGGCAGCTCCTTTGTCCCACGTTTTTGTCCTCCTTGGCGGCCCTTTGGGTGGTCCCCAAGAAGTCGTAACCAAATATTTTGACCCTTGGTAAATTTCTCTAGATAACAGGGCCATCCAACACTAACTTTTGACACCAAAGACTACCTAAAAACATGAACCATAATCAAGGACACACTAGCACATTCCAAGGCACATTTTGTGAAAGTCATGGATGATCTAGGACGTTTAACTTCTAGATTTCGCAAACTAAAATCTAATGCTAAAATACACTATTTTGATACATTCATAACTCGTTAAACACATGTTCAGAGCTAGTTTGACCTATTTTAATTTTAGGTTCATTACACTAATAGTTTCTTCATGATTGGAGTCTTGCATAGAAGTATAATTTGCATGTTCTCTATATGATTTGTATGAATTATATTAAAATATGTTAATTATGTTTTGAATATGTTATATGTTGATTTAAATTAATGATATAAGGTAGAAGCATGTTTAAAATCATTTTAATGTGTAGCATTAAGCCTCATAATTAAAACATTGAGTCTCCTCCAAATTAAAATATGTGTCTCTTCAAAATTATGTGACTTCTATGATTGGGAAATATAACTGTAGGCTCAATATGAAAAATTAATCGATGTATAGCTAGTGTATTTGTGTGCGCTTATAAACTGTAAGATTTTCCCTTAATGATGCATTTTTATGAAAGCTAGTGTTATACTAAGAATTGAAACTACGTGAAATTCATTCCTATTGTTATGATGTGTGTGGTGTTAATTACCATTTTTACTTCACTAGGAAAAATGTTTGATCATGATTTTGTTAAAAAGTTGAGAAATTCCTATTTTTACCGTGAATTGACCTTTCTTCTTTTCTAGGGTAAGGAATCATGAGTCATGTAAGTGTATTGACGAAAAGGACATTCATCCTTGGATACAACTAAGCATGGTGTGTTTGAGTATTACCTTAATGTAATGAGGTATAAATAATAAAGATCATTTTTTATTTACGTAACTCAAGTCTTTGTGCATTGATGTAAGAGTTCTTACTTGCTTCTTAAGTAAAGTGGAATGTACCTAAGTGTGACTTAAATGTGGTTGCACAATGAGCTATTAATGATCTGAAATTAAAAGAAAACATTATGATTAGGGTATGGATGTTCGTCCTATGAATATGAAGAGATTCTTTTTGTTTGATGCACTTTGAAAGTGAATGAATAAAGGTTTTGCTTTATTGTGTTGCATTAAGTGCTAGATGGTTTGAATTTAGTGTTACTTCTATGTTTGGTTCATTGAATTCTATGCGATGATTTTATGAATGTTGTGAGCTTCTCTACGGTTTATTGAAGTCGTTGATGTTCTTAAAAAGTGTTCTAAGTGTCATAAAAGGACGAATGGTCCTAACTATAGGATATTGTAAGATCCCCAAAATGATTTAGGGTGTCTAGATCCCTTGATGTTCCTATTAAATTTTTATCATGTTAATTTAGTTATTTAAATAATATATGATTGTTTTGAAGTCATTTGGAAGTCAAACGTCCAAGACATTCGAAAGTTAGATCTTGAAGCGTGTATGGTGACTGAGTATGCCTAGCATGTTAGTATCTGTTGCGACAAGTTGTTTGATGCTCAAAATTAAATGGATGTTTCTTGAAATGTTAAGTCATGTATTTACATTAGAAATGTTAGGGAACGACTCCCAAAGGTCCAAAAAAACGCCCTTAAGGAGGACCGAAAGACTTCCTTTGCAGTGTCTACCTACGCTTGCAAACGACGGTCAATAGGCTGATCTATGACACGTCAATGGGGAGTCATTGTCCAAGACTTATCCTGCTGAAGGCTCAAGAAAGTTGACAAGCCTCAGATCCGAACAATGGCCAATAGTATTGTCCGTCGTTGGACCTACTATCAATGCAGCCTGTGTTAACTACCCCACGAAGTGTTTTATTGAAAGGGTGAATGGGAAATTTACCCCACATCCTAACCTTTTTGTAGGAGATTTTTTATTGGTTACATTAAGTTGGTTATAATCATGAAAACCCCATTCGCAATCCATGATTCATAAATTAGACTTCCCTCTCCCAAAATATCCTCTCTAGAAACCTCTATTGTCGATGAAGCTCAAGTACAACCATGGTGATGGATTCTCAAGCTTTATTCATTATTTTTAGTGTTTTTCTCCTATAGTGAGTTATGGTGAAAATTCATCTCTATATAATCTTTGATCTAGATAGATCCTTTCAAAATTTTCAAAGAAAGTTCATCATCAAATCTCCTTTCTTCCAATCTAGCCATGTGTTCTTTCTCAAAATGTTTTCAAAATCTTTCTCATTATGAATTGGATATACTTTATTGAATGTGAAGTGAATTTCAACACATTTTCCAGATAAAACCATGTTCCCATCAAAAATATCGATTTACCCTTTTTTGGGCATTATAATATTTATTCTATGTTAAGTGAATTATGATTCTAGGATATTAAATTATCTATTGCTACTATTTTGTGTTTAATTTGATGGTTAATTATTGATGAGTGATCAATGATTATAATGTCTTGGAAGTTTCGTAAGGTTGACCTATACTCGTATATCTTCTGTAGTTGATGAAATAGTTTGCATGATTTGGCCTTGATTATATGAGATTTGAATCATGATTATTGTACTATAGCTACTGCCTTTGATCTAATGTGATGGTGATTTATCCATATGGATCAATATTTTAAAATTTACTTATGTTTTCCTATATTATATAGATTTATATGCAATGTACACAGTGTAATCTTAATTCTAGGGTTGATGAAGTATGATTACTTTTATGTTAATTTGCCTTTAGCTACTAACCTATAATTGTATTATTGATGAAAAAGTAGTAATGATCAATGATTATCAAAGGTTTAGAAATTTGTAAGATTGTGCATCTTCTTTACTTCGTATATTATGGTTAGTAGAATTGGCCTTGTATGGAATTGTGCTGTATGGTCCACTTATGGTGGAGGTGTTTACTTTATTTTCATTCTATATGAGATGATATCATGTCCTTGAAGATAATTATATTATGAATGTGTTGTGGTGATGATATCCCAATGTGAAGTCACATGCGTAGTTCATTTTCTATTTTATGGTCTAGGTTGTATTGCCAATATTATGAGTATGTGGAAAACTATGTTAGGTATTGTCACATCCGGGGAGCAACCCCTAGACGTAACCGGCATCATCGTCCTCAAAGAGGACTAATACTACCCTCTTAACATAAATAACTAAATACATAGGTTAAAAATGCGAAAAATTTAAAAATTTTCTTCTGTATGTATCATGAGGTTTACATGCACCACTCGCATACACATAATATATTCATATAGAGTGTACATCGATCCATTGAATAAAAATATTTTATAGTGTTCTCACATATATATAATATACAATATAGTTTTCAAACGGATCACTCATATCATAAACATCAAAATGAGAGTATATTAATTGGGTGTATCCCATACTTCAATATAAGAAAATCCACATATAGTCTATACAATCTTAGTACTGAAATGAAAGAGAATGAAAAATCTTCTTCAAGACTAATCAACATCCAATGATAGAACGTGGCTTTGTCCTCAAAGTGATGAGGAACTACCCAAATTAAATATAGAGAATCGAAGTCTTGTTCAAATGGTCTCAACCTCATCAACGATAGAAATCTAAAATGTTGGGGGGGGGAAGTGATAAATGGGGTTAGCACATCACTTGTACAAAGTATAGGAAAAATGCAATCACAACATAGAAATCATGCTTTAAAAGGATCGAATTTTAATGATATTCCAAGTTACATTAAAATCCCTCATTTATTCACAATAAAGAATCATATAAAAAAATAACCACATAACCCTCAATATAATATCATATCTAACACAACACCAACAATGCAAACTCAAGTCAACATTGTTATTGCCAAACAACCTCTACATCATAGTATTAGCATAAGAAAATCTAAATCTTCATAACATTTGAACATAGACAAAGCCCTTACACATAATCCCTAATATAGACTACAAGTGCAATGATCTATAAAATCCCCATTACCTCACTTAATTATATAAACAAAAACAAAGGACCATAAGTAATAGTTAACTTCATATAACATTAAATCAAGAGTAACCATCAACATACTATAGAAATGGAGACCAAATACATGTTCATAAGTTTAACCAGTATCAAATAATGTTATTAACTTGTAAGATCATGGTATACATCTCATATACATTTATAATCATAAACGTTTATAAGAATATCCTCCTAACATTTCCCTCATGTCTTACTTGTGCAATGCATAGGTAGAGTCTCATACATCTACCTTTACTAAACTAAACCTCTTAGGTCATATTAGTTAAAGTTCACTACATTACATCATTTTAACTTTTGGGAATCTGTTTCCTTAACCGACATAGACCACATGAGCTAATATGGAATCTGGTGTCATCGAACTCTACACCGAAAGAGGACGAACTACTTTCCATGGTTGTAACACAACATTAACATAGAATCTATGTGGATCAACTATCTAGTATGACTATCCGGGAAACATAGTTCAAGAACTAAGAGACGTAGTTAGGAACCTCTATATGCTACATGCATTATAGTCTCAAAACACACGAGTATATTAGTGATCCTATATTTCCTACGTAGGAAGGGACACTCTTCACTATAGTTCACTCGGTTCTAACATAGAGACCCTTTTTGAAATATCTTTGTTTTTTTATGAAACACCGTAACATAGTTTATTGAAATATCTTTGTTTTTTATGAAACACCATAATTTAGTTTAAGTCATAGGGTCTATCCCTTATATATTCATCATTATATTTCAAAAGGATCATCATGGGTATTTTCCTTTCATTAAAATTTACACATTTGAGGTTAGTACATTTACACATCGCATTATAAAAAGTACATTGGTAAGTTATAACCATCCCTACAATATTTACACTTAGCCAAAAACTCACAAACCATAATTTAACTCATTTCTATCCAACATCATACAAATCGTAATCAATCCAATCACATCACACGTACATTAATTGAATCACCATCATAAGGTATAATTCATCAAAACATCTTTAAGGTTTAAAGATCACAATGTCATCCCTTTTGCTTTTCCAAAGCCATCTTCATGGTCTTACTATCCAAAAATAATAATTCACTCATAAATTGGCATAATAAATACATAAAATAGTAATTCACAAACTAGGTCAATTCATGAAGAAGTAGCACAATTAAATAATAGTATTTGTTAATGTACTTATAATTACCAATAGGAATCATAAACAAAGCAATTCAGAAGATGAATTTCTTATTGGAAGAAAACCCACATAAAACTCAACTTTTTGAAATCAATTTTTGAAGTAACCTTTGGGAAAAGGAATTCAAAATCAGAAATGTTCTCATACCTTGATAATTGATGAATATTTAAGGAGAAAACATTATATTTTTAGACCAATAAACCTCTTGACCTATGCATTCTATGGAGTTTCTTGTGGATAGAGAAAGAAGTGGGAAGGAAGAGCAATTTGTGTTCTGGGAACTATAAGAGTTAAGTGTGGTTTTAGGCTTAGGATAATTTATATAGTGACTTAATTAAACAACCCTAATCCCTAATTATAATCCTAACTAAACTAACTTATTAAATGAACTAATTTAATTTAACAATAGAATAACAGGAAGTCCTATGAGACCTCAATCAACGGTTTTTAGGTCAATCTACGTCTTTGCCCCCCCACCCCCACCCCCGCCACCGTCCGCACATCAGTCAATGGTGATAGATACTGGTCAAAATGGAACTTTGGCAAAAATATGTAAGTATCCAACAACAGTGTCCATCTATGACACATCGATTGGACCACACCTTGTTGTTCGCCCTCTTTGGTTGACACTGGCAATGACAACTTTTTACCCATCATGGAAAGGTCCTCCTCAAGGACCCGTTTGGGTGATCCTTGAGGAGTCATATCTGGATATTTTTTACTATAACAAAAACTTTAGTAGATATTATAAAGCTTACTACCAAATCTCATGGAATTTTAACTCCTAAAACGTAGTCAAATAGGCTAAGGCACACTAGCACCTCTTTAACTAGTTTGCGGATGTCAAGGATGTTCCTTGACGTTTTGATTCTATGAAATCCTAAATTACTTTTGTTCACTACTATTCACCTTGAAACAATGACACAATCATTAGATGCCTATTTTAAGGCTCTAGAATACGTGTTTTTAGAGTGTTACACATATGGTCTATATGTTGTCAATGATAAAGTATAAATGATGCATGACACCTTACCAACATACCCCTATATAAATGTGTGATTAGATATCTTTAGGAGTCTTGAATGCAATTATTGAAGTTATATTGTCTCCTACGCTAGTATGCATTGTGTTGTCTATGCTTGAAGGTGCAGTTTGGTCCTAAGAGGTTGGCTACCTCAATATGTTTTTTATAGTCATTAAGTAATGAAGTCGATCAATGTACACACACTCACACTTCTTGCATGCTTACAAGTAGTATATGTTAATGGTGTCTAATAAAAGGACATTTTCATATGCAGAAATACCTACTACTATGTATGTAAAGCTTATGTCTCTAAACTATGTTATGTATCACTTAACTAGGATGCCTTGATAGGCGTACAAGTATGGTAAAAGGTATGGACACTGTGTATGCATTGCACATGTTTGTTATGATGTGTTTGAAGTGATGTGTTATACAAGTTTTAATTGTTTTTCTAAACAACAACGCGATGAATGACGACTATGGGCTTATATAAGACCTTAAGAGGTCAAGTATACCATGTTAATTCTAGGGGGTGCTCCCCAAACGTGACACATACCACTTTTTCCGTTAATATAAAATTGTTCTACCCCACTCTTTGGTGCGACCACGAAGTTAGAGTGTTAAAAATCAAATAGCACAAACATCCACATTACATACTACGTCAAGAATTTCATGGAAAAAAGTAAAAGATTAACTTGCATCCTCACTATTCCCTCATAACTTGAGTTGTTTCATATTTTCATACATCTCACAAGATAGTTTATCAGATACCATATGTAAAATATACGGAGTAATTATCCGTATTAATCTATTAAACAACAGTCGATCCACTAGTCACCAGATAACCTAAATATGAATAGCAGAAGTATGCTTCTGACATGCTTGTGCCCCTACAATCGTCTTAGCAACCTGTGGCGTTCTTATCTCACTTACACCAGCAATCATTTCTAAAACACCTATTATCCTACTCAAAACTCACTATTACGCTCAAATTACACCTTTCTAAAGAAGTATAAACAATCTTTATAAAGTAAAGAAACATACTTGTAGTTTGAGGTCAATCACATAATTAATATGGTTTAGACTTAAGTTTAAATCAATATTATATTTTAGACACAAAAGTAGAAGTGTAAGGAGGGTTGTGTAATAAATAACTAAATTTTTTCGGGAGAAATGGAGAAACATTCAAACATTATTTGTAATAAATGAGAGGAATTACTAGGGTTTACGTGTTTATATAAGCTCATAATGCAGTAATCCTATTATAAGTAATCATATTTTACTATATTAAATGCAAAGTGATAAGTTATGTCTCTCTAATTCCTTAGTCTGGAAACCAAAAAATTTAACTCCGCTCCTTGACCCTGCGACGTGTGTACAATTTACTAACTGTTACCTTTACCTCACCTTATACATCACATATTTATGGCTTTGTTTTAACCGTGACACCAATTTACATTAGTCTATTAGAGAATATCACACAAAATCTATGTTGATAATTCTTTTCTCATTAACTACCTCCTTGGTTTTGAATGTAGCAACAAGACATTTAAATTAAATTATTATTATGATAATTACCTAAAAATACTTCTAAACAAAATATTTATTAATGAATGCAATAATATTATAGAGGAATGACTTATTCACGAGCCATACTGTTAATCGCTCATTATTCCAACTACTCTAGTAATCTACTTACCCATAATAACAAGAACACAATACATATTGTTAGATGAACAAATGATGAACTCACGTAATGAATAGAAGAAAATAAGAACCTAACTTGAATTTACAGTTAAAAGCTTTGAAACAAATTTAGGAAAATTAGAGTTTCTAATGTTTCAAGTCAATCTCCAAATAAGAAAAAAGTAGAACACAAATAATAATGATTAACCCCAATACACCTAACAAAAAATAAGGTTTACATGACCTACATAAAAAAAACATGTCTGAAATAAAAAGGAAGTGAAATAATGAAATAAGTTTTTTTCATGCAGTTCAATCTATGAAGCTGGCTTATGAACCATGGACTGACCTATAGTCCATAGTTACTTTCCATGGTTTAGAACATAGGCAGCTTTTCAAAGCTCAAAATATCAACATCTTAATAACAATCGAATGATAAGCAGGATAGACCGTGATTTTTTCATGGTAGGTGGATCCTAATCCGTGTATCAAAACATAGAATTTTGAAACACGTTCTAGAGACCTCTTCTTTGAATCATTTGACGGAACTGTAGGACGAGCTGTAGCTTGATATACAGCCCCATGCTTGTAATCATTTTTCAACACTTGGTCATGAATTCCTTGATTTTCCCTAAAGCATTTCATTATAATGTATGCCTACCATCTTCAGTACGATATTTGACATACAGTCCATTGGGCAGTTCCTTAAATGACCTTTTTTACAAAATTCTTCAGTTGTGTCTCTAAACTTCATCGTCCAAACTTATTTCGTGGAAACATGATAAAAACTGATTAATACCAATAAAAGTTTTCCCTAGACACACTTACCTCTTAAGTTAAATGAATAAAAAATACCATAAACTTAAATTATATCAACACCCTCAACTAAATTTATTATTGTGCTCAAGTGTGCACTAAGAATCTAAAAAAATTTAGAAGCTAACGTTCAAGTTGTCACGACTCTAAAGTATCCCCTAGATGTTAGGAGGAACCCTCATTTCGTGGCCGGGCGTACTTGACCATTTGGGGTCTTGTACAAGCCTTTCAACTAGCATTCTTTATATAAGACATGAAATGTAATGCGGAATGAAAACTCTTCACGGATAATTTAATAAAAAGGAAAGCTTTCACAAATACTTACGAAATCTTATCATCACAAGCCAAACATAGATACGACATATAATATCTTAGGGGCACAACCCTTTACATTGAAATCAAATCCATAATAAGTCTTCTAAATAACTAAGAAATGGACTATGCCCTCGAATATATGAGGATATACTTTTACTTGAGAAAAATTTTCCCAAGCTTTGTCGTCTATCCTTCAAACCTTCAAAAGCTTCCAACCTTTACATATATGCTATTGAAAGTGTGGAGTTAGTAAAAAATAATGTTGTAAGTATGGCATATTAAAAAACATGCACAAAGGGAAATTTTAGTAAAATACCTTTTCATTCAATTTAATTAAAACATTCATGAATAAAAAGTAAAAACATCATACTAACCGTCGTCGTTTACAATATAGATAAGAATTTTCATAATTTTAAGCCAACACGAAAAATTTATAGTAAACTTTTCAAAACCGTATAGTAAAGCAACTTGACCTTTAAATTGAACTTCTTAAACATTGACAGTAAATACATTTGAACATTGACAGTGAATCTTTTAAAGCATTCACAATATATTCAACTTGAGCAATTACAAGTAACCATCCTACATTAATTGAGTGAACTTCCAAGGCCAATTGAAAGAGAAAGTGAAATCATTTTCCTTAAAAGTTTACCTACCTCGGAATTATCGTAAGACTCACTAAGGTAAGATATAAAGGAAGCATGCATATGTATCCTCCAACACACACTAAAGAAACCCTCAAGACTACCCCTTTCGTCTTACTCAACTCACGAGAAACAAGTGCCTCAATCAATAGCAATACATCAAAAGACACCCAACAAACCACAAAAATGTTTCCTTTGGAAATCGTACTTAGTGAAATGAGTAGATAAACAACCATACCACCACCTACCCTAAGTAGTACATTATTTTAGAATGTTTCACAGAAAGTCTTCCCTTTTGGATGGTCCTACCTAGCACAATGAGCAGAGAGAATCCAATACCACCACCTACCCTATGTATTACGTTCTTTTAAAAGACTTAGTTCAATAAATTCATTGTGGGGGATTAAATCAACCGACATTAACCATGAAAATCTAGACATGGAATCCTTATATTAACCCCTATTGGATGAACGATCATCACTTGCCTAGAGTAAGGTCATGAATCTTATCTTTTACATGGCTTTACCAATAGCTACACCTATGTGGACGCATATTTTTTTTGGACGCATAGTTAAGATATAAGGATATTGGTACTTAGTAAGTAATTCTCTACTAATGAGGAGTACTCATCTCAAGAGGTACTTTTGAAATACAACATCTCAACTCATGAAGTTTAATCCTCCTCTCCTTAATATCTTATTGATGCTAGGCATAATTCACCATGAGTTTCTGAATATTCAAACCTATAGGTTATGGATAGCTAAGGAACAACACATCTCAACTCACAAAGGGAATTCATCTCCAACCTATCTTGGAAAGCTCATTAGGAATAACGGAGTTGCTACTAGACACATCATCTCAACTCACGAAAAGTGTCCACCCCAATACTCCTCTTTTATCAACAAAGAATTATACATTCTTTTAAGTTTGAGTGTGTGTACATGTGAGCACACCTTGCACATAAAACATCAATTCATTCTTATTAACTTCTATACATGCTTTGGACCATTATTCTTCAATTCAAACACCTTATATAGTTCACATATTCATGTACTTTACTTAGACATAATACAAGTCAAACATGTTATTTAACTTCATAAAACAGAAACAAGAGTTATCTTTAATATTAATCCATTTAATATATAATACTTTCAAAAACACATTCACAATACATACTAAATAACATCAAATTGATGAGGTAAATACCGCCACCAAGAAGGTGGACCATGCCACTAAAGAGCAATTATAATGAATACTATACGTTGTAATCAACTTGCCATTTAACCAAGCCATAATAACCTATAATGATGTACAAAATTTAATCAAAATAATATTAATAGGTTAGTATCTTAATTAATATATTAACACATGATAACCAAAGTTCATTGTAACGACCCGTTTAGTCGTTTTGAGCAACAAACTTCAATTCTGGAAAAACTGGCAGAAGCAACGGACCCCACGACGGAACGTCATGGGCACGACGGACCGTCGAGGGGGTCTCGTCCCAAAATACTTAGAAAATCTGAAATTGGGTACATAAAATCAACTCTCTGAACTTTGTGACGGAATGGCAGGACGGACCGTCACAGGTGTGACGGACCGTCACAGACCCTTGGTGGAAATTTGGGTCTCTGAACTCTGCGACGACCTGCAGGACGGACCGTCACAGGCACGACGGCTCGTCACAGGTTGCACAAATCCCAGGCAGAGTCGGATTTCTGGTGAAGTTTTAAGGGACGTTTTTGGACTATTCTTTCCTTAATTATAGACTTCGTGGGTTTATATTAATAACGCAAATTCTTAAGGGTTAAAAGAGGTAACCCTAAGTTAATTAGTGGGGTATTATTGCCACCTTTTATTCTTAATTATATACTAATTAGGGTAAAAGAAAGAGGGTTGAATAAGAAAAATAGAAAGAACAAAGAGAGACAGAAAAAGAGAGAGAGAAACGATCGAGAAGAAGAGGAAAAACACCAAGCTTTGAGGATTAACTTGTTTGATTTCAATTCTTCGATGGAGGTAGGTTATGGTTTTAACGCTTTCATAGTAAACTCTTAATAGAGAATGATATGTATTGGTAGTATTGTAAACCCTACTATATGCTTAATTGTGTGTTTGCATGAATATGATTATGTGATTGTGATAGGATAAGCATGATGAAAATATTGAATCCCAAATCTTGAAAAGAAACTTTAATATACATTATTAATGATGATGCCTTGGTATAGAAGAAGACTTGATGAATTAAAGTAATGGGATTGAGGATGCCTTGGTATAGAGAAGGCTTGATGATTTACAGAATGATATTAGTGGATCGGAGTGTCACGTTCCGACACATAGATTTAGTGGATCAGAGTGTCACATTCCGACAAATAGATTTAGTGGATCGGAGTGTCACGTTCCGACACATGTAAGGGATCGGAGTGTCACGTTCCGACACATGTAGGGGATCAGAGTGTCACGTTCCGACATATGTAGGGGATCAGAGTGTCACGTTCCGACACATAGAATTAGGGGATCGGAGTGTCACGAACCGACACAAGAGGAGGAAAGATAATGAATCTTGAAAGATGTTAATATACTCAATCTAACGAACATGATTCCCAAATGAGTATGGTATTAGGGCTTGAGCCCTCATGTGTGAATTTGATGGTACTTATTGATGATTATAGTACTTGTTGTTGTTACATGTTGAGTTTTATAGTTGATTTATGATAATACTTGATATATACTGTTCCGTATTTTGAGTTGGCCGATGATATCTACTCAGTACCCGTGTTTGTACTTACCCCTACTTTTATGTTTTCTTCTTGTTTATTTGTGGAGTGCAGCAAATGTGCCATCATCGTCTTCAACTCAACAGTAATTCAAGCCGGTCTTACTACATCGGAAACTCAGGGTGAGCTAATGCTTCTAGCTTGGACTGGATCTTCTTCTTCAAGTCTTGATGCCTTGAACTTCCGGCATGGACTAGCTTCTTATGTATTTTTAGCTTTTAGAATACTCTTAGTTTAGTCATTTGATTGTAGATGTTCTTGTGATGATGACTTCCAGATTCTGGGGATAATGATAAGTTTTTGAGTTATAGAAGTTGATTATGGATTTTTAATGAGTTTAAGTCTTCCGCATTACTTTTGTTGTTATTACATTGAAATGTTAAGGTTAGATTGGTTGGTTCGCTCACATAGGAGGGTAAGTGTGGGTGCCAGTCGCGGCTCGGATTTGGGTCGTGACATTCATACGTTACCCAAACATGCTCGTATAACCCATTTCCCAAGCTAAAAGTTTCGACAAGCATAAAAATGAATTCATTAGGTTTTTAACATGAAAATCATATAATTAGACAAGAATTAATGCATTTAAAACATAAGAATACTTTTACAAGAAGACACATACTTTAAATCAAAGATAGAAGAATTTGGAGTTTGGAAACACTTTTGGAAATCTTTTGGAAATGACTCCTTGAACTAAAGGGGGTTAAAGGATGGATACCATACCTCAAAGAGAAATAAACCAATTAATTTTTTTTAAACACACGTCTAAAGAATCCCTTCTTGCCCTTCTTGAGTCGTATATTCAATGGTAACATTTGGATGGTTTTCTAGACAAGAAGTTTTAATATTTGAAGTGAAGGGTCTTGTAAAGGTCTACGGTTTTAAACAAAATTAATATAACCTAAAAACAATAAATATATACACGTAGGGTCTTTAAAATTTTTGGGTGTATTCACATACAACCTTCCGAGTTGGCAGCAACTTCATAGACTTTGGAGGTCCTCATAAAAAAGCCCTTCACCAATAGACCATTTGTACATCAATGAACCGTTGGTAAGATCTCATGGTTTGGGACTTAGATCTAAATGGAGCCTGGACACGATGAACTTCTGTTCCAGTCGACGCACTATCCCAGTGGACCATTGATTTACAAATGGACCGTCCTTAGTGTCATCGATGGCCATTGTTTTTTGAACGTTTTGCCCATGTTTTAGGCCCTTCATCTAGGGCCCCTTCTGGGTCCTAGGTCGGGTCATGACCATACGTTAAACCCCTAAACTAATACTTCTAGGTCTTAGGGAGAATCATAACTTTGTTTAAAGGAAATGAAACAGGTAAAACTTATCCAAACACATCTAGACGCGTAAGTACATTCTAAGGAATACCTTTAGAACGTCATGGACGTTCTTGATGGATTGAACTCTAAACCTAACCAATCGAATTCACCTTTGTTTGTTTTGGGGCGTTACATTCTCCCCCACTTGGAATAACATTTGTCCTCGAATGACACTTATTCTTTAAGAACAACAAGGAATCACTTAGTGTCACGACCCAAATCTGGGCCGCGACTGGCACCCACACTTACCCTCCTATGTGAGCGAACCAACCAATCTAAACCTTAACATTTCAAGGTAATATCAACATAAAGTAATGCGGAAGACTTAAACTCATTAATAAAATCAATAACTATTATTATTCCCAAAATCTGGAAGTCATCATCACAAGAACATCTATAATCAAATTACTAAACTAAGAGTATTCTAAGAAGCTAAAAATACATAATAAGCTAGTCCATGCCGGAAGTTCAAGGCATCAAGACATGAAGAAGAAGATCCAGTCCAAGCTAGAAGCATTAGCTCACCCTGAATTTCTGATGTAGTAAGACTGGCTTGAGTTAGTGTTTAGTCGAAGATGACGGCACGTTTGCTGCACTCCACAAATAAACAAGAAGAAAACAATAAAAGTAGGGGTCATTACAAAACATGGGTACTGAGTAGATATCATCGGCCAACTCAAAATAGAAAACAGTATGTATTAAGCAATATCATAAAATCAACTAATATCCTTAGCATGCAGCATTTACAGTTACCATAACCCTTGGTTACAACACCAAGCACATCAATGAGGACTCACACCTCCTCATCATACTCATTTGGGAATTTAGTTCATTAGATTGGATATATTAACATATTTCAAGATTCATTATCTTTATTCCCCTCGTGTCAGTATGTGACACTCCGCTCCTCAATATACTATCCTGGTGTCGGAACGTGACACTCCGATCCTCATTCTATCCTGGTACCGGAACGTGGCACCCGATCCATATTCTACCCTGGTGTCAGAACGTGACACTCCGATCCTCATATACTATCCTGGTACCAGAACGTGGCACCCGATCCATATTCTATCCTTGTGTCGGAACGTGACACCCGATCCATATTCTATCCTGGTACCGGAATGTGGCACCCGATCCATATTCTATCCTGGTGTCGGAACGTGACACCCGATCCATATTCTATCCTGGTACCGGAACATGGCACCCGATCCCCTAATCTCACCACTTTCGTTCATCAAGCCTTCTTTTATACCAAGGCATCATCATTAACAAAGTAGATTAGGGTTTCTTTTCAAGATTTGGGATTCAATACCTTCATTATGCTTATTTATTCACAATTACATAATCACAGCATTCATGCAAGCATAAAATTAACCATATAGAAGGTTTACAATACTACTAACACATATCATTCGCTATTAAGAGTTTACTACGAATAGCATGAAAACCATAACCTACCTCGACCGAAGATTCGTGATCAAGCAAGCAATTTCCCAAGCTTTGTGTTTTTCCTCTCGTTCGATCCTCTCTCTCGTTCAACTTTCTCTCTCTTTCTGTTGTTCTTTCTATTTTCTTTATTCAAACCCTCTTTCTTTTACCCTAATTAGTATATAATTAAGAATAAAAGATGGCAATAATAACCCACTAATTAACTTAAGGTTACCTCTTTTAACCCCCAAGAATTTGAGTTATTAATATAAACCCATGAAATATATAATTATAGCAGGAATAGTCCAAAACGCCCCTTTAAAACTTAACCAGAAATCCGACTCCAACTGGGATTACGCAAGCTGTGATGGGACGTCGCGTCGCGCCTGCGACGGTCCGTCCTGCTGTCCGTCGCATAGTTCAAAAACTTGATTTTGGGTGAAGGGCCTGTGAGGGTCCGTCACACCTGTGACGGTCCGTCCTGCCACTCCGTTACGAAGTTCAGAGAGTCGATTTTTAGTACCCAATTTTAGATTTTCTAAGTGTTTTGAAACGAGACCCTGCGACGGTCCGTTGTGCCCCTGACGGTCCGTCATTGGGTCCGTCACCTCAGCCTGTTTTTCCAGAATAAAATCTGCTGCTCAAAACGACTAAACAGGTCGTTACACTTAGTCTCAAATAAAACACATCAATAATGATCAAAACACTCATAATAACAAAGCATCAACTAACAAAGAGCATCCTTTCACAATTTCAAATACTTAGCAACACACTCTATTATCATAACTCAAGAAGTCAAAATTGACTCTTGGTGTTCTTTTATGGAGGAACTACCTTCGCCGACATTAAAAATTTTCATACACGATACTTTAACACAAATTAAAACTTCAATTTAAGAAAAAAAAATTTCTAAAAAATCCAAATTATTACAGTGAAATTCACTATGTTTAGTGGAAATCCCACTAAAATTTTAGACAATTCATTCCTTAAGCAATTCATCTAGATGGCATTATCATATTAACTATAAAACCATATAACCTCACTTAATATTATAAAATCAACAATAATAAAGAGTTAATACTTACCATACCAATAAAATACAGATTAATTATCCTTCCTAGACTTCATCGCATAGGAATGGTTTTTCTTGGGACTATTAGGATATAGGGAAGCTTGAATGACATCTTTTCCCCTTGAATTGAGGCTTGGGAAGTCCCTCATATTGTGGCCCTTATTACCACAGGCAAAATAACCATATGTACCGGCAAGACACTTACCCCATGTTGCTTCTCACAAGTAGGGCACCTAACCCTTTCATTAGTGTGGCCACCACCTTGATATTGTTGGTTAGGACCCTTCTCCTTTTTTGCCATGGAATAATCATGGTGATTGAACCTCTTCTTAGGCTTTTGGTGACTAGAATCATCCGAGATAGGCCTCTTACCCTCTTTCTTTATCTCTCTAATTTGGACTCCCCAATTTTTCGTGCATAAACCATGAGCCTAGAGATATCAATGTCATTAACAAGCATTTCCGTAGGACATTCTTTCTCCACAAAGGTAGAAAAACCCATCACAAACTTGTTCATCTCCTCGATACGGTTGGCTACCATGGGAGAGTAGTCTTGCACACTCATTCCACCTTGATCAAGGTTTATGAATTCAACCATATTCTTCTCTCTCCACTCTAGGGGAATGAACCGATCGAGTAAATCCTCTTTTAATTCTTACACATCAACCGACCCTCATTCTAGGGATCTCTCACTTCTCTATTACTCAAACAACACTTGAGCCACATCCTTGAGTTGGTCAGCGGCTAACTCTGTTTTGTCCCTAGCTGTCACACCCATATCATCCACCATTTTGAAAACCTCATCGATGAAACCTTCTTGGTCTTTATTCACCTTAGTTCCATGAGGTTTGAGGGTTTATCCTCATGAAATCTCGAATACTAGAAGCTTGTGTACTAGCATTGGGTTGGGGCATATCTTCTTAATTATCCTGGCCAACAAAGCGATTGTTGATGACATGAGCTTGACCCGTCATGAGTTGAGTAAAGTTCATTAGGGCATCCCTCAAATCTTAATTAGTCATATATCGTACAAAAAAATGAGCTCGAGGCATATGAGGAACTTGAGGCTCTTGAGGCTCTGGAGGAACATGACTTTCTACAAGGGGAACCTCCTCATTCTGTTCCTCTAGACTGACAATAAGAACTTTGTCAACACGTGTACGAATCCTATGATTAGCTACACCTCCCTCCTCTCTTCTAGCGGTTGATCTCCTCACATTCATGTCCTATAAACACAAAGAGAAAAGGTAAAGAGAAGACAACTTATATGTCTAAACTCTAAGGCAGAACACTAGAATAGAAAAGAAAGTGAAACTTCTATCATCCTATAGATTCTTGTCCATGGATGTGTTGCGACTCACAACAATGTCCAAGATACTACTATATTTCGCTTGTGAGACTTTTAGAACCTGAAATATTTCCCATAACCTTATTCTCTGATACCAAGTTTATTACGACCCTAAAGTACCCCTACAAGTTAGGAGGAACCCTATTTTCGTGGCACGCCGTACTTTCCCCTATGGGGTCTTGTAGAAACCCGTCAACTAGCATTCATTACATAAGATATGAAAAGTAGTTCGAAATTAAATCTTTTCACGAATAATTTAATAAAAAGGAAATATTTCATAAATACTTAAGAAATTTTATGGTTAGAAGCCAAACAAATGATACAAACTATAATATCATAGGGGCACAACCCTTAACATTGAAATAAAATATATAATAAGTATTTTATTAAAAATTAGAACAGGACTATGCCCTCGAATATATGACAAGATACTTTTCCTTGAGAAAAACATTCCCAAGCTCTTCCTTCTTACCTTTAAACCTTCAAAAGCTTCCAACCTATACTTATAGTGTAAAAGTATGGGGTTAGTACAAAACAATGTACTATGTATGGCATATGCAAAAACATGCCAAAAGGGACATTTTGATGAAATAGCTTTTCATGCATTTTAAGTAAAACATTCATAATTACAAAGTTAAAACATCATACTAACCATCATTTACAACTTAGATAAGATTCCCAAAATTATAAGACAACAAGAAACATTTAAAGTTAATTTGTTAAAACCTTACAGTACACCAACTTGACCTTTATAGTGAACTCCTTAAGCATTTACACTAAATATATTTAAATATTGACAACGAATCAATTAAAGCATTCAAAATAAATTCAACTTGAGCAATTACAATGAACTATCCTATACTAAATTAGTGTACTCCCAAGGACAAGCGAATGATAATATGAAGGAAAGGTGGATTACACTTTGTGAGTTGAGATATTAAATTTCCAAAGTACATCTATAAATGAGTACTCCTCGTTAGTAGAGAATAAGTTTGTCAGTACAAATATCTTTATCCCTTAACTATGTGTCCACATAGCTGTAGCTATTGGGAAATCCATGTAAAAGCTAAGAAACATGACCTTACTGTAGGCAAGTGAGAATCCTAATTCTTATAGGGTTAATATCGGGATTCTATGTCTAGATCACATGGCATATGTCAGTTAATATAATCCCACACACAAAAATGATTGAATTAATTCATATAATAGAACGTACTACTTAGGGTAGGTAGTGGTGTGGGATGCTATCTACTCGTTGCACTAGGTAGGACCTTCTGAAAGGGAAGACTTGCTGCTAAACCATCTAAAATAAGTTACTACTTGGTGTAGGTGGTGGTATGGGAAGATATCTTCTTATTGCACTTAGTACACATTCCGAAAGGGAAAACTTTGGTTGTTTGTTGGGTGTCTTTTAATGTTTTGCCATTGATTGAGGGTGTTGTTTCTCCTAAGTTAAGTAAGCCAAAAAGGGTATTATTGAGGGTTGCTTTGTTGTGTATTGGAGGAGGCATATCAATACTTCGTTCATATCTTACATTAGTAAATCTTATGATCTTTCGCTTGGCCTTTGAAGTTTACTCATTTAGTGCACGATAGTTCATTGTAATTGCTTAAGTTGAATTTATTTTGAATTCTTTAAGTAATTCATTGTCAATGTTCAAATGTTTTTACTGTAAATGCGTAAGGAGTTTACTGTGAAGATCAAGTTGCTTTACTGTAAGTTTTACAAGGTCAATGTAATGTTTTTTGTTGGCTCAAAATTATGGGAATTCTTGTCTAAGTTGTAAATGATGGTTAGTATGATGTTTTACCTTTGTACTCATTAATGCTTTATTTAAATTGCATGAAATGTTATTTTACTAAAATGTCATGTTTTACATGTTTTTGCATATGTCATACTTGTACATTGTTTTGGACTAACCCCATACTTTTCTATACTATATAAGTATAGGTTGCAAGCTTTTGATGGTTCGAAGGCTAGAAGGAATATCATGGGAGAGTTTATCTAAAGGCAATGTATGTCCTCATATATTCGAGGGCATATTCATTTTCTACTTTTATTAAAAGACTAATTATGTATTTGATTTCAATGTAAAGGGGCGTGTCCTTAAGAAAATATATGTCCTATCTTATGTTTGGCTTGTGACGATATGATTTCTTAAGTATTTGTGAAAGATTTCCTATTTATAAATTTATTCATAAAAATGATATAACTCTGCACTACTTTTATTGTCTTATGTAATGAATGCTAGTTGAAAGGCTTGTACAAGACCCCGAAGTTCCATGTATGCCCGGACACAAAATGAGGGTACTTCTTAACTTCTAGGGGGTACTTTTGGGTCATGATAGACTTGGTATAAGAGCATAAGGAAATGCGAAATAGTTAAGGTTCAA
This sequence comes from Solanum lycopersicum, assembly GCF_036512215.1. Classification (NCBI taxonomy): domain Eukaryota; kingdom Viridiplantae; phylum Streptophyta; class Magnoliopsida; order Solanales; family Solanaceae; genus Solanum; species Solanum lycopersicum. Next base: position 27,538,952 of record NC_090806.1, read on the forward strand.
AAAGCCTAATAAGCCAAATCTTGTAGTATCTTTGTCATTGGTTTGAGTCGCGACACATCCATGGATAAGAGGTTATATGATGATAGAAGTTTCCCTTCCTTCTATATTCTAATGGTGAGCCTTTGAGTTGAGTCATATAAGGTGTCTTCTCTTAACCTCTTATTTTTGTGTTTATAGAACATGAATATGAAATGACCAACCGCTGTACGGGAGAAGGGAGGTGTAGATAATGAGGGAGTCCTTCCCCGTGTTGACAAAGTTCCTATTGTTTGCATAGGGGAAGAGAATGAGGAGGTTCCCCTTCAAGAACCCCAAGTGCCTCTGGAGCCTTAAGAGCCTTAAGTGCCTTCTATGCCTCAATTTATTTTTGTTGAAGGAGATATGAGTAATAAGGAGTTGAGCGATACCCTAATCAAATTTACCCAACTCATGATGACTAAAGCTCATGTAATCAACAATCACTTTGTTGTCTATGATAATCAAGCAAATATGCCACAACCTAATGCTACTACTCCCACTTCTAGAATTCGGGATTTAATGAGGATGAAAAATCCCACTTTCCATGGAACTAAGGTGGATGAAGATCTACAAGGTTTCATAGATGAGGTTTTCAATGTGGTAGATGGTATGGGTGTGACCCCTAGGTAGATACCAAAGTTTGCCGCTTACAAATATAAAAAGGTGGCTCAAGTATGGTATAAGAATTGGAGGAGTAAGAGACCCTCAGAAAGAGGTTCGGTTGTTTTGGAAAAATTCCAACATGCTTTTCTAGATAGGTTATTCCCCCTACAGAGGAGGAAGAAGAAGATGATTGAATTCCTGAACCTTCGTCATGGTGGAATGAGCGTGACAGAGTCCTCTCTCAAATACACCCAACCGTCTTAGTCTGCTCCAAGCTTGGAACCCAACCCTAATGCTAGGATGAAAAAGTTTGTGATGGGTGTCTCTAAATTGGTGGAGAAAGAGTCTCGTACAGAAATGCTTAAAAATAACATTGTAACAACCCTAAAAATGAATATGCTAAGTAATGCTTAATGTGTCTAGAATGCCTACGATTAGACCGGGTTCAGACGGATTGATGCGCGTAGAACAATACATCTGGAACCTTTCTACATTACACAACTTACTTGTGAAGCTATTTGAGGTAGAAAAGGTTGGGTCAAACCATGTAGGCCTCTCGAATTTGACGATTTACTTGAAGGAGTCTTTACCGGACATAAAAAGGTAAAATCATAGGTCTGGAGGGTCTAGGAGTAAAATGGTCTTTTTCAAGCCTAAGATTAGTATCTTAATTACAGTAAATATATAATTAATTCTAAAATTAATAGGGTTGAGGGGCATTTTGGGAACAGAGGGCCCAAAATTGGCTCTTGAAGTGAAGTTTTGCTCCACCCGGGTTCGAACATAGGTGAAAACAGTGAATTAAATTATTTTTAATTTATGTTGGTAAATTAATGTAATTAATTGATATTTGTTATTATGAGCTTATTTAAAATTAAAGGAAATCAAATTTTTAATAATTAAATAAAAATATTCATTGACTATGTCCTAAAGTAGACTTTTATTCCTAAGAAAACTCTTCTCTCCCACGCTCATCACTCTCTGTCGCGTCTCTATAGTCTAACTCACGATTCTCTCTGCCAAATAATTTCAAAGAACAGTAGGTAAACTAAAGTTTTCACACTTGAATAACTCACAACGAAAATATAAGAAAAAAATTGAAATCAATCAGCTCGGCAATGATAATTTTGTCGGTCGAGTTGGAGTAGACTTTGAGGGGATTTTGACGTGATCTTGAGTGATGCTTTTGAGCAGAAAGTCCAGTTTATAACATCAAAAAGGTATGGGTTCTCTACTTTCTTTTTCCATTTCCCGGGAGACCCCTAAGTTTCAGACCAATCTATTCCAAAATCTAGGGTTGTTCCCAGTTGCATGTCCCTGTCACTAGCTCAAATTGAACTATAGGTTGGTAATGTTTGCTGGTTAAAAACTAGGGATGAAATGTGTTTTCGTGATTATTATGTGTTTATAGGTATGTTCAGAATTATATGTCTTATGTTGATCTTTTTCCAAAATTATGTGTATGTGTGTGTAATGTGAACCGTATCGATTTGCCTCAGGTTAAGGCTTTAAAAATGTTTTGTTGTGGTTGTATTTTATGTTCAATTAATTATGCAATTCGTGATGTTCATATTAGTTGAAAGCCGGCTTATTTTATTTATAATCTCTTTGCTAAACGAATCAATCAAACATGCACTTAAAAACGTATTAAATGATCTATTAAGTACCCTATGAAATTACATATAAATTTTGAAGAAATAGGCTGCAAATGTGGTAAAAATATCCAGCATGTTGATGGTTTAATTTCAGATAATGTTGGAGTTAAGGGAAGTGTGAAATAATGATTAAAATATGTGAGGTAAGATGGGATTAAACCCAAGACCTCACTATAAGAAAGCTATTAATGAAAAAAAATGAAATGTGAGGCGTGGCAATCGAACACATGACCTCTAGGTAGTGAAGGAGAGTAAATAAAATTAAATTGAAGAAATGTGAGGCGTGGGAATCAAACCCACGACCTATAGGCAGTGAAGGAGAGTTAAGAAAATGAAAGAAAATAGATGTGAGCCGTGGGAATCGAAACCACGACCTCCTAGGAAGATTAAAGGAATTAAAGAGGGACTGTGGAAGTTCTAACCGACCATCCCTCGGCCAAAGGAGGGAAATTAAAAGTAATGAAAAATGAAAAGTAAATGAGGTTGTGGGGTTTCTATCCCACATCGTCTTAGTTCTATTCAGCGAAAAATGAAGAAAGAAATAAAGGGGAAAGAATGAAAGCATTGGGGCTCGAACTTGGGTCCCTAAGCCTCGTGGATAAAATAAAGTAAATAAAAAAAATTCAAGTATTGACCAAGGGATTTTAAACCGGGTTCCCTTGCCCAAATTCCGTATTGATTCATATGTCATACATGAATTTTATATTCAAGAATAATGCAGCCTATTTAAATCGAAATCGAGATCTTGGCGAACATACAAGATGTGTAAGTGTTGTAACACATAATCTTAGGAAAATATGATTCAATTAAACGAACTATGAACGAAGCCTCATGGTTTATATGTATAGACCCATAAATCTAGCATACACCTTAAAATAAGTGAACCAAAGTTGTACGCAATGAAATGATTAAATGAACAATGAAATGATGAAATGAACAATGAAATAATGAAACCCTTGGAGGGTTAAGTAAGAGTGTGAAACAGATTAAATATTCAAGTGCATTGGCATATGATAAAATGAATAATGAAATGATGAAATGAACAAACAAATGATAAAATGAACAATGAAATGATGAACCCTATAAGGTTTAAGTAAGAGTATGAAACACACTAAATGGCCAAATGCATTGTCATATAATGAAATTAACAATACAATGATGAAATGAACAAAGAAATAATGAACTGAACAATTAAATGATGAAACCCTAGTAGGGTTAAGTAAAAGTGTGAAACACACTAATTGGCCAAGTGCATTGGCATATGATGATATGAACATTCACGTAAAATGGGGTGTGTAATTATGAAGAGAAAATGTGCTAATTTTAATGAATGTTGTTACACATGATAGAACGCTAATGTAATAGATGAGAGCAATCTAATATGAGCCGAAGTAAATTTTACCAAAACATGCTCACCTATGATAGTGTAAAGTTAATGAAGAGACCTTTCCCTATGAACACTCTAATGAAAGTATTGAGATTAATACACTTAATACTAATGATGAAATGAGAAATAATCTATTGAGATGTGATGCCCTCATAATAGAATCCAGCTTCAATGAAGTATGAATTGAATGTAATGGAGCTTTATATTAATCACCAATAGACTAGCTATGAGCGTTGATGCCTTCTTTCGAGAAGGGCGGAGGTTTACGTAACTCTCAAAAAATGAGACTATCAGGCATGTCGGGTATAAGTATTCTTATATATCCCAGTCTTCAAATCTATACAATTAATGTTGGATTTGGCGGGGTTCAACTCGCATGTACACTAGCATGTTTTGGATACCTTTGGCTAGTGATTCCACCCCTTCTCTGTGTTGGAGAGACACTTGATTTCATCATTCTCACATGATATATGTCGGTTAAAGCTAAAGTTCCCCATGAATGTATGAGGCCAGCCTCAAATGATGCACATAATGAAATGAATGATACCGAAGGTGTTAGGATAGGGGATAATCAAGAGGTGAGCTAGACGCGAACCCAATGAAAGTCTAAAACTACATCCTAGGTATAGAAGGTTTTTACACTAGCCAATAAATGAAATAAAATTAACTACGTATGAATGAATAAAGACTCTGTGTTTGCTAAAGAAGGCTCCCTAGATGACGTCCTATATGTTGATCCCTCATTTTTTGATGGTCTTAATGTCAAGTCCAGTATTCCAAGGTCTCATTCATATGAATGAATAGCATGCAAAATGCTATGTGTTATATGCAATACATTATGTGGACGTGCAAGATTTTATGTGTTGTGTTCAATATGATAAGTATGATGATGCATGTTACTCTCATGGCATGACTCCGTAATCAAATATTTTAAAGTTCAGTCACTTTCCTAATAAAAATTTTGAAAGCTCACTAACATTCATAATCCCAATTTGGCATGTCCATTGACTTGACTTTCCATAATACTGTTGTTAGGAAATAGATATTCTTACTCAACCATGTCCTTGGTATACAACTTTTCAATTTTAGGTGCAGGCACAGGTTGACGCTAGAGCTACAGGTTGACACTGAAACTATCCAGACGTTGAACATTCATCCGAACATGGGAGTCCCTCATGCTTTCAATGATTATTTCCCATTATATTCTAGCTTAGTAATAAGATTGAGTTAGTGGAGTATTTTCCACTAGCGTTTCTTTCCGCTTTTGTTCAATCATTGTATTGTTGCCATTTTTGCAAGTATACATTTAATGCTATATTTAAATATTTCTTTCATTTGATGATCTTATTTTAGATAGTTGATGGTGAAATATTATGAATCTAATAGGATGATTAGTATGTTTTGTAAGAAAAACGTTGTTTCAAATTTTCCGCTAAAATTAACCTAGACGATCTAAGAATGAAATAAGTAGGCTTGTCTATGACCTCTGATAGGCCAACGATGCCGGTATTGCGTAGGTTCTAGAATCCGATCGTGACAAACATGGATATCTCTAGCCTCATGGTTTCTGCACAACAAATTGAGTATTCAAAAATTAGGTGAATAATGTAAATAGGTAAGAGGCCTAGGTTGGATGATTCTAGTTACCAAAAGCCTAAAAAGAGGTTCTACCAAAAAGATTCTTCCATGGGATAAAAGGTTATAACTCCAAACAAACATTTTCAAAGGTGGTTGCCACACTTATGAAAGGGTTAGGTGCCCTGCTTGAGGGAAGCAACATGGGGGTAAGTTGTTTTCCAGTAGCGATGGTTGTTTTGCATGTTGTAATAAGGGCCAAAAGATGAGGGACTTCCTAAACCTCAAATCATGGGTAAAATACGTCAATCAAGCTTCCTTATATCCTTATGATCCCAAGAAGAACCCTTCATATGGAATGAGGTCTAGGAAAGATAAGTAATCTGGTATTTTATGGTTTTGGTTAGTCTTAACTCTTTTTTATTGTTCATTTTATTTTATGAAGTTAGTTTATGTGGTTTTATAGTTAATATGATCATGTCATCTTTATGAATTTCTTAAGGAATGAATTTTTAAAAATTTTGGTAAACTTGGCAGTAAACATAGTGAATTTCACATTAAGAATATTGATTGTTGAGAAAAAATGTGTTGTCTTGAATTGATATTTCAATATGTTTAAGAGTATTGTATATGAGTAGGTTTAATGTTGTCTTCGGTAGATGATGCTTTGATTTTTTAGTGTTTTGGTCATAATTTAAGTGTGATATGTGATGCTAAGTGACTCCTTGTTGTTCTTAATGTTTAAGTGTCATTCAAGGATGAATATTATTCCAAGTGGGGGATAATGTATCGACCCAAAATGAACTAAGGTTAACTACATCTTCCTAATTGTTTATAGAGTTGAATTTAGGATAAAAGGAGTTACATTAATGTTCTTAAGCTGTGTGTATATTTTGGTTAAGTTTAGAGTTAAATCAAGCAAGAAAGTCCATGACGTTAGGAAGGTGTGACTTGGATGTATTTATGCGTCTTGATGTGTTTGGATAAGTTTTACGTGTTTATTTTCCTTGAAACTATGTTGGGATGCTCCTAATACCTAGAAATATATGCATAGGAGTTTAACGTCCGCGCAAGACACTACCTAGGACCCACAAGGTTCCCTAGATGAAGGGCCCAAAACATCGGCAAAATTGCCAAAAAGCACTGGCCATCGATGATCCTAACTACGATCCATTTGGATCTAAGTCCTAAACCACGAGACCTTCCAAAAGTCCATTGATTCATACACGGTCGATTCGTGAAGGTCTCGTCTGTGAGGGCCTGCCAAGTCTTTAAAGTTGCTGCCAACTTGGTTTGTTTTACGTAAATACACCCCAAGTCTTTGATGCTAGGTTGATAATTTTAGTGTTTTTAGGTTATATTTAATTAGTTTTAAAACCTGTACCTACACAAGATCCCTCACTTCAAATATTCAAACTCCCTGTCTAAAGAAAACCTCCCAAAGTCACCATTTAAATAAAGACTGAAGGAGGGCTGCTTTGGACGTGAATATTTACCAAAATTAGTTGGTTTCCTTTGTTCTGAGATATGGTATCAATCCTTGAACCCCCTTCCATTCATGGAGTCATTTTAAAAATATTTCTGAAGGGTTTTAAAACTCAAAGATCTTCTATCATTAATTTTAAGTATGGGTATTCTTGTAAGAGTGTTCTAATGATTAAATGTGTTTATGATTGAATGAATTGACGATTTTCATGTTAAAATCCTAATGAACATATGTTTATGCATATTTAAACTTTTAGCTTGGGAAATGGGTTATATGGGCATTTTTGGGTATGGTATGAACATTGGTTTTCTTGTGTGAATATGTTGCTTTTTCTACTGCTCTAGGAGTCTTATATTGATGAAATGTTGATAACATGCTTATAGGTAATTATGGCTTGATTAAATAGCAAGTTGCTTACAATGTATAGTTTTCATTATAATTGCTCTTGAGTGGTATGGTCCACCTTCTTTGTGATAGTGTTTACATGATGAATTTGATGTTATGTAGTATGTACTGTGAATGTGGTTTTGAAGGACTTATAGATTAAACGGATTAACATTGAATATGAGTATTGTGTTATGTTTTGTGAAGTTGAATAGCATATTTGAATTGTATTATGTCTAAGTGAAGTACATGAATATGTGAAGGATATAAGGTGTGTGAATTATTGAATGAAGGTATAAAGAATGTGTAGAAGTTAATAAGAATGAAATGACATTTATGTGCAAGGTATTCTCACATATACACACACACTCACAGTTAAAAGAATGTATGATGCTAAGTTGAGAAAAAGGTAGTATTGGGGTTCATATGATGTGTCTAGTAGCAACCCCATTATTCCTAGTAAGAATTATTTGATAGGTTGGAGAATGAATGCCCTTCGTGAGTTGAGATGTGGTGGTCACTAGATCTACTTAACCTATTGGTTTTAATGTTGAGAAATATGTGGGGAGTTATGCTTAGCACATAGAGGATATGAAGGACAGGTGGATTACACTTCGTGAGTTGAGATGTTGTATTTCCAAAGTACCTGTTGACACCCAATTTTTGACCCACGTCAGTATAAATTAATTATCGAGCTTCGTGAGTTTTCTAAATTATTTAAATCAATTAGCGTTACAAATTTGCAAAAATATAATAGTATAATGTTTACATAGTTACGTATATAATCAGTATATTTTATGTATATTCAAAAGCCATCTCAAAATATTTTGATTTTAGTAATTTTCTTCTTAGTTTAAAATTATGATTATATTCGGAGTCGCTATTTTATAAATAAATTACTAAAATAAAGAAGCTCATTGGTTAATTAATACAAGATCGTTTTGTTTAAGGATTTGGCCAAATTTATTATTTTAATCCAATGGGTTATTTATTCAATTAATCTCAATTCCTCCCTTAATTCTAATCCAGGTCCAACATTTCCAGTAGCCCACTTTCAACCCATTTTGCTTAATCACCATTCCCGCATCTCCCTCTCTAAATTTCTATATTCAGCATCCCAATATCATTTTCCCCGATCAAACCCCCTTAATTTTAAACCCAATCCCTTTTCACTCCAGCCTTACCCTTCCCATTAGACCCGGCCCTACCCCTTAATTTTAAACCCAACCCGTCCCACTCACTACCCGCTCTGCCCAAAACCGTCCCCCGAACCCTTTTTCCCTCCCCCTTCTTCTTCCCCCAAGCGCTTACCCCCCCCCCCATCACAAACCCACAAAAAATCCAGCAAAACAGAAACCTCCTCCCACAGGGTTTCCCATCAAATCCCCTAGAAAACCCTCCCCCATGCGTTTCTCGTCCCTCCCCAAACGCCCTTCCCTACTTCTTCAGACCCATCACGCGATTTCAAGGAAAGGAGAAGCTGTGAAACCCAGAAAACTGCAACAACTGTAGCTACGCGCAAAAAATCCAAAAAACAGCAGCCGAAATTCCCAGAAAAAAACAGAAATCACCCGCGTCTCCCCTACGCTTTCTCTCTCTCTCTCTCATCCTCTCTTTCACGCGATCTGTGCAACGTCTCCATTTGGTGTCATTGTCTTCTGCGACTCGTACGATAGTACGCTCGAGCAAGTTTGGTAGCAAGGAAGGCTACAAACTCCGTCCTTGCAGTGTGGGATTGCGCCACGTAGCTCGCAAGGATGTCGAACGCATCTCGACCCTCCACCTCGCCATAAACTCGTTTGAATGGGATATTTTGAAGAATCTTCAGAGCATATTCTTTTGCATCTGGATAAATTTCAAATTCTAGTTTGAAATGGGCCAAGAAATTCGTCGATCCCACCCAAAATTCGAAATCCTAGTATAAACCCCACCCTCTTCAGAAAATGGGTTAGACTTTTAGTTTGGTGAATTTTTTGAGAGTTGGAGAGTTTATCACGAGGAGTAAAAAAATTATTATAAAAAATATTCTTGTTTTTTTTTCTTTTCGCTGCTGGAAATAGTGGGGGTAAGATTTTGAAGTTTGGACGATTTGGTTGGAATTTTTGGGGAAAATGTTTTAATGGGGAGAGTTGAGAATCGAGAGTTGGAAATTTTGGTTTGGATATTCTTTCTCCCCTTCTGTTTGCCTAGAAGAACTCAAAGGAATATCAGCGTTGGGAAAAATTGTCGAAAAATTTCCATGGAGTTGTGCAGCGTCTCTTCAAGTCGAGGTGGCTGTCGAGTTGCCTCGCGAATCCAGTTTTGGAGAGATATTCTACCTTAAACTGAGCTCCTTTTGTGTTCGTGTGGTGGAGTCTATCACACCATCTCGTCTAAATTCTGAGTTCGCTTCCCAGCAAAACGTGACGACCTCGCTTATTAGCTTATTTAATCTCTTCTGTTCGCTTGAAGTTGATGTTTAGTTATGTTATTTGTTTCTTCATGTCCTTTTTGCCGTCCCTCGTTACATTCTGAAGTGGCTTTACTGTTTGATGTACCCCTCTCGTATTCGTGTTGAACCGATTGTTACTTGCTATTTATTTGATAGTATTTTTGTATGATGTATACGTTTAACGATTTCCTCTATAAATTTGTGATATCGAGTCAGAATGTGTTGGTGTTCGAAGCGCTTTGATGTATCATTAATCGCTATAGCGATTACAAGTTTTCTGTTATCACAAACCTTCGTCACTTTGGCCTATTTTGACGTTACAGATTATTTTTTGATGGTTTGTTTTCACTGAATCTGCTTGTTTTCGCAATGCGCCCTCTCTCTCCTATGTTTGATTGATGTTATATTTCCTGTCGTTAGTATGATTCAATATTTTCTTTGTGTTTATGATTCATCCTTTTGTCGATATGAAGTATAGGTTAGTCGAGTTCAAGCATAATACTGTTTATCCTTTGGCTTCCCTCCCCTTAATGTGAATGTTTTTTTTTCTTTTTCTATCTTCAAATTTGTGAAGTGCTGTAGCCTCATTTATGTCGTTCTCTTCTTATGAAGTCATTTTATGAGCTTTTTAGACGTGTTATTTTGCTGCTTAAAATGTGTCATATTGTGGTTGTTTATCTAGTTTAAATCTTCACTCGTCCCTCCTTTCTCGAGTTGTTTGTTTGGATTGAGATGGATCAATTGTTTAGCTTGTTTTTGCGGTTGTTAAGCATGTTGTTTAGAGGTTGAGTTTGGGTTTTAGAAGCATGTCATATTTATAAAGCCAAAGGAAATTAGAAGCATTTCATATTTATAAAGCAAAAGGAAATGGCAGTAGCCTATTTTTGACTATCACACCATGTTTCGACTTGTTTACATGTGACCTTACTAATTATGCTTAAACAGTGGAGTAACAGTATGCTGCTTGGATTATGTTATGACATTTAGTTGGTACTGTTGCTGACTTTTGTTTGTATGCTATTATTTTTTTTATGTTATATAAATGATGCTTTTGTTCATTTTTATCTATTTTTGTGCTATGTTTTGTCAATTATGTTGTTAACCTTTGTAAACGGTTTTCATTAAAGAAAATATTAAAAAATATATATATATATATATATTATATATATATATATATAGATTCTTCTTTCCTTATTTGCTGCTATCTTGTTTACGGGTTAATTGATTGACAGAATGTCCTTATATTGTTTTTGATTATCCAGATAGAGCAAAAATGACAGTTTTGTTTGTAAACAATAATATAAATGATGCCTCGGAAATGGTGAACACGTATATTGCTATGATTGATATTATTTTCGTCTAAAAATGGAGCATTGCACTAATGTCTTTTATTTGTTTGCTTTCGCATGACTTTATCCGAGTTCTTCATGAACTCCCCTTTTCCCTGGCTTTACCATGGAGCCATTGAGGCTCGACTTCTCAATTGAGTCAATCCATCGAGGCGGATGCGCACGGTCTAATTCCATTGAGATCGGAGAAATCCAAATGAGTTAGAAGACTTCTTCATTTTGTATTTTGTGTTATTGTTTTATTGTAATAGGCATAAGCCCTCTTGTCATTCTTTTTACTTTCTACATTTTATTTTATATTTTTAATTTAGGACAGGTGAATGGGTTAAAAACCCAAAAACAGGTGGGTCCAAAACTTGGTCAAGGCGAACAGAACACGAGTTTTGACCCAAATTTCTCTCTCTCTCTCTCCCCCCTCCCCGTTACTCTTTTTTTATGTTTGTGTGGGTTGTCGTCTGTTTAGGATTAGAAACTCCAACACCATCGAAACGCCTTTCTACTTTTATCAAGATTAAAACTAAAAAATTGAAACTTTAAAACGATAGATGTTTAAATATTAAAGTTTCTTAGAGTTAAGGTTTAACTTTAACCGAGTCTTAACACAATAAATTTTTCAAAAACATGTAAAATAAGCCTAGATAAAAATCATAAGAAGTTAAAAAATTCGCAAATCATTAAAACAAAAATAGTGAAGTGGTTAATTACCGGATAACCGTATTAAACGGAGCGTCTTAGGTGCCTTCAACACCTTCCTAAGACGCTAATATGAATCCTGAACCCCCTTTAATGTTTTCAAACAATTTTCCTGTTTAAGTTGTTTTGAAAATGAGTTTTCTTAATTTTCCTTAAAAATTAAGTGGCGACTCCTAAAAGACAAAAATATCTCTTCTTAACAAAACAAACTCTTTTCAAAATATTTTTCCAATAAAATAGAATGGCGACTCCGCCGGGGAGTATTTGGAGGATTCTAATCTTAAGGTTAACTTGTTTGACCATTTGCGATAAATTTTTACTTGTTTAAATTGTTTAAATACTTTAGTTTTTAAAAATTGCATTTTCTCATGGCATAAATTCCGCCAAACGGCATATAGTTGCATTAGGAAACGAAAGTTACGCAGCTTACCGCGACTTCTCTCATAAATACCCCAAGAAGTCATTTGGGAGTATCGAACAAATAGTCGGAATGCGGTCATCCAGCGTTGTTCGATTACTCCACCCCGATTTTTGTCCGACTCGAGTAACCCTCTATTTGAAAAGAACTCTAGAATGTCTAAGATTGAGCTAAACTAAAATCAAAATTAGGCATCAGCCCAGGATGACTTAATACCCAAGGCGTATTAAGTCCATTTTAGTAGAAAACCGCCAAAATCGCGTCTAGGGTCTTCGACCTTACAACACATCATATTATTTGACATTCGAAGAAGAGTATGTGTGAAAACCAACTTGGGGGTAGGGGAAAATCTAACAGGTTTTTATTTTTCATATGGATAGTTTCCCTAAGTTCAAAATGGTTGTCTTAGCTCCACCTCAACTTACAATATTGCACAACGACTTAGACGGAGATCATAGGCGAACCCTGAACAAGTACGTAGGGGCTTTAACGGATATGATCAACATGGATGGTTGGCCGTAGTTAATTGAGGTGCTTACGAGATACTGGGACAGTCAGAGGATGGTTTTCTATTTCGGAACGGCCGAAATTACCCCTACGTTTGAAGAAATAAGAGACTGCATAGACACCGTGGGCACGGGTATAGAAAGAAGAGCTTGAAAACAAGAGGACGTTTTCATCCCCTACAAACATTCCGTAGAGAAGATCTCGGATTGGTTGGGGCTAATAAAGGACTTCACTTATTGGTGTCAGGACTCCCACGTGATGTTTAGAGATCTCTACGTCAGATTCGGATGCGAGTTTCTACGCCGTGTATAATCCGGAGTTTAATATTTCCTAAAAGGAGTGGAACGAGGACCCTCCCTTGGCATTTGCCGTGGCCTTGTTGGGAACAATGGTCTTCCAACACGGTCCGAGTCTGAGCATCAACACATGAGTCATACCTCTCGTTCATACATTGTTCAAAGGATACGAAAATCAAGGAACAACAAAGTACTAATCCGTACCTCCGGTCATATTAAGGAATGCTCTAGAAAATGGGGTTGAAAGAAAAAAGAGAGAGAAAGAACAAAAGTAAAGTGACTCAAGAACTCGTTGAAAAATAATAATAATAAAAAAAAAAGAAAAAAAAGGAAAAGAGTCACCTACACAAATGAAGAAAGAAGGGATAATAGCAAGGTGAAAGAATGGGAGAAACTGGGCGAGATAAAGTGATAGAAAGTGGAAGGTTTAGCTGATATGTCAAGGAGGGCAAAAAGTCACTAAAGTATACCTAAAAATATACCCTACCTTACCCTGAGCCTATGTTACAAGCTAAAAAAGTCCTATCGTGATCCTAAGAATTGTATAGCGAACATAAGGCAGTGAAAATAAGGGCAAGCTTATGGCAAAAGGTATGAATGAGTGTGACTTTGTTCTGAGAGCTAGTGTTGAAATGTAATCCTTATACTCAAACTGAAATCATTGTGTGAAAAATGAGGATTTTGTTCTAAAGTGAGGAAATTAGTTGCAATACCAGAATTGTTAGCACCTCAGTGAGAAATTGAAGAGGATAGTTGTTAATGCATGGTGAGTCTATGTCATGTTCTGATCCCACAAAAATTCAAGTCTAATAGTGATAGCATGCATAGATTTGATGAGATTAATCGGGATTGATAGCCAAATGATTGCAAAGGATAAAACAAGGATACTATAGTACAAGAATTGTGTAGTGAGTTATAGTGCGTCGCTTGAGGACAAACAACGAATTTAAGTTAGGGTGTTGATATACCGTGGTTTCACGGTATAATTAATACTTTTTCCTTAAGTTTAGTGTGTCCGAAAGACTTTTTGTGCTAATTTTGATATAAGTTTCTCTTTGTTTTGCAGGAAATCTGTCCAAAACTGAATGCGAAGATTTTGAGCGAAAAAATGCAGAAGAGACCACCTACGGAGCTTATGACGGTCCGTCGTGCCTGTGACGGTCCGTAGGTGGCAGCGTAGTGCAGCTGCTGAAGGAAGATGGGGAAGTCTGACCAAGTGTGGGATTACGAAGCTTGTGACGGTCCATCATGGCTTTGATGGTCCGTCATGCAGGTTCGTCGTGAAGATCAGAGAAGTGATCCCAGTACCCAGATTCCGAGAGTTGAAGTATTTTGGAACGAAGACCCTTGACGGACCGTTGTGACTATGAAGGTCCGTCCCACTTGCCGTCAAGGGAATGAAGAAAGCAGAAGAAGAAATTGCACCAAGTATGGGACAACGGAGTCTTGGACAGTCCGTTGTGACCACGATGGTCCGTCGCGTGGTCCGTCGATCCAGGCGCATTTTGGCTAATTTCCAGCAATTACAATTCTTGTGTAATTAGGTTTTTGTTTTGTTATAAATAGTTCGAAAAACCTCATTTTTGAGGTTAGACAATTGATAGTTAGATTCTTAGATTGTTAAAACGTCGTATTGGTGAACATTGTATTGTGAGATTCTTGATAATCATTAGACTTTTCGTGAGATTATTGATTACTTTGAGAATTCTTGCAAGTGATTTTGGTGATTAATCAAGCAACATTTTAGATTTTATTCTTTCTCATTGAAGTAAGTACATGAATTCTTATTTAATATATTTGAATATTGTGTTTATGGCTATGAGTAACTAAACTCCATAACTAGGGTTGTGGGAACCATGGGCAAATAATGAGATAAACCCTAGCTAAAATAACAATTATAGAATAGTGTCTTGCATGTATTAATAGTTCTTTCGCTTAGAAGTCTTTTTAACGGATGATCAACGTTAGAACTCGCCTTAATGCTACTTGCCGGACAAAGGAGGTAGATAATAGGAAAAGAATTATTCACATAGATTTAGTGTGTACTATATAATAGGATTGTATTGATTGGTACGAGGTAAAGATAAGGGTTAGGAAAGCAACACACGTAGCCGGACCAAGGTGCGGAGTGAGATTTTCTAGATGCCGGACAAAGGATTTAGAAATACATAACTTATCACTTTGCATGCAAGATACTAGGAAAGAATTGTTATAGTTAGAATTATCAAGTTATGAACCTGTGGGGAACACGTAAACCCTAGTTACTTTAATTAATTAATTAAAATTCAACTTTCAAAACTGTTAAGTGTTTCTTTCAATTTTGTTAGTTATTTCTACTCATTAGGAAATACAAACCCCCATTTTTATGTTTTTACTTTTTAAGGATGTTATCAACCGAACAATAGTAATAACAAGTTGAAGTTAAGTCTAGACTATTTTCCTCGTTGAAATGATCGCAACCTCACTAGTTGGGTTATTTACTTGACGCGACCGCTTTACTTCTCATTTTAGAAGTATGTTTGAGCGTATTAGTAGGCGCCACAAGGGCTTAGTCATATATCTCGTAAGTCCTATTTCCCCTTTTTACAATATAAATTGGGACATAATTTTTGAGAGAGATTCAAAAATTCTCCAGAAGAAGCCTTCTCTTCAGCAAGTCAAGCTAAAGACATTTCGAGATTTGCGACTTGGACAGAATTTTTGAGAAGATCTCAAAAATTCCGTGATCTATTCGGTTACAATGGAAATATGAGCATGATAGTAAAACGGACAGAAATTTTGAGGGTGGCCTCAAAATTTCGTTACGGGTCTTCCCTACAAGTCCGGAAGGCCTCTAAAACTCATCAGCAAGTGTTAGATTCAACGGAGCTCGTAAAATCTGATATGACATGACTTGGCAGCGACTTGTTCAACATACTATTTCTTAAAGATTTCTTATTTCTTTTAAATTTTTTACTCTTAGTTTCATTTGGCTTTGCGTAAGATATCTCTTCTTATCTATCAAGAGTCGGGAAATTGGGAAATCAACCAGAGATATAGAGACAAGGAGCAAACAGCTCAAGAAATCGGCATGGATCAGTATGTTTTAAAACTTACAATCAATCTGTGGATGCATGTTTATAGCTTCGCTTTGAAATGGCCAAATTCTCCCGATGGACGAATACGGAGAGCTCCTAAAGAGCAGAAAACCATGTCCAAAACCAGCGATTTTACTGATAGCGGGAGGCTATTCATCTCTTTTGTGCCAGGATGCTTGGGAATCTGTTTGTTTATTTCAAGCCATTCCCAACAATATGAAAATTATAGAAGTGTCGAGCCAGATTCAAAGGCAAATCAAACAGGAATCTCAACGAAGATTTCACGATTTCTACAGAGGGTGCTATTTGCGTTACGTTATCAAAACAAGATAATTATTGTCAATCAAGACAATGCATCAACCCAGAAGAGATAGTTATTTTATTATTATTCGTTATTATCGATCAAGTCGGTATATTATTTGGAGTTCGTCTTGCTGTTATTATCAACACAGACGATATAAATATTCATGCATCGTGGAGATTTATGTGTTGCCGAAAAAATCATGTATCACGGAAGTCATATGCTGCTGAAAAATCATGCATCGAAGAAATCATGCATCGCAGAATTCATACACTGAAGAAACATGGATCGCAGAATTCATACACTTAAGAATCATGCATCGCGAAAAACATGCATCGCGGAATTCATACACTAAAGAATCATGCATCGCGGAAGTCATACTGCAGAAATCATGCATTGCGGAAATCATGGATCGCGGAAAAATCATGCATCGCGGACAATCATGCATTGCGAGTCAACAAATATGTACGACGAAAAGATTTCATGCCTCGTCAAAATATATGCATCGCGAGAAGATTTCATACCTCGCTGAAATTTAGACACGACGAAAAGATTTCAGGGCTCGTCAAAATTTATACATAGCGAGAAGATTTCATGCCTCGCTTAAATTTAGACATCGCGAGAGGAATTTATACCTCGCTGGAATTTGTGCATCATGAGATGGGTCCATTCCTCGATGAAAATCATGCATCGCGGAAAAGTCATGCATTACAGAAAATCATGCATTACTAGTCAATAATTACGCAGGACGAAAAGATTTCATGCCTCATCAAAATTTATACATCGCGAGTAGATTTCATGCCTCGCTGAAATATAGACATTGCGAGAAGAGTTCATACCTCGCCGAGATTTATGCATCACGAGAAGAATCCATGCCTCGTTGAAATTTAAACATTGCTAGAAGATTCCATGCCTCGCGGGAATTTATGTATCGCGACAATATATTCATGCCCTGCAAGAGGACATACACGGATAAAGAAAGAGCAACACTTATCCATTGGCCTCGATTGCATTCTATTATTTCTTATAAAAGTAAACATTAAGAATAGCATGGAATATAACGACATAAGAAACATCAATAACGCATAATCATTTATTTATTTATTTCGACATTAGATATAGAATACATTGAAGAGTAAATCGCAAAACACAAGGCATAAGCTTTATTTGCTGGACGTCAAACTGATCGAGTCGACGACAAATATCGAGGAGAAGAACGAAGTGTTGACATGGTAAAAAGACACTGTCTCCCATCCTAATTGCATTATTTAAGAAGACGAGTTTTATCTCAGTCTTTGTCGAGGGCATCCAAAAGGATGAATTCTCTAAAAAAACCACAGGTGCGGACGACATCAAAAAGGATGCAGCACTACGTGGAACTTTTTCTTAGCAGCGAAGTGAGATACAATCCAAAGAGGAATGTAAAACTCTGAGGACGTGAGCACAGGAGCGACTTCCACCACAATCGAACCACCCTCTCGAGGCATGTAGTTCTTTCTTCAGTTATGTCAGTTTAAGTCTCGCATTCGGAAGTTTTGATTTATCGGAAGCAAGTTTCCAATCTGAGTGAAGATGCGCCAAGAGCTTTGGAAATTATGTCCGTGTAAGTTCTTAATTATGGGTGTGAAGCGATCCATATTCATGGCTAAGAGGTTACAAGCCTCCTTTTAACACTCGTTAAAGTGTCACTTTTCCAAAACCGAAGGTTATCTAGCAATAGATTTCCTTTTCAACCGATTGAGTAGAACTACACACAGCCTGATTCTGAAGGTTTAAGGATATGTAGGAGGATTTCGATGTTGAAAACTCGGTTGTGTTCCAACTTTCTCTCTCGAATTCTATTCTCGAGCATTTCTATACATTCATAATCCGGTATCGAAGTGGCTTTTGATTTTTTCAAAATCATGCGGTAAATCAAGCTTTTTGAACTACAAGTGACATGAATTCTCATATAGCCTTAAATATGTGGGAAACCCGTTTCAAGGGTTTGGCCATAATTCCTAAGCCCTTTGTCAAATCCTTCCTTTAGAAAATGAATGGGGTTGGTCAAAATTGGTTCGGCCAATTTTATTTTCCTCGAGTTGCTTGCATCAACCCGATTAATATAAGAGACACTTGTTGACACCCAATTTTTGACCTACATCGGTATAAATTTGGTATCGTGCTTCTTGAGTTTTCAAAATTATTTAAATCAATTGATGTTACAAATTTGAGAAAATATAATAATATAATGTTTACATAGTTCCATATATAATCGGTATATTTTATGTATATTCAAAAGACCATCTCAAAATATTTTAATTTTAGTAAGTTTCTTCTTAGTTTAAAAATATTTTAATTTTAGTAAGTTTCTTCTTAGTTTTAAAGAAGCTCATTGTTTAATTAATACAAGATCGTTTTGTTTAGGGATTTGGCCAAATTTATTATTTTAATCCAATGGGTTATTTATTTAATTAATCTCATTCCCTCCCTTAATTCTAATCAGGCCCAAAATTTCCAGCAGCCCACTTCCAACCCATTTTGCTTAATCCCCAGGCCGACTTCTCCCTCTCTAAATTTCTAAATTCAACAGCCCAATATGATTTCCTTCGATCCAACCCCTTAATTTTAATCCCAATCTCTTTTCACTCAAGACCAACCCTTCCCATTCGACCCAACCTAACCCTTCAATGTTAAACCCAACCCGTCCCCCGAACCCATTTTCCCTCCTCCTCCTTCTTCCCCCAAGCGCGTACCCCCCCAACTGAAATCCATGAAAAATCCAGCAAAATGGAAACCTCTCCTACGGGGTTTCCCAGCAAATCCCCTAGAAAAATCTCCCTCATGCATTTCTCGTCCCTCCCCAAATACCCTTCCCTCCTTCTTCAGCCCCATCACGCGATTTTCAGGAAAGGAGAAGCCGCGAGACCCAGAAAAACGCAGCAACTGTAGCAACGCGCAGAAAATCCAGAAAAACAGCAGCCGAAATTCCCAGAAAAAATTAGAAATCACCTGCGTCTTCCCCATGCTCTCCCGCTTTCTCTCATCCTCACCCTCACGCGAGCTGTGCAACTGCTCCATTTGGTGTCGTTGTCTTCTGTGACTTGTACGATAGTACGCTCGTGTAGGTCTGGCAGCAAGGAAGGCTGAAAACTCCATCCTTGCAGCGTGCGATTGCGCCACGTAGCTCGCAAGGACGTCGAACGCATCTCGACCCTCCACCTCGCCATCAACACGTTGGAATGGGATATTTTGAAGCATCTTCGGAGCATATTCTTCAGCATCTGGATAAATTTCAAATTCCAGTTGGAAATGGGCCAAGAAATTCGTCGATCCCGCCAAAAATTTGAAACCCTAGTTTTGTTTTACTTCTATATAAACCCCACACCTCTTCAGAAAAGGAGTTAGACTTTGGGTTGGAGAGTTTATCACGAGGAGTACAATTTTATTTAAAATATTCTTGTTTTTTTTTGTTCGCTACTTCAAAATAGTGGGGGTCAGATTTTGAGGTTTGGACGATTAGTTGGTAATTTTTGGGGAAAAAGTTTTAACGGGGAGAGTTGAGAATCGAGAGTTGGAATTTTTTTTTAATATTCTTTCTCCCCTTAAGTTTGCCCCAGAAGAACACAATGGAAAATTGTGGTTGGGAAAAATTGTCGGAAAATTTTTGTGAAGTTGTGCAGCGTCTCTTCAAGTCGAGGTGGCTGTCGAGTTGCCTCTCGAATGCAGTTTTGGAGAGATATTCTACCTAAAACCGAGCTCCATTCGTGTTCGTCTGGTGGAGTCGATCACACCAGTTCGTCTAAATTCCGAGTTCGCTGCCCAGGAAAAGGTGACGACCTCGCTAATTAGCTTATTTAATCTCATCTGTTCCCTTGAAGTTGATGTTTAGCTATGTTATTTGTTTCTTCATGTCCTTCTTGCCGTCCCTCGTTACATTCTGAAGTGGCTTTACTGTTTGATGTACCCCTCTCGTATTCTTGTTGAATTGATTGTTACTTGCTATTTATTTGATAGTATTTTTGTATGATGTATACGTTTAACGATCTCCTCAGTAAAGTTGTGATATCGAGTCAGAATGTGTGGGTGTTCAAAGCGCTTTGATGCATCGCTAATCGCTATAGTGATGACAACTTTTCTGTTATCACAAACCTTTGTCAGTTTGGCCGATTTTGACGTTAGAGATTATTTTGTGATGGTTTGTTTTCGCTAAATCTTCTTGTCTTCGCAATGCTCCCTGCCTCTCCTATGTTCCTTTGATGTTATATTTCCCGTCGTTTGTATGATTCATTGTTTTCTTTGTGTTTATGATTCATCCTCGTGTCGATTCGAAGTATAGGTTAATCGAGTTCAAGATGTGTTCGAAGTATAGGTTAGTCGAGTTATGACCTGTTTAGATGTGTTCTTTTGCTGCTTAAAATGTGCCATATTGTGGTTTTTATCTAGTTTAAATCTTCACTCGTCCCTCCTTCCTCGTGTTGTTTGTTTGTGTTGAGATGGATCAATTGTTTAGCTTGTTTTTGCGGTTGTTAAGCATGTTGTTTAGAGGTTGAGTTTGTGTTTTAGAAGCATGTCATACTTATAAAGCCAAAGGAAATGGCAGTAGCCCATTTTGGACTATGACACCATGTTTCGACTTCTTTACATGTGACCTTACTAATTATGCTTAAACAGTAGGAGTAATAGTAAGCTGCTTTGATTATGTTATGACATTTAGTTGTTACTATTGCTGACTTTAGTTTGTATGCTATTGTTTTTTTTTATGTTATATAAATGATGCTTTTGTTCATTTTTATCTATTTTTGTGCTACGTTTTGTCAATTGGCTGCTATCTTGTTTCAGGGTTAATTGATTGAGAAAATGTCCTTATATTGTTGAGATTATCCAGATAGAGCTAAAATGTAAGTTTTGTTTGTAGAAAATAAAATAAATGATGCCTCGGAAATGGTGAACACGTATATTGCTATTATTTTCGTCTAAAAATGGAGAATTGCGCTAATGTCTTTTATTTGATTGCTTTTACATGATTTTATCCGAGTTCTTCACGAACTCCCGTTTTCCCTAGCTTTACCATGGAGCCATTGTGGCTCGACTTCTAAATCGAGTCAATCCATCAAGGCGAATGCGCACGGTCTAATTCCATGGAGATCGAAGAAATCCAAACGAATTACAAGACTTCTTCAATTGGTATTTTGTGTTAATATTTTTTTGTAATGGGCATAAGCCCTCTTGTCGTTTTTTACTTTCTACCTTTTATTTTATATGTTTAGATTAGGACAGGTCAATGGGTTAAAAACCAAAAAACAGGTGGGTCCAAAACTCGGGCAAGGCGAACAGAACCCCAGTTTGGACCCAAATTTCTCTCTCTCTCTCTCCCCTCCCCGTTACTTGTTTTATATGTTTGCGTGGGTTATCGTCAGTTTAGGATTACAAACGCCAACTCCGTGAAAACACCTTTCTACTTTTATCAAGATTAAAACTAAAAAATTGAAACTTTAAAATGATAGATGTTTAAATTTTAAAGTTGCTTAGAGTTAAGGTTTAAAAGGTTTAACTTTAACGGAGCCTTAAAACAATAAACATATCAAAAACTTGTAAAATTAGCCTAGATAAAAATCATAAGAAGTTCAAAAATTCGCAAATATTTAAAAAAAAAATAGTCATGTGGTTAATCGCCGGATAACCGTATTAAACGGAGCGTCTTATGTGCCTTCAACACCTTCCTAAGACGCTAATATGAATCCCGAACCCCCTTTAAAGTATTTTCAAACAATTTTCCTGTTTAAGTTGTTTTGAAAATGAGTTTTATTAATTTTCCTTAAAAATTAAGTGGCGACTCCAAAAAGTCGAAACTATCTCTTAAAACAAAACAAATTCTTTTCAAAATATTTTTCCGATAAAACAGTACCTCTTGAGATGAGTACTCCTCGTTAGTAGAGAATGAGTTACTTAGTAGCAATCTCCTTATCCCTTAACTCAGTGTCCACATAGCTGTAGCTATTAGGCAACCCGTGTAAAAGATAAGAAGAAGGGCCTTACTCTAGACTAGTATGGATCCCTCATCCTATAAGGCTTAATATCGTGATTAAATGTCTAACTCTCATGGTCTCTGTGTGTTAAGATAATCAACCACGAAGAATTCATTGAATTAAATCTTCTAAAAGAATGTACTACTAAGGGTAGGTGGTGGTATGGGACACTATGTACTCATTGCACTAGTTAGAACCTTCTGAAAGGGAAGACTTGGTGCAAAACCATCTAAAAAAATGTACTACTTAGGGTAGGTGGTGTTATGGGACGCTATCTACTCATTGAACTAAGTAGGAATTCCATAAGGTAAGACATTGGTGGTTTGTAGGGTGACTTTTCATGTCTTGCAATTGATTGAGGGGCTTGTTTCTCCCGAGTTGAGTAAGCCGAAAGAGTTAGTCTTGACGTTTTCTTTGGTGTATATTGGAGGAGGGATATGCATACTTACTTCATATCTTACCTTAGTGAGTCTTAGGATAATTCTGAGGTAGGGAAATTCTTAAAAAAATTAATTTACTTTCTCTTTCGATTAGCCTTGGAAGTTAACTCATTTAGTGAAGGATAGTTCATTGTTACTTCTCAAGTATAATTTATTGTCAATGCTTTGAATTATTCGTTGTCAATGTTCAAATGTATTTACTGTAAATGCTTAACGAGTTCAATGTGAAGGTCAAGGTTGTTTACTTTATTTTTTGAATAGGTTACTTTAATGTTTCTTGTTGTCTTAAAGTTATGGGAATTCTTATTTATGTTGTAAATGATGGCTAGTATGATGTTTTTCCTTTGTATTCATGAATGTTTTACTTAAATTGCATGAAAAGTTTTTTTACTAGAAAGTCCCTTTTTACATGTTTTTGCATATGACATACTTAGTATATTGTTTTGTACTAACCCCATACTTTTCTATAATATATGAGTATAGGTTAGAAGATTTTTATGATTTTAAGGATATAAGGAAAAGCTTGGGAAGTTTTGTCTTAAGCTAAAGTATGTTGTCATATATTCGATGTCATAGTCCTTTTTTTTTGTTTGATTAAAAGACTTATTTGTATTTCATTTCAATGTAAAGGGTCGTGTCCATATGATATTATATGTCGTGTCTTAAATTTTGTTTAAGAAGACACGATACATTAAATATTTATTCAAGATTTCCTTTTTATTAAATTATTCATGTAAAGTTGTAATTCCGCATTAGTTTTCATGTCTTCTGCAATGAATGGTATTTGAAGGGCTTGTAAAAGACCCAAAAGGGTCAAGCATGCCCGGTCACGAAACGAGGTTACCTCCTAACATCTAGGGTGTACTTTCATGTCGTGACACAAAACTCCACAACGACCAACCAAGGGGTCCTTGATGATGACCCATCATTTGGCCAACAAGCTAAGCATGACAATAGCTTTTGTTACTCGGTAAAATAGTTTTGCGTCGCAGACCTTGTCCACCAAAATTAAAAAATTTTGTCTGCGTTGCATACCCAACGTGCATTCAACTGCATTTGAAATTTTTTTCAATAAACTCATGTGGGAACAACTCTGTGTCGCCGACTTGTTCACCAACGATAATTACGGAAATATAAGTTGACATTTAGTTAGTTAAAAGGTCCTATATGTTTACGCTTATTTTGGATATTTTAGGTGCTATTTATTGGGGGTTATTAGACCCATTTAAACCCAATACACCATTCTAATAAACTTCATTGTTTCTCTCAAAAAACCTCCATTGATGAAACTTTGAAGCTTCAAGGAAGAAAATATATTTTCATAGTTTTTCTCCATCAAACTTGTGGGATTTTATTCATTATGAAGGTGTGGTTATTCATCCTTGGAATCTCTTTGTTCAAGGAGTCACTTCCAATGAATTTTAAATATTATCCAAACCACGAAATCTTCAACCTTGAATTATATCCACGGGTATTTACATTAAACTTTTTAGATCATTCATTAATGATAGAATTGATGTTAATTTGGTGGTTCTAAGCTAAAACAATAATGAACCCATGCAAAACATAATCTCTTCAAATAGGATACATTTTGGATATGATGATTTTTGCTTAATGCTTATGAATTCTAATGTAGTTTTTTATGGGCTTTTGAATGATGTAGGAATTATATTTCATTGAGTATTATGATTTATGTATTGAATGGATTATCATTGCCATGGGAAAGGGATCTTGAGTATTGTGTTCGATGATTTAGCTGTTGATTGAAGTGGTAAGAGTTTATTGGTGGTACGCTTCCCTAACTCTCTCTATATATTACGTATTGTTGCTCTTGAATTGTGATTGTGATTTGTATGGTCCACTTATATGGGCGGTGATTATGTGTTATATTTTAGATGATGTCGCCTCGTAGACATTAATTTATGAATTATTTTGAGCATAGCCTTGTAGCATTACTTTATGAATAGTGATATTATAATGTTAAGACATTATTATGATCAATGTGAAAAACTATATGATATGCGAGTATGTGAAAGTCTGAACTCTCATTATTGACTATATGTGATCATGATAGACAAGTGTGATGTCTCTAGTTGTGTTACTAGTGTATCTTGATAGGTTAAATTGGTTATTCCTATATGGTATTTGAACACTATTGAGTATGGGATATGAAGATGAATGTTGAATGAATGTCTTTCATCGGTAAACCTAATATGGTGCCCTTATAAGTATGACTAATTTGTGGAAACTTCTATATAGAAAGAAGGTTAAGAATGAGTTATCCTTATATACCATTGAGTGCCAGCACTAGTGGACCCATCATTGGTTGGTGAATTATGACAATGTAATGACTAAGAGATGGTACCTTTTCATATGCCCCTTTTTACCGAACTAACTCTATGAGACCAAAGGATAGCACCGAGTAAATATGTTATGGTATGTAGCTCTACTTGAGAAGGACACTACAGTGCGATGTATCTCTATTTAAGGAGACTAGAGAGCAGAAAAGACCTTGATATTCCTCAACCATGAGTGTACATGGGATGTGTCCTAGTTTTACTCTTGGCAAGTAGAAAAGTAGTGTAGACTCTGGATTCCATACCTAGCTAGTGTTGTATGTGTCGGTTATTACCTATTTTCACCATGTGGTATAAATTCTAGTATTTGATAAGCTCTAGTATACTTAGATAGTGAAATCAGACCCTATCTGGTCATGGCACGAGTAGGCTATGTTAGTGGTAAAGTGTAGGTTCTGTAGGTCTTTCTAAGACCATTATGTGAAGTCTTTAATGAATGAAATGTCTTTTAATTGACTTAATGAATGATTACGACTTTAGCTAATGAGTTTTGACTAGAATGTCCTCTATCTAGGGTAGCTTTAAGGGTTTCTTAGGTAAGCTTTGAGAGGGTATATGGGCGGTCTCTTCTTGTCCTACATAGGTGAATCTTGGAATAAATTTAGTTGGGGAGTAAATGAAAGGAAAATGGAACAATCTTATCTTATAAAGTCTTAAGGATTGTTTTGGATTGCTTGAAGAGGGTGTATGTGTTGTATGTTCTTGTCTTACTTAAGTAAGTCTATGAATAACCTTTGGTGAGAGGTGTATACGTCTATATGGGTTGAAGTGATTTGATTCTATATTTTGGAATGTGATTTATATGAATATATATTGACTTGTAAGTTACTATTATAGTTGTCTCATCTCTTCTATTCAATTAAAGCTTGAGAGATAGAATGTTATTGTAGCATGTAGCGTGTTGCATTGTGTTAAAAAGTCTTGTTGAAACTGAATTTCATTGATTCCTTTCACTGTGCATATTACAAAGTTATAATTATGTTTTAAATTCAGTTTTTATTGATTATCATCTCATATTATAATGCTTACATAATAAATTTGTTAAGAGTTTCATTTTTGAAACTTGAGCATATTTCATTTTAAGGCTTTGGCAGTTAGTTCAATATATAGATTTTGAAATTTTCACTAAACTGTTCTTACATGAAAACTTGATTTATTATGTGTAGAATTGTTGTATATGAGAATGATAATGAATGGATAAGGATTTCCTCATCATTGAAATTATGAATTTGAGTCTTGGTTTCATAATGAGTTGTAGAGTTGTTTCAAACTTCTTGTTGCTATTTGAGTCTCTTAAGAATGTGAAAGTTCGTTCATCCTAATCATGTATTATGTATGGTGTTGTATTGTTATGTTCTGCTAGACCTTAGTTTCTGATCTCTTGATAGTGCCTAAATAGTACCAATTGTCATTCGAGGACGAAATTCCCATGACGTGGAGTATTTTTACACCCTCAAAATGATCTAGGCGGAATTAGATCCTAACATGTTTATTATAAGTTTAATAAGTCCTAAAATGTTTTATAATGTGATAATGAGGCAATGTCGAAATATTTAGGTGAATTGGAAGTCAAACATCAAGGGAAAACCAAGACATGCGACGACTAGTCAACTATGTGCTTCATGTATTCTTAGAAGCTTATATGTCTGTGTGTTAAAAGCTTATGAGGTACTTATATTATTACTAATAGTTTTTATGGGCAGTGTTACAAGTTTCATGAAGTTTTGAGGTCAAACGTCCAAGAATGTTCAATACGTTCGAAAGTTTTCCCTTAAAACATGCTTGGGTCCC
Organism: Solanum lycopersicum; assembly: GCF_036512215.1. NCBI lineage: Eukaryota > Viridiplantae > Streptophyta > Magnoliopsida > Solanales > Solanaceae > Solanum > Solanum lycopersicum. Next base: position 27,565,728 of record NC_090806.1, read on the forward strand.
TTAATGTGTTTCTGTAACGACCTGTTTAGACGTTTTGAGTAGCAGACTTCAATTCTGGAAAAATTGGTAGAAACGACGGACCCCACGACGGACCGTCGCAGGGTCTCGTTTCAAAACACTTAGAAAATCTGAAATTGGGTACTGAAAATCGACTCTCTGAACTTCGTGACGGAATGGCAGGACGGACCGTCACAGGCGTGACGGACCGTCACAGAGACCTCAGTGAAAATCCATTCTCTGAGCCTTGCGACGACCTGCAGGACGGACCGTCGCAGGCGCGACGGCCCGTCACAAGTTGCGCAAATCCCAGGCAGAGTTGGATTTTTGGTGAAGTTTTAAGGGACGTTTTTGGACTATTCTTTCCTTAATTATAGATTTCGTGGGGTTATATTAATAACTAAAATTCTTGAGGGGTTAAAGGAGGTAACCCTAAGTTAATTAGTGGGGTATTATTGTCATCTTTTATTCTTAATTATATACTAATTAAGGTAAAAGAAAGAGGGTTTGAATAAAGAAAATAGAAAGAACAAGAGAGAGAGAGAGAATCAAACGAGAAGGGAGAAACAAAGCTTTGGGAAAATTCTTGCTTGATTTAACTCTTCGGTGGAGGTAGGTTATGGGAATAATAGATGTTGAATAATAATAGTTATTGATTTTATTAATGAGTTTAAGTCTTCCGCATTACTTTCTGTTTATATTATATTGAAATGTTAAGGTTAGATTGGTTGGTTCGCTCACATAGGAGGGAAAGTGTGGGTGCCAGTCGCAACCCGGTTTGGGTCGTGACAAACTTGGTATCTGAGCATTAGGTTCGTTGGTCTCATCACACAAGAACAGGTCTAGTAGAGTCTTAAGGAACGGTAGGGGGACGCCTTTACTTTTCTTTGAGAGGCTATAAGACTTTAGGAAAATTTCACTCTTTCATTCTTTCTTTCGTGCTACTACTTGAGTCCAATTGGTATCTAGGCGATACGAATTGGTATCTGACCATCTTCACTCTCTTTCGCAGATGGTTAGAACTAGAGCAACGACTATGTCAACACCAACACCGGCCAGACAAGAAACAACTGAGCCAGCCACTGGGGCTGTGGCTCGAGGAAGAACAGCGGCAAGGGACCGTGGTAGAGGTCGTGGGAGGACGTCCTCTAGGGGAAGAGGAGGAGCACCTAGCCCATCTGATACTAGGGCAGTGACTCCTCCACCGACTAAGGAAGTAATAAGAGAAGGGGAGGATGGGGAAACCGAACAAGTGCAGAATGAGGGATTGCCACCCCAACCTACCCCAGAGATGATCAATCAGGTTCTGGCTTATCTTAGCGGGTTATCTGATCAAGGTCAGGCACCTCCAGTGTTTTCTGTGCCAACACCTCCGGTTTCAGAAGTAGAACATGCGGCTACTATGGCTCCCCGCATGGGTGTTCCATTGGACATAGGCACATTTCCACGTCTGACTACTGGGCCTATAATGACAAATGATCAGCATGAACTTTTCAGTAAGTTCTTGAAATTGAAACCTCCGGTCTTCAAGGGTGCTGAATCGGAGGATGCTTATGATTTTCTGGTTGACTGTGACGAGCTACTACACAAGATGGGTATAGTAGAACGGTTTGGTGTGGAGTTTGTGACTTATCAGTGTCAAGGGAACGCCAAAATGTGGTGGCGGTCACATATCGAGTGTCAACCGATAGAGGCACCACCTATGACTTGGGCCTCATTCTCTAGTTTGTTTATGGAGAAGTATATCCCCCGGACTTTGAGGAATAGGAAAAGGGATGAGTTCTTGAGCCTAGAGCAAGGTAGGATGTCGGTTAATGCTTATGAGGCTACGTTTCGTGCACTATCCAGATATGCCACTCAACTCTGTGTCAGTCCTCAAGAGCGGATTCGCCGGTTTGTGAAGGGGTTGAGGTCAGAATTGTGGATTTCTGCCTTACAGATAGCGGCAACGGCAAAATCCTTCCAAGAAGTGGTAGACTTTGTGATAGAAGTGGAAGGAGTGAATCCAGACGACTTCACCACAACATCGACATCAAAGAGGTTTCGAAAGGGAGGTGAGTTTAATGGTTCTTACACTAAAGGACAGGGTTCGGGAAGTTACGCAGTTCGACCCATTCAGTCTTCACTACAAACTGTAGTTTGGGGTCCACCTCCGACCGGTCAACACTTCTCTGAGAGACCTATGCATGAACCCAGAGAGTGATATGGATGTGGGGATATTGGACATATTAAGAGATATTGTCCAAAACAGAGTTACAGACCTCCAAATGTTAGAGGTAGAGGTGGTCATGGCAGAGGCCGTTATTCTGGAGGACGTGGTGGTCGAGGAAATGGTGGTCACCAAAACGGCGGAGGTGATGGGCAAACTGGAGCCACTACATCACCACAAGGTAGGGGCAACGGACAGATGAACGATAGGGCCCATTGTTACGCTTTCCCTGGGCGGTCTGAAGCGGAGGCATCTGATGCTGTCATCACAGGTAATCTTTTGGTTTGTGATTGCATGGCTTCTGTATTGTTTGATCCTGGATCCACATTTTCTTATGTATCTTCCTCATTTGCTAATGGTCTAAATTTACATTGTGAATTACTTGATATGCCTATTCGTGTCTCTATTCTGGTGGGTGAGTCTTTGGTAGTTGAAAAGGTATATAGGTCTTGTTTGGTAAACTTTGTGGGGAGCAACACTTATGTAGATTTGATTATCTTAGAAATGGATGATTTTGATGTGATTCTGGGTATGACTTGGCTTTCTCCGCAATTTGCAATCTTGGATTGTAATGCTAAAACGGTGACGTTAGCCAAGCCTGTGACAGACCCGTTAGTGTGGGAGGGTGACTACACTTCCAATCCGGTACGTATCATCTCCTTTCTTCGTGCTAAGAAAATGGTTAGTAAAGGGTGTTTAGCTTTCTTGGCACATCTCAAGGATGACACTACCCAAGTACCTTCGATTGAGCCGGTTTTAGTAGTTCGTGAGTTTCTGGATGTGTTCCCTGCAGATCTTCCTGGTATGCCACTGGATAGGGATATTGACTTCTGTATTGATCTTGAACCCGGTACTCGCCCCATTTCTGTACCCCCTTATAGAATGGCTCCCGCGGAGTTAAGAGAGTTAAAGGCACAACTTCAAGAGTTATTGAACAAAGGCTTCATTAGACCAAGTGCATCCCCTTGGGGTGCTCCGGTTTTGTTTGTAAAGAAGAAGGATGGGAGTTTTCGAATGTGTATAGACTACAGACAACTAAACAAGGTAACCATAAAGAACAAGTATCCTCTTCCCCGCATTGATGACTTGTTCGATCATTTACAAGGTGCTTGTGTCTTCTCTAAGATTGACTTGAGATCCGGTTATCATCAATTGAAAATACGGGCAACGGATGTGCCAAAGACTGCTTTTCGAATGAGGTATGAGCATTACGAATTTGTAGTGATGTCCTTTGGTCTTACGAACGCCCCTGCTGCGTTCATGAGCTTGATGAACGGGATTTTTAAGCCATATTTGGACCTCTTCGTGATCGTATTTATTGATGATAGATTGGTATACTCAAAGAGCAAGAAGGAACATGAAGAGCATTTGAGAATGGTATTGGAAATGTTAAGGGAGAAAAAGCTTTATGCCAACTTCTCTAAGTGTGAGTTTTGGCTAGATGCAGTGTCCTTCTTGGGACACGTGGTTTCTAAGGATGGAGTGATGGTGGATCCTTCTAAGATTGAGACAGTGAAGAATTGGGTAAGACCTACTAATGTGTCAGAAATAAGGTGCCTTGTTGGGTTAGCTAGCTACTACCGCCGATTCGTCAAGGGATTCTCTTCTATCGCTTCCCAATTGACGAACTTGACTAAGAAGAATGTCCCATTTGTATGGTCGGATGAATGTGAGGAAAGCTTTCAGAAGCTCAAGACTTTGTTGACTACCGCACCTATCCTTACCTTGCAAGTAGAGGGTAAGAACTTCATTGTTTATTGTGATGCATCCTATTCTGGTTTGGGTGCAGTACTAATGCAAGAGAAGAGTGTGATTGCTTATGCTTCAAGGCAATTAAAGGTGCATGAACGTAACTATCCGACCCACGATTTGGAATTGGCTGCGGTAGTGTTTGCATTAAAACAATGGAGACACTATTTATATGGGGTTAAGTGTGAGGTCTACACGGATCACCGTAGCCTTCAGCATGTCTTTACTCAGAAGGATTTGAACTTAAGACGGAGGAGATGGATGGAACTACTGAAGGACTACGACATCACTATTTTGTATCATCCGGGGAAGGCGAATGTTGGCGGATGCTTTAAGTAGAAAAGCGGGAAGCATGGGAAGTCTAGCTCACTTGCAAGTTTCTAGACGTCTATTGGCTAGAGAGGTTCAGACTCTGGCTAACGGCTTGATGAGGCTAGAAGTAAATGAGAAGGGAGGATTGTTGGCTAGTGTGGAGTCAAGATCTTCTTTTCTTGACAAAATTAAGGGAAAACGGTTTGATGATGTGAAACTAAGGCGAATCCAAGATAAGGTATTGCGAGGAGAGGCTAAGGAAGCACAAATTGATGAGGAAGGGTTTTTGAGGATCAAGGGAAGGGTATGTGTACCCCGCGTCGATGGTTTGATCAACACTATTCTGACATAGGCTCATAGTTCAAGGTATTCTATACATCCGGGCGCAACCAAGATGTATCGTGACCTAAAGCAACACTTTTGGTGGAGTAGAATGAAGCGTGACATTGTGGATTTTATTGCCAAATGTCCAAACTGTCAACAAGTAAAGTATGAAGACAAAAGGCCCGGAGGAACACTTCAGAGAATGCCAATTCTGGAATGGAAGTGGGAAAGAATTTCAATGGATTTTGTGGTTGGTCTTCCGAAGACAACGGGTAAGTATGACTCCATTTGGGTGATTGTTGATAGGTTAACTAAATCTGCTCATTTCATTCCGGTCAAGGTGACTTACAATGCAGAAAAGTTAGCCAAACTTTACATCTCGGAAGTGGTGCGATTGCATGGGGTTCCATTATCCATCATATCAGATAGAGGTACGCAGTTTACTTCTATGTTTTGGAAAACATTGCAGGCGGAATTGGGTACTAGGTTGGACCTTAGTACTGCGTTCCATCCTCAGACCGATGGTCAGTCTGAGAGAACGATTCAAGTGTTGGAGGATATGCTTCGTGCGTGTGTGATAGAGTTTAGTGGTCATTGGGATAGCTTCCTACCCTTAGCGGAGTTTTCAAACAATAATAACTATCACTCAAGTATTGATATGGCCCCATTTGAAGCATTGTATGGTAGGAGATGTAGGTCTCCCATTGGTAGGTTTGATGCATTTGAGGTTAGGCCTTGGGGTACTGACCTTTTGAGAAAATTCGATAGAGAAAGTGAAGTCTATTCAAGAAAAGCTTCTACCGGCGCAAAGTAGACAAAAAGAATATGCAGATCGAAAGGTTAGAGACTTAGAGTTCATGGAGGGTGAACAAGTCTTGTTGAAAGTTTCACCAATGAAAGGGGTGATGCGGTTTGGTAAAAGGGGTAAACTAAGTCCAAGGTACATTGGACCATTTGAAGTACTTAAGTGAGTAGGAGAGGTGGCTTATGAGTTAGACTTGCCTCCAGGGCTGTCCGGAGTACATCCGGTATTCCATGTGTCGATGTTGAAAAGATACCATGGGGATGGAAACTACATTATCCGTTGGGATTCCGTTTTGCTTGATGAGAACTTGTCTTGTGAGGAGGAGCCTATTGCTATTATAGATAGAGAAGTTCGCAAGTTGAGGTCAAGAGAGATTGCATCCATCAAGGTGCAATGGAAGAATCGACTGGTTGAAGAAGCCACTTGGGAGAAGGAGGCAGATATGCGAGAAAAATACCCACATCTGTTTACAGATTCAGGTACTCCTTTTCGCCCTTGTTTTCCTTCTTTTGATCGTTCGGGGACGAACGATGGGTAAATTGGTATCTATTGTAACGACCTGTTTAGTCGTTTTGAGTGGCAGACTTCAATTCTGGAAAAACTGGCAGAAGCGACGGACACCACGACGGACCGTCATAGGCACGACGGACCGTCGCAGGGTCTCATTTCAAAACACTTAGAAAATCTGAAATTCGGTACTGAAAATCGACTCTCTGAACTTCGTGACGGAATGGCAGGACGGACCGTCACAGGCGTGACGGACCATCACAGAGACCTCAGTGAAAATCCATTCTCTGAGCCTTGCGACGACCTGCAGGACGGACCCTCGCAGGCGCAACGGCCCGTCACAAGTTGCGCAAATCCCAGGCAGAGTCGGATTTCTGTTGAAGTTTTAAGGGACGTTTTTGGACTATTCTTTCCTTAATTATAGATTTCGTGGGATTATATTAATAACTAAAATTCTTGAGGGGTTAAAAGAGGTAACCCTAAGTTAATTAGTGGGGTATTATTGCCATCTTTTATTCTTAATTATATACTAATTAGGGTAAAAGAAAGAGGGTTTGAATAAAGAAAATAGAAAGAACAAGAGAGAGAGAGAGAATCGAACGAGAAGGGAGAAACAAAGCTTTGGGAAAATTCTTGCTTGATTCAACTCTTCGGTGGAGGTAGGTTATGGTTTTCATGCTATTCGTAGTAAACTCTTAATAGCGAATGATATGTGTTAGTAGTATTGTAAACCTTCTATATGCTTAATTGTATGCTTGCATGAATGCTGTGATTGTGTAATTGTGAATAAATAAGCATGATGAAGCTATTGAATCCCAAATCATGAAAAGAAAACCCTAATCTACTTTGTTAATGATGATGCCTTGGTATAAAAGAAGGCTTGATGAATGAAAGTAGTGAGATTAGGGGATAGGGTGCCACGTTTCTGTACCAGGATAGAATATGTATCGGGTGTCACGTTCTGACAGCAGGATAGAATATGGATCGGGTGCCACGTTCCGGTACCAGGATAGAATATGGATCGGGTGTCACGTTCCGACACCAGGATAAAATATGGATCGGGTGCCACGTTCCGGTACCAGGATAGTATATGAGGATCGGAGTGTCACGTTCCGACACCAGGATAGAATATGGATCGGGTGCCACGTGCCGGTACCAGGATAGAATGAGGATCGTAGTGTCACGTTCCGACACATAGATTTAGTGGATCGGAGTGTCACGTTCCGACATATAGTATTAGTGGATCGGATTTTCACGTACCGACACATGTAGGGGATCAGAGTGTCACGTTCCGACACATGTAGGGGATCGGAGTGTCAAGTACCGACACATGTAGGGGATCGGAGTGTCACGTTCTGACACATGTAGGGGATCAGAGTGTCACGTTCCGACACATAGAATTAGGGGATCGGAGTGTCACGTACCGACACATAGTAGAAGGGGATCGGAGTGTCACGTACCGACACAAGAGGAAGAAAGATAATGAATCTTGAAAGATGATAATATATTCAATCTAATGAACTAAATTCCCAAATGAGTATGGTATTGAGGCTTGAGCCCTCATGGATGAACTTGATGGTACTTATTGATGATTATAGTATCTGTTGATTACTACATGTTGAGTTTTATAGTTTATTTACGATAATATTTGATATATATTGTTCCCTATTTTGAGTTGGCCGATGATATCTACTCAGTACTCGTGTTTTGTACTGACCCCTACTTTTATGTTTTCCTTCTTGTTATTTGTGGAGTCCAGCAAACGTGCCGTCATCTTCGACTCAATAGTAACTCAAGCCAGTCTTTGTCACACCGGATCTCTAGGGTGAGCTAACGCTTCTAGCTTGGACTGAATCTTCTCCTTCATGTCTTGATGCCTTGAACTTCCGGCATGGACTAGTTTCTTATGTATTTTTAGCTTTTAGAATACTCTTAGTTTAGTCATTTGATCGTAGATGTTCTTGTGATGATGACTTCCAGGTTTTGGGAATAGTAGATGTTGAATAATAATAGTTATTAATTTTATTAATGAGTTTAAGTCTTCCGCATTACTTTCTGTTTATATTATATTGAAATGTTAAGGTTAGATTGGTTGGTTAGCTCACATAGGAGGGAAAGTGTGGGTGCCAGTCGCAACCCGGTTTGGGTCGTGACAGTTTCATTAATTTTTAGGTGTGGTTTTGAGTTCAAATTGATGTGGGAGATTCCTAAAGAGTATTTGAGGTAGAAATTTCCGGGAAAAACTCCCCAAGGACCAACCAAAGGGTTCTTGAGGAGGTCCCAACCTTTGGTAAACAAGCTTCCTGCGGCAGCAACTTTTGTTCCTTGGTGAAATATGTCTGCATCGCGGACTTGGTCAACTAAAGTGGCAAAATATTGTATAGTTTGTGTACAAAATGCAGACTCAACTGCCTCAAATGTTTTTTTCAATAAAATTATAAGGGAACAGCTCCGTGTCCCGGACTTGTTCCCTTGCGATAATTTTGGAAATTTCAGTTGAGTTTGAGTTAGTTAAAAAGTCCAAAATGTTAAGGGTTTTTTTTTTGGTGTATTAGAAGTTAGTTATTGGAGGTTAATATACCTATTAAATCCCCAATTAACCCTTTAAATTATAACCCTCAAATCCAGAACAAAACCTCTCCGTTGTTTCTCTCATAAAACATATATAGATGAGCTTTGAAGCTCTAAGGAAAAAGATAGATTTTCCATGTTGTTCCCTATCAATTTTGTGGGATGTTCTTCACAATTAAGGTATGATTCTTCATCGTTTAAATCTCTTTCTTCAAGGACTCAATTTTAATGTATTTAAATATGATCCAAACCATGAAATCTTCCAAATTAAAATCTACCCATGGGTTTTTGCATAAGAAGTTTTAGATCATTGATTTATTATTAAATTGATGTTAATTAGGTGATTCAAACATTAAATCTTCATCAACCCATGCAAAACATAAACTCTACGAATTAGCTATATTTTGGATGTGATGATCTTGTCTTCATGCTTATGAATTCTCATGTAGTTTTTATGTGATTTTGGAACGATGTATAGGCTGTCATAGATTGATATATTTGTATTGAATTGGCTTAGATTCATTCAGTAATATTATTTATGTACTTATATAATTATCATGGCCATGGTTAAGGCCTTTGAGTATTTTGTTGGATGATTTTGCTATGGATTCAAGTGGTGAGAGTGGATTTATGATGTGTTGAACTCTCTCTCTCTCTATGTATTATGTAGTATAGGTCTTTAATTGAGATTGTGATTTGAATGGTCAACATATGGTGGCAGTGGTAATGTGTTGTACTTTACATTATGTGGATTTATCAACATTCATTTAAGAATTTTAATAAACATGTACTTTTCGACATTACATTATGAATAATGATATTATCATGTTAAGAATTGATTAAGATCAATGTCATGGACTATATGGTATACATGTATATATGACATTGAACTCTCCTAATTGACGATACGTTGTCATGTAGACTAGGGTAATGTCTCTAGTTGTCTTACTATTGTATCTTTATATGTGGACATTGTTATTCTTATATGATACTTGAATACTATTGAGTATGTTATACGAAGATGAATGTTGATTGAATGTCTAGGATCGGTAGACCTAAGATGGTACCCTTCTAAGAATGAATAGTATGTGGAACATTCTATATGGAAAGAAGGTTAAGAATGAGCGATCCTTATAGACAATTTAGTGGCAGCCTTAGTGGACCCATCATTGGTAGGTTCATTACTAGGTAATGACTAAGAGATGATACCTTTTCATATACCCCTTTTTATTGAATTAACTCTACAAAAACAAAGGGTAGCACCAAGTGAATATGTTTTGGGATGTAGCACTACATGAAAAGGTGACTAGAGGGAAATATATCTATACTTGAAAAGGAGACTAGAGTGAATAAAAGACCTTGATATTCCTTAAGCAACTGCCTTCATGGGATGTGTCCTAGTTTTACACTAGGCAAGTAGAACACCCTCCATCGGAGTAGGGTAGACTCTGGATTTCATGCCTAGATAATATGGTATATCTCGTTTATTTCCTATTCTCATTAGGTGAGATACATTCTTCTATTTTATAAGCTTTACAATGTATAGATAGTGGAATGGGACGCTATATAGACATAGTAAGATTAGGCCTTAATGGTGCTATAGTGTAGGTGTCCTAGGTCATTCTAAGACCATTATAGTTAGACCTTAATAAATGAAATGTCATCTAATTGACATAATTAATGATTATGATTTTAGCTAATGTATGTTCATTTAAATGCCATTTATCTAGGGTAGAGGGTTTCATTGATAAGCTTAAAGAGGGTGTATTGGCGGTCTCTTCTTGTCCTACATAGGTTAATCTTGGAGTAACCTTAGCTAGGTAGTCAATAAAAGGACAAGGCAACAATATTATCTTAGGTGGCCTTAATGATGTTTTTAGTAGGCTTTAAGAGGGTGTATGGGTGGTATATTCTTGTCTTACTAAAGTAACTACTAGGATAATCTTTGGTGGGAGGTGTATACATTTATATGTGTTGAAGTGATGGCAATGTTACTGTGGATTGTGATATATATGCATATATGTTTACTTCTAACTGACTATTCTTCTTGTCTTAAAGGCTTGGTGATTATGTTTCGTAAAAAAAGTTTGTTTATCATCATTTTATGCATTATGCCATTCTTAGTACAAGTGTTTGTACTTATTCCATAGTTTTTTTCTCTCTTTAAAGGTGTAGGTTGCATTTGTGAGATGTTTCGACATGAAGGTTTGATTAATATTCAGTCAAGCAAGAGTTGGTATGTCCTCACTAAATCGAGTACTTCTTGACGTTTAGTTTTCCTTTTTGAAATATTGTAACTGTCATAGCTATTTTCCTATATGATGAAGTATAGTAGTTGTACAAATATATTCCTATGTCTATGATGGCGACTTTGAGAATTAGCCTTTCATTATGTTTTTCAAAATAATATATACTTTGAAGTATTTTTATGTCGTGTGAAAAGATTAGTTCCACACTACTTTTTAATCACATATACAGGGAACGATGTCAAAGGGCTTGTACAAGAGCTTGAGAGGTTAAACAAGCCATGTTGCAATTCGAGAATGCCCTAACATCAATGGGGTACTCTAGGGTCGTAACACTTACCCTCTCTTCCTCAAAAAGTAATACTAGGACAATCCTTCACCTTCTGTCCATCTTTACAATATCCGAAGCAACTTCCGCTACCCAATAGATTATGCCAATAGTGACTCTTCCCACAAGTAGCACATGTTGGCTTGTCACTATGAGAACCACAACCATTCTCAAGTTTCACCTTAGCACTCCTAAGTTCAACTTGACATAAGAACTTCTTCTTGGACCTAGGTGACTTTGATCACCTGAACCACTCATCAAGTTTCTAGCAATCCTACAATGTTTAGTTTCCTCAATGAATTAAACATAAACAATGAGTCTATATAGCATCATATCATCATGGAGCATGACCGTATGACAGTCTTATTTCACTAGGTTGGCTACCCCGGTCAGAAACCAACTCATATAGACAACATAGTTAACTTCAAAGAGTACTCCTCGACATTCATATTTCCTTGAGATTGATAAACGATTTTATCTTAACCTCCCTCCTATCTCGGGGAAAGTACTTTCCTAGAAAAGCATATTTGAATTGTTCCCACTCAATAAGACCCAACTCAACTGACCTATTATCTTTCTATTCTGTGTACCACACTTGAGCAATCTCTCACAATTGGTATGAATATAACTTCACTTTTTCCCTAAAAGTCACCACTATGGGACTCAACACCTTATACACTCCAACTGGGAACTCTTGGAGATTTTCTCCCAAATTAGATCCAAGAAAGATAGGAGGATTCGTCATCACAAGATCTCTTAGTATAGATATCATAGTGCTTTCTTCAAAATTTACTCTAGACTCAATACCTATATTCACAAGGGTGGTCATATCTCGGGCAAAAATAAGAAAAGACTCTCTCGTATACCCAATAGTCATTTTTGGGTGAACCACTAGATCATAATTACCTCCAACCACTGTAGGTACATCAAATCCTCTAGCACCTTGAGCCCCTTGGCATATTGAGAACCATGAGGAACTTGCTCAAATTGTTTGACTTGACAAGGAATCTCCTCTTTCACGTCATTCTTGTTAACTCTCCTAGTTGGTGTCCTCCGCATATTCATTTCCTATAATACAAGGAAGACCATAAGAAAAGATAACTGATAACTTCTAAACCTCTATGGCACGACATAGGAGTAGAAAACAAGGGAAACTCTATCATCCTACAGTCTCGTGCCCAAAGATGTGTCGCGACTCAAAACAATGGTTGAGACGCTATTATGTGATCATGAATTTTATTTAATGGATTCATGTGGATCAAGGTGGATTAGCTTATGAATCATCTATCTTCCATTGATATCCAAAGAAGCATGATCACTAAGATCCAATGGTTATGGCAAATTGTAGTAAGATTTCATTTAGGTTATGTTGTCCTTAACTACTGCATTATATTGATGATATTAATGAATTGCGCGTATGAATTCTTGATGATCAAAGAAAAATAGTCTTGGAATTTTTTGATGTAGGTTCTTCTAGCCTACAAGTTGAATGTTGTAATGAACATTATGTGACCTTACTTCTGTGAAAGATAAAGCATGATTTAGATTTGATTATATCTACTTATCTACCACCCTAAATATATATTATTGACACATGATGTTTGATGAGCAAAACTAGGGAAGTTACTTCATGATCGATAACTCTTTACTTTCTACCATATATGTGATATAGTGCACCAGTTGTATCATGATTTTGTGATGATTTGTACATGGTTTCCTTTATGATTTCAGTACATATAGCTACTGCTCAATAATTTATTAATGATTATAAAGGTTTATTTAACAATGACGATCAAATATTGATTAATTTGTATGAATGGCTCATTCCTCTACTTTTCTATAAAATTTTGATGAAACCTTGTAAGACATTGTGTTGTATGGTCCACTTATGGTGGTGTCATTTAATTTATTGTCATTATTTATGTCTTGACTATATATTTGAAGGAAAGTTGATGATTATATGAAGGAGTGGTTTTGACGATCACCTTATGTGTAACTTGTGCAGAGTCGTCTTCTTTAGTTGTTAATATAGATGATGTTACTAGCGTTAAGACCATGTTAATGTCTATGTTAACATTATATGTAATTGCTTCCTATAATAAGGCCTTACCATGATATATATGATGTATATGTAATATGAGTACATCAAGACTAAAGCTTACGCGAAAATTGTTGTAAGTCTTAAATAAATGTGTTTTATGCTATGCTAACAATTCTATGATGTTGTGTGATGTATCATTCACTAGGATGACTTTGTAGATGTACTAGCATAGGCAAGGGTATGGGACTTAGAATACGTATTGCACGTGTGCACCTTGATGGGATAGTATCTAGTTTGGTCTGCTAAGGACATGCATATGACTATGAAAATGTTATGAAGATCACTTATATGTTATGATGTTAAGTATATGATATGATGATGTATGAATGTGCATAGTGTGTTGCAGTGTTGAAATAAAAGGACTGCTAATATAGGTACACATATAAACTATTGAATTGATGTATGAACATGTGTGACCTTAATGTGTTATGTGAAAGGTTTGATCATATATAAGTATTCACACACACAAGAATGATTATCTAGTAAATGAAGTAGCCTTGAAAGGTGTGATCATGTGTATCATAAGATAGATAGTGCTAATAATATATGCTATGTCCAATTAAAACCATCTTCTAACATGATTTACGTTCATAAAAATTCGTCTATGACCTATGAACGAAGCATGTGAGGGGATGAATCTCCTATGACTCTATTTTATAAACTAATGTATTCATGACTTATTAATAAAGGGGACTTAGCTTAGCACTGAGTGAACTTAAAAATTGGAGGTGATGACTTCCCATAGATGAAGATTGACCCTATAATCATACAAGGGGTGCTAACTCCCCAAAGAGGGACACTCATCCAATGCATTCCCATGAGAGAAGACCCTAACAACAAAGTGTCATGTAAAGGACTCATCCCTATATATTATTTCCATAAACTATGCTTTCTTATAGGATCTAGCAAGAGATATCACCTATGATGCTATTCTCTTACCTTGGCAAGTAAGATGCCCTTTTTTTGTGTGAGGAGATAACACCAAATTCCATGTTTAGCACCCATTGTCTTAGTCTCGATTAGGACTATAGTTTCCCCTAATTAAAATGGACAATGGAAGTAAATGAATATAATAGTAAATAGGAGGACTTAAGGGAGGTTACTTAGTATGGGTGGAAATAATTAACCCATCTAGACATTAAACAATTAGCTCCTTAGGAATTCCTAGGAAGGTGACCTAATGTGTATGATTATGATAATATCTTTATGCTTTGAATGGTAGTATTTGTCTAATTGTTAGAATATGTGCATGGTATTATTTTAGGTTATATAGACTTATTCTTAAATGAACTATGTCAGTCTTAATTACTATATGAAGAAGATTGTTGATATGTATGAAGTTGTCCTTATGTGTTATGTTGAGGTATGAATTGAATCTAAGGTTTGTGGTCTCATAAAGGGTTTACTAAGAATGTATGGGGTTATAGAGCTTCATATGTTCATTGAAATTCTAAACTAAGATCGGGTCTTGAATAAGGTCATATAATGATTTATATAAAAAGAGGTAAAAAAATGTGAAAATTAAAGTAGCTTACTGTAAAGCGAAAGGAGTCTTCACCTAAATGTGTTTCGGATATGTTATACTTATATGATAATATGTTACATTAGGTAGGTTATATGTATGTTTCCTGGTGGCCTAAAGGTGACGCAATTAACCAAGTATTACTAGAGGGTAACTTGGGAGGTTAATGAATAAACGAAAGAATGCTCACTGTAATGTGACTTGAAAATATCATAAATTCTATATGTGATGTCATGAAATGTTTGGCCTTTGAATATTTTTAAATGATATATGTGAATGAGATAAATTCTATTGTTTAAAATTTTTATGAAGATTTAGTCAAAAATGCATGAAATATGATTTCAAGAAAATGTCCCTTTTAATTTCATGTTTTTGCATAGTTACCATACTTAGTTCATTCTTGTACTAATCTCATCCTTCTCTACTTTTTACAAAAAGTGTATGTTATTTATTCTTAATGGATGTATATATTATTGAGGAGCTTGATAGGAGATTCCCGAGCTCAAGGAATGAAATCCTTTAAGTCCAGCTTTGTATTATGTTTTAAGGGTCGTGTCCCTAATGTATTCTAATGTTGTTGATTCTAAGATGGTAAAGAGACTTAGACTCTATATATTTTATATGATATTTTTATATATATTTGAAGTAATGTTCTAGCATATGATGTGTTAAGAAACTTTTAAATTTTCCACTAAATTTACTTTGCTAATGCGATTAATAAAAACTATGGGATTGTAAAGACCTCCGAGAGGTCAAGTACGTCATTTTACTTCTAGCAACCAACCCTTAGTTTATAACTCACAAAAGAAGGATACCATTACGGCTTTCAACTTCAAGGATATTATAACCATCTTTCTCAAAGGTTCCACATAATTTTACCTTATAACTATGTTCAAGGCCACATATCATTCATACATACAAGACCAAAAAGCTCTACCATCCTAATTCGAGACATCTCACATACATTCCGGAGGTATCAAGTAAGGGACACATGCATACTTTACTTTATCTCATATAGCATATGACATAAGAAGCACTTAAGCATAACATACATTATCTATTTTCAACCCTATACACTACTCATACATAATCCATATAACAATCATAGACTCATATAGTCAAGTAGGAAGAATCATGAATCAACTCTTACCCTACACACACATAAGGACATAGTTATAGTCTAACATGATCACTTAACAACATCAATAGAACAACACATACTCACATCTTATCAAAACTATACAGTTATGATCATATTTAATGTAATTCAACTATCAAAATCAGAATAATATATAAAGTACTACCGACAACTCCATGATCATTATAATACATAAAGTAACGCCGACAAGACCACCTCATTCACCATTTTAACACATAATACAGCCACTATAAGTGTACCATACAAATCAAAACATAATTAAAGGCCTACATTACATAAAAAAAAGTAGAATTAGTGCAGATTACCACCAATACATTCTCTCCACTTCAATCGATAGCTAAATCATCCAATTCAATACCAATAGGCCCTTACCCATGGCCATGATCATAATTAAATTCATAAATCGCAATACTCAATGAATCTAAGTAAATTAAGTTTATATTTATCAATATAAATAAGACAATACATCAATTATATGAATTTCTTAAATCATTCAAAAGACCATAGAAACTACAAGAAAATTCATAAGCATTGAGACAAGATAATCACTTCCTAAATTTAGCCAATTTGAATAGAAAATGTTTTACAAGGGTTTATGAAGAATTTAGGTTAAAATCATCTCAATTCAATCAATATATAATTAATTAAAACGTTTTAAGCATAACCCATGGCTAGATCATATAATTGGACAACTTCATCTTTAGATGACTATAGAAATCTCTTTAATATTTTAGGATCCGTGATGAATATAGTTTCAAGGATGAACAAAAGATACATCACTGATGTTAATCCACAAAATTTATTAAATACCACCAATCGAATCTCAAATTCAATCTCTTCCTTGAGTATTGGCTTCAGTGGAGTTCCAGAGAATTTCTCATGGATTTTGGGGTCTTGATTTGGATGAAGCAATTCATCAAGGTATTTAGGACTTACCTATCCATTTAAAATACCTAAATTAGGCCTAATTATATGTCCAAACAACTATTTTGACGTACGGTGATTTTACCAATGCACCCTTGCAATTTACATTGAACTGCGCAGGTGACACAAACCATCGACGCCTGCCCATCGACGACCGTTTTTCCAAAAACGGACCCGCCTTGCTGGCTGTCGTTTTGTTCTGAGAATTGCCGCTGAGATCTTAATATTTGTATTGACCAACCTCCACCAATAACGGGGCGTCTACGATACTACTAGTCGTTCATTTCCTTTGTCGGTTTGGGATGGCCTAGAGTTCCTTTGGCTCACATGAAGGGTCCTTCCTCAAGGACCCTTGGTTGTTCTTTGCGGAGTTTTACCCGGAAATTTACAACTACAATATGATTGTATACAAGTTTAGGACCTCCCATATAAATTTTACTTTATAGGAACACATAAAACTTGACGATACATGTTAAGACACACAAGGTCATTTCAAGGAAAACCTTTCAAACGTCATGGTCGTTTGACCTCCAAACTTCATGAAACATAACAACCCGACTATAAACAGCATAATTTATAATATATGGACTTTAAAAGCTGATTAAACATACATATAGGAACATAAAAATACATGAGTCACATAGATTACTAGTAGCCAAAGATCTTGGTCGTCCCTTTACGTTTTGACTTCCAATTCACTTGAATCTTTATACAAAGAATCATTACACCATTACAAACCATTATAGGATGGTATAAACTCATGAAAAAAATATTAGGATGTAGATTCAACTATGTCATTTTAGAGATGTTATACTATTAACCATACTATCCTACATAGGAGAAACCCATCTAAGATCAACCAAAAAATCAAATCTATCTCATGAAAACAAAGACACTTAAAAATATTACCATCCAAAAAAAATATCCCCCGTTCTAGGACAAATTCACTTTAACTCTTCCAAAAATCACCTCCTCCCTTTCTAAGGTCAGATCTAAACAACATCAAACTATCTCAACTATCACTTTACCACATTTCTAACTACACTATTCATCATTTCTTTCAACCCACCTCAAACAAAACAAAATGAAGTTGGGTTCTACTAACAATACTAACAATTAAAAGGTAACTGAACCAACCTAAGGTCATCAACACAACATTCTATATCAAATCTAAAAAGTCAAACATAATCTTTTCCTCTCCGTCAACCCAATTATGTCAAAGTCCACACTTTATGGACAATCACATAAGGAATTACGGAAGGATATTATATAAAAGATCTAAGTCATTATTTGAAAAATGATTAAGTGAAACGTTCTTTGCACCCAATAGACTCCTATTCATAATGTGGTGCGCTTCAAATAATGAAAAAGACTCTACTAGATGTGGTTCTGAGACAATCTAAGATACTCTTCTAACACATTAAAACAAGCTAAGGTGAACTAGAGATTCATAATTTATTTCATGAATTAATTTTGTGTTAAAATAATTTTTATTAGTTTCCTAAAGCAGTGTATAAAGTTTTATTATAGTTAAAGGTCAAACGTCCGGGAACGACCATGAAGTTCGAGATGTGTGTCTTAGAAAGTATTCAATTTTCTTCTTCTGTTTGAGTGAGTTTTACTTGTTCGTTTTGCTTCAAATTGATGTTGAATTATTATAGACCTATAATAATATGTTTAGGGGTTTAACATCTGGGTAAAAACCTCCCAAGGACCCACGAGGATTTTAGAATAGGACCTAAGATTTAGAAGCCAAGCTTGCCAAACACCGCTCAAACGATGCCTAGCAACCTAATGGCCGTAGTCAAGATGACGCCCAATCATCTAGGGGCCTAGCTCAGAACTTGGAATTGTATATAAACCATATAATTTCTATATGAAGAACCAAATGACGCCCATGCAGCACGGACCTTCATTAAGTTGATGCCTCATTACTTGGTCCGTCGATGGGCTCCTTTAAAAGTTGTCACTTGCACTACCTTGGCTTGGGGTGTTTTGTAAATTCACACAAAGTATTTTATGACCATAGAAATTTTTTTTTGTTGATTTTAGAGTATATAAAATTTCTTTTAAGTCCTTGACCTTGACAAAACCCCTCACTTAAATATTCAAAATCTCTCCCTAAAAACAAACTCTCTCAAAGCAACCATTGGAGATTATACTCAAGGAGGGCTAGGAGGGCTGTATTGGACGTGTTTCTTCATCAAAGTTACTGGTTTTTATTATATTTGAGGTATTATAGTCATCCTTGAACTCTCTTCCATTAAAGGAATCCTTTCAAAAGGATTTCAAAAAGGGTTATCAAACTTTACTTTCTTCGATCTTCCATTCTAAACATGGGTGTTAATGTAAAATTGTTTTAATGATTTAAGTATGCTTTTACTATTAATAATTGATGATTTTAATTTAAAATCCTTAATTAAATAAAGTTTATGCATATTTCCTACTTCTAGCTAAAGAAGAGGGTTAAATGAATATGATTCTGTAGTTGTTGAACCTTTGTTTCCTTATGTTGATATTATGGTTTAGCTACTATCCTAAGGGACATATTATGATTAAACATTTAAGTATTTATTATAGGTTTTTAAATATACATTAAATGGTGAGTTGGTTCTATTGAATAGTTCTTATTATGAATTGCTCTTGAGTGATATGGTCCACCTTCCTAGTGGCGGTGTTTTAAGTATGTATTGAAGTCCTGGTATTTCAAATGAAATGATAATGAAGATTGTTCTTGTAATGTATATTAGGAAGTTAGAATTGCATGTGTTGCTTAGCTTATGCCTAAATCAATTAATATATATGTTGAGCATGTTTAAGTGTGTATTGTGATGAATGAAGATTTAAGCATGTATAAAATTGAATTTATTGGAATGCTTCTTACGTTCATGGTGTGCTCACATGTACAAAAACACTCACACTTGAATGATGAATGAAGCTAAGTTATGTCAAAAAGGGGAGTTTTGGTGTGAACATTCTTCGTGAGTTGAGATGAAGTGTTTAATAGAAACATCACTACATCCTAATAGATTTCTATGATAGGTCATAGAATGAATGCCCTTCGTAAGTTTAGATGTGGTGTTCATAAGTTATCCATAACCTATAGTAAATAATGCGGAAAATCCGTGGGGAGCTATGCTTAGAACCGAGAGGATATGAAGAAGTGGTTGTTATACTTCATGAGTTTACATGTTGTATTACAATGTACCACTTGAATAAATACTCCCAGTTATTAGAGACTGAGTTACTTAGTAGCAATGTCCTTATGACTTAACTATGTGCCACATAAGTGTAGGTAATGAGCAAGCCATATAAAAGCTAAGACAATGACCTTACCCTATGAAAGTAAGTTTCCCTCATTCAATAGGGTTAATATCGGGATTCCATGTCTAGCTCTCATCGTCTATGTCTGTTAAGAAAAACCCCCAACAAAAGTAATGAAAGTGCTATGTCTTTTCAAAAAATGTACAATTTAGGGTAGGTAGTTGAATGGGATCCTATTTATCCATTGCACTTGGTAGGCATTTTTAAAGGCGAGTCTTTGTTAGCCTTATATGAATTCAGTGAACTAACTCTCCTAAAAGAACATATTATTTAAGGTAGGTATTTGAATAGGACACTATCAGTCCACTGCACTTAGTACGCCCTTTCAAAAGAGAGTCTTGGTGCTACTAAAAGAGTGTAGTACTTAGAGTAGGTCGTGGTATGAGACACCATCTACTCATTGCAATAAGTAGGCATTCCAAAATTGAAGTCTTGGTATATTGCTTGAGAGTCCTTCTAATGTTTTGTCATTGACTGGGGGCTTGTTCTCCTGAGGTGAGTAAGACGAAGAGGGTAGTCTTGAGGATCGCTTTGGTGTGTATTGAATGAGATATATGTGCACCACCTTCATTTCTTCCTAAGGTGATTCTTAGGATAACCTTAGTGAGGAAAACTCATATGGGAATGAGTTCACTTCCAAATTTATTGTCCATGGATGTCCACTCTTTTTGAATAGGTATTTGTTCACTGATGTAACAACCCTAAAAATTGATATGTTAAGTAAGTCTTAATCTATCTACATTGCCTACTATTAGACCGGGTTCAAACGGATTAATCCGCGTAGAACCAAAGTTTTGAACACCTGCTAAAGCCAAGCATACTAACTTGGGGAGTTATTTGAACTAGAAAAGGTTAGGTCCAGCCATGTAGAGCTCTAGAAGGCAAAGATTTTCTTGGATGAGTCTTTACCTGACTTAAAAAGGGAAAATCATAGGTATGGAGGGTCTAGGGATAAAATGGTCTTGTCCGGGAAAATTTTAATATCGTAATTACTCTAACGAATTTATTAATTTATTTAATTAAGTTGACTTTTTGAGTCGGGTCGACCTAAAATGACCCATTCGCGGTGGTTACTTCACCAGGGTTTGAATCGAAATGAAATCTTCAATTAAATGTATTTAATTTTGAGGTTTATAATCTGAAATTTGTAAGGGCTATATGGTCATTTAACTAAGCTAATTGAGTAAGATTTTTATTTAATTTATAAGGAGTCCTAGTTTGTCAATTCCCCAAACTAGAAATCCTAATCCTAAACTACTTTTTCACGCTCATCTCTCTCGCGTCTCTCCACTTGTGTTTCACAATTTCTCTGGCAAACAAGAATACTAAAGCAGGAAAATTACTAAAATTCTTCACACTTGAAGAACTAACAAAAAAAAATATAATCAAAACATAAGCAAAAACGTTAGGCAAAAAGGGAAGTTTCTCCGTCAAATTTGTGCTGAAGTTGTGGGGCATTGGACTTTATTCTGGAGAAGGTTTTGGGCAGCAAGTTCAAGGTTTGAAAGACATAAAAAGTATGGGTTTTCTTACTCTCTGTACGTTTCCCAAGAGATCCCTAGGATTTAGTTGATTCAAACCAAAAAGGTAGGATTTTTTAACTATTGCATGTCCCTATCAATACATCCTATCGATGGTTGTAAGTTTGTATGTCTTCTTGTATATATTAGGAATGTAATGTATTTTCATGACGACTATGATCATGAATGTGTGTTTGGAAACGTATCACTGATAATTTATGTTTTACGAGAATATGTGTTTACGTGTGTGCTATGTGTAGCCGTGACTTTTGGACACTGATTTGATAATGAAAAGGAGATGTTTATGGTTTTATTTTATGTTCACAAACTTGTTTAAATCGTGATATTCATGAGTGATGAAAAAATGCTCATTTTAGTGCAAACTCTTCATCGAATGTGATGTTTAAAATGCACCTAATGAACTTACAAAAACTACTCTAAACGTATACACATTTTACGTGAAAGAGGCGAGAAAATAGGCTGCAAAATGTGATAAAAATTCCAGTACTTTAATTGTAGTTTAGGTCAAGCTAAGTAAGTTATCATGTTACGAAAAATGAAGAAAAACAAGTGATGTCACTATGGATTGAAGCCGTGATCTTACAATTTTAAAAGTCATAGAAATAATGTAAGTTAAAAAGAATGTGGCAAGGGGGATTCAAACCCGTGAACTTGACCGAAGATGAAATATTTAAAATAAGCACTGAGAGGAGTGGGGTTCGAACCCTGCACCTCTCACTCAAATTTAAGGAGAAATAAAAAGAAAAATAAAAGGATTGAGGCGTGTGGTAATCGAACCCATATCCTCTAGGAAGAATAAAAGAAATTTAAGGAGAAAATTAAAATAGGGCTATGGGGTTCGATCCCACACCCTCTCGGCCAAGAAGGACAGAATTAAAAGAAAAGAAAATAAAAGGAAATGATGTAGTGGGGGTTCAATCCCACATCCTTTGAGTCTCAATGAACGAAAAATTAAGAGAGAAATCGAGGGAAAAATTGAGTGAAGACGTTTGGACTTGATCTTGGGTACCCAAGCCATGAGGATCAAACCAAAATAAAAAAATTGTAAGTGTTGTCCAAGAGATTTGAAATAGGGTTCCCATGCACAAATTCATTATTTATACATAAGTCATACATGTATAAATGTTCAAAGATAATGTTGCCTACATAGATTGAAATCGAGATCCTGGAATACTTACAAGATTCATAAGACTTGTACCCCATAATCTTAGGAATATATGAATCACTTGAACGAACTACGATTGAAGACTCATTACTTGTACAGATATACCCATAACTCTAGCATACGTGTAACCTAAGATCTATGTAACGAAATGATGAAAGCCTAGAAGGGTAAAGTACGAGGCTATGTATTGAAAAAACTCTAAAGCTAGTGAACGTGGTGACAACATGATAAGAGGCTAATGTGAAAGTTGAGAGCAATCTCAAATGAACATAAGTAAATGTTACCAAAATGTACTCACCTATGAGAGTGTAAAGCTAAAGAAGAGACCAGTCTCTTTGAACACTCTAACGAAAGTATTGAGATTAATTTCTACTTAATACTAATAATGAGATAAGAAATCATCTATTGCGCTATGATGACCTCATACAAGATGTCAACTTCTATGACGTATGACTTTAATGTAATGGAACTTTATGCTTAGCCCCGATAGGATAGCTATGACCGGTGATGCCTTCTTTTGGGAAAGACGGAGGTTCACATAACTCTTATGAGATGAGACTTTCCGTTATGACCGGTATGGGTCTCCTTATATCTCCTAGTATTTGAACCTATACTGCCAATATAACGATCTTGGAGGGTTCAATTCTCTATGTACAGTAGCATGTTTTGGGTAACTTTGGCAAGTTATTTCACCTCTTTCCTGTGAGGGACAGACACTTGTCTTCATTATGCTCATATGATCTATATTTGTTAAAGTTAAAATTTACAAAAAAATAAATGAGGTAAGCCTCAACTGATGCATATAATAATACGGACGATACCAAAGGTGTTAGGTTAGAATTATCAAGTGGTGAGCTAGACTCAAGTAATGACACTAGGTTAATCTTCATCGTTGTAACAATATCTATGAGATCCTTTAAATATATCCTAGGTATGACTCCCTAGTTAAGGTCCCATATGTTGAGACCTCATTTTTGAAAGTCTTAATGTGAATTCCATAATTCGAAGGTCTCATGGAAAATGAAGGAATGATATGAAATATGTTATGTGTTCTATGCAATATGTTATGTGCTTTGTGTAAGATGTTATGTGTTTTGTGCAATATGATACATATTATGATGGATATTAATCTCATGGCATGACTTTTCTAAACCAAAATTTTCAAGTCCCCTGACTTTCCTAATTCAAATTTTACAAGTCCCCTAACTTTCCTAATTCAAATTTAGGAAGTCCCCTTACTTTGCTTATCCCAATTTTACAAGTTCACTTATTTGACATTATATAAATTAGGTTGTTAGGAAAGAGATATTACTAATCATGAATATCCTTGGAGTGTTATTGTATATAACCATGCTTAGTATAAGTGTGTAATAATCCCATACAACTCGATATTTTTAAGTGCAGGCATAGGTGACGTGTGAGCTTAAAGATTGACGCTGAAGTTATCCTAGCGTGGAGTATTCATCCGGACTTGGTAGGCCCTTATACATTTGTGGACGTTAGCCCATTATATTCTAGTTTAATTATCGGATTGATCTTGTGGAGTATGTTCCACAAGCATTTCTTTCCCGTTTTATTTCAGACATTGAATTGGTGCCATTTTGGAAAGTATATCCTCAATAGTCCACCCAGTACCTCTTTTGAACCTTTTTAGCACCTCCACGTAATTCTCCACTTGATGCACATTCAAATCTGATGCGATAATTACCAGCAAGGTTTCACGTGTTCCGAAGAATACATACCTCATATGAGCTTGTAGATCCTTAAGTTGTAATTATGGAGCCTCCTTATGAGCTTGTAGAGCCTTAAGTTCTAATTTTGGATCCTCCTTATGAGCTTGTAGAGCCTTAAGTTTTAATTTTGGAGCCTCTTTTACAGATTGTTTTGAGGGTGGAGACTCGCGATGCTTCATATCAAACTACAACTTCTTTAGTTTAAACTTAACAGCACCTCGATCAATTGTTGTGACCAAGTATCCATACTCTTTAATGCAATAATTATTAACATTCATGATCACTGCCACTAGTGCTTGTACACCCAGACGCTCTTCTGTTTGTAACTAGATGACTTTTTAACACCATAAGATATGACAAATGCCGATTGGATCTCACAACTATTCCTCATGGACTTACATATGTTTAAAGTAACTTCTTCGTTGTTCAAAACAAATTTTATTTGCTATTTCTCTATATCAACCAAGCATCTACTAGTAGAAAGGAATGCCTTCCCAAGAATAATAGGCACCTTCAAAATCAACCTCACAATCCATAATCACAAAATCGTCTGGAAATATGAATGACTCCACCTTTGCTAACTAATAG
This sequence comes from Solanum lycopersicum, assembly GCF_036512215.1. Taxonomy (NCBI): domain Eukaryota; kingdom Viridiplantae; phylum Streptophyta; class Magnoliopsida; order Solanales; family Solanaceae; genus Solanum; species Solanum lycopersicum. The sequence continues at coordinate 27,590,833 of NC_090806.1, forward strand.
TGGAGTATCCCAATAAGCCTCTTCATAGTTTGGTCAGCCATTCGTAGCCGCATCGTAGTAGGCTTTGGGTCACCCATACCCAACATCTTGTAAATAGAGAAAGCCATGATATTTATGCTTTACCCAAGATAACATAATGCTTTAGAAAAGTGTAGTAACCCAATTGTACATTGAATAGTGAAGGCACCCGGATCTTATTTATTTTTCACTAGAGACCTTGTAGAAACAAAACTACTATACTGCATTCTATCATCATCCTACAAACTGACCGATGTTTTCTTAGTTACCATATCTTTCAATTACATGGCATAACGGGGCATTTGTTCAAGATTTTCTTTAAAAGGGACATTGATGGAAAAATGGTTGAACACAGTGATAAAACGACGGTATTTACCATCATAAGTATTTTTCACTAACCTCTGTGGGAATGGAGGTTGTGGTCTAGGCATAGGGGTCACCTTTTGGGGTATCTCAACTTCTTTCCTCATTTTGTCTCATAACTTACAACTAACCTCCACTACCTCATCATAACATCTTATCACACTTTCTACACAAGACGACATTAGTGGGACAACAGTTTGCTTACCTCCTCGAGTTGTTACTACAATACAATGAACATTATTTTTTAGATTTTGGACAGTATTTCTAAGAAGAGTGCCTGGTTGGCGTGGGTTCACAGTCGAAGACAATTGGGTCATTTAAAACGCAAGATGCTTGACAGAGATTGCATGTGCATAAATATATTGTATAATACTCGCCGAGACACTCCTCAACTCTTAGTGTGCTCATACCTAGGATCAAACCTCATCATCATTTTCTTCAACATATCCTCAACTCGTGCCATACTACCTTCACCAGCCCTAGGAGTAACTTCACAAATTTGAGGTGAGACATAGGGCCACCCCTATCATTTCTGTTATCATAGTTACCCCGATTGAAGATGTTGTTGAAGTTTTAATTCCCATCCCTGACATAATGACCCTCGTTGTTGTACTACCATAGTTCCGACCTTGATTTCCTTGACCTCGATGCCAATTCTCTTTATTGGATCCTTTGGCGTTTAATCAAAAGCTCGTTTTATTTATCGCTTAAGAATCCTTCTCATAGTAATACTCAGCAGTTGGTTGTGGTGGCTTAGACAAGTAGTTCAACACATTTACCTTTTTTGCACCCCAGTGACGTGTTTCAACACCAACTTAAGCTCAGTTCTCATTTGAGCCATTTCTTCACGAATCTCATCTGTGGGTGGCTTATGTGTGTACTGCACTACAAAAGTGTTTCTCCCAGTATCTCACTTACTACTGCTCCAAGCTTTATAATATTGGGAGATTTTCTCTAACTTCTTAGCGATCTCATCATAAGGACACCCCCCATAAAAACCACCCGCTATTGTATGCAGTACTTCTTTGTTATTATCATGTTGTAACCGATAGAAGTACTCTTTTAGTGACTCATCATTGATGCGGTGATTAGGGACACTTTTAAAGAACGAGGTGAACCTATTCCAAGAACTACTGACTGATTCTCCTAGTAGTGCCACAATAATGTTCACACCAATTTTGTGGTTTAGATTCTTAGAATCTAGAAGTGACGTACAAAGAACACATCTCTCAAATGATTAAATGTATACATTGAATTATAAGGGAGTAAACCAAATAGAAACCTATCCCGTCAGTGAGAGAGGGAAAACTCATAACCTAATGACGTCCATTTTCAAATCATGCCTCCCCACATAACTGTTACACCGACCTCAGTTTGGCAATTAGAGCATGTGGGTCCTCAAAAGATACTCTCAAAATCAAACCTCTAGCTGTGAGAATTTTCATTAAATTAATAGTTACCACAAATGTATAACCCGATGGTAGAGGAGATAGAACAATTGACCCATCAGAGTCAGTGATCTTAAAATTTCCCATATAGTACTCTTGAGGGCGAGAGGTTTCCTCCTCGGATTCCCTCGGTTTATCAATAACCACCCGATTATGAACATCAACCGGCGGCGGAAATTTAGAGTTGATCTCATCATCGATATAAGAAAGAGTGTTTGGAATATTCATTCTACGAAATGTGCGGTTTAGTGCTGGATCAAGTGAGAGTATTGGTTTTCTTTGACTCTGTGTGCTTGGCATACACTAAAGCTCGACCTGCGAGAGACAAAAACAAATAGAAAAAGTAAAATTAAGAAATTATTGACTAAACATCGTTAATGTGTTTAAAGGTTATCTAACAACAACTTTTCTTGGCAGCGACGCCAAAATTTGATATGCTCAAATTTACTTCTCGAAAAAAAGTATAAATGGTCGTATCAAGTTAAGAATTTAACTACGAGGAAAATGATTTATACTTAACTTTAACTTTCAAATATTTTTAACTAATCAAGTCCTTTCGGAAAACAGGTAATAGAAGGGGGGTTTTAAATAACAAAAGGAATTAAATATTAGTAAACAAGTAGCAAGTATGAATATTTGATATTTATAAAGTCATGAGAGTAACTATGACATAAGTGTTCCCCACAGATTCATAACGCGGAAATTGTAGCTAAAACAATCCTTTCCTAGCATCTTGCATGTAAAGTTGTACGTTATGTATCCAAAATTCCTTGGACCAGCAAATACGGAATTTCACTCCGCACCATGGTCCCACTATGTAGTTATGCTATACTAAACCTTACCTTTACCTCATATTAACCATCATAATAGATGTATGGCTTAGTTGTTGCTTCACACTCATCGACACTAGTGTATTACATTGTGTATACAAAAATGTACGTTGATAATTCTTTTTTTATTACCTACCTCCTTGGTCAAGCAATAAGCAACAAGGGTATTTCTAAGGCGTGCACTCGTTAAAAAGACTTCTAAACGAAAAAAATTTAAATCTATGAAAGAAAATATGCTAGAATTGTAATTTTATCTAGTTTTTACCTTGTTATTTACAAATGGTTTCAACAACCCTAGTTATGGATTTAGTTACTCATGTTCATAATTACACAATTCATATCGATTAGTCAAGAATTGATGTACTCACTTAGATGAGATTGAAGAAAATCCAGAAAATCACTTTAATTCTAGAAAATAATTAAATAAACGATTAAAAATAAGAAGTATTTTCCAAAACCAAATATTTAACAACCAATATTACAAATTAAAAAAATAACGAAGATTCTAACCTAAAAAATGAGGTTTTCACATGTATTTTTAATAAAGAAGTCCTAACCTAAAAAGGAAATCTATTTAAGGAAAATATTCTCAAAAATGCATCTGAGGCAACGACCTGACCGACGGACCCTCGAGGCCTCCCTTTGTTCAACATTCATAATATTTTTTATCTACCTTGTTTTCGAACTCATTGTTACCATCGATGGACCAGGATTAATGTGCAATGAGTGAACGACAGTCCGTTGATGGCTTTCATTTCTCCACATTCATAATCTTTTCAAGACGGGTAGTGGGGCTATTCTCTTTTAGCAATGAAGGATGTGCAGCATGGTCCTTTGTGGATATGACGTTCCGTTACTAGAATCAGTAGACCCAAACTTTGTCAGAATTCTCCAATCTTTCTTCAGCAGAATTTTTATTTAGACAAAGGTTGGTACCTACGGATCGTTGAGGGGTCGACGGACCTCGATGGCTCCGCTGTTCATCTCGTATGAAATTTATGTATATCTTCGACGTTTTAATTCCGTATATATTTCCTTCAAAAAAATAAAAAAATACAATAAAAGTACTGCAAAAAGGCCTTAGACAAACACAAAACATAAGAAAAAAGCATCAAAAGTACCGTGAAACCACGATATATTAGGGTGCTCCTATGGAGAACCCGCATTCTATCACCATGTCTAAAAGACTGAGAGATTTTACCAGCATGTTGAGATGGGCGAGTTTGTCTAAGGAACTAGCTTAAGGTTCTATGCTTTTAAAGGTAGAGATGAGTAGGACAAGTCAGCTGATGTGGTCATTGGTAACTTGCATGTCTGTTCAATTCCTGTGTATGCTTTATTCGATCTAGTATCCACGTTGTATTTTGTTACTCCTTTAGTAGCTAGTAAATTTGACTTGCTTCATGAGATCTTACATGATTCTTTTATAGGAGTCACTCCTATAGGAGAAAACATTAGAGTTAAAAAAGTATATAAAGAATGCCCCATTAATAATCTTTATATATTCACCCATGATAATGAATTAGAATTATCCATGGTTGATTTTAATATAATTTTGGGTATGGATTGGCTTCAAAAATTCTATGCCACCATAGACTATCGAAACAGGGTAGTAAGGTTTAAGTTGCTAAATGAGTTAGAGTTGAAATGGGAAGGAAGTGGTTCAAATCCAACAAGACAAATAGATTCTAATATTAAAGCCAACAAGATGTTATCCAAGTAGTTGGGAGACGTTGAGAACTTTTCTTATGAAGAGGTTTCTGTTAAAAGTTTTAGATCCTTACATGAAACGGTTGAGGAACAAGGAGGTTGCCACCGTAAAGGTGTTATGGATGAACCACCTTGTTGAAATAGCAACATGGTAGGCCGAGGCCGAGGCCGATATGAGATCATGTTAACCACACTTGTTCAGTTCTTGAGCTTCAATATACTCTTCCTTAATCTTGTGTTGCTTAAAAACCTCCAAGTTATTAGTTCATCAGTCGATTTGATGGTTTTAGTCCATAATCATGTGTCTTGCACTTGCACTTTATAAGTTAAAATGAGTTCATGCGTGCATTCATGTTGTTGTTTTTGTGTAGCTTAGACATAATTTTAGTGTTGCATGCGTTGTGATGTGCATTAACTTAAGTGTTATTATGAAGGATGTTCCTTAATCTTAAATGTGATGCTTCTGATAAGGTTGAGTAATATGCATCATCCTGAGGAAGTATGAATAAGAATTTCACAAAGAGTAAAGTTTCAAGCATTTCAATGTGTTTACAAAAATCACCCTCTTTATTTTAAAAATGATGTGAAGTCTCATTCGGGGACAAATGTTCCTAAGAAGTGATAATGTAACATACCGGAAAAATAACAACTTTACTGAATATCCCAACAGGTCTTTAAGAATGTGTATCGTGGGTACATAGGCATCCCAATTCTCAATATGGAAAAATTATTGGTAATACGATAGAAATATTACTAAGGGGTATTGGCTAATATCTATATACCCAATAAAGAAATTATTGGATATATTAGAAAATATTTGCTTAAAGTGTGTTAGCCAATTTTCTAACATTAATGAACTTGTTTAAGAAATGTACATGTGATAATTCACAAACTTACTTCTCAGATAAGAAGTCAAGCGGTCGTATCAAAAGAACCCAACTAATGAGGTTGGGGTCGTTCCCACGAGGAAAATAGTTCGGACTTAATTTCAATCTATTACTACTATTATTTAGTCAATTATTTCTTGAGAAAGCAATGACAATAAAAGGGGTTTTTTCATTTCTAAATGAATAAAAATAACTAGCTGAATTATAGTAGACAACTAGCAGACTAAAGTATTGGAGTTTAATCAATTAATAAAAACAACTAGGGTTTACGTGTTCCCCCCAGGTTTCTAACTTGATAATTCTAACTATAATTATTTTTTGCTAGTATCTTGCATGCAAAGTGATAAGTTATGTATTTCTAAATCCTTGGTCCGATATCTAGAAAATAACACTCCGCTCCTTGGTCCGGCTACGTGTGTTGCTATGCTATTCCTTACATTTACCTCATATTAAGCATTGTATTCGATATTTGACTAACTTATTACCTCGTAACAATTAAAACTATATTATTATATTGTATACACTAAATCTATGTTGATAATTATTTTCCTATTATCTAACTCCTTTGTCCGGCAAGTACAATTAACGAGAGTTCTAACGTTGTCCATCCCTCAAAAAGACTTCTAAGCGAAAGAATTATCAATACATACAAGACCCTATTCTACAATTGTTATTTTAGTTAGATTTTATCTTATTATTCACCCATGGTTTCCACAACCTTAGTTATGGCGTTTACTTACCTACATTCATAATCATAATACTCATATATTTGATATAAGAATTCATGCACTTACTTTAATGAGAAAGCATAAAATGTAGAAATTTACTTGATTAATCGACAAAATCACAAACAATCAACTCCAAAGAATAGTGTAGCAATCCAGAGTGTATTAATCAATATAACCTCTCAACAAAGAATCTAACATAAAAGTGTTTAATAATCAACGGTCTAGTTGTATGAGATTCTAACACAAAAAACGAGGTTTTTTGAATTATTTATAAAAAAGCAAAGACCTAATAAATGAAGGACTCTAATTGCTGGAAATCTATCAAAACGCAGCTGGGTCGATGGACCTCACAACGGTTCGTCGTGGTCACAACGGGATGTCATTAACTCCTTCGTCCCATACTTTGCAAATTGTTCTGTTGCTCTCTCTATTACCCTCGATGTCATGTATGACGAATCGTCACAGGCATAACAGTGCTTCGAGGGAATTCGTTTCATAACACTTGAACTCTTAGAATTTTTGTACTCGGACTACTTCTCTAATCAATACAACAAACAAGCAGGACAAAACGTCATTGCTTCGACGAACCATCTTTCACTTCGTAACCCCACACATGGTAAGACTTCCCCATCTTCCTTCAGCACCTTCACTAAGATGCCACCTACGGACCGTTTGTGGCACGACAGACCGTTACAAGCTCCGTAGGTTGTACTTTTCTTCATTTCTTGCTCAAAAACTTCAGCGTTCATCTTTAGACAGATTTCCTGCAAAAAAAAACTTACATAAAAATTCATAGATATAGGCTTTTGGACAAAGACTAAAGTTATGGAAAAAGCATTAAAAATACAATGAAACCATTGTATATCAACACCCTTAACTTAAATTTGTTGTTTGTCCTCAAGCGACGCACTATGACTCACTACAAAATCTCGTACAATAGTATCCATGTTTCATCTTTCGCAATCATTTTGCTATCAATCCCGATCAGTCTCATAGTAATTATGCATGCTATAACTATTACGCTTGAATTATGTGGAATCAGACCATGACACAAACTCACCAAGCACTAACACCTATCCTCTTCAATTTCTCATCGAAGTGCTAATATTTCCGGTATTGCAACTAGTATCCTCACTTAAAAACAATATCCTCATTTTCAAACAATAAATTTAGTTTGAGTATAAGGATTACTATTCAACACTCACTCTCAAAACAAATTCACAACTCATTCCTACATAATGTCATTAGCTTGTCCTTATTTTCACTGCTTTAAGTTCGTTGTACAACTCATAGGATCCCGATAGGAGTTTATTAGCTTGTAACATATGTTTAGTGTTAGGTAGGGTATATTTAGGTATAATTCAATGACTTTTTGCCCTGCTTGACATATTGGCTAAACATACCTCTTTTTATTATTTTATTTCACCCAATTTCTCATATTCTTTTACCTTGTTATTTTCCCCTCTTTCTCCATTTGTATAAGTGACTGTGTTCTTTTCTTGCTTGTATTCATTGTATTTTTTTGAATTATTTCACTTTTCTTTCAACTGATTCTTGAGCCACTTTACTTTTTATCTTTGTCTCTTTGTACTTTGAATCCCACATTGCAGAGTTTTCCTCATAATAGCCACCCTCGACTCATGGCTTTAACTTGAGTCAAAGAACACAATATCCAAAGTAGTTTCAGGTCCATAAAATGGTTATTTATTGTATTAGACACCTTTAACTTATTCTTTTGGCACAAGCTGAGAACAGCATGTCCAAGGAGGGACCTGAGACATCACAATATTCCCGGAATAGATCTGTTGGGGTTTAAAAGAAAGGTCTAGTTTAAGCTCAAACCATTTGGATCAATGAAGGATTAATTTTATTTGTTTTATTATTTAGGCTTAAAATGGGATATGTTTAAAAAGGGCCTATGATAATTTCCTAATTGTCTATTACAACTTACTTTTAGCAGGACTAACAAGGCAATTTCTAGCTAAGTACAAATAGTGGACTATTCAAATTTTCCTCACATTCACTTGACATCTCATTACTTTACCAGATTATCCGAACTCTAGTTTGAATTTTAGTCTTTAGGTCATGCAGTAGTGTATCTCTACGTCATTGTTAGAGCCACACATTTATCAATTACTAGCCTAGTCATGCATCATTTTCATTTCATAAGGATCTCAATTTAGCCATCATGTTTCATAGTTAAACTATGTACAAGAGATATAGACATGCCGGTTCAACAGTAAATATAATCAGTCTCTTAGGAATAAGGAACACATGCAAGAAAACCTTAAAAGAGGATAGTTAATTGGCCTACTAAGACTTCACCCTAGCACTCACTTTCCATTTAACCCACTCCGCAAAAAAAGGCATGCACTTGTCCCTATTTAAAAATAATCAAATACAAGAGTGGTAGGTGAAGCAAACCTGGGGCGCAAAGCCCCGACGATCAGCAAGCTGGTTGGTCTGGTCCCCCAGAACCCACTACCTTTGTAATTTTGACTCCTTCAGTAGTGTCCTCATCAGCAACAACACTATCAGCAGTTTCTCCCGCTATCTCAACATTTCTGGACCTATATGCCCCAACAGCTAACTCTACTGCCCTCATCCAACGCGCCTCCTCATCAGCAAGCGAGGCTCTCCTCGCAGCCTCTATGTCACGGCGCTCCTTCTTCTGTTCTCTAGCCTCATCCTCCTTACGACCCATACTCCTCTTGGAATGCTCTTTAGGGGGAGGTTATGGAATATCAAAAGTGGCGAATACGGTCACCATCATTGTTTCCTCAGCAGGATCTGCAGAAGGTTCCTCAGACTTAGTCACCCTAGCCTCTAGGATCATATCATTTTTTGCGCTAAGACTCTCGACCGCATCCTAAAGGGTCGACAAATCCACTTGAGAAGTTGGTCGGGCTAGCACTTGCAATTCAAAAGCGTCGAAGCACTGATGTACCTCAGCGATCTTCCGCTTTGTGTGCTCTTCTACCTTATAAATAGACCTCTGCATCAAAGGCTGGATGTGATGCAGAAATGCAGCCATTTGTGCCTCTAGTTTCTTGACCCTACCAAGCGGGTCCAATGCGGAGGAAAGGGGCTGAGACATAAGAGCTCAGTGAAGTGCTACTTACCGGGATAGACCCGACCGGGGTAGTGTCAGTGGTTTTAGAAGGAGAATGCGTAGTCGTGCGAGCCTGTGCTATCGTATAAGCTACATTGTCACCAAATGGAGGAATCTCTATATGCGGCCCGCTGCGTGGAGCCAACTCATTGGCCTCATCCATGATGAGGCTGATATCAATAGTGCCAAGCGTGGTATTGAGCTAATCAATGTTCCAGATGGGAACACCTGCGGACATGCATAAAGAAAATATCATTCAAGGGAAAGGGTAAGTAGTTGTCACATTAAAAGCCCTCTCGTGCATTACCACATTGAGAAGCCAAGCAAAGTCCACATCAAATCCGTATATCATTTCCACCATCAGAACTGCACAATCCCATGTGACTATATTATCAGCGGCTGTGGGGGAATGGCAGAGGAGGACAATAAACCATAAGAAATTAGACATGAAGGTCAAGTTAGCCTTATTAATTGCTCCCTTCTGCTCGGTTACCCTGTCAGCACCCTCTCTATAAACAGACAAGTGCAGGGCCATCCACCTCTAGGTGGTCTCTCTCACCAATGGCTCACACAAGAATTGGCCATCTATGAAAATTTGCCACCGGTAGTCAAACTCGGGTGTGAGAGGGTTCTGGTTGGCATCAACATCCTCGTCGTATAGATACCGGCCGACGGAAGACATGGAGATATCAACCTGAATGTCACGTACTCGGATGTGCTCTAGTAGGGTTTATTTTGCGGGGCCAGCCCACCTATCAATTTGTGATCTGAGAGTACCCACGTAGGAGGCGTAAAACTCTTTGACTAGCTCTTCACTATAAAAGCCCAACGAATGAGCTGTCCACTCCCGTCGGTATCTGGTGAAGAGATTGTGGATCTTTGTCATAGCCGGGAGACTTCCCGGAAGGAACTGCCTCTCCAATGTAAGGGTACGTGTCATGACTCCTTTATCATTCAGAAACATTAAATCTGAATAAACTTGATATTGCCCGTCGACACATAACTTGTTTGGCTGGTCGGCAATCGGGGTCCGGGTGTGGATTCTGAAATGTCAGCCTTATCAGACGAGGTAGACTGTGCAACTGGGGAGGGTGAAGGGACTTCAGCAGAGCTGGAGGATTCCTTTGACCACGAAACTCCTAATGAGCCAGACGCTCCTTCTTGTTGAGTAGCTGATCTAGAAGGTGTGCCGGTCAGTGTGCGGTCCTCATCACACTAGGAGGCAGTGACTACGCCGGACGCCACCTTTTTGAGTGTGGCTCTAGCAGCACGTGCAGCTCGGGATTGGATGAATGTGACTGGGTTACCTATTAGGGGTCACGCTTATCATCAGAGACAATGACCAGGCGGGTAGACAGGGTGACATAATTTGATCGCCCTCGTGCGTACACTCAATCTTGTTTTAGTGCCATTAGAGATAGCACATGTAAGGATTCAATATTAGTACTAGAATGAGCAAACAAGACAAGCAAACCGATACCAAATAAATAATAGAGTTAAGATTTAATGACATTTCTATAGTAATAGTAAAACACGACGGACCAGGTGATGGCTCGTCGTGAGTACAACAGACTGTCATGGGGTCTGTCATGTCATACTTAAACTATATGTATATGGATACCCCTGAAGAAAATACTCTGACAGTTATAATGGATAAGCAGGATTGACCGTTGTGATGATAACGATCCTTTTTCTATGTCCGTTGTGGCACATTTATAACAAGTATGGGGAGTCTTTAGAGAGGGTTATCGGACCGTCATGACAGTTATGCAGGACAGACCATCGAGGATATGACGGTCCGTCATATATGTCCATAAGAGGACACTTGGAAAATTGTGGAGACAATTAGGACCAAGGTCTTTCACAACCAGAACGGATGTGCAGGATGGACCATCGTGTAAAACAATGGTCCGTCGCATCTGTCCGTTGGAGGACACTTGGATAAAATTAAACAATGGGGTGTTGGGGATGTTGGGATGGACCATATGAAGGTCCGTTGTTGGTGCGAAGGTCTTTCATCGGGTCTCGTTCTGTTATTCAATGACAAAATTGGGGATGGCAAAATCATCCCTTATGACCCAAATATAATTTTTAGTGTTTAAATTATATGTGTCTAACCCAAATACCTAGTAAACTAGCAACTCTAAAGAACCTATTTCTAGAGTTTTAACAAGGCAATTTTGAGGATTCTCAACCTAGGTTAGACAGAATTTTTTTTTAAATAATTAACTCATCAATAAGAAATAGGATAATACTAATTGATAAATAAAAATACAATGTAAATGGGTAGAAATCAGAGACAAATAACTGAAAAAATTGATAAAAACAAGCGAGAAAGGTACTTGGTGATCAAGAAGAGAACCACAGTAGCAGACTCCAACTAGTAAAGATTGGATTTAAGGAATTGGGGAATTTGGGGAATTGATCGGTTAAAAGAGAGGTAGGAAATGGGAAGTTTAAGTGGGAGGGAATGGGAGAAAGAGGGAAAGAAACAATTCACATGAAGGGGTGAGGGGTTTTATAGGTTGAAATTTTTTAAAAATTCCCAACGTGGTCAGGTCGGGTACGCTTATTAACGACGCGACTAGTCCCCAATGATGGTCCGTCGCAACTGTGACGGTCTGTCATTGGTTCAATCGCGTGTGCCCTATTTTTCAAAATAACTTAAAGACGTACCTAGCACGATGTCATGCGATGGTCCATCGTGTGCGTAACAGTCCGTCGATGTTTCCGTTAGTGACCGCTGCATAGTGATTTTTTGCAGAATTTCCTGGTGATGTGCCTGCAAATTTAAAACCCATTAGTAGAAAATACTACCATTTCTAGAAAGAAAAACTTTAAGTATTGGGTTTCCTCTCAACAAGCGCCTTATTTAACGTCGCGACACGAGTGAGGACACTTTATTACTCAACCTTCTTCAAGATGGTATGCCTCGATCACTTTTTTTGCCAATTCAGTATACCAAAAATAGAGTTTTATTTGTTATCCATTCATGTTAAACCTCACTCCCTCCTTGTTTTTTAACTCAACTGCTCCATGAGATAATAATTGGGAAATCAAGTAAGGGCCTGGCCATTTGGACTTGCGCTTGCCCGGAAGCCTACGCAACCTAGAATTTTCAAAGAGCACTAAATCCCTAACCATAAACTCTCATTTTTCACTTTTTAGGTCATAATCCTTCTTCAACTTTTATTTGTAGGATATAGAAAATATGATTGGAGCTAACCACTCTGCATCATAGACCTACAAATGTTGAATGTTGCTTCTTCATTGTTCAAGCGAAACTTCATCTTCCCCTTTTCCATATCAACTAACGCTCTACCCGTAGGAAGGAATGTCCTCCCAAGAATAATAGGCACATCAAAATCGACTTCACAAATAAGAATAACAAAATCTGATGGAAATATAAATTACTCCAATTTTACTAATACATCGTGGAGTATCTCTATAGGCCGTTTCCTGTTCGATCGGCCATTAGTAGCAGCATGGAAGTGGGTTTTGGGTCACCCAAACCCAACTTATTGTAAATCGATAGGGGTATGAGATTTATGCTTGCCCCAAGATTACATAATGCTTTCGCGAAATGTAATGACCCGATTATACAACGAATAGAGAACCCAACTAATGATGTTGGAGTCGTTCAACGAGGAAAATAGTTCAGACTTAACTTCAATCTATTACTACTCTTATTATGATCATTATTTCCTTAGAAAACCAAGACATTAAAAAAGTGGTTTTTATTTCTCAATGAATGAAAAAAAATAACTACCTAAATTAAAGTAGACAACTAACAAATTCAAATGTTGGAGTTTAATCAATTAATAAAAACAACATGGGTTTACGTGTTCCCTACAAGTTTCTAAGTTGATAATACTAACTATAACAATTTTTTCCTAGTAACCTGCATGTACAGTGATAAGTTATGTATTTCTAAATACTTGGTCTGGCTACGTGTGTTGCTATACTAACTGTTACCTTTACCTCATATTAAGCATTGTATTCGATATTTGACTGAGTTATTATCTCCTACCAATCAATATTAGCCTATTAGAAAGTACACACTAAATCGATGTTGACAATTTTTTTCCTATTATCTACCTCCTTTGTTCGGCAAGTACTAATCAAAGCGAGTTGTAACGTTGGCATCCGTTAAAAAGACTTCTAAGCGAAAGAATTATCAATACATGCAAGACACTTTTCTAGAATTGTTATTTTAGTTATATTTTTTCTTATTATTCACCCATGGTTCCCACACCGTAGTTATAGAGTTTAGTTACCCATAGTCATAATCACAATATTCATATATTTCATATCAGAATTCATGCACTTACTTCAATGAGAAAGAATAAAATCAAGAAATTTACTTGATTAATCGACATAATACAAACAAACATATCCGGACAAAAGTGTAACAATGTAGAGTGTAATAAACAAAATAACCTATCAACAAAGAATCTAACATAAAAGTGTCTAATAATCATGAGTCTAACCGTATGAGAGTCTTACCAAAAAAACATGGTTTTTCTAACTACTTGAAAAAATAAAAACCTAATAAAAGGATTCTAATTGCTGTAAATCTATCACAACGTGGCTGGATCGGCGGGCCTTACGACGGGTCGTTGTGGTTAAAACGTGCCTTCATGGACTCCGTCTTCCCATACCTTGCAAATTCTTCTGCTTCTCAATTCATTACCCTCGACGGCAGGTATGACGGATCATCACTGTAAAAACGGCCTGTCGAGGTTCTTCTTTTCATACCACTTGAACTCTTGGAATTTGGGTAATGGGACTACTTTTCGGATCATCACGACAAACCAGCAGGACAAACAATCATGACTACGACGGTCCGTCACGCACATCATAATTCCACACTTGGTCAGCCTTCTCCTATCTTCCTTCAGCAGCTTCACTACGATGCCATATACGGACCGTCATAAGAATGACTGACCGTCACAAAGTCCTTAGGTGGAACTTTCTGCATTTTTTGCTTAAAAACAGCCGCATTCATCTAGAGACTTATTTCCTGCAAATAAAGAGAAACTTACATAAAATTTAATACAAAAAGGCTTTTGGAAACACACTAAACATAAGGAAAAACATTAAAAATACCGTGAAACCATGGTATATCAACCTGCAATAAGGACACAAACCTAGAAACATATGTATCATAATATTTGAATAATAGATATGAGGAATCCATGTGTCAAGCTTAGGAACCATAGTACATGATCTATTAAAATGGACATGTAGATTAAGCATTGCCCATGAACATAATGAGGATCCATGGAAAAATAATTAAACAATCCAAATGAACCATCATGAATAGTTAGTTAGGAAAAAACAAGAAACATATGATCAAGCACATGTGGAGAAATGGCAAAGGATGGATCCACCCTAATCGAATTCGGTTAGGTTAGTTAGGGGGCAGACACACACAAGGGTTCCACTATGTGAGGCCTAGATCTCTAAAAAAATCTACACTCTAACTAAATAACCTAGGACAAACAAAAATAAATTGTCAAGGACAACCGACTACCTAAGACTTATTGGGTGATACTAACCTAGTGACTAGCTAAATAGACAACCTAGAACCTAACCTAGGATGTTCCATAAGGGTTAGTTATGGTCCCAGATACTTAGGTGTACTTTATTAATTAACCAATGTCCCTTAATTAAATAAATTAACGATTTAATAAATTAATAAAAATTTCTAAATTTAGCCGTGACACAAGCCAATTTCAGATTTATGGTTAAGTCAAGTGTTTTCCTATTTTTAGTCAATCTACGAGGGTATTTTTAGTAATAAAATAATTTATTTATTTAATTTACTTAATTATAATAAGATGAATGAGTCTATATCAGTTTTTAAGACATATACTAAAGTTTAAACACTAAAAAATTCACAACGCAGAACAGTATGCGGACAAAAGAAATATAGAAACGTTTCTTTTCAGTTATCTTAGGCTATTACAAAGTTTTCTTCTAGGTTTCTTGCAAGGTGATCTTCGTAGATTTAATTATGCATAAGGTATGCGTTATCTCTCATCGAATTCGTTCTCAAAAATACTTTTCAAACATTTTAATTCATGAATTTCGAAACTAGGGTTGTAAACCAATGTTATTGTTGAGCGTCCTTCTCCTTAGTTATCCTTGTTTTTGATTCTTTAACTATATAGATGTAATCTATAACATGTTGTAGGTATGTGGTGCTACCTAATTATTAAGTATAGGTTCTTGATTATTTAATTACTAATGAGGCATATATATAGTTGATTCATATGATTAGGGTTAGTTATATGAAATAAAGTATGATGTAATGCTTAATTATGTTCGAGAATATGAAGTTTGTTAAAAGTCTATTATGAAGTTATCTACTTTTAAAATCGACTTTCTGCCTATTTAGGGATCATTTCATTAAATTTATGGGATTAATTGATGTTGTTAGTGAATACAAAATTAATTTTTTTAAGCGAATGTTTTGTTTATGCCAATAAAATGCCTAAAAATGTCTTACACAAAAAGATGAATGAAATTGCATAAAAATATTCCCATCAAAGTATGAAGGGAAGATTGGCTAATGGTTAATGTGAACCCAATTAACCATTAGTAATGTGACTTTTAATTAATAACCAAGGGTATTCAAATCATTGGGACAAGTCCAAATATATCCTTTCCAAATGAAATAGGAACAAAGTAGCTACATGACCACGACCGCCTCTCAACACTACGACGGCCCATCGCGAGGTCCACGGCTCCCCATGGCGAGGTACACGATGGCTCGTCGTGACACGACGTTCCGTCGTGAGGTCCGTCGACCCAGTCAAAGAAAGAAACTTCAGGTGTGCATACCAACACAAGATACTACCTTTTCCACTATCTACAAATTTTGCATAGTAACTATACTTAGGAATAAGGGTAACATAATAGAAATGGTAAAATATGTAGTGCTTGATATTCTAAGGAAGGATATCATATCAAAGTGAGAGTCACAAACATAAGTAATGTTGTATTTCTTCGTAAATCTTAGAACTCGGCACAATACTAAGACATAAATGGATAAGATGTGAATAAAAGAAAAATACTTTTTGATGGAAAAATTAAAAACTTGTTATAGCTTCTGCTTAGAATCTGAGAATATATGTGTATGACGGAACCTCATAAGTTCCATTACCTTCGACTTACAGCAATGAACCTCACATGTATTACTGATGACCGCATTCGTGTTGTTCTCTCCGTTTGTACAGTGCCATTATTATTACTCTTATCGACATCTTCCTAAAAGCACTCATTCCAGACTTCCAGAAACGCTCTTTACGCTTGAGATTTACTTCCTCCATTAACGACCAATAACAATCTATGTATATACGCTGGAGTTACAGCAATGAATCCTACACGACAAAGAATCAACTGATGTAGGTAAGAACTAAGATCAGTACTCCCAAAAACAAAACATTAAGGTATGTGATCTAATTCACCTATGAGACCTCTTTCCTCAAAGGGTTCGTTCAAAAAAATTTCACAAGCTAACTTTTCATGTGGCCTTTTCTTAATAACGAAAATTAGGTTATGAATTGATTTTTTATGTTTTATATTTGAAATTATAAATATATTAACATATATTATAAATTATTTACGGTATATAATCATTATTTGGTATATTTTAGTTATGATGATCCTTAATCATTAAGCCTAGGTTTGATATTGATATAAATTAAGTTGAGATTTCTTCAATTGACTTTGTTATGGGTTGAATTTTTGTTATTTGATGCTGTTACATTAATAATTAACAAATAATAGTTAATTATAGTCTTTCATGCTAGTTAATCTATGATCTAGTATTCAATTGTAATGTAGTAATTCTCCTAGCCTCGGTATTATGATTATTATGGAATTATGATGTTGTACCTTTAAATTGGATTGAATTGAGGGTTTATGTTAAGACCTTGATGATGAAGTATGAAGGAGACTTCGTAAGTCTTATGATCTCTATCCTTTACTTCAAATTGTGGTTAATTATGATCAAGTCATGATTTTATATTGGAGTAAGCCTTGTATTAGGACTAATAGGATGGTATATTTTGAATTGAAATGTCTTTATTATGTTGTGATTTTAATTAAAGTTTATGTTCTATAAGGATGGTGATGACTATGAATGTGCCTTATAATGATATGAACTGCTAATGTGTTAACCCCACTTATATGCATTGTAATGAAAGGATTTGTACTCATGCAATTGTTATTGAGCTAGGGATGATGATGATTATACAAGTGGTACAAATTATGACCTAAACTAAGTTATGATTGATTATTAAAGTCGTAATGACATTTCAATATAGGGACATAGCTTAGCACCGAGTGAACTTGACAATGGGGATGATGACTTCCCATAGAGGAAGTTTCACGCTATAGTTCTACACGTGGTCTTGACTAACCACAAAGGGATACTCATCCAATGGATTCCCATGATAGAGGCCCCAATCGCCAAATGGTATGTAGAGGGATTATACCTATATCGTAATTCTTGAACTATGTTTCCCCATAGGAAGTCTAGCTAGTAAATCCACCTAGAAAGCTACGTTTATGTTTTGTTTTTCTTTGGCCGGTAGACCACCTTCAATCAATGTAAGATTTTACAACCCCAAATTCCACACTAGCTCATGTGGTCTATGTCTGTTAGAGAATGGTGTTCCCAAAAAGGTAAAATGAATTAAAGTATTAAACTCTAACTAGGATAACCTAACGGTTCTAGCTTTATCTAGGTAGGGGTATGAGAGTCTACCCAAGCATTGCACTATTTAGCCTTTAGGGAATTCTCAGGAGGATGTTCAAATTAATGTTTATGCTTATAGTTATACAGTATATGTATATGATAAACTTGCACATCTTTGATAGTATATGCTTATTAGTTCACATATGAGCATGTGTTGGTATATATTGTTAAAATAAGATTAAATGTATATCCAAATGTCATTTTATGTGAAGTAGGATGTTAGTCCTTATTCGTGTTGGGTTACATGATTGAGTAAGATTATGGGGTGTTTCTTGGTCATAAGACTTGTTGACTTGATAGGAGTTCATGGGTAACTGATTCACTTTGTTATTATTAAGTTGACTCATATTCATGCTTATTATATATATGACTTGATGATGGAGTTACTTGAGTATATTAAGTGAACTTGACATTATAGTATTGTGTTGAACATGCGTATGACCTAATAAATTTTAAATATTGATTGGTATGGTCTTGTTGAATATGCATGAAATTTTAAAAGGAAAAATTTACACTTATTGAAATGTCCTTTTCTGAGCCTTTTTTGTAAGTATATTTGCATATATTGTCATAAATAGAATAAGTGGCGTACTAACCCCATTTCTTTCTTTTTCCTAAAAATTTTAGGTTCCGATAGTTGAAGTCTCATTCCAGACAACTTAAAGAAAACTTTGATATTCTGTACAATCGGAGTGGGTAGGTGCTCACCTTGTGCGGGTGATGCCAATATCTAGATCATGGAGTTGCCTTGTTATTCTAAGACATATGATTAATCTATTTTCATTTGATTAATATTTTTGTAAGCCAATATATGTCTTCTTTACATTGATGTAGGGACATGCCCAAATTTCTATGATCATTTAGATGGTATGAGATGAGACAATCTTTAAGACTAGAAGGCAATGTAAACTTCCTATACGAAGAGTCTATGTTTACTGAATATGCCAATATAAAGTATGTGAATAGTATAAATTCATTTTTATCAATGTTTTATGAAGATTTCACCAAAAGGCATGAAGTATGATTTCATGAAAAATGTCCCTTTTAAATAGTCTTGGTAAGGATTTATCTATGCCCTTCTAGCCTATATATTGAATGTTGTAATGTACATGACGTGATCTTAATTCTAGGGTAGATAACCCATGAGTTAGACTTGATTATTATGTCTTTAGATACTGCCTTATATTCATACTACTGATATGTATTATTGAGAGTCCATACAAGTGAAATTGGTTAATGGTCTATGTCCGTCTACTTTCAAGTATATTGGTGATGTATTGTACTATTTTGTAAGCTTGGTCTTGTAGGAGGTTATGCATAAATTCATATATGATCATTTCAATTGTTGATGAAGGAGTATTATTGTTAAATAATGATCAAAGAATAAAGGATTGGTTAGAATTGCTCTACTTCTCTACTTCTCTATAGTATCGTTCTTAGAATTGGCCTTGTATGACATTGTGTGGTATTATACACATATGGTGGTGGTGTTTACATTATTGCAAACATATATATATATATATATATTTGTGTGTGTGTGTGTATGTGTGTGTGATGTGACAAGGCCATGAAGGCAATTACACAATGAATGTGTGTTGGTGATGAATCATCCTATGTGAACCCTATGCCTAGTTTCCTATTTTAGATATGATATAGGTTTTATGTCTAATGTCATGCGTAGGTAAATGGTTATGTCATGTATATGTCTACTTGCTGCCTATGATGATGTCCTATAATGTTATATGTTATGTAAACCTAATATACATACATAGTGACTAGACCATACTATAAAGATGTTTTAAGTGTAGAACAAATGTGTCTTGTGCAATGATATCTATGATATGATGTTGTGTGATGTATCATTAACTATAATGAATTCATAGGGTTACAAGTATGGGAAAGAGTTTGGAACCTTGTCTACGCATTGCACATTTGTGCCATTAGAGGATAGTTCCTAGGTTCGTCTTACAAGTACATGCATCGGATTGTATGAACATAGAATATGACCTACATTCTATGATGTTAAATATATGATATGACGAAATATGAAATTTCATTGTGTCTTGGTATGTTTAGATGAAAGGATTGATCATATATTTATATCAAAAAACTGATGAATTGATATATGAACATGTCTGATATTTATATGTTACGTGAAAGGTTTGCTCACATTTAATTATACACACAAACAAGTATGTAGATCTAGTAAATACAGGGGGTTTTAATTATGTGCTAAAGTCTATATAACACTAGATAGGTCCTCACATATGCTATGTCAATGTGAAAGGGTTTCTAGGATAAATTAGGTTGATGAGCTCTCATCTATGACCTATGAACTAAGCATATGAGGAGAGTGACTCTCCTAAGAATAATTTTATTAAGGTTAATTAATGTTGTTTAAATGAAAGGTAACATAGCTTAGCACCGAGTAAATTAACTTGAATATGGGGGTGTCCCTTCTCCTTGTAGGAAGGTAGGTGACCGTAATCCTCATTAGTTGGATTACCACAATGCCTTAATAGTCATAAATATGGTTTACATAAGTGAATAACTCAAATTCCCCATTTTGCATAAAGAGGATTTCATGTGTACGTCCATATTCCATAAATATGCTTGCCACATATTATCTAGCAAGTAATTTCACTAGTATGCTTACATGTGTTAATGTTATACCTTTGCTAGTTAAGAACACCTTCCATTTGTTGAAGGCTCTACAACTCCAAAATCCATGTTTATCACCCATGGTCTTAGTGTTGGTTAAGGTTATAGTTTCTCGAATGTAAAATGGACGATGAAAGTAAACAAAAATAAAGTGACCCTATGTACTACAATCTATGGAAAGGTAATTAAGATAGGTGGAAGTAATGAACCCATCTATGCATTTCACAAGTAGCTCTCTAAGCGAGTCCTAGCAAGGTCGTCAAATATATGTGCATATGTTTATGGCTCTCTTGCATGTCATTGTGTTAGTATCTTCATGATGTGATTATATGCATGATATGAACTTGTTATATAACTATGTGACTAAGATCCTACATGATGAGTATGTAGTTGACTGTAGTATTATGTTTATGTATAATGTGTTAAGGCTTCTCATGATAGGTTTACTAATTATTTGTGATGTTGTTGTCTTCATATGTACGTTGCACTAGTAGGCTCACTGTGGGATTGCGAGTAAGGTTTCCTAATTTTCTATATAAAATGAAAGTTGTATATGTCCAAAGTGAATTGAAGTTCACTGTATTGCTTTATAGTTTTAAATTAAATATGTATTATTGTGTGCTATACTTCTATGATGGTTTATGTTAGCTTGCTTAGGTTATATGTATGGTTTCTGTGTGGCCTAAAGATGATTCATTGCGCCAAGTATCACTCTAGGGTTAATTTGGAGGCTAACGAGTTATAGAAAAGAGGTTTACCGTAAAGGAAATATGCTTACCGTAAAGGGAAAATAGTTTACTGTAATGTGACATCAAATGTTCCTTAAATGCATTGTATGCTTTTATATGATATTCGACTATTGAATATGCCTATATGAAGTATGTGAATAGTATAACTCCGTTTTTCTCTATCATCTTACAAAAACTGTCGGTTATGGATGCTTAAAGGATATATTTAGATGGTGAGGAGCTTTATATGTGAATTCCCAAGCTCAAGGAAAGGAATCCTTAAGTTCAAGGATCTTCTACTTATGATTTATAATAAAGTTTATAAATAGTATACTTATGATTATTTTGTATGGGTCGTGTCCCTATATACTCTAATGGTGTTGAGTCAATGATGGCAAAGACACTTAAGGTCGAAATATGTATCATGACTTATATTTTATATATATGAAGTGATGTTTCTAGCATATGATATGCTATTCCTTGTATAGTCGGGTCATTACATTTTGCGAAAGCATTATGTGATCTGGGGGCAAGCATAAATCTCATGCCCCTGTCGATTTACAAGAAGTTGGGTTTTGGTGACCCAAAATACACTGCGATGCGGCTACTGATGGCTAATCGAACACTGAAAAGGCCTATAGGGATACTCCATGATGTGCTAGTAAAAGTGGAGTCATTCACATTTCCTGCAAATTTTACTATTCTTGATTGTGAAGTCGATTTTCAAGTGCCTATTATTCTTGGGAGGCCATTCCTTGCTACAGGTAGAGCCTTAGTTGATATGAAAAAAGGGGCAGATGAAATTTCGGTTGAACAATGAAGAAGCGACCTTCAACGTTTGTAGGACTATGAGGCAGAGTGGTGAGATCCAATCGATATCCGCCATATCCCACAAAGAAAATATGAAGAAGGAGAATGAACAAAAAAGTGCAAAACAAGAGTTTATGGATGGGGATTTGGTGCTTTTAAATAGTTCTGGGTCGCCTAGTCTTTCGGGCAAGCTCATGTCCAAACGGACTGGCCCTTACTTGATTACCCATGTATTTCCACATTGAGCAGTTGAGTTAAAAGCCAAGGAGGGAGTGCGGTTTAAGGTGAATAGAGAACGAATAAAACTCTATTTTAGGCATAAAGAATAGGGAAATGAAGTGATAGAGGCATACCACCTTGATGAAGTCTGAGTAATCAAGTGTCCCAAGTCGTGCCGCAACATTAAATCAGGCACTTGTTGGGAGACAACCCAATACTTATAGTGTTTTTAGTAACGGTGGGATTTTCTACTAATGGGTTTTAAATTTGCAGGCACATCACCAGGAAATTCTGTAGTAAATTTCTCTGCAGTAGTCACTAACGGATACAGCGACGGACCATCACATGAATCCATCGTGCCAGCTACGTCTTTATGTTATTTTCAAACTAGGTCAAACACGACGGAACCAACGACGGATCATCACAACTGAGACGGACCGTCGTCGGGGAATTATCACATCATTAATGAGGCGTACCCGACCCGATCCGGCTAGAATTTTTTTATTTTTTTTTACAAAATCTAACCGTTTAAGATCCCAACCCCTCATTTCACCCCCATTCCTTCACTACTCCCCCTATTTTCCTCCCTTTTCAACATCCAAAATCTCTCCCTCAATCAAAGGATCATTGTTCCCCCAAAATTCAACAAAGCCCTAAAGTTATCATCTACTAGTCAGAGTTGCTGTTGTGGGTGTCTCCTTGATCACCAAGTACTTTTCCATCTTGTTTTTATCCAATTCTCTGGTATATGTCTCTAATTTCTACTCATTTATATTGCATTTTTGTTTATCAATTAGTTTTGGCATAGTTCTTATTGATATGTTCATTTCTTTTATATAAAATTATGTGTAACCTAGGTTAAAAATCTTCGAAATTGACGTGTTTACAGCCGTAGACATAGTTTCTTTTGCATTACTAGTTTACTAGGTATTTTGGGTTCGACAAATGTAGGTCAAAAACACTACAAATTCGAGTTGGGTCATTGGGTATGAATTGGGTACCCCCAGTTCTGTCACTGATCTACAGAACGTGACCCCGATGACGGACCGTCGTACCCAAGACGGACCATCTTAGGGTCAGTTCGAAAAGCCGTAACACCCCAGTGTCTAGTTTTATGCAAGTGTCCTCAAAAGGACATCTGCAACGGATTGTCATACCCACGACGGTCCGTCCTGCACAACCGTTCTGCTTGTCAGAGACCCTATTCTTGAGGGTCTCTCACTTTTTGTAAGTGTCCTCAAACGGACTCCTACGATGGACCGTCATACCGACGGCGATCCATCCTGCATGACCGTTATGATGGACAGAGACTCTCTTTCGGGGTTCTCCATATACAGAAAGTCCAAGTAAGACAACGACGGACCCCATAACGGTCTGTCATAGTCAAGACGGGCTGTCACCTGTCCCGTTGTGTGTCACTTTTACTATAGAAATGTCATTTTATTTTAATTTTTTTATATTATTGGGTGGTTTTTCTTGTCTTGTTTGGTACTTCTCGTACTAATATTGATCCTTTAAAGGTACTATCTACTATTGCACCAAAATAAGATTGAGTCTATGCACGCGGGCGATTGAAGTATGTCGCCCCGTCTTCCCGCCTGGTCATTGGCTTTGATGATGAGCGTGACACCGAGGACGTGCCCCCAAGCACTTCCACCACTTCCCGTGCTTCACGTGCTGCAAGAGCCACACCCAAAAAGGTAGTATCCGACATAGTTACTGCCTCCTAGTCTGATGAGGAGCGCACGCTGACCGGCACACCATTGGGGTCAGCCACCAATGAAGAAAGAGCGTTTGGCTCCTTAGGAGTTTCGTGGTCTGACAAAGCCTCCGAATATGATGAGGTTCCCGCATCCACCACCACTGCAGCGTCGGCCTCGTCTGATGAGGCTGAGAGTTTGGAATCCGCACCAGGTTCACCAGCTCATGCCCTCACCCAGGCTACTGACCAGCCCAACTGGTGGTTTGTCGATGGGCAATGTCAAGTCTAATCCGACGTAAAGTTCATGAATGACAAAGGATTTATGTCTCAAACACTCACATTGGAGCGGTGGGTCCTTACAGGTAGTCTCCCGACGATGCCTGAGATCAACAATCTCTTCACCAGGCATCACCTAGAGTGGACAGCACGTCCGTTGGGACGTCATAGTGAAGAACATGTCTGAGAGTTCTATGCATCCTACGTAGCGACTCTCCGATCACAGATTGATAGGCGGGCTGCCCCTTCCAAACATGCACAACTAGAGAAGGTCCGAGTACGGGGCATTCAGCTCGATATCTCCCTGCCTGCCATACGCCGATTCCTATACGGTGAGGGTGTTGATGCTACTCAAACCCCTGGCACTGCCGAGTTTGACTACCGATGGCAGCTTGGTAATGATGGCCAATTCCTTCTCGAGCCATCGCTGAGAGAGACCACAAAGTGGTGGATGGACATGGACTTGTCAGTTAATGGAGAGGGTGCCGAATGGGAGACTGAGCCGAAGGGGGCCATCAAGATGGCCAACCTGACATTCACGGTAATGTTTTTGTGGTTGATTGTCCGCCACTGCTTTTCCCCCACAGCCGCTGATAATATCATTACATGGGATCGATAAGTATGGATGGCAGCGATGATAGCTGGGTTCGAGTTGGATTTTACGTGGCTTCTATAGGCAGTCATAAACAAGAAGGCTTTGAAGGTCACAACTATTTACCTTTTCCCTTGCATGATGTTTTCTCCTTGTAGGTCCGCAGGTGTGCCTATATCGCACGTTGATCAGCTCAAGACACCTCTGGTGCTGTTGATGTCGGCCTTATCAGAGATGAGGCTAATGAGTTGGCTCAGCGCAGAGGGCCCCGTCAAGAGCTGCCCCCACTTGCTGATTATCTCGCTGATACGGTAGCCCAGGTCCGCATGGCTACACAGGTGGCGTCCAGTGACACTTCCCCGGTCGATTCTATCCAGGGTAGTAGCACTGCCCCGAGCTCATCTCTCACATCCCCTTTACCCGTTGTGGTCCCGCTTGCTAGTGTCCAAAAATTAGAGGCGCAAATGGATAAAGTTCTGCATCAGAACCAGCTGTGGATGTAGAGGTCCATTACCGAGGAAGAAGAGCGGAAGATCGCTGAGGATCACCAGCGCTTGGATGCTTTTGAGTTGCGGGTGCTAGCCCGGCCAACTCCTCTGATGGATGTGTAGACCCTTTAGGCTGCGGTCGACAGTCTTCGTGTAGATATTTACACGATCTTAGAGGCAAGGGTGCTTGAGTCTGAGGCCCCTTCTATCGAGCATGATGAAGACACAATGTTCGCGGCCCTATTCTCAACCTCAGAGATTCCACCACCTCCCCCTCAAGAGCATAAAAAGAGGCATAGGGGTCGAGCGGAGGATGAGGCACCAGCACGGAAGAAGGAGCGCCGCTAGATGGAGGCTGTGAGGAGAGCCTCGCTTGCTGAGGAGGAGGCGCACGAGATGAGAGAAGGAGAGTTAGCGGCTAGGGCGTCTAGCTCCAGAACTGTGGAGATAGTGGCAGCCACTGCTGATAGTGTTGTTGTTGTTGAGGACACCACTGAGGACGTCCAGACTACAGAGGAAGTGGGTTTCGGTGAACCAAACCCACAAGCTTGCTGATCATCGGCGCTTTGCGCAACAGGTTTGCATCACCTACCACCACTCTAGTATTTCAATTTTTTATGCATTGGGGAATATTGCATGTTTTTTTTGTTGGGAAAGGGTAAATGGAAAGTGAATGCTAGGGTGAAGTATGAGTACCCAATTCACTGTTCTCTTTTGGGGTTTTCCTGCCTTTGTTCTTATTCCCCAAGAGACTAATTACTTTTTCTGTTGAACCGACATGTCTATATCTTGTGTACATAGTTTAATTCTGGAGCATGATGGCTAAAATGATATCCTGATAAAATGGAAAATGATGCATGACTAGGCATAGAAATTGATAAATGTGTGGCTCTAAGCATGACATAGAGGTACACCACTGCATTACCCTAAGTCTACAATTCAACTTTGTGTCGGCTAATCTGGTAGAGTGATGAGATGTCAAGTGAGTGTGAGGAAGATTTGAATAGTCCACTATTTTTACTGAGCTAGAACTTTCTTGGTTAATCCTGCTAAAAGTAAGTTGCAATAGACAATTAGGAAAGGATCATAGGCCATTATTCAATATAGCCCATTTTTAGATTAAATAAAAGAAAACCAAATGAAATTTATCCCTCTTTGATCCAAATGATCTAAGCTTAAATTGGACCTTTCTTTTTCACCCCAACTGATCTTTTCTTGGAATAATGTCTCGTCACTGGTCCCTCCTTGTACATGTGCACCTCAACTTATGCCAATAGCATAAGTTAAGGGTGGCTAAAGCAGTAAACAACCTTCGTTATGGCCCTGACCCAACTTTGGGTATTGTGTACTTTGACTCATGGCAAAGCCATGAGTTGAAGGTGTCTATTATGAGGAATGCTTTGGAAAGTGGGGTTGAAAGAACAAAGAGAGAGAAAGAACAAAAGTAAAGTGACTCAAAATTAGTTGAAAGAAAAAGAAAAATATTGAAGAAATACAAGCATGAAAAGAAGAAAGTCACTTACACAAATGAAGAAAGAAGAGAAAATAGCAAGGTGAAAGAATACGAGAAACTGGGCTAGATAAAATTATAGAAAATGGTATGTTTGGCCGACCCTGAGCCTATGTTACAAGCTAGGAAAGTCCTATCGTTATTCTAAGGGTTGTATAGCGAACTTAAAGTAGTGAAAATAAGGGCAATCTTAAGGCAATAGGTATGAATGAGTGTTAATTTGTTCTGAGAGTGAGTGTTGAAAAGTAATCCTTATACTCAAACTTAAATCATTGTGTCAAAATGAGAATTTTGTTTCGAAGTGAGGACACTAGTTGCATTACAGGAAATATTAGTACCTCGATGTGAAATTTAAGAGGACATGTGTTAGTTCATGGTAATTCTGTGTCATGGTCTGATTCCACATAATTTAATCCTAATAGTGATAGCATGCATAAATATGATGAGGTTAATAGGGATTGATAGCCCAATGATAGCAAAGGATAAAATATGGATGCTATTGTACAAATATTGTG
Source organism: Solanum lycopersicum (assembly GCF_036512215.1). Taxonomy (NCBI): domain Eukaryota; kingdom Viridiplantae; phylum Streptophyta; class Magnoliopsida; order Solanales; family Solanaceae; genus Solanum; species Solanum lycopersicum. The sequence goes on from NC_090806.1 coordinate 27,618,200, forward strand.
TATTCAGACATAGTGTGTCGCTTGAGGATAAACAACGAATTTAAGTTGAGGGTGTTTATATAAAACGGTTTCACAATATTATTAATTCTTTTTCCTTATGTTTAGTGTGTCCAAAAGATTTTTTGTGCTAATTTTTATATTATTTTCTCCTTATTTGCAGGAAATCTGTCCATAGATAAATGCGGAGGTTTTTGAGTGAACAAATGTAGAAGAGACCACCTACGAAGGTTGTGACGGTCCGTAGGTTGCAGTGTGGTGCAGCAGCTAAAGGAAGATGGGGAAGTTTGACCATGTTTGAGGTTACGGAGTCCTTAATGGTCCATCGTGTATATGACGGTCCATCCTGCAGGTTCCTCACGAAGTTCAGAGAAGTAGTCCCAGTACCCATATTCCAAGAGTTTAAGTGTTTTGAAACGAAGACTCTGGACGGACCATTGTGTGTGTCACGGTCCGTCATTCTTGCCGTCGAGGGTAATGAAGAGAGCAGCATAAAAAATTTCACAAGTATGGGACGACGGAGTCCATGACGGTCCGTCGTGACCACGACGATCCGTCGCGAGGTCCGTCGACCAAGCCGCGTTTTGACAGATTTCTAGGAATAGAATCCCTGTTTAATTAGGTTTTTATTTTTTATAAATAGTTCGAAAAATAACGTTTTTGAGGTTAGACTCTTGACCATTGTTAGACATTTGAATATTGTGAGACTCTTGATTATTATGTAGACTCCTTGAGAGATTATGGATTATCTTAAGACTTTAATCATTGATTGTTGTTGACCTAAACTGATTAATCAAGCAAACTTTTGGATTTTACTCTTTCTCATTTAAGTAAGTACATGAATTGTTATATCATATATTTGAATATTGTGCTTATGACTATGGGTAACTAAAATCCATAACTAGGGTTGTGGGAACCATAGGCAAATAATGAGGTAAAACCTAACTAAAATAACAAGTATAGAATAGTGTCTTGCATTTATTAATAGTTCTTTCACTTAGAAGTCTTTTTAACGGATGAACAACGTTAGAACTCGCCTTAATGCTACTTTTCGTACCAAGAAGGCAGATAATAGGAAAAGAATTATCAACATAGACTTTGTGAACACTATCTAATAGGTTAGTATTGATTGGTAAGAGGTAATAACTAAGTTAAATATCGAATACGATGCTTAATATGAGGTAAAGACAAGGGTTATGATCGCAACGCACGTAGCCGGACCAAGGAGCGGAGTTACATTTTCTAGATGACGGACCAAGGATTTAGAAATACATAACTTATCACTTTGCATGCAAGATACTAGGAAAGAATTGTTATCATTAGACTTATAAAGTTATGAACCTGTGGGGAACATCTAAACCCTAGTTACTTTTATTAATTGATTAAACTCCAACAATCGAAGCTGTTAGTTGTCTCCTTTTATTTCGCTAGTTATATTAATTTATTTAGGAATAGAAACCCCCCTTTTTATCATATTTGCTTTCCAAGAATGTAATTGACTGAACATTAGTACTAATAAATTGTCATTAAGTCTAAACTATTTTCCTCGTGGGAACGATCCAAATCTTACTAGTTGGGTTATTTACATGACACGACCGCTTTACTTCTTATTTGAGAAGTAAGTTTAAGCGTATGAAGTAGAACACAGATTCCATGTACATCACATTGTCTAATGTCGGTTATTTCACTTCTTTCACTAATGTAAAAGTAAATGAACAAGTAATTTGTATGAACTCATACTAGGTCTTTTCTTAAGGATCTACATGTTGTGAGGGAGGGTATAAGACTTCTCTTAAACATTGCACTTGTTGGATCCTAAGGGATGGTTCTATTAGTGTTCTTTTATGATTATGATTATAATTATGGTTACCAGCTATCTGTAGTAATTATGAATAAAGCTTGTCATGATGTTATATGAAAATATGTTATATTTATGAAATGGGTTGCTTAATGTGATACTTAGATTTTTATAGTGGTATTGGAATCTATCCTTAGTATTGCACAAGTATTGATTAGGTTTTCAACAAGTTGGGTTGATATTATATTTAATTGTTTTATTGTGCTTATTATATGTTTTTGTTGAATTAATTCAATAGAAATAGTGATTTTGACTAAACATGTCATCTTCTCATGCATTGATAATTGTTTGGTGCATAGAAGTCATACATTATAAGTGTGATGTACTAACCCATATTTCTCCCTTTTTCCCAAACATGTAAGTCATGTCGTTGAAGAGTTTGTCTCAATTTAGAAGGAAGAGTTGGATATTTTCCCAAGTCATTGGTTAGTCCTCATGTTAAGGGATGTTTCCATGTTCCACCCTAATTATGATGTTGCTTTTGTGTAGAGAAGTTTATTCATACTTTTATAGTTTGAGACCATCGATGTAAGATTATAATGGCATATTGAAATTTTTATTGTTTATGTACAAATAATATACTCTTTTAGATGATTTATATGTGAGACAAGACTTTAGATTCATTTATGATTTGAATATACTAAAATAGAAGTCTATGTAAACTTCATATGTAAGGAGTCTATGTCACCTTCATATACTATGTACGATAAGTCTAAGTATACATATATATGTAAACGTTTTATATTTTCTAAACTTTTTACCTATGATGTGCTATGATCAATGCTAGGGCTACTGTAGTCCTGTCCGAGAACGACGGCACCGGTAAGGACTAGGTATTTTGTGTCCTTATCCTTATCTGAAGGAGAATATTTGTATTATCATTTTTTAATAAAAGACTCCAACATAAACAAAGATAAGGATATCTCACTCTACACACCCTTTTTAATTACCATACTACCCTTGATAGGAAAATCCAATATAAGGTCAACATGACATCCTATAAGAATCTAAATCAAGGGCCGTCAACCTAACCAACACAATTCTCACACAAATCATCAATTAACTATACCTTTTGAAACAATGACATCAATCAATCCTATCTCATGAAAACAAAAGACACTCAAGGCCTCATCATCTAAGCCACAACATCTCCAACTAGAAAAAACTCAAACTAGCTCTTTTAAACATTACCACTTCTATATCCCGTCAATCAACATCAAACCTTATCACTCATAACACCTATTCATTTTTATCACCACATGTTATCATCTATTTCAATCAACCTCAAATAAAATGTATCCAAGCCGAATTTTACCATCCAATACTCATTATCATAGGTTAACTAATCAAACCTAAGGTCATCATCACAACGTTCTATGTCCCATATAGCAAGCCACACATAACGTTTCCTCTCCTTAAATCTTTTAAGAAAACCTTTACAAGGGAAAATCTGGCTCAAAGGACCATGACAAAAGGAACAAAGAAAAAACATCATAGAACAAAAGTATTAGGAAGGAATAAAAGAATGAAGAAGTGAAACTTTCATAGAACCCAATAGCCTCCGATTCATATTGTGCCTGCACTTCACACTATAAATAAAATTCTACTAAATGTAGTTTTGAAAAAACCTATGAACATAACGGAAACATTATGATCTAATAAAAACTTTGTCAAAACAAGGAAGTACCCCTTATCTATAACTTGTGTATTCAACCTCTCAAAGGTGTTATACAGGCCACATGGATGTTTCATTGCACACAATACTTTGAAATATGTATGAATTTTAAATTTTCTTCACACGCGCAGAATCCTATCATTAATAACATAGCAGAAAACTTTATAAGTATCTAACGTTACAACATGTGTGTATCATATAGTATCTACTACTTTAGAGTACAAATTGGGGACTAAGACCATACATGACTTCAAATAAATACGAAAAGACCATAACAGAACATGTGAGTATTGTATTCAAATATATGAGGATTCCAAAAAACTCTATCCTCAATCCTTAGAAACCTATCGATCATCAATAGCAAACTTAAGAAAGGAAATACAAGTGTCGAGGAATACTCTTTGAATTTATCAATTTTATCTACATATGCCCCATCAATTTTTTTAATCCGAGAGATGAGATGAGTTGTTTTGTGATGGTTGTCGCTGATATTGTGAAGGAAGAATGTCGTTCGATGATGTTATATAATAATATGACCCTAGCTTGACCAAGATAAATCTAAGTTGACGAAGAGGGATCAAACTCAAGAAGAACTCTAAGGTTAAATGGTACAAAGGAGGTGGTTTTCAAAATAGGTACACTAGGTGAGATATTTACCTACCATTGATTCAATAGTAAGATAGGTTAAACAAGTTGCTCCTAATGTTAAAAGAGATGATGCTCCAAATAAGAGGCGTTTCTATGCACTCTACACTAAAGGATCAAAGCCTTATGAGGATAATGATGATAATATTGGTAAGTTCTTGTGTTCCTTTAGTTTTATGAGTTCTTTCTAAGTGTGGGAGTATGGTGAGTGTGAGTTGCATTGAAGGTTTCATCATTTCTAATCAACTAAATCTTGAGAATAGAAAGTCATAGAAGTATGTTGCATGATTCGTTGTGTTTAGGGGTATTGTTTAAATAGAATTTCATTAATTCCTTGCATTTTGCATTTTATGAAGTTATGATTATTTTTTAGATGTTTTTATGTTTTTCTACATTGTATATTAGCATGATTCCATCATAAATTGCCTTAAAGATGCATTTTTTGAAAATTTTCCTAGTTGACTGAAAAATATGCCTACTCACTATAAAAGTTTCTGAAAAAACTAATAATTCATTCTTTGATCTTAAATTGTTGTAATTTGTTTTATAACATATTAATATGAGTATGATATTGAATTTCAAATGAGTTTTTGCTATTTGGTATGAAGCATGCGATTTTTATAACATAATGAGTTATGGAATGTCTTGTAGTTTCTTGTTGTGTTCTGATACTATAGGTAATGTGAAATTGATGTTTTATTATGTTTTTGAATTGTATAAGGTTATATATTGTATGTTCATGAGTTTTTAATGGAATATCTATTCTAGGATATGTTCGAAGAGTGGTCAGTGTCTTTTGAGGATGAATAACTTTGGTGAACTAGATCCTTTCATGGTATTAATGATGGAATAAGGTCTTTTTGTGGTCTAAAATGTTTTATTGCGGCAGTGTGTAAGATTTAAGGTGAATAGGAATGCAAACGACAAGGGACGACTAATACGTTCAACAACTAAGTAACCCATGTGCCTCATATGTGGTTTTAAGTGTTTATATTTGATTTATGAGTTTATAGGATCCATAAAGGAGTTATTATAGTGTATATAGAAAGTATGTAAAGTTTTATGAAGTTTGGACGTCAAACGTTCAAGAATGTCTATGACGTTCGAAAGGTTTTCCTTAAAACAACCTTCTGTATCTATGTATGTTTTGTCGAGTTTTACATGTTCGTTTTGGTTGAAATACATGTGGGAGTTTATAAACTCATATACTAGAAGTTTTAGATTTTAAACATCAGTAAAACATTAAACGGACCATCTAGGTGTCCTTGAGGAAGGACCCAAGTTGTTGGCCAAGACAACCTACAAACGTATGGCAATCGACGCCATATGGGTTAGTCGAAGCCCCGTTGGTGGTTTCTCATCGATTGACACATACTCTTGGGAGAGAATATACCAAATATAAGCCCCATTCCTATATGATGTACCATAAAGACGGTTCGTTTTTCAAAGGACAACTCATTGATGGTCCTTCGTGTGTGAGGACTGTATCTTGCGCAGTCACTGTTATGTTTCAGTGGTGAAGCTTTAAATTCAACCACATACAAATAAAAGAATGATCTGTTCATAAAGGGTATTTTAGGTACTTTAAATATGTTTATAAGCCTAAAACACTTAGAAGATTTCATTTGTCAAAAACAAAACCCAAATTTCCTTAGAAATTCTTTAGACCTCCAATTGGGCCAAAACTCATGAAAGAGATAGGATAGGGGAATTGACTGGAGATTATTCATACAATTAAAGAATTAGTTTCATTTAGTTATGTTTTTGATCCTTGAAACTGTATTCATCAAGGATCCCATCATTCAAAGATGTTTTCTAATGTTTTCAAAGACCAATTGTCCAATTTTAGGATCTAGGCATAGGTACTTGCATAAAAGTTTTTTAATCATTGTATATTGATCAAATTATTAATTTTATTATTTTGATTTATTTAACCTTTAAACCCATATAATTGATAAACCCTAGTTTTGACTACTATATGGGTTATGTAATTTGGACTTGATGTTTACGAATTCTAGTGTAGTTTTCTATGTGCTATTGAATGATGTGATAATTTTATTGAATTGATATCTAGATTTTCATAGAGTGATGGATACTCATTGAATTTACCTACTTTCATTATGTATGATATTTTATATATTGAATTATTGGTAATGTTCATGGGTAAGGGTCTTAGCTTATTGAATTAGGTAATTTAGCATGGATTGAAGTGTTGAGGATGAAGTGGTTATACGCTTCCCTTATTAAATTTATTTTATGTTAGTTAGACTTCTATTACGTTTTGATAGGTATGTCCCACTTATGGTCGCAGTGTTATGTTCCTTTATTGTAATTGATGTAGCCTTGTCCGCGTTATATTAAGTAATATAATGATCATGAACTTGTCAGCACTACTTTATGTATTATTTGTGTATTTTATTTGTGCAAAGTATTAACATATATATGCACATGTGAAGTAATTTGAAAGTAGATATTCTTATTATGTATGTTAGGAGATCATGTAGACTATGACTATGTGCTTATATGTATAGTTTATAGGTTAATGCAAGGTTATTCCAACTTGACTACATGAGTCTATGAAGGATATATTGATGATGATATGGTAGTATATAGTATTACATAAATATTATAATGATTATTTCAAGGTACTTCTTAAATGACATGCAATAAGTGTTAAGATGAAGTATGTTGTGTCTTGTCTTGGTTGACTTATGTCCCTTAATTGATGCATGTAGGAATATGAATATGACATATCTTTGCTTAGGATGGTAAAGACTCTTAGTCTTGTATGTATGAATGATATGAGACCTTAAATGATGTTCAGAGGGTCCTTAATGTGAAACCTTTAACATAGTAGTAAGGTTATGAATGTTTAATTCGAAAGCCTTAATGTTATCCTTTAAGAAAAGAAATGATAGACCTAAGATTAATTGGCTTGAATAACATCACATTAAACCTTAGGAAAGTCATTATAAGATTTTTGTCGCCATTGTAAGGCAACCCTAGTGGACCTTTCATTGGTAGGGTAGATTTGATTGGGTTATGATATTCATATGGAAACCGTTTATATGAACCTTCAATTTAAATTACTCTACGAGAACAAATGCTAGGAACAAGTGAGTATATTGTAAGGGAAGTTTTTCTATTTAAAGAATGAAATATGTCCAAGTTCTACCATTGAAAAGTAGAACACCCTCATGGTGTAAGGTAGAATTCTGGATTCAATGCTTTGCTATCACGGTCTATGTAGTACTTCCTATTCTTATCATATTGCATATGTATTAGCATTATAGAACTGATATGACGTTTAGGTGGTGGTATGGGATGCTATCTACAAATTGCACAGTAGGCTTTATAGGTGTTGGTTATAGTTTGTAGGTCCTATCTAAGGATATTAGTTTAATTTCCTTATGTGATTAATGAGTCTTAAATGAACTAATAAATGTAATGACTTATGTTAATAAAGAAAGTATGTTAAATGAATAAGTACTTATCTAGAGTAGTTAAGGGTTTTTTAGTTAAGGTGTGAAGGGGTTTAGGAATTGTCAGTTCATATCTTACCTTGATAAGTCTTAAGAATGATTCTAGTTAGGGAAGATGTTCACTATAAGTACATAATATAAGACTTAGGTAGTCTTAAGGATTATTTAGGTAGTCTTGAACGGTCAATAAGGGATGTTATATTCTTGATTTACTCAATTAAGTTTTTTGATAACCTTCCTAAGGAAAATGTCATACTATACATGTAATGATTTTTGGTGTCTTGTAAGTGTGTATGTATCTCATTATGAGTAGTCTTGAGGATCATTTAGGCATGTTTAGAAAGGATGTATAGGTGGTCTCTCTTTGTACGAGTTAATTGAGTCTTAGGATAGCTTGTAGTAAGGTAAGTGCATACTAGATTATTTCATTGGAGAAGGTAAGTAACTTCAGTGTAACAGTTAGGAGCTTCACTGTACACAGAAGTGAAGCTACATTAATGTGCTTCCAAAAATATGATAAATTGTTTAAAGTGTTTCCTTATGTGTTTCTAAGTTTATATATCTTATTCCACTGATTATTATATGATTTTTATATGAAAAGATGCATATTTCTAGTAAATGTGCATTTTCATAATTTTATGCATAATGATGTACTTTGTACATGTGGTTGTACTAATTCCATGCTTTTATCTATCTCTATTGTGATTGGTAGGTGAGGTGCATTTGGGGAAAAAGACTTGGATCGCAGCATCATTCAAGTGAATTCGAAGTATGTTCTTAATTGACTTGAGGGAATATATGGATGTCTTTTATGTCTTCTATTTCAAAGTACTATAATAAACAAAGTATTTCAATATTTTGAAGTATGTGTCATGTCCCAAGTATTCTCGTGTCTATGTTTCAATACATTGAGTCTTAGAATTTCATATGATTTTATATGAAAGAGATTTTAAAGACTATAAACTATTTTGTGAAAAAATTGAATTCCGCACTATAGTTGATTACTTATATTGGATGAACAATACATAAAGGGCTTATTAATACTCCGAGAGTTCTAGTATGCCAATTGCACTCTGAGAGTGTCATATTTTCTAGGGTACGGTCTCAGGATGTGACGCACACACATATATAAGACTTTAAATTTTCTGTTAATTTACCTAATACAATGCGATGATTAATAACTATGGGCTTGTATAAGACATTCGAGAGGAAAAGTACGCCAGGTTACTTCTACGGGGTGCTCCCTGGATGTGACAAATGTGGTATTAGAGCATGCGGTCTATGAGAGTGCTTTTAGGTTTTAAAAGTCTCATATTACCTCATCTAGTAGAGTCTCAATCATCGGTGTGAATCATGACGCATCTATGAGCGAGTGATGATAGGACAATAGAGTATCCCTTCTTCTTCATTCTAACATAAAACTTAATTGCATAAGATTTTATTTTTATGTTTTCTTGTTCGGTGGTCTTCTAGATGTGATTGCTTGTGTTAAATGGTATTTGTGTACTTAAAAGAGAATAGGTTAGTTTTGATGTTTCTGTTGGATATATGGTTTGATGAGTATGTGTGAAGGTGAATTTTGCAATGATATGTGGATATGATGTCCCTTATGGTTATGTATGAGATCTATGTAAAATGGCATACTATGTTAAGGAATGCATCTCATGATATAGTTAGAGCATGTTAGAAGTTATTATAGTTAAACTGAGTACCTTTTGGACTGGTGTATTACTATATGACATTGCATGATGTTAGAATTTTAATATTGTTAAACTTGAAAAACTTTCGCAATATATTATATTATAAAGATGCATGTTGCCTAACTGTATATTTTTAAAATTTTCAAATGTTGCCTTTGTTTATATGTGTGACTTTTCATGATTTTTTAATATTGATTGGAGTCCTTTGATAACTTGACCCTAGGTGCGAAGGTAGTATGTTTATCTTACTTGGGTTATGATATAGGTTGATTGACGTAGAAGTCATCTTACTTTATGATTATAGCAAACGGTAGAGTCTCAATGGTTAAGTCTCTTCAATTGTTTCCGTTATTGTTGTATGACCTTAGATTCTATTGTATTGTATAAAAACCTTATGTGGTTGAATAATGTGATCTGACTTCAAAATTGGGGGTTGATTTGCATCAAAATGAGGTTTAGAATTCCTTGGTTGACTTAATGTAATTCATTTTAAAGTGGTAATCACTTTTAAGTTATAAAAATGAAGGTTCTTAAGTTAAGATCCTCTAAAGGTTAAGTTAATTTTTTCTTAATAGGGTTTACCCTAAGTGGGGGATAGTGATGTCAGCACTAATGATTTAGACATTTCTACCTTGTCCTATATTATTAATTGAGCATGAATCTAATAATTTTTTTTAAGTTTGTTCATCATAGAAGTTTTGTCTAAAATATGAATAGCACGACCTTCACATGTTTTGTATGTCTTGATTGATAGTATCTTAATAGTATTTTGATGACTCTAAAGTACTTGAAAAGAAATTTGTTGATTAACTTTATGGTTTATCATGCTGATTGTGCAGCTTGATATGGTAGTTGTGTATTTAATTTCATGAGATAAGGTCAGAAGTATGTTTGAAGTCATTCTAATGTGTAATTTTTAGCCTTATAATGAGAAAGTGAGCCTCTTTAAAACTATATATGATGAGTCTCTTAAAAACCATATGACTTCTATGATTTGGAAAGCATGATTGTAGGCTCACTTTTCAAAAGTGAAGGCATGATTGTATAGTATCTTTGTGAGTGCCTATGATTTTTGGAGTTTTTCGAAATTGCAATTAGTGTGAAGGCTATGATTATGTTAGAAATTGACATGTTGTGAAATGGCTTCCTTTGTTGTGATGTGCTTGGTGTTACTTCCCATTTAGCTTCACTAAGAAGGATGTTTGAACATGCTTTTGGATAATTGTTGAAAAATTCTCATTTTATAGTACAGTTGATTGTTGTGCATTTTTTGGAGTACACTAATGAGATATATAAGTGTGTTTAGAAGAAGGATATTCCTCCATAGACACAATGAAGCATTGTATGGTTGAGTATGACCCTCATGGCCATAGTCCTATCAAATAAGAATCAATTGTAAGCCTATCTCACTCAAGTCTATGTGCAATTAAATATTACTACTTAAATGACTTTTGAGTATTGTTGGAATCTACGTATGTGTAACCTTATATGATGAGCTCTTAAATAAAGAGGTGTGTAATGACCATCTCATGATTAGTAGGATGTTTTTCCTCCTATAAACATGATAAGAGCCCATGTGTTTGATGCATTAAAGATTAAAGAGTGAGTGAATGAATGTTTTTCTTGCTTGTATCTATTGACTGCTAAATGGTTTGAAATGTGTTTCTTATAATATTGGTCTATAAACTTATATATGATGATGTTATGACTGTTATTAGTTGCTCTATGATTCATTAAAGTCCTTGTTGTGAATAAAGTGTTCCAAGTGGGGGATATTGTATGATCCCAAAAATCTGTTACGGTCTCTATAGAATCACTTGGGAATTTAATCTTTTTAAAATGTTAATAAATTGTTTTAAAATATTCTTTGGTGATTCCATTTGTAAGTCAAACATCAAGGGATGGCCAGGACGTTCGACAAGTAGTCAGTGAAGGGGCCTTATGTGTTTTTATGTGCTTATATGTGTTAATTGAGCTTATAAGGTCCTTATATTATTGAAGATGATGTTTTTATTTAGTGTATTCAGTTTTCTGATATATGGAGGTCAAACTTAGAAGAATCCAAGACGTTCGAAAGTTAGCACTTGAGACATGCATATTTTTGTCCTCTTGGTGCCTAGCATGTTTGGACGTGTTGCGTGTAATTATTTTGAGTGAAACGGATGTGGAAGGTCCTTAAATTTAACATATTTATATTTACATTGGAAAATCCCTGGTATAACTTCCCAAGGACCACACCAAAGGCCGCATAAGGACCCTAAGGTTGTCGAGACACTGCCTTGGCAGTGTCAATCAATTGAATAAAATGACGCCAATTTTATCATAAACGATGCCCCATTTGGGGATGCCACATCCAAAGAAATTCGTAAGACCTAATTGACTTAATCCACAGATGGCACGTCTATGGACCTATTGGGCATCGATGGTGGCCTGCAATTGCTGCGTAACGACTGTTTTTATTTATAGGGTGACTGGAAAATTCACCCCACATCCTAAACTGACCCTAATAGGTTTATTTGGTTTTTTTTGGTATATTTATATGATCAAAAACGTGACCGACCTATTTCAAATCACTTCTACAAAAATAGAGTTTCCCTCAAAAAATATTCTCTCTAGAACCTCCATTCAAGGTGAAGCTCAAGTACAGCTTGGAGCTCCGATTTATATGGATTATTCTAAAAGTTTTTGAGTTTTTCTTACACATTAAGGTAAGGTGATCCTTCATCTCTAGTTATCCTTCCATCTAGAGAGTTAATCTCAATGTTTTCGAAGCTAGTTCAGGATCAAACTTCTCCTTCTTCAATCTAGCCATAGGTTCTTTCTAAAAACATTTTTAAATGCTTAATCATGATGAATTTATGATATTTTATTTGTTTTAACGTGTATTTAAATTCAATTGCACAATGAACCCATGTCCCTTCCCAAACTCGATTTGGCCCTTATATTGGTATTGTGATCATGGCTTGTTATTGGTTGAATTGTGATTCTATTATGTTGAATAGCTAGTTTATACAGTTTATTATGTTTATTAATGGTGAAATTTTTATCAATGATCCATGGGGTTTAACGTATTAAGAATTTAACATGACAACCATTTTCCTCTATTTGATTAATATAACATTGATCTCGAAATGTACAAAGTGGAATTCAATTATGTTCATATGGTTGTAGATAATGCTTTAGTTAAATATCATGGTTGAATTTTGGTAATGATTATTGTATTATCAATGTAAAGAAGGCTTTATATCAGTTGATGTAGGTTCTTCTAATCTATCAAGTAGTAAACTGCGATCTTGACGTTAGGATGGTTATATGTGACTTTATCATGGTGAATTGTTTTAGCTACTGCCTATATGTGTAATGTTATGATATTAGGTATAATTGATCAAATATGATTGGATAACCATTAAATTGGAAAAGATTTAGTTAGGTTCTCATAGCCTATATACTTGGTAGACTCATGTACATGTTCTGATCTATATTCTAGGGTGGGTGAACTATGATTTAACTATGATGTTTCATATCTTTAGATACTTCCCTAAATGTATATTATTGATAAAATAAGACTGATAAAAAAGACTTCAAAATTGGTTGATAATGTATCACCCTCGACATTCTAGAATATAGGTGATTTATTTTATTAGATTGTAGTATGACCTTGTAGCGACTTGTACATGATTTATTTCATGATTATTGTACTTTATATACTGCCCTATACTGTAATTGTTAATGAATGATTAATTATGGTCGGTGATGACCAAAGGATAAAGGGAATGGTAAGAATTTCTCTACTTTTCTACTTCTCTACTTGTTGATAGTATTGTTCATGAAGCCTTCTATGACATTATGCATTATGGTCCACTTTTGGTAGCGTTGGTTACTTTATTTTTATTATATATGTGTTGACCATCGCATAGAAGGAAAATTGAATAATAGATGAGTGTGCGGTTATGATGATCACACTATGTGTAACTCTTGCCTAACCTTCTATTGTAGTTAAGAATATAGGTTATGCAACTACTGTAATAAGCATGTAAATGGTCATGTTAAGATCATGTGTAGGTGATTCCATAATGCTGTGTTCATATGCTAAATTGTGTTGTGTGGTCTATGCTTGAAAGTATAATGTAGTATTAAGAAGGTGTCTGCGTGAATCTATTTTTGATAGCGATTATTTTATCATGTTGTCCTCTACACACACACTAACACATAATGCATGCTTACAATGTAGTAAATGTTGATAGAGTTAATGAAAGGTTGATCTCATATTCACAAAATTTCGACTAATATTCATGTAAAATAAATGTATGTGAAGTACATTATGCCTTCCTTTAACTAGGATTACGTGATAGGTGTACTCGTATGGGCAAGGGTATTGGACCTTGTATATGCATTCTATATGTGTGCCTTGATATTATAGTTCCTAGGTTTTTGTTTCTATGTACATAAATTTGTATGTTTGTACATGCTATGAATATGTCTTATATGCTTTGATGCTACGTATATGATAAGATGAATCATGAATGTGCATAGTGTCTTAAAGTGTTGCTATGAAAGGATTGTTTATATAGTTAAACCTATAGACTTATGCATTGATGTATGAACATGTATGACATTTATATATTATATGCAAGGTTTCCACACATACAAGTACACACACATGTATGAAGTCTTGTCAATAGAGGGGACTTTAAAGTTGTGCTCAGGTGTACCTTTAAACTATATAGGTGCTTGAATAAGTTATAATCATATAAGAGATCAATATCCTAAGCCTATGTTTTATGATGTAAAGTAATAAAGGCTTATAATAAAAAGGAAACTTAGCATAGCACGAGTGATCTTGGCCACTAGAGGTGTTAGCTTTCTCAAAGAAGATTCACCATTGGTTTCTCATAATGTTTCGACTTCCCTTGGAGGATTATTCACCATTGGGTTCCCATATGGTTTGACTCTTCCCTTAGAGGAATATTAACCTATGGTTTCATTTGAGGCGGTGGTTGCCCTTTGAGGAACGTTCACCCATTTTTTTCATGAGACGAGGCTCCAATGCAAATGAGCATGTGGAGGGTCATGTAATATCTATTTATTCCATAAAATTTTCTAGCCTCCTAGTATCTAAAAGGTGAATTCACTTAGTACGCTAGTATGTATGTTAAGATCTACCTTGGCTAGGTGAGAACACTTTCCTCTGGTGTAAGGCTCTACAACACCAAATTCCATGTAGCACCCATGGTCTTCGTATATGTTAAGACTATAATTTCCCTAAAGTAAAATTGACAATGGAAGTAAACTAAGGACCCTAAATAGTATAACCTAAAGTTAGTTTCTTAGTGTAGGTGCGGTATGGTACTTCACCTATGCATTACAAAAGTAGCTCTTATGAGATATCTATGGAAAATAGTCTAAGGCATGTGTCTATGTTTCTGGTTCTCCTGCATGAGATTGTGTTGGTGTCTACAAGATGAGATTATATGCATGATAAGAAGGTTTAATCTGACTATGTGTTGAAAGTCCTATATTGAAGTGTATGTGCTTGACTATGGCAATGTCTTTGGTACATGAATGATACGTTATATCTTGTCATATCATTATAGGTCTACTAAGTACGTGTGAGGTTATGGGGCTTCACATGTACATTGCACTAGTAGATTAAGATTTGGAATTTGAGTAATGTTTCATAATGGTTTAAGTTAAGTGAAGTTAGTATGTGTGCAAGTTGATGTGGCTTACTGTAAAGTCAATAAGGTCTTGGCTTGAATGTGTCTATCATGTACTATACTTCTATGATTATATATGATGACTTTTATAGAATATATACATGGTTTCCTTGTGGCCTTAAGTTGATGCATTGTACCAAGTATCACTAGAGGGTTACTTTTATGGCTAATAAGTTAAAAGGAGTTCATTGAAAAGAAGAAAATACTGATTTTAAAGTAGAACTATATCACTATAAAGTGACCCCAAATAAGGCTTAAATTTTATGTGTGATCTTATATGATATCTGTCCTTTGAATATGTCTACATTAAGTATGTAAATGATATAAATACTATTGTATGTAGGTTTTATGAAGATTTACTCATAAAGGCACGAAGAATTATTTCAAGAAAATTTCCCTTTTAAATGCATTGTTGTCATGATTATTACATTCTTTGACTAACTTAATTCTTCTCT
Organism: Solanum lycopersicum; assembly: GCF_036512215.1. Classification (NCBI taxonomy): domain Eukaryota; kingdom Viridiplantae; phylum Streptophyta; class Magnoliopsida; order Solanales; family Solanaceae; genus Solanum; species Solanum lycopersicum. Next base: position 27,633,729 of record NC_090806.1, read on the forward strand.
ACTTTTAAACAATCTTAAGGTTATGGATTCTTGAGTGATTTCTTTAAATGGTGAGGAGATTTTTATTTGATTCCCAAGCTCAAGGAAAGTAATCCTTAAGTTGAAGGATGTCCTATGTATAACTTACTATAAAATTATGTATAATTTTACTTATGTATTATGTTTAATGGGTCGTGTACCCAATGTACTATAATAATGTTGCGTCTAGGATTACCAAGAGACTTAAGGTCTAAATATTTGCTTATGATATTTTATATATATATGAAGTAAATTTTATCGCTTTTAATGTGGTATGAAAAGTTTTAAATTTCCGCTAATTTATCTATGACAATGCGATGAATGATAAATATGGGCTTGCATAAAACCTCCGAGAGGTCAAGTATGCCTTGTTATTTCTAGGGGTTTTCTTCCGGATGTGACAATACTAGCATTAGGATAACACATATTAGATACGTGCTTTAGAAGTCAATCATACAATTAAGGGACTTTACATAATGGTCTTCGAAGACCTATGGAACTTACTTCAGTATTTTTAAAGCCTACTCGTGTGATGTGTGGATAACATCCCATTCAACTACCTACACATTCTAGAACCTATCAAATAACTAGACTACACATCCCGCATAATTAAAATAGATATTAACAGACATAGACCATACTGGTAGGTATGGAATCCCGTGTTATTAAAACCCCATACTGGTATGAAACTCTAAAACTACATTCAAGGTATAGCTGGTGTTTACACTGTCCCATGAATGAAATGAAATTTAGTACGTATGAATGAGTTAACCAAACTCTATATTTGATAAGGTAGACTCCCTAGTTGAGGTCCCATATGTCGAGAGAACATTTTTTGGAAGTGTTAATATCAATTCCATGATTCCAATGTCTCATGGAATGCGAATGAATGATATAAACAACATTTTATGTTATATTAATTATGATATGTCTGATGTGAAATATGTTATGTGATGTTTGCAAAATGATAAATTTGAAGGTGCATGTTACACTCATGGCATGACTTTCCAAATCCAAATTTGGCAGGTCCATTGACATTCCTTACCCAAATTTGGCAAGTCCACTGACTTGACTTTCCATAAAACATGTTGTTAGGATAGAGCTATTCTTTCTCATGCGTGTCCTTGGTGTGTTCTTAATTGTACCCATACTTAATACAAGTGGTTACTAATTCCATACAAATATCTACTTTTAGGTGAAGGTATAGGTGGATGTTAGATGTTATCATACGACGTTGCAGTTATCTGGATGTGGATCTTTAATTTGGACTTTGTAGGCCCTCATGATGTTGAGTCTATCTACTCTTATTAACTTGAATAGATGTAGTCTTTAACTAGTGGAGCATGTTCCAGTAGTGTTTCATTTATAATTTTATTTTAGACTTTGTATTGGTTCCGTTTTTGCATGTACACGTTTAATGCATCTACGAACTATTTGTTTCATTTGATTATCTTAATGTTAGATTGTTGATAATTAATAATTATACATGTAATGTTTGTATTAGAACGCTAGGTTGAATTCTGAGGATATTAAGTTCACATCTACCACATTGAGTAGTTTCTTATTATGGTTGTGAAGTGCACCACTATCCTGGATTAGACACTGCATGATGCGTGGAATAAATGTTCCTTCTTCTAATATTGTTGTACCTTCTTTAATGTCAGATTTTCTGGTGTTAAGAGAGTATCCAACATCAACTATTGAAGTTTCAAAAAGATGAATACAAGGAGAAAACCAAGAAGAGAGGTTCCATGAGCAACTACTAGGGTAATTCAGGTTACTTCCCAGGCTCGAGCTATTGGAATAAGATGCTTGTTAACCCAACTGGGTTGATGGATGGAAAAGTAGAGGGAACTTTGGTACATATGGCCCAAGCTAGAACATTGCAAGCTCATGATAATGGGTTTGATTAATGTGGGGAAGTCTTAGTTGGCATCCTTCCAGCTAAGGGATGTAGCTCAATCCTGGTATAAAATGTGGCAGGAGAGAAGGGCCTTAGAAGGTGATCCTATTAATTGGTATCTTTTCAAGATGGCTTTTATAGAGCGGTTATTTCCCAGATAAATGATGGAGGCAAAGGTTGAAGAATTCATCAACCTTAAGCAGGGCTCAATGTTAGTTAGGGATTACTCCCTGAAGTTCATAAAACATTACAAATCAGGAGAGACCACATTGATGGATGTGTGGAAAATTACATGGAGGAGAGTGTATGATGGGCACTAATGCTTGTCAAAATTGTGGAAACTAGGTCACATGGTTTAGGATTGTCCAATTAGGAGAAGTCAAGAACAAGGGAATAAGAAAGATAAGTCTAATGGTTTAAGTGAAGAGGCTCCAAGGAGGCAACAATTCTTCGCACTCACGTCTTATGGTGCACGGGAAGGCACCTCTGGTGAAGTCTGATGTGAGTAGCGTTAATTAATAATTCAAGTATTTGATTGTGGATGCTGTGTATGCACTAGTATAAGGTTAATATGTTTGAGACATCATGTTGGTTGCTGATTAATATGATTTATATGTTTACTTGTGTTGTATGCTATTATGATACTAGTTTATCATAGAGTTCCTTAGTCTATTAATGTGAAACTACTAGTAGGTTTCTAGGATGTGCACCGTCATTTTATTATGTGAATAAGATATTTACCAATGGGGAGTATTGGATTACTTATGTATTCATATATTCTATAGATGACTTCATTATTGTTAGTAAAGAGTAGTTTCATTCGTGGACTAATGTTCTTGAGAGGAGGATAATGTAATAACCTTAAAAATGGATATGCTAAGTAATGCTTAATGGGTCTAGAATGCCAACGATTAGACCGGGTTCACACCGCTTGATGCATGTAATACAAGACTTTGGAACCCTTGCAAAAATCCAAAAAAAACTAAGTTGGCGAGTTACTTGAGCTAGGAAAGGTTGGGTACAACCATGTAGGGCTCCCAAATATGAAGATTTACTCAAAAGAGTCTTTACCGGACTTAAAAAGAGAAAATATTAGGTTTGGAGGATATAGGGGTAAAATAGTGTTTTTCCTGGATAATGGTATTATCATAATTACCGTAAATATATATTTAATTTTTTTAATTAATAAGGTGGATGGGCACTTTGTGGAGAGAGAGCAAAAATTGAGCTCTTGCAGTGATGTCTTCCTTCACCTAGATTCGAGCCAAGGTGGAAGAGAAGAATTAATTTGATTTTTATTTATGCTATTGAATTAATACAGTTAATTCATATTTATTATTTATTATATTATTTAAAATAAAATAAAAATCAGATATTTACAAATAAATAGAAAACCAATTGACGAAGTCCTAAAACTAGATTCCTAAACCTGTTATAACTCCAACTCACTCTCACGTTTATCTCTCCATTCATACGCTAAATCAATGTTCCTCTTAAACACAAAATTCTTTTCCTAAATAAGATACAAAAGTATAAAAATGAAACAAGTTCTTCAAACTTGAAGAACTCACACGAAATCACAAGAAACAAACATTATCGCACACTAGTCTAACAGAGGTTGTCGTTCAAGTTGAGTTAATATTGAGGAGGCTTAGACTTGTTCTACAGTGGAGTTTTGGTGTAGAAACTTCAAGATTTGAACATCAAAATAATGAATCAGTTTTCTCTCTTGGAATCCTTTCTCCAAGAGAAATTTCTTTCTACAAAATTCAAACATATGAAACCAGGGCTGTCCCCTTTAATGTTGAACTCCTTGTGCCTAGTCTCCTTCAGATTTAAATCTAAATTAGGTTAGAAAGCATGTTGTTGGTATGGTTGCTGGTATCTAAGTGTGAAATGTGACATTCTTGTGATTTTGTGTTTGGAAATAGCAAGCATGTTCAATGATGTCAACCGAAAATGATGTGGTGCAATATGTAAATTCTACGTGTTCTTGTTATCTGTTTTAAGTCTTATAATTGTTATCCTGATTGCTGAAATTAACGTGCATAAAATGTGTAATTCAAGATGTTCATATGAGGTGTATGTGAATGATTTTATGTGGAAAGTTGCAGCTAAAAAAATAATGAATCTACACCTAAGAATATGTTAAATGAATCTATGAAATCTACCCAAAAAAGGTGGTAATGATCCATGACATTTCCTAAGTTTTCAAGTGAAAATATTTGTAAAAATAAGGTAAAAAAATAATTAATTTTCCATAAAAACATCAAGATTCATTTAGACTAAAGTATAGAGGAGGAACTCGAAAATTATTTTGTTTTAAAAGGCATGAGGCCACCAGGTTCGAACTAGTGACCTCATCCGTGTGATGCCTTAAATTCGCAAGAAAATATATGGGATCAGGGGGGATCAAAAAGGGTGATGCTGGAAGAATGTGTAGAGAACAGCAATTAATAAAATAAAATGGGAGGCGTGGGAATCAAACTCAGGACCTCCAGGCAGCGAATGAAAGGAAAGAAAAATAAAATAAAAGAAATGTGAGGCGTGGGAATCGAACCCACGACCTCAAAGATGTAATGGAGAAAGGTATAAAGAAAAATAAAATAACGTGAGGTTGTGGGGACTCAATCATACAACCTCACTCCCAATGCATAGCTAAGTCAAATTTTAAATAAAAATAAAATAACGAGGTTGTGGGGGTTCGAACCCACAACCTCATAGTCCCTAGCGAATTGAAGAATGATTAAAAGAGATTGTGAGGTTTGATCCCACAACCTCATGGTCTATGAAAAATTGGACAAAAGGAAATAAATTTTTAAATGAAAAATAAAAGGGGTTGTGGGGGTTCGATCCCACAACCCTCAGGCCAAAGGAGAGGAGAATCCAAGGAGAGAAATAAAGATCGAATGTTGACGTTGGGGATCAATTTAGTGTCCTAATGTCATGAAGACTAAAAATAAATTCAAGGAAAATGTAAGTATTGTCCAAGGTGTTAGAACTTGGATTCCCTTTCTCAAATTGTGTATTGATACATAAGTCATACGTAAATTAATTATTCAAGAATAATGCTGCCTACTTAGATCGAAATTGAGATCTTGGCATAAATAAAAGCTGCATAAGTCTTGTACTAAATAATCATAGAAAGATATGAATCACTTAAACGAACGATCAATGAAGCCTCATGGATTGTATGAATAGACCCATCATTCTAGCATATGTTTAAAAATATGTGAACCTAAGATGTTAAGTAAAAGGGTAAACAACACTAAATGGCCAAGCGCATTGCCACATAATGGAATGAACAATGAAATGATGAAATGAAAAATGAAATGATGAAACCTTAGAAGGGTAAGTAAGAGTGTGAAACACACTAAATGACCAAGTGTATTGGCATATGATGAAATGAACATGCACGTAAAATGGGTTGAGTAATTATGAAGAGTAAATGTTCTAATGTTAATTAATGTGCTGACAACATTATATAAGGCTAATGTAAAAGATGAGAGCAATATCAAATGAGACTAAGTAAATGTTACCAAAACGTACTTACATATGAGAGTGTAAACTTAATAAAGACACCAGTGTCTATGAACACTCTAATGAAAGCATTGAGAATAAAAAACTCAATACTAATGTTGAGATGATAAATTATTTATTGAGCTATAATGTCCTCATATTAGAAGCCAGCTTCCATGACGTATCAGTTGAATGTCATGGAACATTGTACTGAGCACCGATAAACTAGCTATGAGCGGTGATGTTTTCTTTCAGGAAGGGCTGAGGTTCACGTAACTCTCATGAGATAAGGCTGTCTGGCATGCCGTGTATGGGTTTCCTTATACCTAATCTTCGAACCTATGCTGGCAATATAGGGATCTGGCAGGGTTTAATTCCCAGGTACGCTAGCATGATATTGGTCACTTTGGCCGGTAATTCCACCTCTTTTCTGTATTGGGTTTCATGACCCTAGATTTCATGATGCTCATATGATCTAATGTCGGTTAAAGTTAAACTTCTCCATGAATGAATGACGCAAGCCTCAAAATGTCGGACATAATGAAACGAATGATACCAAAGGGGTTAGGATAGAATAATCAAGAGGTGAGTTGGATTCAAGTAATGACATTAGGTAATTCTTGATTATTGCACAACAAAGACGATGAAATATTTAAATTACATCCTAGGTATAGCTGGTGCTTATACTGTCCCAATAATGAAATTAAATGAAGTACGTATGAATGAATGAAGCATACTCTCTATTTTCTAAAGTAGACTCCCTAGTTGAGGACCCATATGTTGAGCCCTCATTTTTTGGAAGTATTAATGTCAAGTCCATAATTCCAGTGTCTCATGGCATACGAATGAATGATATGAACAATGTTATGTGGTATATGAATTATTATATGTGCTATGTGAAATATACTATGTGCTGTTTGAAAAATAACAAATTTGATGATGCAATCTACACTCATGGAATGACTTCCCAAATTAAAATTAGGCAGGTCCATTGACTTTCCTTATCAAAATTTGGCAAGTCTATTGATTTGCCTTTCAGTAAATCATTATGTTAGGGAAGAGCTATTCTTTCTAAAGCATGTCCTTGGTTGGTGCTTGCATATACCCATACTTAGTACAAGTGTATATTAATTCCATACAAATATCTACTTTTAGGTGAAGCCAAAGGTGGACGTTAGATCTTACAATACGACGTTGCAGATAGCCAAACGTGGAGCTTTCATCCGTACTTTGTAAGCTTTAATGATTTCAAGGTTGTCTACTTTAATTATATAGATCACATGTAGTCTTTATCTACTGGAGCATGTTCCACTAGTGTTTCATTTCCCATTCAATTTTAGACTTTGTATTGGTGTCGTTTTGGCAAATACACATTTAATGCTGCTACAAACTATTTCCTTTATTTGATGATCTAAATGTTAGATGGTTGATGGTGAATAATTATACATGTAATAGAACGTTAAGTAAGCATGTTAGGAAACAAAAAGTTATAATTTTTCTGCTAAAATTAATCTAGACAAAGTAAGAATGACAAATGTAGGCTTCTCTATGACCTCTTAGAGGTCAACAAAGCCGGTCTGGACTGCGTTCTGAACTCCCTTCGTGACAGTCGACCTGTGCCTGCACCTAAAAATATAGAGTTATATGGAATAATTACACACTTGTACTAAGTATGGGTATATACAAGCACATATCAAGAACATGCATGATTAATAACAGATGTTTCCTATCGATATAAATTATGGAATGTCAAGTCAGTGGACTTGCTAATTTTGGATTTGGAAATTCATGCCATGAGAGTAACATGCATCATCATACTTATAATTTTCCAAAGAATACATAACATATTACACATATCATTTCACATAGTTCATATCATTCTTTCATGTGCCATGTGACGTTGGCCTGATGGACTTGACATTAGGACTACCAATAATGAGGAATCGACATATGAGACCTCAACTAGGAAGCCTTCTTTAACAAATACAAAGTCATCTTCATTCGCTCATACGTAATTAATTTTCATTCGTTCATATACTATTTTAACCACTACTTATACCTAGGATGTAGTTTTAGACTGTAATCAGGTTCGTTGAGCAATGACCAAGAATTAACTAGTGTTATTACTTAAGTCTAGCTCACCACTTGATTATCCTATCCTAACACCTTTGGTATCGTTCATTCTTTTATGTGCATTCGTTGAGGCTAGCCTCATTCTTTTATAGGGAACTTTAACCTTGACCAACATAGATCATGTTAGCATCATGAAATCCAGTGTGTAATCCCCACACTAAAAAGAGGTGGAATCACCGGCCAAAGTGAACCAAAAGATGCTAGCGTATATATGGAATTGAAACTTGCGAGATCTATATATTGCCAGTATAGGTTCAAAGACTAGGAAACAAAAGGAGAACCATACCCTGCATTTCCAGACAGTCTCATCTTATGATTGTTAAGTGAACCTCTTCCCTTCCCAAAGGAAGGCATAACCACTCAAAGCTATTCTATCGGTGCTCAGTATAAAGTTTCATCATATTCAACTCATACATCATGGAAGTTGGATTTTAGCATGAGGAAGTCATAACTTATTAGATGATTCCTCATCTCATCATTAGTATTAAGTGTATATTGACTTCAATACTTTCATTACCCTTTTCATATAGAGCTATGTTTTCATTAGCTTTACACTTTTATAGGTGAGTACATTTTTATAAAATTTTGTTAGTCTCAATTGAGATTGCTCTCATCTTGCACATTACCCTCTTATCATATTTTCACTTAATTCATTAACTTTAACGCATTTGCTTTTCATAATTAGGCACTGCAATGACCTGTTTAGTCGTTTTGAGCAGTAGAGTATTTCTGGTAATAATTGTCTGAGTCGACGGACCCCGTGATGGACCGTCATGAGCATGACGGACCATCGAGGGTGTCTCGTTCTAAAACAGTAAGAATCCTGTAATTTGGGTACTGAGATCGACTCTCTAAACTTCGTGACGAAATGCAGGACGGACCGTCACAGGTATGACGGGCCGTCACAGACTCTTCAAGCAATTGAGTCTCCGAACTATGTGATGGAAGCAGCAGGATGGACCGTCGCAGGCACGACGGGCTGTCACAGTCTGCCTAACCCTGCCTGGGTCGGATTTCTGTTAAATGTTTTAAGGGGCGTTTTGGACTATTCCTGCTTATAATTATGAAGTTAGTGGTTTAAAATTAATAATTCAATTACTTGGGGGTTAAAGGAGATAACCTTGAATTAATTAGTGGGTTACTTTTATCATCTTTTATACTTAATTATATGCTAATTAGGGTTAAAGAAAAAGGGTTTGACTAAGAAAAATAGAAAGAACAAGGAGAGGGAGAACGAACGAACGAGAGAGAAGAGAAACGAAGAGGAAAGCAAAGCTTTAGAAAAGTAGATTTCTTGATCACGAATTCTTCCGTGGAGGTAGGTTATGGTTTATGTTGTTTCATAGTAAACTCTTAATAGCGAAGGATATGTATTGTGTAGTATTGTGAACCCTTCTATATGCTTAATTGTGGGCTTGCATGATGTGATTATATAATTGTGATAAAATATGCATGATGAGGCTATTGAATACTAAAATTTGAAAACTCTTTGTTAATGATGATGCCTTGGTATAAAAGAAGGCTTGATGAAATAAAAGAATGAGGTTAGAGGATCAGGTGTCACATTCCGACACCAGGATAGTAATAAAGGATCGGGTGTCACGTTCCGACATCAGGATAGTATTAATGGATAGGGTGTCACGTTCCAACACCAGGATAGTATATGGATCGGGTGTCACGTTTCGACACCAGGATAGTATTAATGGATCGGGTGTCACGTTCCGACACCAGGATAGTATATGGATTGGGTGTCACGTTCCGACACCAGGATAGTATATGGATCGGGTGTCACGTTCCGGCACCAGGATAGTATATTGATTGGAGTGTCACGTTCCGACACCAGGATAGTATGATGAGGATAAGAGTATCACGTTCCAACACCAAGATTGTAGTAGTGGATCGGGTGTCACGTTCCGACACCAGGATAGCATGATGAGGATCAGAGTGTCACGTTCTTACACTAGGGTAGTAAAGAGAATGAATCTTCAAATATGTTAATATACTCAATTTAATGAACCTCTTCCCAAATGAGTATGGTATGGAGGCTTGAGTCCTCATGGGTGTACTTGACGTTATTTATCAATAATTCTTGCACTTGTTGTTGCTACCTATTGAGTATTGTAGTTGATTTTATGATATAATCTGATATATATTGCTTTCTATTTTGAGTTGGCCGATGATACCTACTCAGTACTTGTGTTTTGTACTGACCCCTACTTGTATGTTTTCTTTTTGTTAATTGTGGAGTGCAGCAAACGTACCGTCGTCTTCAACTCAACCGCAACTCTAGTCAGTCTTCATCACGTCACATTTCAGGGTGAGCTATTGTTTCTAGCTTGGACTGGATCTTCTTCTTCATGTCTTGATGCCTTGATGTTCTGGCATGGACTAGCTGTTTAGTTATTTTAGTTTCCTAGATACTCTTAGATTTAGTAATTTGAGGATAGAATGTTCTTGTAGTGATGACTTCTAGATTTTTGGCAATGATAGGTTTTGAGTTATAAAAATTAATTATTGATTTCGTTATTGAGTTTTAAGTCTGCCACATTATTTTCTGTTTATTATGATTGAAACGTTGGGGTTTGGATTGGTTGGTTCGCTCACATAGGTGGGTAAGTGTGGGTGCCACTCACGACACGTTTTGGGTCATGAAAAACTTGGTATCAGAGCATTAGGTTCATTGGTCTCACCACACAAGAACGAGTCTAGTAGAGTTATAAGGAACGATAAGGGGACGCCTTTACTTTTCTTTTAGAGGCTATAAGACTTTAGGAAAACTCCATTCCTTCTTTCTTTCTTTCGTGCTATTACTTGGATCCAATTGGTATCTAGGTGATACAAATTGGTATCTGACCATCTTCACTCAATTCGCAGATGGTTAGAACTAGAGTAACAACTACGCCAACACCAACACCGGCAAGACAAGATGCGTCTGAGCCAGCTACTGGGCTGTAGCTCGAAGAGGAGTAGTGGAAAGAGGCCGTGGAAGAGGTCGTGGGAGGACGTCCTCTAGAGGAAGAGGAAAAGCACCTAGCCCATCTGGTACTAGGGCGGTGACTCCTCCACCGACTGAGGAAGTCGTAAGAGAGGGTGAGGATGGGGAAAATAAGCAAGTGCAGAATGAGGAATTACCACCCCAACCTACCCCAGAGATGATCAATCAGTTTCTTGCCTATCTTAGCGGGTTATCTGATAAAGGCCAGACACCTCCAGTGTTTTCTGCACCAGCACCCCAGGTTCCGGAGGTACAACATGCAACTACTGTGGCTCCCCGCATGGATGCCTCATTGGGAATAGGCACGTTTCCTCGTTTGACTACAAGGCCTATAATGACAAGTGATCAGCATGAACTCTTTAGTAAGTTCTTGAAATTGAAACCTCCACTCTTCAAGGGTGCTGAATCTGAGGATGCCTATGATTTTCTGGTTGACTGTCATGAGTTACTACATAAAATAGGCATAGTGGAACGATTTGGCGTTGAGTTTGTAACCTATCAGTTCCAGGGAAATGCCAAAATGTGGTGGCGGTCACATGTTGAGTGTCAACCCGCACAGGCACGACCTATGACTTGGGCGTCATTCTCTAGCTTATTTATGGAGAAGTATCTCCCCCGGACCTTGAGGGATAGGAGGAGAGATGAGTTCTTGAGCCTAGAGCAAGGTAGGATGTCGGTTACTACGTATGAGGCAAAGTTTCGTGCATTATCCGGGTATGCCACCCAGCTATGTTTCAGTCCACAAGAGCGGATTCGCTATTTCGTGAAGGGGTTGAGATCAGAGTTTCGGATTTCAGCCTTACAGGTAGCGGCTACCGCAAAATCCTTTCAGGAAGTGGTAGACTTCGTGATAGAGGTGGAGGCAGTGAAGCCAGATGACTTCACCATGGCATCGACATCAAAAAGGTTTCGTAAGGGAGGTGGTTTTAATGGTTCTTACTCCAGAGGACAGGGTTCAGGAGGTTACCCAGTCTGACCAATTCAGTCCTCACTACAGGCTGTAGTTGGGGGTCCACCGCAGACCGGTCAACTTTTCTCTGAGTTTCGAGGTTACCCCCAGACTTCGTCCTTCTCACAGAGACCTTTTCTTGAATCCAGAGAGTGTTATGGATGTGGGGAGACTGGACATATTAAGAGGTATTGTCCAAAACAGAGTTACAGAACCCCAATAGTCAGAGGTAGAGGTGGTCATGGAAGAGGTCGCTATTCTGGAGGACGTGGTGGCCGAGGTAATGGTGGTCACCAAAACGGCCAGGGTGACGGGCAAACTGGAACTACTGCAGCGCAACATGGTAGGGGCAACGGGAACACAGGTGATAGGGCCTATTGTTATGCTTTACCTGGGAGATCTGAAGTAGAGACATCGGATGCTATTATCAAAGGTAATCTTTTGGTTTGTGATTGCATGGCTTCCGAATTATTTGATCCTAGATCCACATATTCATATGTATCTTCCTCATTTGCTACTGGTCTTAATTTACATTGTGAACTTCTTGACATGCCTATTCGTGTTTCTACTCCGGTGGGTGAGTCTGTAATAGTTGAAAAGGTGTATAGGTCTTGTCTTGTAACTTTTGTGGGGAGCAATACTCATGTAGACTTGGTTATCTTAGAAATGGTTGATTTCGATGTAATTCTGGGTATGACTTGGCTTTCTCCAAATTTGGCAATCTTAGATTGTAATGCTAAAACTGTAACGTTGGCCAAGCCTGGGACAGATCCGTTAGTGTGGGAGGGTGACTACACTTCCACTACAGTTCATATCATCTCCTTTTTTCGTGCTAAGAGAATGGTTAGTAAGGGTTGTTTAGCTTTCTTGGCACACCTCAGAGATGATACTACCCAAGTACCTTCAATGGAGTCAGTTTCGATAGTCCATGAGTTTCTGGATGTGTTCCCTACAGATCTTTCTGGTATGCCACCAGATAGAGATATTGATTTTTGTATTGATCTGGAGCCGGGTACTCTCCCCATTTCCATACCCCTTTATAGGATGGCTCCCACTGAGTTAAGAGAGTTAAAGGCCCAACTTCCAGAGTTGTTAAGCAAAGGCTTCATTAGACCAAGTGCATCCCCTTGGGGTGCTCCGGTTTTGTTTGTGAAGAAGAAGGATAAAAGTTTTAGGATGTGCATAGACTACAGACAACTAAATAATGTAACTTTTAAGAACAAGTATCCTCTTCCTCGCATCGATGATTTGTTCGATCAGTTACAAGGTGCGTGTACCTTCTCGAAAATTGATTTGAGATCTGGTTATCACCAATTTAAAATACGAGCAACGGATGTGCCCAAGACTGCTTTTCGGGCAAGGTATGGGCGTTTTGAGTTCTTAGTAATGTCTTTTGGCCTTACGAATGCCCTTGCCCCTTTAATGAGCTTGATGAATGGATTTTTAAGCCATATCTGGATCTCTTTGTCATCGTGTTCATTGATGATATACTGGTATACTCAAAGAGCAAGAAAGAACATGAGGAGCACTTGAGAATGGTATTGGAAATGTTGAGGGAGAAAAAGCTTTATGCCAAATTCTCCAACTGTGAGTTTTGGCTAGATTCAGTGTCCTTCTTGGGACACGTGGTTTCTAAGGATGGAGTAATGGTGGATCCATCTAAGATTAAAGTAGCGAAGATTTGGGAAAGACCTACTAATGTTACAGAGGTAAGGAGATTTATTAGTTTAGGTAGCTACTACCGCCGATTTGTCAAAGGATTTTCTTTCGTTGCTTCCCAATTGACAAATTTGACTAAGCAGAGTGTTCCATTTGTATGGTCGGACGAGTGTGAAGAAAGCTTTCGGGTTTGGGTGCAGTGCTAATGCAAGAGAAGAATGTAATTGCTTATGCTTCGAGGCAATTAAAGGTGCATGAACGTAATTATCCGACCCATGATTTGAGTTGGCTGCGGTAGTGTTTGCATTAAGCATTGGAGACATTATCTATATGGGGTTAAGTGTGAAGTCTATACGGTTCATCGTAGTTTGCAGTATTTCATTACTCAGAAAGATTTGAATTTGAGACAGAGGAGATGGATGGAACTACTGAAGGACTATGATATCACTATCTGGTATCATCCGGGAAAAGCTAACGTTGTAGCAGATGCTTTAAATAGAAAAGCACGGAGCATGGGAAGCCTAGCTCACTTACAGGTTTCCAGACGCCCATTGGCTAGAGAGGTTAGGACTCTGGCTAATGACTTTATCAGGCTAGAAGTAAATGAGAAGGGAGGATTTTTGGCCTGTGTGGAGGCAAGATCTTCCTTTCTTGAGAAGACTAAGGGAAAATAGTTTACCGATGAGAAACTGATCAAGATTCGAGATAAGGTATTGCGAGGAGAGGCTAAAAAAGCAAAAATTGATGAGGAAGGCGTTTTGAGAATTAAGGGAAGGGTATGTGTATCCCGCGTCGATGATTTGATTCACACTATTCTTACAGAGGCTCAAAGTTCAAGGTATTCTATACATCCTGGCGCAACCAAGATGTATCGTGACCTAAAGCAACATTTTTTGTGGAGTAGGATAAAGCGTGACATTATTGATTTTGTTGCTCAATGCCCAAATTGTCAGCAGGTAAAGTATGAACACCAGAGGCCTGGAGGGACACTTCAGAGAATGCCCATTCCCGAATAGAAGTGGGAGAGAATTTCAATGGAATTCGTGGTTGGTCTTCCAAGGAAAATGGGTAAGTATGACTCCATTTAAGTAATCGTTGACAGATTAACTAAGTCTGCTCATTTCATTCCGGTCAAAGTGAATGACAATGCAGAGAAGTTATCCAAACTTTACATCTCAGAAATTGTTCGATTGCATGGAGTTTCACTTTCCATCATATCAGATAGAGGCACCCACTTTACTTCTAAGTTTTGGAGAACATTTCATGCGGAATTAGGTACTAGGTTTGATCTTAGTACCACATTTCACCCTCAGACCGTTGGTCAGTGTTATGCCTCATTTTTTTTTATATGTAGTGCACATCATGATCTAAAAGACGGCAAGAAATATTAGGCAAGGATGTTATTTCCAAATGTGATATTAACTAAGAGTTGGATAATGTAAGTTCCATTAACTTTAAGTGAGGGATTAATTAGTGGCTAATTTGGAATGATTTAATCCAATGGGACCCACCACTCATATTTGGTGGCTGATTAGGATTAATTTAATCAAGTGGGCCCCACCACTAGAGGCAAAAATTAAAAAGGGATCAGATTGTGGGCTGGCCTTAGTGGACAGGTGTAGAGGGGGGCTGCCTCCACTTCATACTATTAAATGAGGTGGAGAAATCCACTCCATGCTAAATAAAGTGGTGAACTGCATATCATCTTCTTCTTCACCACTTGTCTTAGGCAGCCATGGAAATGGAGAAACGAACCATGCAACTCTTGGCCAGCAGCTGCAAATAATTTTGTTAGTAATCTCCTTGTTTGGTGTGTTAATTCTTTAGAATACCCTTGTTAATTATCCATTAATTTTAAGAAGGGGGCGTGACCAGTAGCTTAGGAAGTTTGTTTTAGTTATTGAATGTGCTAAGTATGAATGGAAACCATAATCGGATTATTAGTGGTGTCGTGTTGGTGCTTGGGCTGTTTTGATTAAAGCAAACTGCAGGAAAATTCTGTTTTGGCATTACGTATATGTTGAATGTGATAATGAGTATATACTCCAAAGGATGAATACGATAAGGTAGATGTGTTGTGAATTATAAAATGAGTTATCACTCGGTGTGTCGTTGCTTCGCTGCTATGGATGTCGAGACGGAACTGGTTTGGGGAGGAGGCTGTTTAAAATGATTCTTTGGGTTATATGTGTTATTGGTATTGCTGTGGATAATTTGGATTGTTGTCGGATTGGGATGAAGTAAGGAAAATAGAGGTGGTGCTGCCGAATTTTCTTTAGATTATTAGCTAGCTTACAAGAAAGTAAAGCACGATGTTTATCTAATTGCGGCACGATTGTTGATTGTTATAGATTAATAGCTTGAGCATTAAATATTGGACGTGCGGCTCGATTATACGGTATGTAACGCTGTCCCTTCTTTCTTTGCTTGGCATGACTTTTAAAAATAAGCGAATAACGGACAGATTTGATACTTACCTCTAGAGCGTCTAGGTGTCGTATATTCTTGGTTCCACAATTATTCCTCTTTATATCGGCTATGTCTAAGGCTATGATGATCTCTAATATCTATGGTAATGCTTCTTAGAGTCATTGAGATTTTACGTTTCCATATCGTATTAAAGGTTCATAATCTTGATAAAACATTAATCTTTGGTAATACTCCTTGCTCGTTCACGTTGATTGTTCTATTGAGTTATAAGAAATGATTTTAATTGCATATGGTTGCTCATAACATTCTGCTCGTGCATAGAGTCATTTATCATTTCACCGAGTCCCGGGCCTGGTAATGTTCGTGCGGAGTTTCTTGCATATGTCACCGAGTTCCTCACTAGAGGGCCGGGTATGTATATTATATATATGATTGGTGGTGAGGATGGTTATGATGATGATGATGACGGAGATGACGTGATGATTATTTTGCCGAGCCCCTTACTAGGGAAGCTGGGCACCTTAAATGTTAAATATATGCATGATTTTCACTTAAAAGAGTATATGTGTAGCGATATTTTGTTTCGACTTGCCATATTGGTATCCTGTAATCTTTACCTTATGCTTTACATACTCAGTACATTGTCCGTACTGACCCCCCTTTCCTCGGGGGGCTGCATTTCATGCCCGCAGGTGTAGACGCACAGTTTGGTGATCCTCTCGCCTAGGATATCTACTCTGCTGATTGGGAGAGCTCCACTGTTCCGGAGCCCAGTCATTTTGGTACATAACTTTTGTGTAGTCTTTTGCTCGTCTATGGGTATGGCGGGGCCCTGTCCCGTCGAGTTTCACTAATGTACTCTTAGAGGTCTGTGGACATTATGTGGGTTGTATATATATGTTTTGGATAATGGTCTAGACATGGTTTGTTTGGGATGTGCGCTTGTACAGGGGCAGCCTTGTCGGCTGCGTACATCATTGTGTATTGTGTAGTGGCAGCCTTGTCAGCATACGTATGTTATTATGCGTTGAATAGTGGCGGCCTTGTCGGCTCGCGTATGCTGTTATGGTTGAATGGTTATGACTCCTTATGAGACAGGTCCTCTTATATATATATATGGCGTTGGGGTTTGCTTGATTTGATTAAATTCCATATTGTCTTAGTTTTAGTTGGTTATACTTAGTAGGTTTGTATATGGGTGTCCAAAACGGGCACTAGCAACGGCCCATCGGGTTGGGTCATGACAAAGAGTGGTATCAGAGCGGTTCTTCGTCGAAAGTGTCTACAGACCGTGTCTAGTAGAGTCTTGTTTATTGGTGTGTTGTGCACCACATCTATAAACAGGAAGCTATAGGACATTTAGGATGTCATTCTTTCTTCTTATTCTAGATCGTGCGATAGAGCTATATTAACAGGATAATCCCTCTCGAACGAATCCGTGTGTTTTCAGCTATGCCTCCAAAGAAAGCGACAGCCGCCCAGAAGGGAAAATCGGTAGCAGAAGGTACTCGTCAGACCCGGAGAGTTACTAGGGCCCATGCCGAGTCTATGTCTGGAATTATGTTCCAGTAGGAGAGCTCTGCTACACCCCCACCGCCAGAAGAGCTTAGAGCAGCAGCAGCTCCAGTTCGGGGGACACCACCAGCCCCCGAGGCCCCAACATCTGAACCTCCATCTCCTCAGTCAGGGGCGGAGGATAGGGCCATGAGAGATGCGGTTCAATTGCTGACTAGATTAGTGGCAGATCAGGCTCGCAGGCATGGACTAGGAGTTGATCATGCGGACAGATCTGATAGCTTAAGGTCTCGTGACTTCTTATGTTGTAATCCTCCAGAGTTCTTTTGGTCAAGGCCCTAGGATGATCCGCAAGAGTTTATTCGTCAGATGAAGTGTACATTGAGGATAATCAAGGCTTCGGAGACCGAGTCTGTTAAGTTGGCTATGTATCGTTTGTGGGATGTAGCTATTAATTGGTATGAGTCTTTGGAGTTATCTAGGGGTGAGGGTGCTCCTCTAGCGGTATGGGACGAATTTGTGGAGGCTTTCCAGGGCCACTTCCTGCCTCCAGAGATGAAGCGAGCTAAAGTCGATAGATTCTTGCGTTTGAAGCAAAATGGCAGGAGCGTTCGAGAGTATAGCCTTGAGTTTGATTCATTGGCTAGGCATGCGCCTACTATTGTGGCTGATATGGCAGACAGGGTACATAGTTATGTGATGGGATTGGATCGTTATCTGATTGGTTGTATGGCAGTGACTCTTCAGCCAGGTATGGACATTGCTCGGGTGCAGGCATATGCACATGGAGTAGAGCATCGGCACCGGGGACGTCAGCCAGATAGAGATTATGATAGAGGTCAGCATAAGAGGGCTAGATCAGCAGGTTATCCTGACGAGTTTCAAAGCGGGCAGTCTCAGCAGCATGTTAGATTTTCTTCCCAGCCAGCATAGAGTGCACCCCCACGTTTCATGGGTAGGGGGTTCGATCGTATGGGATATTCGGAAGCTGGTCAGCGCTCTGGGGCGTCAGGGTCACAGATGGGCAGGGGTTTGAGCCACTCGAGACCACCTTTGCCTCGGTGTTGTCGTTGTGGTAAGTCCCATCCTGGGGAATGTCGTTGGTCTACAGGTGCGTGTTTTTCTTACGGCCGTCAGGGCCATATTATGAGGGAGTGTCACCTTAGAGGTAGTGCAGGTGGTATGGCACAGCCTACAGGGTCCGTTGCTGGTTCATCTTCTTCTATGGCTATGTGCTCTACGTGGCAGGGTATTCAAGCGCCAGCAGGCCTTGGTAGAGGAGGTGGTGGAGCTTCTAGTTCTAGCGGTCCCTCAAACAGTATATATGCTTTGACTAATAGGCAAGATCAGGAGGCGTCACCTAATATGATCACAGGTATATTATCACTATTCTCCCGAAGTGTGTATGCATTGATAGACCCAGGTTCCACCTTATCATATATATCTCCCTTTGTTGCTAGTAGGATTGGAATAGAGTCTGAGTCGATAGAACCATTTGAGGTAGCTACACCTGTAGGAGATTTTGTCATAGCTACGCGAGTATATAGGAATTGTTCAGTAGTTATATATAGTCGTCGTACCGTAGCAGATCTAATAGAGTTAAATATGATTGAGTTTTATATTATCATGGGCATGGATTGGTTGGCTGCTTGTTATGCTAATGTTGATTGCAGAGGAAAGATAGTTCAATTTCAATTTCCAGGGGCACCGATTATAGAGTGGAAGGGAAGTACAGTATCGCTGAAAGGTAAGTTCATTTCATACCTCAAGGCCGGGAAGATGGTTAGAAAAGGCTATATTTACCATCTGATTCGGGTTTATGACATAAAGGCAAAGGCACCGACTCTTCAATCAGTCCATGTAGTTAATGAATTTCCCGATGTATTCCCCGAGGAACTTCTAGGCCTTCCTCCAGAATGGGAGATAGAGTTTACTATAGATGTACTGCCAGATGCCCAGCCTATATCTATACCTCCTTATAGAATGGCACCTGCTGAGTTGAAAGAATTGAAAGAGCAATTGAGGGATTTGCTAGAAAAGGGCTTCATCAGGCATAGAACGTCACCTTGGGAGCACCGGTACAATTTGTGAGGAAGAAGGATGGGTCACTGCGGATGTGCATTGATTATAGGAAGTTGAACAAAGTAAAAATAAAGAACAGGTATCCCCTCCCAAGGATTGACGATCTATTTGACCAGTTGCAGGGTGCAAAGTGTTTTTCAAAGATAGACTTGCGGTCAGGTTATCATCAGGTGCGGGTAAGGGAGGCAGATATTCCAAAGACGGCATTCCGGACCCGATATGGGCATTATGAGTTTAGAGTGCTGTCTTTTGGGCTGACTAATGCTCCAGCGGTGTTCATGGATTTAATGAATCGAGTATTTAAACCATTCCTTGATATGTTTGCTGTTGTATTTATAGACGATATTCTGGTCTGTTCACGTTCAGAAGAGGAGCATGCAGAACATTTAAGGACGGTACTTAGGGTGCTTCAGCACCAGAAGTTTTATGCTAAATTTTCTAAGTGCGAGTTCTGGTTGACTTCAGTGGCATTCTTGGGGCATATTATTGGAGCTGATGGTATTCGGGTAGACACGCAGAAGATTGAGGCAGCAAAGACTTGGCCCAGACCTACGACACCTACTGAGGTACGCAACTTTTTGGGTTTAGCAGGATATTACAGGAGATTCCTAGAAAAGTTTGCCTCAATTTCAGCTCCTTTGACAAGGCTAACTCAAAAGGCAGCCAAGTTCCAAGGGACAGATGCTTGTGAGCGAAGCTTCCAGCTATTGAAAGACAAATTGACTACAACTCCAGTCCTAACTCTTCCGGAGCGACCATACGGCTATGTTATTTATTGTGATGCTTCGGGTGTTGGGCTAGGATGTGTATTGATGCAGCATGACAAAGTTATAGCCTATGGCTCTCGACAACTTAGGAAGCATGAAAAGAACTATCCTACTCACGATCTGGAGTTAGCGGTCGTGGTTCATACCTTGAAGATATGGAGTCATTATTTATATGGTGTCCATGTGGACATCTATACAGATCATAAGAGTCTCCAATATATCTTTAAACAGAAGGAGCTGAACTTACTACAGAGGCGGTGGTTAGAGTTTCTAAAGGGTTATGATGTTGATATTTTATATCATCCAGGGAAATTGAATGTTGTAGCAGATGCTCTTAGCCGTAAGTCCATGGGCAGCTTGACAGATGTACAACCAAAAGGGAGGGATATGGTTTGGGAGATTCAGCGGCTATCCAGCCTTGGAGTCTGTCTTGCTAATTCGGAAGATAGTGGAGTTTCTATTCGAGAGGTTGTTGTGTCCTCAATCATAGATGAGGTAAAGAGAAACCAATACAAGGACCCTATTCTGGCACAGTATAGAGATGCAACTCTTCAAAAGGAAAAGACCCCATTTAAGGTTACACCTGACGGAGTGTTACGATATGAAGGCAGATTGTGTGTACCCGATACTGCGGGGCTACGACGGCATGTTGTGGGAGAGGCACACTCAACCCGTTATTCTATTCACCCAGGGTCAACAAAAATGTATCATGACCTCAGATGCTTATATTGGTGGGATGGCATGAAAAAGGACATAGCGGAGTTTGTTGCTCAGTGCCCAAATTGTCAACAAGTCAAGATCGAACAGCAAAAGCCTGGTGGATTATTACAGAAGATAGAGATCCCTACTTGTAAATGGGAGATGATTAATATGGACTTTATTACAGGCTTACCTCGCACTCAACGGAAGTATGACTCTATATGGGTTATTGTAGATAGGCTGACGAAATCGGCCCATTTTCTTCCAGTCAGGACTACTTATTCGGCTGAATATTATGCGAGGTTATATGTCAGGGAGATAGTGAGACTTCATGGGGTTCCCACGTCCATTATATCAGATAGAGGAGCTCAATTTACAGCCAATTTTTGGAGATCGTTTCAGAAGGGATTGGGGACACAGGTGAACCTTAGCACAACATTCACCCTCAGACTGATGGGCAGGCTGAGCGTACTATTCAAACACTAGAAAATATGTTGCGGGCCTGTATTATTGACTTAAAAGGCAGATGGGATGACCACTTACCGCTCATTGAGTTTGCCTATAATAATAGCTATCATTCTAGTATCCAGATGGCACCGTACGAGGCCTTATATGGGAGGAAGTGCAAATCACTTATTGGTTGGTTTGATGTTAGTGAGACTAAGTTAATAGGCCCAGATGTGATTTAGCAAGCTGTTGACAAGGTGAAGCTTATTCAAGGAAGATTATTAGCAGCCCAGAGTCGACAAAAGTCATATGCAGATAATCGGTCGTCGAGATTTGGAGTTTCAGATTGGTGACTGGGTATTCCTTAAGGTATCACCCATGAGGGGTGTGATGAGATTCGGCAGGAAGGGGAAGCTCAGTGCGAGATACATTGGGCCTTATCAAATTGTTCGTAGGTAGGCAAGGTTGCCTATGAGTTGGATCTACCATCTGATTTAGAGGTGGTACATCCAATCTTCCATGTATCGATGCTACGTAAATGTATTGGTGATCCTTCTAGAGTATTCCCTATATATGATATTCAGGTAACAGAGGAGTTGTCATATGAGGAGAAACCCGTGGCTATACTTGATCGTCAGGTTAGAAGGTTACGTACTAAGGATGTGGCTTCCGTCAAAGTGTTGTGGCAAAATAACAATAAGGAGGAGATGACTTGGGAAGCGGAAGACGAAATGAAGAATAAGTATACTAACTTGTTCCCCGTACCTGCAGGTAGTTAAATTCCTAGCTTGACTATATTGATAGATAATGAGATTATGTAGCTGTGAGGCATCTGTAAGTTACGGAATGCAGGTTGATAGGTATAACTTTTAGAGAGACCTCGCTGGAATTTGTCTTAGCAAGACGCTAACATAACATTCGTGGACGAATGTTCCTAAGGGGGGAAGGATGTTATGCCTCGTTTTTTTATACGTAGTGCGCATCATGATCTAGAAGACGTAAAGAAATATTAGGCAAGGATGTTATTTACAAATGTGATATTAAGTATGAGTTGGCTAATGTAAGTGCCATTAACTTTAAGTAAGGGATTAATTAGTGGCTAATTTGGAATGATTCAATCCAATGGGCCCCAGCACTTATAATTGGTGGCTGATTAGGATTAATTTAATCAAGTGGGCCCCACCACTCAAGGCAAAAATTAAAAAGGGATCAGATGTGGGCTGGCCTTAGTGGATAGGTGTAGAGGGGGGCTGCCTCCACTTCATACTATTAAATGAGGTGGAGAAATCCACTCCATGCTAAATAAAGTAGGTAAATGCATTGCTTCATAATATCTTCTTCTTCACCACTTGTCTTAGGCAGCCATGGAAAAGGAGAAACCAACCCGGCAACTCTTGGCCAGCAGCTGCAAATAATTTGGTTAGTAATATCCTTGTTTGGTGTGTTAATTCTTTAGAATACCCTTGTTAATTATCCATTAATTTTAAGAAAGGGGCGTGACCAGTAGCTTAGGAAGTTTTTTTTAGGTATTGAATGTGCTAAGTATGAATGGAAACCATAATCGGATTATTAGTGGTGTCGTGTTGGTGCTTGGGCTGTTTTGATTAAAGCAAACTGCAGGAAAATTCTGTTTTTGCATTATGTGTATGTTGAATGTGATAATGAGTATATAATGCAAAGGATGAATACGATAAGGTAGATGTGTTGTGAATTATAAAATGAGTTATCGCTCGGTGTGTCATTGCTTCGCTGCTATGGTTGTCGAGACGGAACTATTTTGGGGAGGAGGCTGTTTAAAATGATTCTTTGGGTTATATGTGTTATTGGTATTGCTGTGGATAATTTGGATTGTTTTCGGATTGGGACGAAGTAAGGAAAATAGAGGAGGTGCTACCGAATTTTCGTTAGATTATTAGCTAGCTTACAAGAAAGTAATGCACGATGTTTATCTAATTGTGGCACGATTGTTGTTTCTTATAGATTAATAGCTTGAGCATTAAATATTAGACGTGCGGCTCGATTATACGGTATGTAACGTTGTCCCTTCTTTCTTTGCTTGGCATGACTTTTAAAAATAAGCAAATAACGGACACATTTGATACTTACCTCTAGAGCGTCTAGGTGACGTATATTCTTGCTTCCACAATTATTCTTCTTTATATCGGCTATGTCTAAGGCTATGATGATCTCTAATATCTATGGTAATGCTTCTTAGAGTCATTGAGATTTTACGTTTCCATATCGTATTAAAGGTTCATAATCTTGATAAAACATTAATCTTTGGTAATACTCCTTGCTGGTTCACGTTGATTGTTCTATTGAGTTATAAGAAATGATTTTAATTGCATATGGTTGCTCATAATATTCTGCTCGTGCATAGAGTCATTTATCATTTCACCGAGTCCCGGGCCGGGTAATGTTCGTGCGGAGTTTCTTGCATATGTCACCGAGTTCCTCACTAGAGGGCCGGGTATGTATATTATATTTATGATTGGTGGTGAGGATGGTTATGATGATGATGATGACGGAGATGACGTGATGATTATTTTGCCGAGCCCCTTACTAGGGAAGCTGGGCACCTTAAATGTTAAATATATGCATGATTTTCACTTAAAAGGGTATATGTGTAGCGATATTTTGTTTCGACTTGCCATATTGGTATCCTGTCATCTTTAACTTATGCTTTATATACTCAGTACATTGTCCGTACTGACCCCCCTTTCCTCGGGGGGCTGCGTTTCATGCCCGCAGGTGTAGACGCACAGTTTGGTGATCCTCCCGCATAGGATATCTACTCTACTGATTGGGAGAGCTCCACTTTTCCGGAGCCCAGTCGTTTAGGTACATAACTTTTGTGTAGTCTTTTGCTCGTCTATGGGCATGGCGGGGCCCTGTCCCGTCGAGTTTCACTAATGTACTCTTAGAGGTCTGTGGACATTATCTGGGTTGTATATATATGTTTTGGATAATGGTCTGGACATGGTTTGTTTGGGATGTCTGCTTGTACAGGGGCAGCCTTGTCGGCTGCGTACCTCATTGTGTATTGTGTAGTGGCAGCCTTGTCGGCATACGTATGTTATTATGCTTTCAATAGTGGCGGCCTTGTCGGCTCGCATATGCTGTTATGGTTGAATGGTAATGACTCCTTATGAGACAGGTCCTCTTATATATATATATATGACGTTGGGATTGGCTTGATTTGATTAAATTCCATATTGTCTTAGTTTCAGTTGGTTAAGCAGGTTTGTATGTGGGTGTCCAAAACGGGCACTAGTCACGGCCCATCGGGTTTGGTCGTGACAGTCAGTCTGAGCGGACGATTCAGGTTTTGGAGGACATGCTTCGGGCATGTGTGATAGAGTTTGGTGGTCATTGGGATAAATTTTTACCCTTAGCAGAGTTCTCATACAACAATAACTATCACTCAAGTATTGATATTGGAGAAGATGTAGGTCTCCCATTGGGTGGTTTGATGCATTTGAGGTTAGACCTTGGGGTACTGACCTTCTGAGGAAATCGTTAGATAAAGTGAAATGCATTCAAGAAAAGCTTTTAGCGGCTCAAAGTAGGCAGAAGGAATATGCAGATCGGAAGGTTAGAGACTTGGAGTTTATGGTGGGTGAGCAAGTCTTGCTGAAGGTTTCGCCCATGAAAGGGGTTATGTGGTTTGGTAAGCGAAGTAAACTTAGTCCAAGGTACATTGGCCCATTTAAAGTTCTGAAGCGTGTGGGGGAGGTAGCTTATGAATTGGCCTTACCCGCAGGATTGTCAGGAGTGCATCCGGTATTTCATGTGTCTACGTTGAAAAGATACCATGGGGATGGAAACTACATCATTCGTTAGGATTCAGTACTGCTTGATGAGAATTTGTCTTATGAGGAGGAGCCTGTTGCTATTTTAGATAGAGAAGTCCGCAAGTTGAGGTCAATAGAGATTGCATCCATCAAGGTTCAATGGAAGAATCGGCCGGTTGAAGAATCCACTTGGGAGAAAGAGGCTGATATGCAAGAAAGATACCCACATCTGTTTACAGATTCAGGTACTCCTTTTCGCCCTTGTTTTTCTTCTTGTGATCTTTCGGGGACGAACGATGGGTAAATTGGTATCTATTGTAACGACCTATTTAGTCGTTTTGAGCAGTAGAGTATTTGTGGTAATAGTTGTCTGAGTCGACAGACCCCATGATGGACCGTCATGAGCACGACGGACCGTCGAGGGTATCTTGTTCCAAAACACTCAGAATCCTGAAATTTGGATACTGAGATCGACTCTCTGAACTTCGCGATGAAATGGCAGGACGGACCGTCACAGGCATGACGGGCCGTTAAAGACTCTTCAAGCAATTGAGTCTCTGAACTTTGTGACGGAAGCAACAGGACGGACCGTCGCAGGCACGACGGGCCGTCACAGTCTGCGTAACCCTGCCTGGGTCGGATTTCTGTTAAATGTTTTAAGGGGCATTTTGGACTATTACTGTTTATAATTATGAAGTTAGTGGTTTAATGTTAATAATTCAATTACTTGGGGGTTAAAGGAGATAAGCTTGAAATAATTAGTGGGTTACTTTTGTCATCTTTTATACTTAATTATATGCAAATTAGGGTAAAAGAAAAAGGGTTTGAATAAGAAAAATCGAAAGAACAAGGAGAGGAAGAATGAACGAACGAGAGAGAAGAGAAACGAAGAGGAAAGCAAAGCTTTGGAAAATTAGATTTCTTGATCACGAATTATTCGGTGGAGGTAGGTTATGATTTATGTTGTTTTATAGTAAACTCTTAATAGCGAATAATATGCATTGGGTAGTATTGTAAACCCTTCTATATGCTTAATTGTGTGCTTGCATGATGTGATTATATAATTGTGATAAAATAAGCATGATGAGGCTATTGAATCCTAAACTTTGAAACCTCTTTGTTAATGATGATGCCTTGGTATAAAATAAGGCTTGATGAACTAAAAGAACGAGGTTAGATGATCGGGTGTCACGTTCCGGCACCAGGATAATAATAGAGGATCGGGTTTCACGTTCCGACACCAGGATAGTATTAATGGATCGGGTGTCACGTTCCGACACCAGGATAGTATATGGATTTGGTGTCACGTTCCGACACCAGGATAGTATTAATGGATCGGGTGTCACGTTCCGATACCAAGATAGTATATGGATCGGGTGTCACGTTCCGACACTAGGATAGTATATGGATCGGGTGTCACGTTCCGGCACCAGGATAGTATATGGATCGGAGTGTCACGGTCCAACACTAGGATAGTATATGGATCGGGTGTCATGTTCCGGCACCAGGATAGTATATGGATCGGAGTGTCACGGTCCGACACCAGGATAGTATGATGATGATCGGACTGTCAAGTTCTGACACCAGGGTAGTAAAGAGAATGAATCTTGAAATATGCTAATTTACTCAATTTAATGAACTTTTTCCCAAATGAGTATGGTATGGAGGCTTGAGTCCTCATGGGTGTACTTGACGTTATTTATCAATAATTCTTGCACTTATTGTTGCTACCTGTTGAGTATTGTAGTTGATTTTATGATATTATCTGATATATATTGCATTCTATTTTGAGTTGGCCGATGATACCTACTCAGTACTTGTGTTTTGTACTGACCCCTACTTGTATGTTTTTTTTGTTAATTGTGGAGTGCAGCAAACGTTCCGTCGTCTTCAACTCCACCGCAACTCTAGCAAATCTTCATCACGTCAGATTTTAGGGTGAGCTATTGTTTATAGCTTGGACTGGATCTTCTTCTTCACGTCTTTATGCCTTGAAGTTCTGGCAAGGACTAGGTGTTTAGTTATATTAGTTTCCTAGATACTCTTAGATTTAGTAATTTGAGGATAGAATGTTCTTGTGCTGATGACTTCCAGATTTTGAGTAATCTTAAGTTTTGAGTTTTAAAAATTAATTATTTATTTTGGGCAATGATAAGTTATTGAGTTTTAAGTCTTCCGCATTATTTTCTTTTTATTATGATTGAAACGTTGGGGTTTGGATTTGTTGGTTCGCTTACATAGGAGGGTAAGTGTGGGTGCCACTCACGACACGTTTTGGGTCGTGACACTCACCCCTTCAATTGAGTGTTCATTTCATTATATGCCAATGCACTTTCCCATTTATTGTGTTCCACACTCTTACTTAACAATTCTAGGTTACATAATTTTATCACATACATATTTGGGTCACTTACTTTTAAAAGTATGCTAGACATATGAGTCCATACAAACAAGCAATGAGGCTTCATTTATTGTTTGTATAAGTGATTCATGTTTACCCAAGATTATGCGCTACAAGAATTATGCATCTTGTAGATATGCAAAGATATTAAATTTTTTCTTTAGAGGCATCATTCATTAAATATTTGTTTACGTACGACTTATATGTCATTACAGTGTTGGGAAAGGGAACCCGATTTCGAATCCCTTGAAGAACACTTAATCTTATTTTAAATTTGGTAATTACATTTTTCAGATTTTAGAGACCATAGTTCCCTTTCCATCAACCTTATAATATTTCTTTCTTGTTCTCCTCTCGTTTTTCGTTTTAAGGTTAGGAGGTTGTGGGTAATATCCCCTACAAGCTCATTATTTTTCTTTGAATTTATCTCTTAACTTTATCACCTATCCTAGAGGTTGTGGTTTCAATGCTCACTCTCCACATAATTTTTCTCTTTTATTATAATCCTAAATCTCTCATCCATTCAAGAGGTTGTATGTTCAATCTCCACTCTCTACATTTTTTTCTCCTTTATTTTTCTCCTCACTCTCTCATCCATTCAAGAGGTTGTGCGTTCAATCCCTATTCACCACATCTACTTTTCGTTTTATTTTTCTCGTGAAAATTTTAGGAAAACTTTCATTTGGTTAGGTCATGGGTTCAATTCCCAATGACATCACATTAAAATTTTTTAATAACATAGCTAATTTTCTTTGTCATTGGCTGAGATTCCAATTTCAAGCAAGCTGGAAATTTGGTCTATTCCAATTCATTTTCCTCTAAATCTTTTGTTTATTATTTTTTGCTTTCATGTGATGATGTCTTGGGTTCAATCCTCAGTGATCTCACTTAATTTACATTCATTTTTCATTGCATTTTGTACCACGTTTTTTGGACAAACCTAACCTACCAAATGCTTGGAATTTATTCACTATTTTAAGCATCTTTTTATTATCATTCATAAATTAATTCTTATGGAATTTCGTGGATCATTTGGTGGATCTTTATTTTTTTTTATATTCAGCCAAGAATTATCATTAAATCTAGCAACATTACACCACTTTTACACCTTAAGATTTACTCAAACATTCACATATAAAATTCAACCATAAAAACATATCATTTTTAAGGCTTAAAACTGAAAATCATGTTACGGCATACACATACAATTTTTTCGAAAATCAGGTAGACATACTTCATCGTTCAAACAATTTCAAACACGTAATAATGAGCACATTATGACAAAAATTGCTTGCCAAAACTTTTTGAAAACCCATACCCGAATTTAATATTGTGAAATACTTGAACTTGCTGTCCAAAACTTCTCGAAATTCACGTTCAATCCCGAACTCACACCTTACCTAACTAGTGTATTGACTTTTTCTTAACGTTTTCGGATTACTTTCTCTTTTGTTTTTTTCGTGAAAGTTCTTAAATTGTGAAGATTTTTATTTTCTAATTTTTTCTCACGTTTGGCATCCAGAAAAAAAAGTGTGAAATGAGAGAGATATAGACGTGAATGAGAGAGAGAGATAGATAAACCTGAAAGAGGCGAGTGGCTTAGGATAAGGTGAAAATGCTATGTCTCTACCTCAGTAAATCTTACACTCAAAACTAATTGGGACACGACTCATACAATACGAAATATTGAATAACTTAGTCTATTACAATACATTAATAAAAAAACTCTAAAGATAGCTATGCCCTCAAGTCAAGTGAGGATATACATCAACTTTGCTTGAGCGATTACTAGATTCAATGCTTTGTCCAAGACACCTCTCACAAGTTTATCACACCATTAGAGATAGACCAAAATTAGGAATTAGTACAAACACATGTACTTAGTATGAAATAATGCATAATATCATGAGGAACATACATTTATGAGATATATGCTCTCTTGGATTCGAATATCAAATTAAAGTATAAGAATAACATTTAATCAAAAAATATCACATTTATAACACAATTCAAGTTATATGCAATTTAATATATCAAATTAATGAACTTTACAGTGAGGTTACAGTGAACTTCACTCGCTTCTAGAAATTAGGCCTACGACAACAGAATTTTAAAAAATGCTTAGGATAGCATTATATTAAAGATCTATTGCAATTATTTGAACCTTTGCAAAAGGATTGGGTTTTTCTTAGACGACTTGGTTATAAATTTGTTGTCATTGTTTAAAATTCATCGCAATAGACTTACATATTGTAACAGATACTAGATCGTTTTCCATAAACTCATCTCTTACAATACTTGAAAACAATTTTTTTCTATTAGAATGAATATTGAATCCCTCCATTATTTCCTTTTTTATTTTGGCTAAACCCACTAAAACATTGCACCCTATGTTATTTTTAATATATTCATTAAATTTATTTTAATTTTTTGTCTACCAGGATATATAGAAACATTTTTGTTAAGACATTTTTCATCTCTTCTACAAGAAGAACCACATATGTTGTCACTCCTCATCGCTTTGACCTATTTTTGAGCAAGTAGAACACCATTTCAGGGCAATTTTGTAGATTTTTATTGGTATTTGATTATTGGTATGGTAATTTATTCATTTTCTTAATTGTCGGGAATACTTAAACCCTTTTTTTCAAATGTAATCCCATTTCTCTATTTACTCTTGTGAAATCGAATGATATGTAATGTCGAAGGTTTACTTATGAAATTCGAGAATATTTATGTTTTGTTCTTCAACAGCTAGAGGTTTTTTTCTTACATCTTCGATGTTATATTTGAAAAAACTTCATGTTTGAGTTGTTGAGGTTTTCTTCTAGAATCTCTTATTTTGACATTAATCGTTGAGTTGTTACTGTGCATTTAAATTTTTTTGGTAGTTATGGTGAAGATTAGGTTGGATTTGTTGCTTTAGAACACCTTTCAAGGAAAGCTTGTAGTTTTTTATAAGGATTATGATACGATCTTCTTTTCTGTTATTATAGGGTAAACTTAAACCAATTTTTTTCTTCAAATGAAAACTCATTTCTCTCTAATTATTGTAAAATGAAAGGATATAGATGGCTGGAGGTTTGCTTTTATAATCTAATAAATGGTGATATTTTCTTGTTAAATTTCTGAAGGTCCTGTTCTTTAATTTTTGAGGTTATAGATGAAGAAATAGCAAGTTTAAGTTGTTGTCGTTTTCTTCTTGAATCTCGTCTTTTGATTTTAATACTTCAGGTGTAGTTAGTGTATATTTGTTCTATTTTTTATTCTTATTCAGGGTTTTTCCCTTTAAATTTTAGCTACAAACAGTTTATAGTTTTTGGGATGTTTTGGTGTGACTAATTACCCTAAAAAATATTTCTGTTGATATTGATGTTGAATTTATTGTTCAATGAGTTATTCAGTTGGGTTTGATTGTTGATTTCACCTCTCCCTTTAGTAGCAAGGATGTGAGAAATTCCCCTTTCATTATTGTTGATGATTTACGTTAGTGAAACAAGAAACAAGAGATATATAACCAAGATAAAGGAAAAAATTAAATTAAATGTTGGTTATTATTAGAGCTTTTTATGTGAAAATTTGAAATATCTTATAATTCTAGATTAACATGATTTGCCTAAAATATTTTTATTACTTTAAAATATAGTATTTGCTATGATTTCTTTTTAAATGAAAATCAGTAGGGATAGATTTTATGTAAACGAATTGAATCCCCGGGGTGGTTTTTTTGGTGAATAAGAATATGATACGAACTTGATGAATTCAGGTGACCATTTTCCATTTCATGAATGTTCATAAGTCGTTAATATCATAAATTTTTAAGAATGATAATCTTGTTATCAATTTTCTACTTTTTCTTTTTGTAGTTAACTGTATCTTTCGGATTATTTTGTATTTGTTAATCTTCTTGTTCATTAGGATAATATAAAGTAAATTGTTATTGATTATGAGTGAGAGCTATTTTTTAAAGTATTTCTAATTGGTATGACATCTAATTTCCTAAATTTTTCTTATGATAATGTATTTTGGTAAATAATCTATCTTCATGTGTGTAAGAAGTGTTGATTACTTGTTCAGCAGAACATAATGTAGACGTGTTCCATGGGAAATAGTATGATTAGACCAGTTTTTTCATTATTATCCAAGAAAATATTGCTTTTGAAAACTCACTATGGGGGTAGAAGTTAAACTCCCCAAACCAAAGAAGTAATATTACCTCCAGATAAATATATAGATAATCAATAAAAGGTAGCTTCAATTTTCATTTAAACACTACAATTAAGGTAAAAACCTATCCAACAATCCATCTTATCCGCCATGTGGTTTTCTAAGACTGGAGCATATAGTACTAACATTTATTGAATAGTCAAAATGAAAAAGACGAAAACTTTGATAGAGTATGCATTTATTTTGCCATTAGTTTAGGATAAAAATAAAGAATAGCAAGCTCAATAAACATTTGTAAAACGCTTTCTTACAATGTAATCTACATCAATGTTTTGAATACATTTCAATTGATAAAGTTAAAACTGCTTGTATTTCTTCTATACCGATTTTGCACATATCAACTTTGCATTTTTACTTATATTGAGTTGATTATCCTCCATAACCAGCGGTTTCAACCATCAATTTACCCATACACACCATGTAGCAACTAAACCAATATTGGATCCTAATAGAAAAAGAGAGTAATGTTCAGTCAGTTTTCTTATGAAATATTTGATGATCATCATCACACAATGTTATCTTGGTTTCTTTTACTTATGAATAGGGGTTATTCATGTTTGTTAAGGGCTATTTTGACCTACTCATTTGTTGGTTTTGGTCAAACTTATTAACTTCCATGGCTTTAATTTGACTACTACTCATGGAGAATTTGAAGTGTTTGAATAAAGTATGAAGGTTCTATAACTTCCTTTTTGGTTGTAAAATTCCTTCCCATTGAATTTTTTTTTCAAGATATATACATATGTACTCTTCTTGTGTTGCTATATTAGAGTATCATGCTTATTTTATTACACATTACCCTTGCATATGTTTTGTTAATGTCTCGCTTTTTCAATACAAAGTTGGATTACCATTTTGACCAATTTGTATGTAACGACCCGTTTAGTCGTTTTGAGCAACAGACTTCAATTCTGGAAAAACTGGCAGAAGCGACGGACCCCACGATGGAACGTCATGGGCACGACGGACCGTCGAGGGGGTCTCGTCCCAAAATACTTAGAAAATCTGAAATTGGGTACTGAAAATCAACTCTCTGAACTTTGTGACGGAATGACAGGACAGACCGTCACAGACCCTTGGTGGAAATTTGGGTCTCTGAACTCTGCGACGACCTGCAGGACGGACCGTCGCAGGCACGACGGCCCGTCACAGCTTGCGCAAATCCCAGGCAGAGTCGGATTTCTGGTGAAGTTTTAAGGGACGTTTTTGGACTATTCTTTCCTTAATTAAAGAATTCGTGAGTTTATATTAATAACTCAAATTCTTGAGGGTTGAAAGAGGTAACCCTAAGTTAATTAGTGGGGTATTATTGCCATCTTTTATTCTTAATCATATACTAATTAGGGTAAAAGAAAGAGGGTTTGAATAAGAAAATAGAAAGAACAAAGAGAGACAGAAAAAGAGAGAGAGAAACGATCGAGAAGAAGAGGAAAAACACCAAGTTTTGAGGATTAATTTGCTTGATTTCAATTCCTCGGTGGAGGTAGGTTATGGTTTTCATGCTTTCATAGTAAACTCTTAATAGAGAATGATATGTATTGGTAGTATTGTAAACCCTACTATATGCGTAATTGTATGTTTGCATGAATATGATTATGTGATTGTGATAAGATAAGCATGATGAAAATATTGAATCCCAAATCTTGAAAAGAAACTTTAATATACATTATTAATGATGATGCCTTGGTATAGAAGAAGGCTTGATGAATTAAAGTAATGGGATTGAGGATACCTTCATATAGAGAAGGCTTGATGATTTACAGAATGATATTAGTGGATCGGAGTGTCACGTTCCGACACATAGATTTAGTGGATCGGAGTGTCACATTCTGACACACGTAGGGGATCGGAGTGTCACGTTCCGACACATGTAGGGGATCGGAGTGTCACGTTCCGACACATGTAGGGGATCGGAGTGTCACGTTCCGACACATAGAATTAGGGGATCGGAGTGTCACGAACCGACACAAGAGGAGGAAAGATAATGAATCTTGAAAGATGTTAATATACTCAATCTAACGAACATGATTCCCAAATGAGTATGGTATTGGGGCTTGAGTCCTCATGTGTGAATTTGATGGTACTTATTGATGATTATAGTACTTGTTGTTGTTACATGTTGAGTTTTATAGTTGATTTATGATAATACTTGATATATACTGTTCCCTATTTTGAGTTGGCCGATGATATCTACTCAGTACCCGTGTTTATACTGACCCCTACTTTTATTGTTTTCTTCTTGTTTAATTGTGGAATGCAGCAAACGTACCGTCATCTTCGACTCAAAAGTAATTCAAGCCAGTCTTCGTCACACTGGATCTTCAGGGTGAGCTAACACTTCTAGCTTGGACTGGATCTCCTCCGTCACGTCTTGATGCCTTGAACCTCCGGCACGGACTAGCTTCTTATGTATTTTTAGCTTTTAGAATACTCTTAGTTTAGACATTTGATTTTAGATGTTCTTGTAGTGATGACTTCCAGATTCTGGGGAAAATGATAAGTTTTCGAGTTATAGAAGTTGATTGGTTGAAATGTTAAGGTTGATTGGTTGGTTCGCTCACATAGGAGGGTAAGTGTGGGTGCCAGTCGCGGCCCGGATTTGGGTCGTAACATTGTATTGCACAACTAGTCCTGCACTAACTAAAAGATAGTTCTAATATGACCTTATTGTGTACAAAATTTCCATTCCTTCTTTCCTTATACATAAAATATCTAGTGAATATAGTTATATCGAATACACTAGGATGAAAACTCCAACTATTAACAAATGATACCTTGACTTGTGAATTTTTTATTGTTCTTAAACGATATTAAGTGTAAATAAATTGATATTCTACACTGATATATCTTTGTCTTTTAGGTATATTTTGCAAATTTTTTGTCTTTCATGTTTTATGTGTGGGAATGATCACCTTCAACAATCAATTGGGAGTCATTTCAGGTTGGTCGATACCACTTTCAGTTTACAGTAGGCATGAAAATAATTTGTAATGCACAACTGATTGAGCAAATGAAATTTTTGGTTATTTTACTAAAAGGGATGTGGTGTAGATCGAGACAAATAATTTAATTAATTAAATTTTAACTATCTTTCTTCCACATTTTATCTCAATAAGCTTTCATTTATCGTTTTTATAAGTGGAGAAGATAACGAAGGGGATGATGAAAACAGTAGTGATGAAGACCTTAAGTCTTGATATATTTGATTGGAAGTTTAGGAACCTATTATTTTAGCTCAAATATTTTGTTTGTTGACATTTTTAAACTATTGTTAAGCTATAGTATTTTGTTTTTATTTCTATAGTATGGTATTTGTGCAAACTGTCTAAATATTTCTTTTCTTATGTATGTTTTACCTTTGTGGATTTTGTGACTAGGATATTTCTAATTATATATATGATTCAACAATATAATTAGTCGTTTTTATTCTTGATTTAGTTTAGATAACTTTTTTATATAAATTGTTGATTTTATATATATATATATATTATATATATATATATATATATATATATATATATATAGCTTAACAAACATAAAATATTGCAATAGTTTTGGCAAAACGGCTCAACATTGACATGATACTTATTAAAGTGTTACCACAAGAATAACCTATGGAAATGCTTGCTAACGGTTACCACAACCCAATAATGCAAGTGTTATTAACTGTTACGATTTCCGTAATATTATAGTACCGATATAGGGAAAGAAAATTGTTGCAATAGAGTTCCATATAGAAACCGTTTCGAGAACCGTTAAATTAACTGTTACAATAGAGCTATAGTAACGCGAGTAGATGAGAGGGTCCACAAACCGTTGTTGTAGCTCTTTGACAAGAATATTACGTCCTATATCAATGCATATGAAACTTTTGGTATAATCCAAAATTCTAGTAGTGACTGTAACCTCAGTATAACTTCCAATAAAACTCACCCCTTACAATATAGCATCAATAACACCTACAAAACATGTAAACATGAGATCCTCCTACCAAAGGTGATTGGAAGGCTCACTTCAGTAAGTTAGGATGCGACCGCCCATATAATCCCTTCAGACACACATAAGAGATCCTTTAGAGTACATAGGATAACATCATTCTCACATCACACGATAATATATAAATTATTGACATTCTCCTACCACAAGTTATCAACAAACTTGATTAAGTAATTCAAGAAGAGAACGCCATACACCTTGTCTAAGATTACTCAAATAATCCTTAAGACAATCTCAGTTTAAATCATGTATACTTTATCAATTTACTTTCCTATATACATTCATTCTTAATATTCCCTAGGTAATACATGAAGAGAATATTCTTATGCCCCCTTCACACTTTACTAAGAAACCGTAAGCAACTCTAGGTAAGTACTTATTCGTTAACATGCTTTCTAACTAAACACATTATCTTCATTATTTCACTTAAAAGACATTCAACATATTAATACATTCAAGTAATGGTCTAAGAAAAGACCTAGAGACTCACTCACTAATATCTTCATAGACTTATCGTGCAATGTTTAGATAGCATTCCATATCACAACCAAAATTTCATAAAACTTCTCCAACACTAGTTTGTATCCCATGTGATGAGAATAGGGAATAACCGACATAAACCATACTAGATATGCATGGAATCCGGAGTCATGCACCTACTCCAATGGAGGTTGTTCTTCTTGCCAATGGTAGAACTAGGACATATCCCATGTAGGCATGCAGTTAAGTAATATCAATTGTTTCATTGTTCTTTTATATCATCTTAGATAGATCAACTTCCCAGACCATACTCACTCGGTTCTAGCCTTTGTTCTCATAGATTATTTTAATAAATGAGTACATGAAGATATTCCATATCTAGTTCACAACCCAATAACAATACACCTTACCAAGGAGGGTCCACTAAGGTAACATACAATGTTCACGAGGATAGCTCAATTATTATTCGAAGGATTATTTTATGTCATTCTTGCCCATCAACCTTAACTCAACCATTCACACAAGAAGCATACCATTACGAATTTCGACATTAATGATATCATTACCTTCCAAATAAGTTTGATGCTCAACCTAAAGGACCTTCTTTACAATGTTGAAAGTCACATGTCAATCGTACTTACAAGAATAAGAAGATTTAGCGTACTAAGTCAATCAGTCATATTAACATTATACATTTATCAAGCAAGGGACTCAGTTTACCTGAACAAGACACACTCATACTTCTTATATAACTTATCATTTATTAAAACACATTGGTATAACCAATATTATTTATAGGTCACACTATTCACTATTATAAACTCATCAATCTAAGTTATCACAAGTATCAAATAATTTATCAAGAAACATCATACTTCAACATCATGTAATCATTATAATGACTTTTCTATAGTCTACAAGAGACACATATCGTCAACAAGAAGAACTCATTATTTGACTCAACACAAACACATATGTCATCAAGACATCCATACTATCCACATATTCAAGCTATAAGCTGATAATAATGTATTTATTAAAGTAATACCGACGAGGACAAATTATTCAAGTGTATAACGCATAAGAGCCGCCACCGTGAGTGGACTGTACAAAACATCATTACAATCTAAAGCTTATACTACACAATATAGGGAAAGTGAGGTCAACGTACCATGAATCAAACCTCACAACATCAATCCATAGCCAAATTATCCAACACAATATCCCAAGACTCATACCAATAAAAATAATTTACAAATAAACCCAAAAGGTACAATATTAAATGAATGAAAGATAATAAATCATAAATTTATTATTTTAGGGCATCTTACAAGCAATTATGATATGATTCTATCATAAATCAATATCTCTCATAAAACTATATAAGAATTAAATATCTACGGTTGCATGAATTACATGGGTTCATACAGTTTTTAGGTCAAATAATTAATTTAACATTAATTCAATCAATATATAATGATTCAAAGCATTTTATGCAACAAGCAATTGCTCAATATCAAAATTGGACAAGTTCATCTTTGAAAAACATTGGAAATCAATTTGAAGTTTGGCGCCTTGAAGAAAAGAGATTCAAAGATGAGGAATCTTACCTCAATTAAAGCTACACCACGAATTTTATGATTAATTGATGGACAAATCAAAAAGAATCTTCAATCCATGCATTATCTTGAGTTTTCGTTCCAATCTAATTCTAGAATGTTTTTTAGAGATTTCGGGGTTTTTTTTGGAATAATGAATACATCTAGGTATTTACAACATATAATCACTCATAAAAACACCCCTATTAAACTGTTTAGTTATTTTTACATGAAGTGAATTTCCCAATTCACTCCAACACATATCAGTGAGACTAAGAGAATTCAAGAATCAAGCGTTAGTGTCTAGTCTAACCTAAGTCATTTTAGAGGTGTTACAATCTCCCCCACTTTGAGACATTCGTCCTCGAATGACACTTGCTTCTTTTTAGGAACTTAAAAGAGACAAGAAACTCAATACTGGTAGAACATAACCATAAAACACCATAAACAATACAAATTAGGAAGAACACCAATTTGTCATATTTTATAAACTCAAAACACAAGAAGAGGATTGAAATTACTCTACCACTCATTATGCAATAAGACTCACATTCTTCATTTCAATAAGCAAGAAATCATTTTAAATTTATTATTATGCTAATATAAATAAATTATATGCCAACTATAACATTTTTAACAAAAACCAAGTTTAGTCAAAATTTTAAAATCATTACAGTGACCTGCCAACATTACATTCAACTATGCTCAAATTTCCAAAAATGCAACTCTTAACAAATAAATGATGGAAGCATGATAATATAACATATATAACTATATAAACTCTATTTAACACTGAATCATAACTTCTTGAAATGCACAAGGCAAGGAATAAATGAAATTTAATTCAAACAATACTCCTAAACACAATGCAACAATGCCACTTGCTACTATAATATTGTAACTCTCCAGCTTTAGTTGAATACAGGAGATGAGATCTTAAGTCCGATATTCTTAAGTCTAACTAATTCCTAACAAGATAGTCTAAGGGTTGTAACATTGTTATGATGTAAATTTTAAGATATATAATTAATTTATTATGTTTGGAAAGAAAATCATCAAAAAACATCCACGACGTCCGATAAACTTACTACTTGGGCTAGTGAAGTGTCTTGGTAGTTACAACAAAGTGTCGAAGGGTTCTATCTTGGTGAAATTATTATGATGTATATAAGTGTAAAACAATGGCTTATTTATTCTAGGACATGTGAGGATTTCAAATGTCCAAGGTATATCAAAAGCCAAGAGGCCAAGGCTACCTAATAGGGAGGCTACTTCCCCATTGTTAAGGGGCATGACCACGACTCTTGGCGTTGACCACGGCTAAGGTGGGGAGCATCTAAAGAATCATTATCCATGGTTTTGAGGGGTTTCTAAGGAATCCTAGATATTGTCCAAGACAAAACGAGTAACTCCAGGACTTGTGGTAAACATGACGTAGGGAAAAGGGCTACGTTATAAAGGCCTTAGCTAAAAAGGTGTGTGAGTTGGTGAGTGAAGGTAAGGTGTTGTATAAGAGCACCACGAGCCAATTGAAGCGCTATGGTGCATATTCACAGAAGGAGGCAAGGTGCTCTGTGGTCTTGAAACATTCATTTTTGAATGACACTACACATCTTTTTGAATCATAGAGGGTTTTTTTAAAAAACACATCAACACACTTGAAATATTATATTTGTTAATATTTGATTCACAACCTACTCTGGATGAGGTGTATCACTCAAAGCTTATTTGAAGTTTCATATATGAGATTTAGAAACATCCTTTACAACTTACTTAAACTCAATGCAGATCGCAACTAATGCAACAGAAAAATCATGTCAACGATATACAAAA
This sequence comes from Solanum lycopersicum, assembly GCF_036512215.1. NCBI lineage: Eukaryota > Viridiplantae > Streptophyta > Magnoliopsida > Solanales > Solanaceae > Solanum > Solanum lycopersicum. Next base: position 27,673,174 of record NC_090806.1, read on the forward strand.
ACAAAAACATGAATGCAAGCATGAACTCATATTAACTCATAAAGTTCAAGTATAAAACACAGTTATGGACTTAAAGCGTGAAATCGACTGATGCACTAAAATAAAGAGTTTCATAAACAAAATCAGACTTAGGAAGAGTATATCTAACCTCAAGAACTTAACAAGTGAAGGTAAATGGATCTGATATTAGCCTAGGCCTCCTATGTTGCTTCCTCAAAAAGGTAGTTCACCCATAACACTTTTACAATGGCAACCTCCTTCTTCTTCAGCCGCTTCACATGGCGATCTAAAATTTAAACTTGAACATCTTCATAAGAAAGGTTCTCATCGACTTCTAACCCCTCAAAAGGCAAAATGGATGCTTGATCGCCTAGATACTATTTAAGCATCAAAACATAATACTGGATGAACAGAAGCCAAGTCATTTCGTAACTTTAGGTCATAGGCAACATTTCCTACTCACTGTAAGTTCTCAGAAGGACTTATATACCTCGGACTGAACTTCCCTTTCTTACCAAACCTCATCACCCCTTTTATGGGTGATATCTTTAGGTGAACTTGATTACCTACATCAAATTCAAGATCTTTTTTCCTGTTATAAGCATAGGATTTTTGACGAGTGTAAGCAGTTGCAAATCTATTCATGATCACTCTAACCTTTTCCACTGACTCATGTATGATCTCAGAACCAAGGATTAAAGAATCCCCTGCCTCAAACCACCCAACTTAAGACCTGAATCTCTTGTCATATAGTTCTTCAAAAGGTTCCATCAAATACTGGAATGGTAGCTATCATCCAAACTCCCTTGAAGTAAATAACACATGCACTTAGCATTTCTTTAAGGGTTTGAATGGTACACTCTGTTTTTACATCTTTCTAGGGATGAAATGCACTAGTAAGCTTCACCTGTGTACCCAAGCACTTTTGGAACGATCTCCAAAAGTTAGAAGTGAATTGTGCTCTCCCATTCGATATGATAGATGAAGGAATCCAATGCCTCCTCACTATCTCATCAATATACAACTTGGCATAATCGTCAAACCTGTAAGAAGACTTCACACATATGAAGTGGAGTAGACTCAGTAATCCTGTCAACAATGATCCAAATTGAATCATGCAGTATCCTGGTCCTGGTCAGACCAACCAGAATATCAGTATTTATAGCCTCCAACTTTAATGTTGGAATCTCAATCGACTGGTTAAGACCTCCAGGCTTAAGATGTTTGGCCTTTATCTTTTTAAGTTGGGGCACTCCTACACAAACATAGAAATTTATCTCTATATACATTCCCACCAATAGATCTCCTTGAGATCATGATACATCTTGGTTGAACCTAGATGTATACAAGACCTCTAGCCATGAGGCTCTACAATAATATTAGTACTCATATTATCAATATTGCGACACTAAATCTGCCATGGTATCTAAGCACACCATCCTCCACTAGGAAAAATGATTCATTCACCTTACTCTACACTGAATCTTTCATCTTCATGGGCACTGGGTCGAGATGTTCCTTATCTTTAACATCTATAACACATGAGGATTCAAAACAGGAATGAACTGAAACACCCCTACTTAATGTATCTACCAGTCGTACACCTAACCTTGCAAATTGGTGTACCCCTTTAACTAGCTCCTTCTTCTCATCATCAATATTAGACACACTACAAATGCTCAATCGGATAAACGCATCAGCTACTACATTTGCCTTACATGTGCGATAGTGTACACTCATGTCATAATACTTGAGTATCCCTCGCCATCTTCTCTGACGAAGATTCTATTCTCTCTGTTAAAAAACATACTAAAAACTCTTATGGTCAGTAAATACATCAACATGTACACCATATACGTAATGTCTTCAATGATTTAACACAAATACCATAACAGCTAACTCAAGATCATGTGTAGGGTAATTCATCACTTTGATTTTCAACTATGTTGATGCATATGTAATCACCTTATCATCCGGCATAAGAAAATATCCAAAACCTACCCAGGAAGCATCACAATATACGACATACCTTACACGACTCTTCGGCAATGTGAGAACTGGATTGAAGTGAGTTGGTCTTTGAGCTTTTAGAAGATCTTTTTAGAAATTTCCGACCACTCAAAGTTCGCCTTCTTCCTTGTTAAAGCTTTCAGTGGAGCATCAAAAGAAGAAAATCCATCAACAAATCTGCGATAGTAATAAGCCAAATCTAAGAAACTCCAGATGTTTATAGGAGTGTGGGGTATCAATCCTTTTCCGATCAACCTCTACACCTTGGTCGTACACAACATGACCAAGGAAGGTCATTGATCTTAGCCAAAACTCACATTATCTTAATTTTGCATACAATTGATGTTCTTTGAGTACATGCAATGTCATTCTCAAATGTTGTTAATGATTTTCTCTAGTCTTTTAGTATATGAGAATGTCAACTATGAATACTATGACAAAAGAATCAACGTACTCACGAAATACCCTATTTATAAGATCCATAAACGTGGCAGGTGCGTTAGTGAGAATAAATGATATGACAATAACTCGTAATGACAATACCTACTACGAAAAATAGTCATAGGCATGTCCTCTTGTCTAACTCTAAGATGGTGATACCGTGATCGAAGATATATTATAGAAAAGAAACATGAACCTTGGAGCTAATCAAATAGATCTTCAATTCTAGGTAGAGGGTATTTGTTCTTTATAGTGACTTTGTTGAGTTTCCAATAATTGCTACACATTCTAAGAGTTCCATACTTTTTCTTATCGAACAACACTGGAGTACTGCATGGGGATATGCTCGGCCGGATGAAGCCCGTATCAAGTAGATCTCTTTACTGCAAATTCAACCATTTATGTTAAGTTGGAGTAATTCTATAGGGAGGAATGGAAATTTATTTGGTATTGTGATAGACTTCAACACTAAAATAAATTTCGCTTTCAGGAGTAATTCCTGGTGAAGCCTCCAGAAAGACATCTTGAATCTCATTAACTATGGACACATAGTTTATGAAAGGAACCTCATGCACTAAGTCATTAACATGATTATGTTGTATAAATTACCCTTGGGTAACATCTTATTGGCTTTATGATTGGAAACTAATTGGCTTGTCGGATTTGAACTACACCCTTCCAATTCCAGCTCTAACTCATTTGGAAACTGAAACTTTACTACCTTGTTTCAAAAGTCTATGGTAGCATAACTTTTATGGAGCCAATCCATACCCATAATTATATTAAATTCCAGCATGGTCAATTCTTTTAGGTCTGCATAGTTTACTTTATCAACAATAGTTGTTGGGAAATCTTTATATACTCTTTAAGCTCTAATGATATCTCCTATGGGAGTACTAACTAGAAAGGGCTCATGCAATATTTCAGGAAGAAAGTCAAACATACTGCCTTCTAAAAGAAATAACAAATGATAAAGTGGATCCTGGATGTAACAATGCATATACAGGAAAAGAGAAGACATGCAACGTACGAGTGACCATATGAATTTTTTTCTTCTGTTCCTCTCCACCTTCTGAAGCATAGAATTTGTTCCTCTTCGGAGGATTAGCAACATCATTAGGATTAGAAAGAGGTAGATTATATGCCTTGGTCTGATTCTTTGCATATGGGTAGTACCTGATAACATTAACACTATTGCCGAATCCATAGCAGGCATTAGTACCTACCATGCACTCAACTCCATGCAAATGACCACACTTAGCATACGATTTGCTGTTACGTTGGGAATTTATATCTTTCCCATCTTGGGACAAAACTTGTCCCCTTTTGCAATATTATTCTTTGAAAGAGAAGGATTACCTGAGAACTTTTGCTCCTTCTTAAACATGGGCCAGTTATGGACTCAAAAAAAACTCCTACCGGTGCTAAAACTAGCCTGATTTGAGGGCCTAGGATTTTTTCCTTCTCGGACTGTCATTCTGCGATGACTCTCCTCCCCATGTTGTGCTTGTACCATCAACCTACCAAGGTCCATCATATCATGCAACACGGCTGCTCGACAATCCTCCTCCAAATCCTCCATTACACTAGTCACAAACCTGCTCATCTCATCCCTTCGATTGGACAGCACAGAAGAATCATATTTGGTAAGCTTAACAAATTTCGATGAGTATTCCTCGACTTACATACCTCCCTATTGTAGGTTTATGAACTACTCAACCTTAGCCTATCTCTACACTCTAGGAAAGAACATCTCTAGGAACGCACTCTTGTGAACGTCTCAACTGATGTAGACTTCTCATTGGGCTTATCCATCTTCCCACATTTTTTACCACACCTCACCTACATCTTTGAGTTGAAACGCATCAAACTCAGCCTTATCCTTTTCATTAACACCCATGGCTATGATAATTTTGTAGACCTCATCCATAAAATCCTGGGGATCCTCATTAGTTTTAAATGCGAAGTAGAATAGAAGATTCATTCTAGTGAAATCCCTCAGTCTTCGAGCCATTGTGCTAGAATATGGGTCCAACCTGGGAGCACCCTCTCTAGTGTTCAGGGTTGTGATAGACTATACATGAGTAGGGATGACTTGGGCAATCTTAACTAGCACTTTGCTCACTTCTACATCCATCAACGTAGCTAGGTTTACATGCACTTGTACTCCTGCAGCTGGGTCTTGAGAGAAGCTTTGATTCCTGCAGCATCTACTTCTTCAACTCTTCTACCTCCATTTCTACGCAGCACGATAAAGAATAGAAGAAGGAAATATTCCTAATATCACTTAGTCTCTAAGTCATTATTGTGGTGCACTACACAACCATAAGTTAGATACGCAATGTGGTTTTTTTAAGCCTTAGTTTCTAGGTAATTTTATATTATGCTCTGATACCAAGTTTATCACACCATGAGTCTAGACTATAGATAAGACCGACGTCATTAACCTATTAGAGGTCATAGACAAACCTCTTCTTAGCTTTCATCACAATCATACAGTTAAATTTGCAGAAAATTTAAAACATTTTTAAAACTTATTGAAGTTTACTTAGACTTTATATAATTTTGCATATGAGTGATATAATAACATGCTCAAATTAAACAACCATTTACTAATATATTGAATAAATGAAACAAAGAATTCATAATATGATAATAGTTTGTCAGACGGTCTTAATAGAAAACCTTAGAATTACTGTTTGAAGGAAACACTAGGTACAACATCCAATAGCTATGTATAATGTACTAATGCTACAACAATAAAGGTATCATCATCGAACTCTAGAGGACTTACCAAAGTTTTGGAGATACTAGTTGAAATCACTTAAACGTATCTTCAATCATCTTCATGAACCTGCACCTATAAAACTAGTAATTGTCTAGGGGTTAGTACACACTTGTACTAAGTATAGGTGTATGGACATAAACACATTAGTACTATGCATGATAAATGAAAGCTCTTCATATAGCAACATGTAATTTAACAAAAGCAAAGTCACTTTACATTCCTAATTCGTTATTTATGAATCATGCTATGAATATGACATATTTTGATTCATTTAAAGCACTAACCTAATTTTCTGTATGAACATTATACCTTGGAATCATGAACATAATTTTAGTTCATCTAGAGAAAAACTGAATATTTTTGCTCGATTAGGCCGAGAGCTTTTTCTCAATGCCTTAGTTTATTTTTAGCCTTTTTCATCTTCTTGTTTTGCAGTTCAATGATCTCGGTTGATACTATGTTTTACATAAAAGTGAAATAATTCATTGTAGTCCTATACCTTGAATGAATCAAGTAAGTAATCCAAAACACTAATGAAATGATTTGGCTAGTCTACTCACAAGTTATTTCTTCTATTCATGTTATATTGGGCATGAAGTCTATGTAACCCAATCTATATTGTCTATGCCAATTATTTTATCTTTTTGGAAATTATAATGTTGTTTGGGCACATAGATTCATATTATTTGCTATGCCCATTATTTGATCATTTACATAATATAAGAAGTCATTATAAGACAATCTTTATTTACTATGCCTATAACTTGTTAAAAACATCAATTTTATCAAACGCTTATGATTGATATTATTTAGCTCTTGCTTTCTTAGTTCACTTTGAACTTACATTTCTTCTTTTTTGTTTCTAACTTTCATAAAGAAATCTTTAGTACTAAGATCATGTGAGCTAACATGAAATTCATTGTCTACGCTACAGTGAAAAAGTTATCAAATCATAGAAACCTATACATAATTATAAGTTATCACCATTTACAAACAACATGCTCAATATTTGCATTATACATAATACTAGAAGTCGAATATATGGATTACTAAGGAGATGAACATTCGAAAGTTTCATTGGGATCAACCCTACTTTCAGATCTCTTGAATCAAAACATTTGAAAAGCCTATTGGTTAAGGAAACCAAAATAGAAAAAAATACCTTACTATATTATTGATCTACGAAGATCATTTTTCAGTTTGCACAAAAACCTTGAAGGATTGCCTTGAAAGCGCTTAAGGTTTTTCTCACGTTTGTTCACTTTTTTGAGTCGTATGTTCCTACTGGATAAAAGTGAGTCTAAGTCTTAGAAACTGATATTGAATAAATAACTTTAGGCTAATTAACATAATTAATGAAATCAGTTACCTAATTACAAAAATACCCCTCCTACATTTACTAAAAATAGGAGAACATTTAACATAGCTATATTTTAAATTTTCCTAATTTTTTCGACTTTGAGCTTGAATTTTATTTATTTAAGTTGCTTATTTAATTAATCAGGTGATCTAGGTTAATTTCTAATGTACCCTTAAGTCATTATGACCATAATCAACCCCTTTTGACCATCCTAGATTGGGTACTAGGATGTTTCTTTAGTTATTTACGCAACTCATTTCACCCGCTTAAGTCTTAGGATTTTGGGCACACTAGTTAGTTAATTTTTGTTAGTCCTACGTTATTAAGTAAGTTAGGTAGTTTATTTAGAGACTAGAGTTTGTTAGAAAGCTAGGCCCCACATGGCTTTACCCGTGCATGTGTATACCCCATAACGGTCCTAACCTAATTCGGTTGGGCTTGGTTTCTTGTCTCTTGGCCGGTTAACACATGTGCTTGAACATGTGTTGCTTATCATTTCTTGTTGTACCAAGGATCCTCACTATATCATTGGGCAGTTCTTACTATACATGATCATTTAAAATGATCATGTGCTATGGTACCTAGGCTTGACATTTGGACACCTCGTACCTAATTTGTAGGTTAAGGAATTATGCATTTTTTTGGGTCTTCATTGAAGGTACAATTCCTAAATAAGCTTAGATTGGAGCAATTGAATATTAAGGTGTATTTTAAATTAGTTGATAATATATAGAAATTGTCTAACACCCTTAAGACAATATTCACTAACATGCAAAATATTACTCAATATTGGGCATTGGGATCCCTATGTACCCTAATACATATTCTTAAAACATAATAGACCCTTCACTAACCAAGTACATTTTCTAGAAAGTTACATTATCCCACCCTTAAAAACATTTGTTTTCGAATGACACTACACATCTTTTTGAATTAAAGAGGGTATATTCAAAAACACATCAACATACTTGAAACATTATATTTGTGAATATGTGATTCACAACTTACTCTGGATGATGCATATCACCCAAAGCATATCTGAAGATTCCTATATGAGATTGAGGAACTTCATTCCCAAGTTACGTAAACTCAATGCACATCAAAACTAATGCAAAATAAAAATCATGTCAACGGTATACAAAAACAACAACATGAATGCAAGAATGAACTCATATTAACTCATATAGTGCAAGTATAAAACACAGTTATGGACTTAAAACACAAAAACTGACTAATGCACTAAAATTAAGAGTGTCATCAAAAAAATCAGACTTAGAAAAAGTATATCTAACCTCAAGAACTTAACAATTTACAATAATGGGATCTCATAACGGCCTCGACCTCCCTTTTTTCTCCCTCAACAAGGTAGTTTCTCCATAACGCTTTTACGCATGAACCCTCCTTATTGCTCAGCCGCTTCACTTGGCGATCTAAAATTTCAACTGAAACCTCTTGGTAATAAAGGTTCTCATGGACTCCTAAACCCTTATAAAAAAAGTCTTATGCTGATCACAATATAATAGATTTATAGTCTAATGAATGTGATAAAATTTACTTGAAAAGTTTTCCTTGGAAAGGGGTTGTTAGATAGGGAAGTTTACTCCTCTTTATGTGGGTCCTTGTGAATCTTGCCTAAGGCAGGTAATCTTGGATATTAGTTGAAACTTCCTAGTGAAGTATCTTCGGTTTAATAAGTTTTCCATATTTCTATGCTTAAGAAGTATATCAGAGATCCCGAGTTTATTCTTAATGTATAGGGAGTTTATGTAAAATAGAACCTCTACTATGACAATTAAATTTTGCGTCCATATTGGGGCGGAAGGGTCTTGATTTGTGGGGAGGGTTGCAGAGAACTCTACAACCGTCTAAATTAATCAAGAAGGATAGAATAACTTAAATTCTCTCGAATAACTTAGACTTTGTAAGATAGTCTTTGGAAAGTCTTACAAAGTTTTATGTAATCTTCCAACCAATAAAAAGACTTCTTCAAAAATTATCTAAGTCTTTCCTTTAATTCACTTCATGATCTTAGTTTGAAAGGCTTAGTTGAACTTAAAAGTTCATGAAAGATTCATGAGTAAGTTGTCCAGTACCGCACGAATATTTAGTAAGAGACTTAGTTCGTGACAACGTGGTATCTGATCAATGTTTGCACTAACGGAATCTCTAAGAAAGGATACGTAAATATTTTTACCACGACCAATGTTAGGTTTGAGGGGTAACCAAAGAACTGCAAGGGAAAGAATCACTTAATAAGTAGTGAGGAAATATTTTTTATCCAAAACCAATCAAGACTCTAACATCTCATCCACCTTCAACCAGCGAAGCAAATGAAGACAAACTTGTCAAGGAAGCCATTGACGCCACCACTAGAGACGAATGGGTCATAGGATTGACGTGGCGAGGCAAGCCATGGAGATTTTCAGTGGGCACATGAACCTGGCTGATGGAATGTTTAAAACTCTGGAGCACATTGAATCAATCTATAAAGAGTTTGAGGGACCAAAAATGTCCTCTTTTCATATGAGTGAGGTTACTACTTCCTTTTAGTGTCTGACCATGGAGGAATTGCGCATGATTAAGAACATGGCGGATCGTCTTCGTTCAACAGATATAGGGAGCCCAACGTCGAGGCTCCCAAGAAACCTAAATTAAAATGTGTCCATGATGCAAAAAATCTTGAGAATTTCCAGTGTCACTTGGAGAATTACATCAAGTGTAACTTAGTGAAGATGAGTTGGGTTATAGAGTTCATGATGCGAAACACTCCTTCTCTATTTCCAACTCTTTACGACTCAACCACTACCTAAATACCCTCACGCATTATATTCCCAACCTAATAGAAGAAGATATGTTTTTCTACTTAATGGATGGGCTATAGAGTTTGTCCAAGACCAATTTTGAATAATCACAGGTCACGACTATTGATAAAGCCATCATTCAGGCCAAAACTTTGATAGACTTCAGACCTGAAAAGCCTAACAAAGATGGAGGAGATGATGTGAGAGGTAGTCATGGACATGGTGGGGGAAATACTTGAAAAGTCAAGGAGTGTTGACCACATCCTATGAAGAATGACAACTATCTGTCTGAAGGCAAGGAGTCTATACATAATGGCAACACACAAAAATAAACATAGGTTGCGAAAAGAGGTTGTTGCTACGTATGTGGTGGGGTGCATGGCTACGCGAGGTGTGTTTAACTTAAAAGCCTTGGTGCTATCCTGCGAGAGAGGAAATAGAAGGAAGAACATGACCAAGAATAAGGAGCAGTGATGACGCAGTTGGGATTGATAGGACTATGTAAAGATATCACCAAGAAAATAGTTAAGTCAAGAGTATGTGGCGGGAAGTATGTCGACATCACGATAAATGGAAAACCCGCTCGTGTTATGGTAAAAACAGGTGAAGACGACAATATCATGACTAAAACAAAAGCAAAAAAATTTGGGTTGCATTATAGTCAAAGTAGCACCAACCCAGGATGGTCAGTACACAATTGACTACCATGGCTTGAGCCGCGCATGAAGTAAGCATCACGCTAGGCGAGTGACAATGTATTACAAACTTTATTGTAACTCCTTTAAATATCTTTTACATTATTCTTGGGCAAGAGTTCTTCCAGGAATGCCACATTGTGATCGATCCTTACCTTTAATGACTTCTTTCCATGGAGCGAAGAGGAATTCACATGGTTCCTATATTTAAGATATTGAAAAAAGAAGGGCAAGTCTGAGTAACTGCAGGTTTGAGTAACTGCCACGCTGCTCAAGAAAAAATCAATGAAAGAGAATTCGACATTTGTAGATACCATTTAAATTTTGAAAGAGGACAATGGTGATAATAAGTCCTTTCAACTGTGTATGAAAAAGGTTTCAGGAGGGAACAATGTCGTGATTCCAAAGAAGCCACCAAGGCTTTTGCCTCATAGGAAGGAGGTATATTGTGACGCCGAATTAGAAGAGATTAAGAAGCAATTACAGGATTCGCACGATGGAAATGAATGAGTCAATTGACTGTTGGTTGCGCATAAAAAAGTGCAGACTGAGTCAATGATGATTTAATGATGTGGTCATAGCATTAATAGGTGGGGTAGGGTATTACGTCCCACTTCATGAAAATGAAATTTTGCGTCCGAATGGGGGAGGAAGGGTAAAGATTTGTGGGGATGTTTACGGAGAAATCTGACACCTTATCGATTATTCAAGAAGTCTAGAGAATTCCTTAGATTCTTTATAATAACAGACATTTAAAGAAACTCTTTGGAAAGTCATATAAAGTGTAGACTTCTTTAGAATACGGAACATAGCTTAAATATGTAGGGACTTGTATGTAATTTTAAAATTACACTTAGGCCCATAGGTTGTTTTATAAATCGATGGGGTCTTCATTTTCAGGGATCCAAGAAAATTTAAAATCTTACAACCATAATAAAGAGTTCTTATTAAATTCTCTAACTCTTTCCTGTCTTTTTCTTATCGATCTTAGTTTTAAAATCTTCCTTTATCTTATGAAATCGTGAAAGATTCGTGAGTATGTTTTCTACTGCTGCACAGAGCTTTAGTAAGAATCGATGTCCGTGACATTAGAGTCATCAATGGATTCAACATATACAATGAGTCTAGAAAAGTTCATATCATGATGGAGAATGGTCATATGACACTCTTCATTCACAAGGTAATCTACACTCGGCACAAACCTACTTATCTTATCCCTAGTATTAGACACAAAGGATGTCTCATACCTAGACAACATAGTGAACTTCAAGGAATGCTCTTCAACTCGCATCTTTCATTTTTTAAGATTAATGAATACTCAATCTTCACTTCCCTCTTCTCATGGGGAAAGCACTTTATTAATAAAGCCTACCTAACCACTTCCCCCTCATTAATACTAGACCCAACATGCCTATTATCTTTCAATTAGGTGTACCACACTTGAGGAACCTCCCTCAATTTCTACAAATCTAACTCGGTGTTCTCTCTAGATATCACCCAATGACACTCAACACCTTATCCAAACCATCTAGAAGCTCTTTGGGATCCTCTCCAACCTTAGAGCCACGAAAGACATGACGATTCATCCTCACAAATTCTCTAAATGTAGAGGTCATAGTACTCTCCATAACATAACTTTAGTTTCAACACCCCTATTTACATAGGTAGTCATGGCTCAGGCTAAAGCAAGTTGAGGCTGTCTAATCTGCCCATTAGTCATCTCTAGGGGGAACTACCTGATCTTCATTACTTTCACCTCCATTAGGACATAACACATTGAGCACCTTGAGCCCCTTGTGAACCTTGAGTACCTTGAAGAACTTTCTCAACTTGTTTAACCTTGAGCACCTTCAGCCTCTTGAGAACCTTGACCACCTTGAAGAACTTTCCTCATTAACCCTCTCTTCTTCAATGCTACATGTAGCCATCCTTCAAGTAATCATCTTCCTATAAACACAAAGGAAAGCATTAAGAATGAAACTCATAAATTTTTACTCTATGGAACGACACAAGGTTAAAAAGAATGGAACCTTAACTGTCGTATATTCTGTAGTCCATAGATGTGTCGCGACTCATAGCGATGAATGAGACACTAATAGACCTATCTTTATGAGACTTTTTTTATTCGTAAGACCACTTTGATAACCTATGGTCGGATGCCCCGTTTTTCACATCCCAAAAGTACACCTTAGATGATATGTCACTCTTTGAGTGCAAAATGACATACTTGACCTCTTGGAGGTCTTCAACAAACCCTTTGACATAATTCATTGCATAAATGTAAAAAAAGTAGTGCGGAATTAAAACTTTTCACACGAATTATCATAAGAACATCTTTCATATGAAAATCACTTAAAACCCTAAGTCTCAACATATGTCATTCTTAGACTCATGAATTTATGGAACACGACCCAGACAATACGAAATATATAATTACTTAGTCTATTACAATAATTGAATAAAAGAAATGTAATGATAGCTATTCCCCATAGTCAAGTGAGAACATACTTAAGGTGTGATTGAGCGATTAATAGATTTCAAACATGCTCCAAGATACCTCTATCATGTCTATCACACCTTTAGAGTTAAACAAAAACTATATAATTAGGGCAAACACATGTACTATGTATGGCATAATCCATAAAATCATGAGGAACAGAAATTTATGAGAAATATGCTCTTTTTAATTAAAACATAATATTAAGAGTATAAGAATCACGTTTAAACACCAAGTATCACTTTTAGAACAAGATATAAGTCATGTGCAATTTATATCAATTTAATGAACCTTATAGTGAGCTTTTAGTGAATTTCACTGTAAATTCACTGTAACTTCAAATAAAACTCAGCCTTTACAATATAGCATCAACAAAAACTACAAAAAAAAATAAACATGAAATCATCCTACAAAATATTATTCTATGTCTCACTTGGGTGAGTTATGAAGCGACCGCCCATACAATCCCTTCACACACACTTAAAATATCTGTTAAACTCTCTAGGCTTAGTTCATTCTCACTTCACACGATAACCTATAAATCTTATGACATTCTCCTCCCAAACGTTATCAAAAGACTTAATAATGTAATTAAAGAAGACAACTATCATACACCTTCTCAAGGATTACCTAAATAATACATAAAACTAACTAAGTTTAGATCATGTGCACTTTATCAATTTACTTTCCTATGTAGAGTGATTAGATCATGTGCACTTTATCAATTTACTTTCCTTTCTAGAGTCATTCATAAGACTTCCCTACGAAAGACATGAAGAGACTATTCTCATTCCTCCTTCATACCTTAACTAAGAAACCCATAAACTACTCTTGGTAAGTAATTATTCATTAGCACGATTTCTAACTTAATTCGTCATCTTCCTTAGGCCACTTATAAGACATTCAACATGTAAGCAAATTCGAGTAATGATCGTGGAGAAGACCTAGGGTTTCACTCACGAACGTCATTAAAGAATAATCGTGCAATGTGTATATAATATCCCATACAACGAACTAAAATGCATAGAAACTCTCCAAAACTAGTGGGTATCCCATGATAAGAATAGGAAACAACGACATAGACCATACTATTTATGCATGGAATATGGCGTCATGCACTTACTCCGATGTAGTTTGTTCTGCTTGCCAATTGTAGAACTAGGACACGTCCCATGTAGGCACATGGTAAGGGAATATGAAGGGTCTTTTCTCTAATGTCATCTTAGATAGATCTCTCACTCAGTGCTAGACATTGTCCTCGTAGAGTATTTCAATAAAGGAGTAGATGAATAGCTTCCATATGTAGTTCACAATTAAAATAAATTACACCTTATCATCAAGGGTCTACTAAGGCTACCTACAATGGTCAAGCTAATAACTCAATAATTTTCCTACTAATGATTTCATGCTTTTCCAGCAAACAAAGCGTAAGTTCACCATTCAAAGAAGAAGAATAACATTACATCTATCAACTTCAAGGATATCATAACTTTTCGACTACGTTGTAGGTTCCACATAAAGGACCTTTTTAACAATCGTAAAGGTCACATGTTTATCATACATATAAGACTAATAAGGTTTAGCATACTTTCTCTAGAAGTCATATTCATGTTATACATGTGTCGAGTAAGGGACTCAAATCTACCAAAACAAGACACACTCATACTTTACACATAAGTTATCATTCAAGAAGCTTATAGGTATAACAAATATCATCTATACGTAACCCTATTAACAACTACATAATTATCAATCTAAGTTATAAAAAGTATCATATAATCTATAATGAAATATTATATTTCAACATCAAATAATCCACATGATGTCATCACCCTAGTCTACTAGAGATACATATAATCAACTAGAAGAACTCATGCTTTGACTTCACACAACCACATAAGTAATCAAGACATTCATACCATCAACTTATTCAATCTATAACATCATAATAACTTAATTCACAAACTAATGCAAACGAGGCCTTATTATTCACAAGTGTAGAACATAAGCACCGCCACAATAAGTCGATCATACAAAATATCATTAATTTTTAAAGCTTATACTAACCAATATAGGGAATGTTAGGTAAACATATCATTTATCAAACCTCACTACTTCAATCCATAGCTAATTCATCCAACACAATATACCAACGCTCTTACCAAAAGCAATAGTGTTCAAATAAATGCAACCATGAAAATATTCAATGAATCAAAGATGATAAAACATGAATTTATGTATTAAGGGCAACATTCTAGAAATCTTAACATGATTCTATCATAAAAAGCAGCCTAATAAAACAGCCTAAGAAAACTACATAATATTTTAATAGAATTAAAACATAATCATATCACCCACAAAATAGTCAAATCTAGGGATGCATGAATTGCATGGGATCATCGATTTTTTGTTTCAAATAATCAAATTGACATAAATTCAATAAATATATAATGATTCAAAATGATTTACACAAGAACCCATTGCTAGATTTTAAAATCGGACACAAATATGATGAACAATTGATGGAGAAATCACCAAAAATCATTAATCAAAGCTCTATCTTGAGTTTTGCCTCTAATGCAATTCTAGAGAGTTTCTTAGAGATTTTGTGTTTTGATTTGGAATAATTCATTCATCAAGGTGGTTAGGCTTGTAAACCAACGTTAAATAGCCACAAAACCCCTAAAAAATTCCCTTTTATTTATTTTAAAGTAGGGTGAATTTCCCAATTAATCCCCTACACTTAACAGTGAGCATGCGAGAATTGAAGACCCATCGACTGCCAGCTTACCTACGCCTCGTAGCCCATATAATAGACCATCTTGATGTTCCTTGGTATGGGTCAGAGGCTGGCTTAAATGAAGCACAATCTCCCACACAAAAGTGTCAATCTACGCCCCTCACCTATGGGGAATTAACAAGCCTACTGATATTGGACTACATTCCGTAGGTTGGGCTGGTTTGAGTGCTCTTCTCTGGTACATGTGTCCTTTCTGAAGGACCCTTGATTGGTCCTTCAGAAGTTTCACACGAACTTTTCCCACTCGATTTTATTCATATACGGTATTGTGACCTCTTACATCAATTTTTTCAAAAACGAACACGCAAAACTCAGTGAAACATACAAAGGCACACAAGGACGTTTCATGGTAAACCTTTCAAACGTCATGAACGTTCTTGGATGTTTGACATCCAAACTTCACAAAACTTTAAGCACACCCTCAAAAACTATGTATAACACAATTTAGGACTTCATAAAATCAATACACAAGTTTCGGGATCTAGTCTAACCTAAGTTTTTTTTGAGGTGTTAAAGGATCAAAACAAAATTTAACTTCTTACTCATCACACCTATGTTTTTGTAACACCACATTTCATCATTTCTTTCATCCTACCTCAAAATTACAATTTATCCAAGACGGATTGTACTGGCAATACTCACCATTACTAGTTAACTCATGAAACTCCTAGGCCATCACATAAAGATGAATGGAAATATATCAATGAACAAAACTCTTAGGCATGACTAGAAGAATGAAGAAGTAAAACTTTTTACTACCTAAGAGCCTCTTTGTGACGTTCTTAACACTATAAACAAGACTGTCCTAGATGTCGTTTTAGACCATAGCGGAAACCTCATACTATGATACCTAGTTTTTCACATTAGGAAGTAACCTGGTGTAATCGACCTCTTGGAGATATCATACATTCCACATGGATCATTCATGTGACATCAGGGTTTTCCCCCTAGATGCAACCGGCGACGGCGTCTTCCTTGAGGACTAAGACTAGTCTCTTAGCTTACATCATCACATTCATAAGTTAAATATAGCGGAAGTTTAAACTTTTTACTACATCTACTTGGAGGTTTACATAGACCTCAAAATACACATAGTAGATACATATATATATATATATATATCGAGTATACATAGACCCTTCGTATAGAAAGATTACATATCCTTGTACTTTAATTGCACATAACCATATATAATATAGAAAATAGTATTCATGTTGTCTCATCTCATACAACCTAAACCATTGTAGCAATTTGGGCTGAGCACTACATCAATGTAAAGAAGCCACATATAGGCTTATGATAATAATATTCAGATGAACATAGAGTAAACATAAAATTCTTAGAAAAACAACGCAGCTCCATAGCAGATATTGGCAATGCCCTCGGAAAGTGAGGACCTACCCACTTGGATTGTAATAAATATCAAAACTTACTTCAATTCATCTCGAATGAGAGTTCAACGATTGGACCTAAAATATTTTGGAAAAAAGGAAGAAACTGGGTTAGTACGCCACAAGTACTAAGTATGAGACCATATGAACATATAAGATCAAATCATGCTAATATGGGTCATTTCATAGAGTATGCATTTTTTTCCTTAACAACCATTATGCAGATCCAGCAATACCATTCCAATAAACATTTCATATTTATTAAGTCATAGGCATGTTCTTCACAATACTACAAATTTCAAGTCTATTCAAGTCAACCCTTCATAATATGTAGAGTAACATTTCAATAAACTCCTTCAGCAAAATAATTACCTATGAACTCTTATCAAGTTAACAAGTGCAATGACCAAGCAAATCCTCATAACCTTACTCATTAATGAAACCCAACAATATCATGACTAACACCCTACTTCACATAACAAGACATTTTTTATATACATTTCATCTTACTTTAACAATATAACCCAAGATATACTCATAAGTGAACTAATCATCATATAGTATCAACAATATGTAAGTTTGTCATGTACATACCATATGTCATTATAATCATAAACATACATATTAACATCCTCCTAAGACGTCTCTCAAGGTTAACTTTGTGCAATGCTTAGGTAAAGTCACATACCCCTAGGTAGAGTAATCTAGACCCCTTAGGTTATCCTATTTAGAGTATAATCCTTTAGTTCATTTTACCTTTTCGGAACATCTTGCCCTAACCAACATAGACCACATGAGCTAGTGTGGAATCCAGTGTCATAAAACCCTAAACCGAAAGAAGGCGGACTACTTGCCAAACTAGTACCAAAACAAAATGCATAGAAACTACATGGATCCACTAGCTAGTATTCCGATGGGCGCAAGATAGTTTATCAACTAGGAGATATAGTTTAGACCCTCTTTATGATCCACATGGTAGTCTCCCATATAAAGAATACTCAAGTGCTCCTCCCTTCCTTATGTGGGAAGGGATACTTCTCACTCTAGTTCACTCGGTGCTAATCTAACTTAGTTTAGGTAATAGGGTCTACCCCTTGTATAACCAACATCATAAATAGCTCAGTAAGAATTGCATGAGTATAAGTCCTTTCGTTGCAATTCATATAAGTGAGGTTAGAACATTAGCATTTCTAATTACAATAAGGCACATTGAAAGTCACCGCCAACCTTATAACACAAACACCTTAATTAGCCTAACCACATAGTAAAGATATTTCAATTCAATAACATACCATCCTATAAATCCTATTACAAGGCTTACTCCAATATAAGATCGTGACTTAAGAACAACAAATCACAATTTGAAGTAAAGGATAGAGATCATAAGACTTAACAAGTCCCCGTCATATATCATAATCAAGGTCTTACCATAAACCCTTAATTCAATCCCATTTAAGGTATATAACATCATAATACAATGATCAACACCATAACATTGCTAGAAGAATCACTATATCGTATTTCAATACTAGATCATAACTTAAATAAGACACTTAGGTTAACTTACTTACTAACCTTGATCAGCATCTCAAGAAATAGCATAAAAGATTTATTCTAATTTTTTAATTATTAATTTAACAACATCAATTAAATGCAATTAAACCAATAAGAAATTTAATTGAATCAATATAAACTTAATTTTTTTCAATATCAAACTTTGGGTTAAGGGTTAAAGATCATCATCTACAATCTATACCAACTCATCAAGATATACAATAATAGAGTTAGAATACATGTTAATATATTTATTATATCCTACAAAAAATTAAACATTTCAGATCATCACATCAATTTCGTAATTGGATGAAACCCACTTGAAAACATCTTCAAGGATAAGGTTAGTATTATAACTACCTTAAATATTAATTAATTATTTAATATGATTAAGGGGCAATTCAGGTAGGGGTGTACCAAATTTTACCCTTATGTGAATGTAAGCTTTACCTGGGTTGAAGCAACGAATTAAATGAATTATTTATTATTTAGTGGATTAGTTGCATTAATTAATATTTAATTTCAAATTTAATTAAAGGAAAATAACATTTATAAAAAAATATTAAATAATGAGGATTCCTAACATGACTAAGTGTCCACCTAACTCTCCTTATCCTAATCAACTCATTATCACGTCTCTCTATCTACTTTCACCCTCACTTGCACGATCAGGCTTCAACAAAAGAAGAAGAACTGAACAAAAATGTAATGTTCAGCAGGATTATGAACACTAAAACTCAAATGGAAAGACAATATAAAAATGAAAATTAAAAGGGGTTCCTCGATGGGTTGTGCTTGAAGATTCGGTGGTGAGGCTTGGTTTCGTGGGAAATTGGAAGCATTCGAACAATTATTGAACGGCATTAAGGTATGGATTTTTTTCCCTCTTGGTCCCTTTCCCAAAATACCCCTAATGTTCATAATATTTAAAATAATAAAAGAAGGTTGTCCCCGTTGCATGCCCCTGTCATTAGATCTTGTGAAAAATTCAAGTATGTGTTCGTATGACTACAGGAAGATGATTTTAATGCTGGTTGTGATTACTTGTTTGAATGTGTATTCAGAATTATTATAACTGAAAGAGGTGTTCCAAAAATGTGAAGTTTGTTAACTTGCTTGTGCATATGTGTGTCGTGAATAAGCCACAATTTGAAGCTTGATATTGACATGTTAAAATGCTATGAATTATGTGTGTGATAATATTTTAAAAACGTGATGTTCATATAAGTTAAAAATTTCTGAATTAAATTAAAATTCTTGACTGAAAATAACCTTGAAGATGCACCTAAGGATATCTCTAAAAACTACTCGCAATGTGTTAATGTTTAACGGAAAAGACGGTGAGAAAATGGACTTAAAAAAGGTGATCAAATTTTTGAAAGTAACCATAAGAACTCACATAAAGATGCACTAAATGTTACACCAAATTGTCCTAAATCTAACATTTTAATGATTAAAAAAAGGACTTCAAAAAGGGTAAACAAATTTCCGGTATTTTGGAAATTTGTCTACGACAAGCTTACTGTAAAAAAATTGTTTTAACTTTTACATTAAAAGGCATGAGGTCAGTGGCAATTGTACCCAAGACCTCAACATATACATATAATAAAAAAATTAAATAATAAAATGAGGGTAGGGGGACTTGAAATGGGGTAAAGCAAAATAAAAAATTTTGGACAAAAATGAATGAAAATTAAGTGAGGGGGTTCGAAACCCACAACCTTTTCGATTGGTGAAGGATAGAATAGAAAAATAAAATAAAGAAACAATAAAATGAGGTATGTTGGAATAGAACCCACAACCTCTCGGCTAAATGAAGAGAATTAAGGAAAAAAATTAAATGGGGTTGTGAGGGTTTTACCTGACACCCTCTTAGTCTAAACAATGTAATCAAGTAATGAGAGAAAAATAAAAGAATGTGGTTGTGGAGATTCGATCATGGGTCCCCCAGGCCAAATAATCAGGACAAAAATCTAGAAAAGAAAGAAAGGAAGTGTGGGGTGTGGGGAATTGATCTTCTTTTCCCTAGCCAAGAAGTTTATTACACCGAAAATCATAAAGAAAATTAACTAATTGTTATTAAAGGGATTTGAAATAAGGTTCCCTTGCCCATTTCTGTATTGACTAATAAGTCCTACTTGATTAAACAATCAATGCATGCTGCCTATGGGAATCAAAATTGAGACCTTGGCATACTTACTAGATCCATAAGTCTTGTACCACATAATCATGGGAAAGTATGAATCACTTAGACGAATTATGAATGAAGCCTTATGGCTTGAATGTATGGATCCATATGTCCAACAGACGTTTAAAAGTAAGTAAATCTAAGATGTTATGCAAAAGGATGTGACCTCAAAAGGGTTAAGTAAGAGTGTGGAAAACACTAAAAGGACAAGTGCATTGACATATGATGAAATGCACATTTATGTAAAAAGGGGTGAGAAATTATGAAGTACAATTGTGTTAAGACTAATGAATGTGGTGACAACATGATAAGAGGCTAATATGAAATATGAGAGCAATCTAAAATAAGCCTAAGTAAATGTTACAAAAACGTAGTCACTTGTGAGAGTGTAAAGTTAATGAATAGACCAGTATCTATGAACACTCCAATAAAATATTAAAGTTAATATAAACTTAATATTAATAATGAGATGAGAAATTATCTAATGAGAAGCGATTAGAAGCCAACATCTATGATTCATGAGATGAATGTTATGGTACTTTACACTGACCACCCATAGGCTAGCTATGAGAGGCGATTTCTTCTTTTTGGAAGGCAAAGGTTCGTGTAACTATCATGAGAAGAGAATGTCCGTCTAGAAAGGTATGGGTCTCCTTATGTGTCATAATCTTTGAAGCTATGCAGCCAACATAGGGATCTAGCAGGGTTCAATTCCCTATATACGCTAGCATGTTTTGGTTTCACTTTGGCCGGTTCTTCCACCTCTTTTAGGATTGGGGTAGGGAAAGGATTTCATGGATCTCACATGATATATGTCGGTTAAAGTTACAATTCCAAAAGAAAGAATGTGGTCAGCCTGATGTAATGGATACAATGAAATGAATGATACCTATGGTGTTTGGGTAGGATAATCAACAGGTGAACTAGAGTTATGTATTGACAGTAGTTCATTCTTTGTCATTTCAAAGTGAACCCAATGACTGTTTTAAAATACATCGTAGGTTTAACGCCCCACAAAGAATTAAGAAGAGCTAGAGCCTCGCGGTTGTTCCTTGAGTTGCTTTTTAGTTATACTAAGTAAGTTTAGCCTCCTTACCTTGTGTGTGAAATATTTTTTAAGTTTGGAGTTCAATCGACCATGTGAGTGCATGACGTTTGGAAAGTATGCCTTAGAATGTACTAATGTGTCTTGTTGTGTTTAGACGAGCTTTAAGTGTTTGTTTTTTTTAATCATGCGTTGAATGTTCCTAAGACATACATGAATTAATTTAGTGGTTTAACCTCTTATAATGACCCCACCTACCCCACCTAAGACCCATAAGGGTCCATAGATAAAGGGCCCATGACATGTGCAAAATCTGAAAAAAAAAGCAGTGGCCATCATGACCCCAATGACGGTTCGTTTGTCCCTCAACGTTTCTTCGACTTAGGAAGTCAATTGGACAAGTGAATTTCAATTGTTCATGCTCCATTTCGAGCTAAGTATACACCAACGGACCCTACCAGCGGTCCATTGGTGATGCTCCGTCGAGGAGGGCTGCAATTCTGTGAAGTTGCTGTCAACTTGGGGTGTTTTATGTCAATAAACCCCAAGTCTTTTCAGACCCTAGATTGAAAATTTTACTGTGTTTAGGTAATGTTAAACTCATTTTAAACCCTAGTCCTAGACAGAACTGCTCTCTTTAAAATATTTAAACTCTCTCTCTCTCTAATGACAAACTATCTCAAGAATTCATTAAAAGCTAGATGTCAAGGAACGATAGGAGGACTGGTTTGACGTGGATTTTTCTTCCTTAAGTGAGGTATGGTATTCATTCTCTAATAACTTTCCATTCAAGAAGACAACTTCCAAAAATAGTTTCTAAGCTCAAACTCCTTCTAACTTTTAATTCTAGTAGCGGTCATCTTTTATTTATGTTTTAATGGTTTAAATGTATTTTGTTTCGGGTTAATTGAAAATTTTGATGTTAAAACTCTAATAAAATCTTTTTTATGTATACTCAACCTTTGTCTTGAAATTGGGTTATGTGAGCATGATTTGAGTAGATTATGAAGTTGGGTCTTCTTCTATTTTTCATGTTGGTGTAGCTACTGCCCAAAGGGCTCTAATATGGTGAAATATTGAAAAATTTATGATAATTAATTATTATTTGAATTGATGTTTAGTTTCTTTCATTATATAGTTCTTATTATGAATTAATATTGAGTGGTAGGCTCATCATATGGATGGCGTTGCTAATTGAAGAACTTGATGTGATTTAGTCTGTTTGAATATGTAATCTTGAAGCTCTAAAATATGAAATTAAGAGATATTGGAAATGGGTCTTGTATTGTGTTGTTGTGTACCTTTAATTGCATGCTTGACCTAGTTTAAGTCAAAATAGAGTTTATTATTATGACAAGCATGTAGGGTGTGTAACTTGATAAACCAAGGTTAAAATATGTGTAGAACTTGACGAAAACCAAATGATCTTATATGAAACGTGTGCACATGTATACACACATACATTTAAGAATCTATTATACTAATTAAGTAAAATAGGGAATCTTGAGGTGGATACACTTCGTGAGTTGAGATGTGGTTTCTAGTAGCAACCTCTCCATTTCCTAGTGAGCTTTCTATGATAGACTACGATGTTAAGAAATCTGTGGGGAGTTAGGCCTAGCACCGAGAGGATATGAAAGACAAGTGGATTTTACTTCGTGAATTGAGATATTTTACTTCCAAAATACCTTTTTTAGATGAGTACTGCTCGTTAGTATAGAATGAGTTACTTGGTAGCAATCTCCTTATCCCTTAACTATGTGTGCACATAGATGTAGCTATTGGGAGAGCCATGTAAAAATCTAAGAAGCATGACGTTAATCCCACACAAATAATGAAATAAACTAAATCTTCTAAAAGAACATACTACTTAGGGTAGGTAGTTGTATGAGACCTTATCTACTCATTGCACTAGGTAGGATATTTTGAAAGGAAAGACCTTGTGCTAAACCTTCTAAAAGAATGTAATACTTAGTGTAGGTGTTCATATGGGACGCTATCTACTCATTGCACTAAGTAGGCATTCCGAAAGGGAAGACTTTGGTGGTTTGTTGGGTGTCTTTTAATGTCTTGTCATTGATCGAGGGGCTTCTTTCTCCCTATTTGAGTAAGCCGAAAGTGATGGTCTTGGGGATTTAATTGGTGTGCATTGGAGGAGGCATATGCATACTACCTTCATATCTTACCTTATTGAGTCTTAGGATAATTCCGAGGTAGGGAAACTCTTATGGAAAATGAGTTCACTTTCTCTTTCGCATGGCCTTAGAAGTTAACTCAATTTGAGTAGGATAGTTCATTGTAATTGTTTAAGTTGAATTTATTGTGAATGCTTTAAATGATTCATTGTCAGTGTTCAAATGTATATATTGTACATGTTTAATGATTTTAGTATGAAGGTCATGTTTTTCTATTGTAATTTTCTTGTTGGCTTAAAATTATATGAGTTCCTATCTAAGTTGTAAATGATGGATAGTATGACTTTTTGCCTTTGAATTCATGAATGTTTTGCTTAAACTGCATGAGTATTACTAAAATGTTCCTTTTTACATGTTTTTGCATATGCCATACTTAGTACATTGTTTTTTTACTAACCCCATACTTTTCTATACTATAAAAGTATAGGTTGGAAGTTGTTGAAGGTTTGAAGTCTAGAAGGAAGAGCTTGGGAAAGCTTCTCTCAAGTCAAAGTATGTCCTAATATATTTGAGCGCATAGTCCTTTTCTTAGTTTTTGTTAAAAGACTTTTATATGTATTTTACTTTACTGTAGAGGGTCATGTCCCTAAGATATTACGTGTATTATGTCGTGTCATTAAGTTGGATTGTTACGACAAGATTCTCTAAGTATTTATTAAACATTGACATTAATTAACTATTCGGGAAAAGTTAAAAATTTCCGCACTACTTTTTATGTTTTATTTGATGAACGAAAGTAAAGGGCTTGTACAAGACCCTAAAGGGTCAACAACGCCCAGTCAGGAAATGAGGGTTATCCCTAATATCTAGGGGTGTTTTTGGGTCGTGAGAAACTTGGTATGAGTGTATAAGGTTATGGGAAATAGTTTAGCTTCTAAAAGACTCACAAGCCACATCTAGTAGTATCTTGGTCATTGGTGTAATTTTGACACATCGATGGACAAGTGGCTATAGGATTATAGAAATTTGATGTTCTTTTTTATTATAATGTCGTGTCGTAGAGTTGAGTAATATAAGGTGTCTTCTCTTAACCTTTTCTCTTTGTGTTTATAGGTTATGAATACAAGGAGATCGACCTCAAGAAGGAAGGAGGGTGGTGTAGCTAATGAGAGGATCCCTCTACTTGACCAAGTTCCTATTGTCGGCCTAGAAGCGGGAAAGAATGTGGACATTCCCCTTTAAGAGCCTCAAGTGCTTTTGGAACCCCAAGAACCTCAAGTACCTCCGGAACCCCAAGGACATCTAGCGCCTCCTACTCCTCGAGCTTCTTTTGTTGAGGCTGATATGACTTATACTGAGTTGCAGGCTTCCCTAATTAACTTGACACAACTCATGACTACTCAAGCTCATGTTTCATCAATCACTTTATCGGCCAATCTAACCAAGGAGATTGGCCCCAACCAAATGCTAGTACTCCCGCCTATAGGTTTTGGGATTTAATAAGGATGAACCCTCCTACATTTCATTGCAGTAAGGTTGATTAAGATCCATAAGGTTTTATAGATGAGGTTTTCAAAGTGGTAGATGCTATGGGTGTGACCCGTAAGGAGAAAGTAGAGTTAGCTGCTTACCAACATAAGTAGGTGGATCAAGTGTGGTTTGAGCAATGGAGATGTGAGAGAACCCTACAAAGAGGGTTGGTTGATTAGGAAGGATTCAAAGAGGCTTTTTGGATAAGTTCTTTAACAAGAGTGTAGGGAGAAGAATATGGTTGAACTAATAAACTTTCATCAAGGTGGAATGAGCGTGCAACAGTACTCTCTCAAATACACCTAACTCTCTAAGTAAGCCCCGACCATGGTAGCCAACCCTAGGGATAGGATGAACAAGTTTATAATGGGAGTGTTTATCTTGGTGGAAAAAGAGTTTCATACGACAATGCTTCTTAACAATATCGATAACTATATGCTCATAGTTTATGCGCAAAATATTGAGGAGTCCAAAATTAGAAAAATAAGGTAAGAGGGTAAAAGGCCTAGGTCGGATGATTCTAGTCACCAAAGTCCTAACAAGAGGTTTTATCCCCAAGATTCTTCCATGGAAAACAAGTATAGGTCTCAAAATCAACATTTTCAAGGTGGTGGTCATTCCTATTAAAAGGCCTAGGTGCCTTACTTGTGGAAAACAACATGGGGGTAAGTGTCTTGCTAGAATGGATGGTTATTATTCATGTGTTCATAAGGTCCACAAGATGAGGGACTGCCCAAACTTCAAGTCAATGGGGAAAGATGTCAATCAAGCTTCCCTAGATCCTAATGCTCCCAAGAACAACATTTCTTATGAGATGGGAGCTAGGAAGGATAATTAATCAAGATTGATGGTTATGGTAAGTCTTCACTCTTTGTTTTTGTTTCTTTTGTGTTATGACGTGATATTATATTGTTTTATAGTTCATATAATATGTCATCTTGAAGAATTACTTAAAGATTGAATAACTTGGTGGTGAAAACAATGAACTTCACTGTGATAATTTTTATAGTTGAGAAAAATTGTGTTTTATTGAATGGAAGTTTAAATTCTTGTAAAATTATTGTGAATGATCATGCTTAAGGTTTGGGAAAGTAGTTCCTCCATAAAAAAGATTAAGAGTGAATTTTTACTTCCTGATGTTTTGATAAAAGAGTTTATGTTGCTATATGTTTGAAAGTGTGAAAGGTTTTTTAGTTGATGACTTGATTTTTGAGTGATTTGATCATTATTGAAATGTGTTATGTGATGCTATGTGAGTCCTTGTTATTCTTTAAGTTTATGTGCCATTCCAGGACGAATGTTATTCTAAGTGGGGGAGAATGTAACTCCATAAAAAATAAAGTGACCTAGATCCTCGTGGTTGTTACATGAGTTAACATTTAGATAAAATAATTTATTTTAATGTCCTTATATAGTGTATGAATTTTGCTTAAGTTTGTAGTTCAATCAAACAAGAAAGTCCGTGATGTTCGAAAATTATGCCTTATAATGTGCTGGTGTTTCTTGTTCTGTTTGGGAGAGTTTTACCTGTTCGTTTTACTTGAAACATGTGTTGGATATTCCTAAGACCTATACGTCTTATCTTAGGATTTTAATATCCTGGAAAGACCCCACTTAATACCCACAAGAAGCCCTAGATAATGGGCCCAAGACATGAGCAAAATCTACCAAAAACAACAGTGATCATCCACTACCCCTGCGACTATACGTTGGTCCCTCAACGGTCCGTCGACCTAGGGTGCCGATTGGACAAGTGAAGTTCCACTTTTCATGATCCATTTGGATCTATGTATCCACCAACGGACCCTACCAACGGTCCGTTGGCTCAACGACAGTCCATTGGTTAAGGTCCGTCGAGGAGGCCTGCAATTCTTTGAAGTTGTTGCCAACTTGGAGTGGTTTACATACATACACCCCAAGTTTTTTAATACCCTAGGTGGAGAATTTTTATTTTTTTTAGATAATATTAAAATAGTTTTAAACCCTAGACCTAGATGAGATGCCTCTTTTCAAAATATTCAAACTCTCTCTCTCTAAAGACAAACTCTCTCAAGACTCCATCGAAAGCTATAGATCAAGGAAGGATAGGAGGGATGGTTTTCTCTTTATCGAAAATCTTGGATTTTTCTTCCTTAAGAGAGGTATGGTATTTATTCTTGAACATCTTTTTATTCATGAAGCCAACTTCAAAAAAGGGTTTCTAAACTAAAACTTCTTGTAACTTTTAATTCTCTTAGGAGTCTTCTTGTATTGATGTTTTAATGGTTTAAATGTATTTTGTTTGGGTAGAATTTATTATTTTGATATTAAAACTCTAATGAAACGCTTGTTTATATATACTTCAACCTTTGTCTTGAAATTGGGCTATGTGAGCATGATTTTAGTACATGTTGGTTTTGATACATCCCAAAGGGCCTTAATATGGTTAAACAATGATAAATTTGTGATGAATGGTGATGTATTGAATTGATGTTGTGTTGCATTCATTATATAGTTCTTATTATGAATTGATATTGAGTGTTAAGGTCCGTCTTATGGATGGCGGTGCTAATTGAGGAACTTGATGTTATTTAGTATGTATGAATATGTAATATAGATGGTATAAAATGAAAAATGAGGATATATTTGAAATGGGTCTTCTATTGTGTTTTGGTGTAGCTTTAATTGCATGCTTGACCTACTTTAAGTCTAAATGAAGTATATGATGTGAAGGAGTAGTACAATACACTTTGTGGTTGGAGATGTTTTATTTCCAAAGTACCTATTGAGATGAGTACTCCTAGTTAGTAGAAAATGATTTACTTAGTAGCGATCTGCTTATCTCTTAACTATGTGTCCACATAGATGTAGCTATCCGTAAAGCCAGGTAAAAGCTAATAAGCATGACGTTACTTTAGGCAAGTGAAGATCTGTCATCCGATAGGGGTTTTATATCGGGATTCCATGTCTAATTATCATGGTTTATGTCGGTTAAGTAAATCCCCCAATAGAAATTGATAGAATTAAGTCTTCTAAAAGAATGTACTACTTAGGGTAGGTGGTGGTATGGAACGCTATGTGCTCATTGCACTAGGTAGGACCTTACGAAAGAGAATACTTGGTGCCAAACCTTCTAAATGAATGTACTACTTAGTGTAGGTGGTGGTATGTGACACTATCTAACCATTGCACTAAGCAATCATGTCGAAAGGGAACACTATTGTGGTTTGTTGGTTGTCTTTTAATGTTTTGCCATTGATTGAGGGGCTTGTTTCTCCCAATTTAAATAAGACGAAAGGGGTGGGCTTGAGGATTGATTTTGTATGTATTTGAGGGGGCATATTAATACTTCATTTATATCTTACCTTAGTAAGTCTTAGGATAATTACGAGGTAGGGAAACTCTTATGGAAAATGAGTTCACTTTTTCTTTCGCTTGTCCTTGGAAGTTCACTCATTTAGTGTAGGATAGTTCATTGTAATTGTTAAAGTTGAATTTATTATCAATGATTTATATGATTCATTTTCAACGTTAAAATTTATTTATTGTCCATGCTTACGGAATTCACTATGAAGGTCAATTTGGTTTATTGTAATGTTTTTTGTTGGCTTAAATCTATGTGAATTTCTATCTATGCTGTAAATGATGGTTAGTATTGCATTTTGCCTTTGTATTCATAAATGTTTTACTCATTAAAGTTATTTTTACTAAAATTCCCATTTTTAGATGTTTTTGCATATTTCATACATAGTACATTGTTTTGTACCAACTCCATACTTTTCCATACAATATAAGTATAGGTTGGAAACTTTTGATGGTTTGAAGGCTAGAAGGAATATCTTGGGAAAGTTTGTCTCAAGGAAACATATGTCCTCATATATTCTAGGGCATAGTCCTTTTCTTAGTTTTCATTTAAAGACTTATTCTGCATTTTAATTTATTGTAGAGGGGCATGTCCCTAAGATATTACATCTATTATGTTGTGTCTTTATGTTGGGTTGTGACGACGAGATTCTCTAAGTATTTATGAAAGATTTTCTTTTTTTAATTATTCCCTAAAAGTTTTAAATTTCCACACTACTTTTAATGTCTTATGTGATGAGAGATAGTAAATAGCTTGTACAAGACCCCATATGGTCAAGTACGCTCGGTCACAAAACGAGGGTTTCCATAACTTCTAAGGGGTGCTTTCGGGTCTTGACAATAGCTATAGTTGGTGTTTACACTGCACTATGAATTAAATTAAATGAAATGAAGTACGTATGAAAGAATGAAGTAGACTATGTGTTTGCCAAAGAAGGCTCCCTAGTTGAGGTCTCAGGTGTTGAGCCCTCATTTTGGGAAGTCCTAATGTGAAGTTAATGATTCCAAGGTCTCATGGCATATTAACGAATGAAGCGAAATATGATATGTGCATTATGCAATATGTTATGTGCTACATGCAATATTTTATGTACTGAGTGCAATATGATACGCATAATTATGCATGTTAATCTCATGGCATTACTTTTCTTATCCTATTTTGGCAAGTCCAATGACTTGAATTTCCATAACTTATATCGTTAGGAGAGAGATATTCTAAATCATGCATGTCCTTAGTGTGTGCTTTCATATTCCCATGCTTAGTGCTAGTGTGTACTGATTCCATACATTTATCTACATTAAGGTGCAGGTGAAGCTAGACGTTAGAGCTTACGAGTTTATGTAAAAGTTACCCGGACGTGGAGCTTTCATCCGGATTTGATAGACCCTCATGCTTTTGAGGATATATACTAATTTATTCTAGCGTAGAAGTAGGCACGATCTAGTCGAGTATATTCCACTACAGTTTCTTTCGTATTTACTTTCAAAGGTTGTATTGGTGCAAGTTTGGCAGCTTTATACTCATGACTATATCCTTCATTTTATTATCTTGAGTTAGATGGTTGTTGTGAATGCTTAAAATTTTATGTAGATAGTATAATGAAAGATCAATGTTTTCCAATATAAATTTTAAGTAAACAAAGTTCAAATTTTCTTCTAGAATTAACCTAGACGAAGTAACAACGACGTCTATAGGCTTGTATGTGATATCTGAGAGGTCAACGCCACCGGTCTTGTTTGGGGTCTAGATTTCAATCGTGACAAATATGGTATCAGAGCCCTAAGTTTAAATTCCAAGGTTAATAAGTTCACATCAACTACATCAAGTAGTTTCTAACTTATGATATTGAAGTGCACCTCTATCATGAATTATAGACTGCATGATACATAGAAAAATTTCTCTTCTTCTGATATTATTGTGCTTTCCTTAATGTCTGATCTCTTGGTGTTATGAGAGTATCTAACATCAATTCTTAATTTTTTAGAAAATGAACACAAGGGGAAATGCTGGTCGAGGAAGAGTAGGAGCAGCTGGTGGGGACAACTAAGTTCCATCCCGGGTTCCAGCTGCAAGAGCGACCATGCCACTTAAACTCCGGGCTCCAACTGCAAGGGTGACCATTCCACTTAACCCAGCTGGGTTGAATGATGCTGAGGTGCGGACAACTTTGGCACGGATTGCTTCAGCCATAACTGTGCAGCCTCAGGCTATGACGACCCAAGACAAGAGACAAAAAGTTCAATGGGAGACCCCACAAGCCCACACATGGAGAACAAGTTTACAAGATCTAAGACTATAGAGGACCCTCATGAGTTTGTCAAGGAGGTCTACAAGATTCTTGTTGGAACGGGGTACACCATGATAGAGAAAAAATAGCTTGCCTCGTACCAATTTAAAGATGTTTCATAGGGTTGGTGCAAGATGTGGCAGGATAGCAGGGCGTTGGCGGACGTCGTATTATATGGGAGCTGTTAAAGACAACTTTTCTTTAGAGGTTCTTCCTTAGAGATATGAGAGAGGCTATGGTAGAGGAGTTCATCAACCTTATGTAGGGATCGATTACTGTTAGGGATTTTTTCCTAAAATTCATGAAATTTTACAGGTATGCCACTTCTTTTGTGTCGAACAACAACGATGAGAGGAGTAGGTTCCTTACAGCAATCATTGAGGAATTGGAGGAAGAGTGGCATAATAGGATACAACATGATAGCATGGAATTGTCTAGGCTCATGGTAGAGGTCTCGTAGGTTGAGGATAGACAGAAGAAAAGTAGAGTCCGTGAGGTCAGGAGGCCTAACCCTTCTGACCAAACAGGTTCCAATAGAGGTTGTGGCAGAAGCAACTTTGTAGTTCGTGATCAGCCCAGATTTAAAAAAGGTCATCATAGTTCATTAAAATCTAACTCTAAGAGGAGTGTAAAACCTAGAAGAGGCAGACCAAAGCCAAAGAACGCAATAGAGGTGATGTGTAGCATTCTAGAAAGGAATGTAGCAGGTGTGGTCATATTCACAGTAGAGAGTGCAAACTAGGTACAAATGCCTGCTTGGATTGTGGAAAGAGCGGACACATGGTCACGGACTTCCCAGTGAATAGGGGTTAGGCAAGAGGTAATTCGTAGCCTAGGCCTAATCCACAGAATTCTACTATAGTCGAGCAACCTAAAAGGAGCAAATTCCATGCCTTAAAGGGCAGGGAGGAGAACGAAAGTCTGCTGATGAGGTCACAGGTGTGCTACAAGTTTTCTAAACCACTATTTATGCTTTACTTTATCTAGGATCTACACTTTCTTTTGTGACTCCCTTGCTTCCATTACTTTTGGAACACTACCTGAGCTTTTGCATAATCCTATTGTAGTTAGTACTCCCATGAGAGATAATGGGAGAGATGAAAGGGTTCATAAAGACTGCCCAATAGTAGTATGTGGTATGATTATGTGTGCAGACCTAGTTGAGTTACCCATGAATGATTTTTATATTATAATTGGTATGGATTGGCTGCATAAACTTTATGCCTTCCTGGATTGTCGTAGTAGGGTTGTAATATTCTATTCCCTAATAAATTAAAACTTGTATGGTAGGGGTACAATTGGAGTCGTTCAAGACCCTTGATTTCAAACCTAAAGGCTAATAAAATGATGTCCAACGGATTATTATTTCATCTTGTGATTGTCAATTATATATATCTTTGCATTCCTTCCATAGACTTAGTGCTTGTAGTGAATGAGTTCCAAGATGTTTTCCCTGATGATTTGCCTTTAGTACCTCCCCCTCGAGAGATTGTTTTTGGTATCAAGCTAGATCCCGATACCAAATCGATTTCAATTCCTCCCTACCGAATGGCTCCAACTGAACTCAAAGAGTTGAAGCTGCAGCTAAAAGATCTCACTGAAAAGGGTTTCATCAATCTAAGCTTATCCCTTTGGGGAGCGCCAGTGCTGTTTGTGAAAAAAAAGGACGGAACCCTTAGGATGTGTATCGATTATCGGAAGCTCAACAAATTCAGTATAAAGAACATGTATCCACTTTCCATAATAGATGACTTATTCGATCAATTCCAAGGTTGTAGATTCTTTTCGAATATTTATCTTTTTTCAAGGTATAATCAACTTGGGGTTTGGGATAAAGATATCCCAAAGTAAGTCTTTCATCCCCGTTATAACCATTATGAGTTCTAAGTAATGTCATTTTGTCTCACTAGTGCACTAACTGCATTTATAGGCCTCATGAAACGAGTCTTCGGTGAATACCTTGATTCTTTAGCAATAGTATTCATTGATGAAATCCTCATCTACTCTAAGACCAAGGAAGATCATGAACAACATTTGAGGCTAACATTGCAGGTACTTAGACAAAATCAACTGTATGCCGAATTCATCAAGTGTGAATTCTGGCTTAGATCAGTAACCTTGTTGGGTCATGTTCTGTCTATCAGGGTTTAAAGGTTTACCTCATGAATACTGAGGATGTATTGAATTTGACAAGACTTCATACTCCCACTGATATCCGTAGCTTTCTGGAATTAGTTGGTGACTACCATAGGTTCGTTGAGGGTTTTTCTTCCATTTATTCCCCACTAAAACCTTTGTCTAAGAAGAAAGCAAAGTTCGAATGGGCGGAGACATATGAAAATAGTTTCAAGGAGCTCAAGGACCGACTAAAATAATTTCTAATGCTACGTTAACTAAATATATTGAGAATTATAGTGTTTATTGTGATGCATCTAGGAATATTTTAGGTTGTGTTCTTATTCAGGGTGGTAAGGTGATAGAATATGCGTCCAGACAACTCAAGGTTCATGAGAACAATTATCCCACTCATGACGTGGAAGTCGAAGTTGTGGTGTTTGCATTGATGTGGTGGAAGCATTACTTTTTAGGAGTGCACGTGGATGTGTTCAAAGACCACAAGAGTCTCCAGTACTTTTCACATAGAGGAAGTTGAATCTACATCAGCGAAGATGGTTGGAGCTATTGAAAGACTATGACATGAGTGTCCATTAGGATCCAAGAAAGGCAAATGTTATAGCAGATTCTTTGAGGAGGGGGACCATGGGGAGTACAACCCACGTTGATGATGGGAAGAAGGATTTGGTGAAAGATGCATAAAGACTTGCCAGACAAGCTGTGCGTTTGATGGCTTTTTCTAGTGTGGGTGTTTCAGTTTATCCCACTTCTTAATCATCCTTGCTAGCTGAAGCCACGAAGGGTCAACATTTTCATCATGTGTTGATGAAGTTTAATGACTTTGTGCTGGTAAAAACGAATGAATCCTTTGCTTTGAGAGGTTATATAATACATAGGTACCATGACTGGCTTTGTGTACCAGACGTGGATGATTTGCGGACAAATATTGTTGCAGAGGCCCATGGTTAAAGGAATTCGATACATCCAAGCTCTACCAAGATGTATTGTGACCTCAAGCAAATTTATAGGTGGGATAAAATGAAAAAGGACATTGCTGAGTATGTGTCCAAGTGTCCTAATTGACAGCAGGTTAAGGCAGAGAACATTAAGTATGGTGGTATCACTCAGATGATTGAGGTCCAGACTTGGAAGTGGGAGTCCATCAAGATGGACTTCGTGGTTGATCTTCCAAGAACTAGGAAACAACATGACTCCATATGGTTTATTATGGAAAGAATTACTAAGTGTACCCACTTTATCCATGTGAAGTCTACTTACTTGGACGAGGGTTATGCAATACTCTACATTGATGAGCTTGTAAGGTGTCATGGTATTACTTTGTCCATCAATTCATATAGAGGAGCTCAGTTACCTTTGCATTTATGGAGATCTTTTCAGAAGAGATTAGGACCGTAGGGAAAGCTCAGTAGTTGCTTTATTCCTCAGGTAGATAGATAGGTAGAGCGCACGATTCACACATTGGATGACGTGTTGAGAGCCTTATTGATCAATTTCAGAGGTTATTGGGACTACCATCTTCCATTGATAGAGTTCTCATATTATAACAGTTATCACTCTAGTATTCGAATGATACCATTGAGGCACTATATGATAGGAGGTGTAGGTATCCATTTAGGTGGTTTGAGATTTGAGAGTCATCCATTTTGAGTCCAGATATCTTTAATGAGGCCTTACGGAAGTCTAATGCAGATAAAAGTTGGCTACTACTTACAGTCGATAGAAGTCTAATGCAGATAAAAGGAAATGACACTTAGAATTTGATGTTTGTGATCAAGAACACTTTAAGATATCACCCCTGAAGGGGGTGATGATGTTTTGAAGGAAGGGGAAGTTGAGTCCTAGGTACGTGAGGCCATACGAGATTCGACAGCGTGTGGGTGAGGTATCTATGAGTTGGTGTTTCCAGTGTATCTAGCTTCTGTTCATCCAGTTTTTCATGTCTCAATAATAAAGAAGAGCCTTGGTGATCCAGCATTGATTCTACCTATTGATGGTCTGGGGTTTGCTGAATACTTATCCTTTGTGGAGGTTTCTGTTGAAATTTTTGACCGGAAGGTAAAGTAGTTGAGAAACAAGGAGGTTACCACAGTGAAGGTATTCTGGAGGAACCACCTTATTGAGGGTTCTAACTTAGAGGCCGAGGAAGATATGAGATCCCACTATCCTTATCTTTTCAGCTTTTGAGGTTAGACTCCATATTCTTAAGTCTAAGTTTACTTGTCTTCTCTATTTTATCCCTATATTTATTGACTATGTAAAGTTCTTATGTTATTATATGAATTGAATTGTAGAGATAATTTGGAGTATCATTCGGGGATGAAAGTTCCTGAGGGGGGGAGGGATAATGTAAAAACCCTAAAATGACTATGATAAGTACTGCATAATGTATCTAGAATGCCTACGACTAGACCGGGTACACATTGATTGATGCGCGTAGAACCAGACCTCTTAACATATTCAACATCCAAGCCAACAAACTTTCTGAGTTAGTTGGTCTAGTCAAGGTTGGGTCTACCGATGTAAGGGACCCAAATATGAAGATTATCCCGGATGAGTCTTAACCGGACTTCAAAAGGGGTAATCTTAAGTTTAGATGGTTCAGGGGTAAAATGGTCTTCTCTAGTCTAAGGGTAGTATTGTAATTACCCTAAGTATAAATTAATTACTGAAGTTATATGATTAATAGGAACTTTAGGTAGGGGTTGACCAAATTTTACCCTTATGCGAAGTTAAGCTTTAACCGTGTACGTACCTTGCTGAAGCAACGAATTACAAAAATTAATTGGTATTTAGTTAATCAGTTGAATTAATTAATATTTAATTTTCTTACTCAATTAAAGGAAAATCAGGTTTATACTAAAATTAATAATTAATGGGTAGTGCTAGTTTGACTAAGTCTCCATCTTTTTTTCCTAATCTTTATCAACTCATTCTCACGTCTGTCTATCTACTCTCCCCGTACTTGCACAATCATTCTTCGACAAAAGAAAAAGAATAGAACAAAAAAATAAAGTTCTTCAAGAACTTGAACGGTAAAAATCAAAATTAAAGACATTCTAAAATTAAAACATGAGGGGTTCCTCAACGGCTTATTCTTGAAGTTTCGGTGGTGAGGTTTGGTATCGTTGGATATTTGAAGAATTGAAACAAGTGTTGAACAACATTAAGGTATGTGTTTTATTTTCTCTTTGTCCCTTTCCCATGAGGCCCGTATGTTTAGACTATTCATAATCAAAACAAACTAAGGTTTTCTTTGTTGCATGCCCGTGTCATTAGATCCTTTGAAATATTCAAGTATGCATTGGTATGACTTCTTGTAGATGATATCAGCAATTGTTGTTATTACGTCTTTAGATGTGTATTTGGAATTATGTAGAAATGAAATAGATATTCCAAAAATGTGATGTTTTTTAACTTGTTTGTACATGTGTGTACCGTGAATTAGCCACAGTTTGAAGCTGGATATTGACATGTTAAAATTTTACGAAATATGTGTGTGTGAATCTATTAATAATTTGATGTTCATATACATTTAAAGTTGCAAAATGAAATGATAATTTTTTATTGAAACTAACCTTGAATATGCACCTTAAGATCTCCGTAAAACTACTCGAAATGTCTTAATGTTTAAC
The DNA here is from genome assembly GCF_036512215.1 of Solanum lycopersicum. NCBI lineage: Eukaryota > Viridiplantae > Streptophyta > Magnoliopsida > Solanales > Solanaceae > Solanum > Solanum lycopersicum. The sequence goes on from NC_090806.1 coordinate 27,709,807, forward strand.
ATAAAAGAGGGTCTTAAAATGTACTACAAAAATGTGATCAAATTTCCAAAACTAACCATGAGAAATCACCTAAAGATACACTAGATTATACAAAAAAAAATTCCTAAATCTAACATTTAAAAGTTGACAAAATGGACTGCAAAAAGGGTGAACAAATTTCCAACATTCGGGGAATTTGTTTCGGCCAAGCTTACTATAAAAAAAATGTTTTATAATTCTTTATAAAATGCATGAGGTCAGTGGGAATTTAACCATAGATGTCACCCTATACAAGTAATAAAAAAATTATTTAATAAAATGAAATGAGGGTGTCTCAGAATGTGGTAAAGCTCAACTGAAAAATTAGGAGAAAAAAGAAAGAAAATGAAGTGAGGCGTGTAGGGTCGAACCCACAATATCTTGGATGGGCGAAGTAGAGAGGAGAAAAATTATATAAAGAAATAATAAAATGAGTTATGTGGGAATCGAACCTAGAACCTCTACGGCTGAATAAGGAGAATTAAGGAGAAAAATAAAATGGGGTTGTGGGGGCTTCATCCCACACCTTCTTAGTCTAAACGAATGAATCTTGTAAACAGACAAAAAGAAAAGAATGTGGGTGCGGGGGTGCGATCTTGGATCCCCCACGCCAAAATGTTTAAGACGAAAATCAAGAAAAGAAAGAAATGAGGTGTAGGTGTGAGGAATGTAAATCGGGTTCCATAGCTAATTAGTTTATTACACTAAAATCATAAAGAAAATTATGTAAGTGTTATACAAGGGATTTGAAATAGGGTTCCCTTGCCCAATTCCGTATTGTCACATAAGTTCTACATGATTAAATAATTATGCTTACTGCCTATAGAAATCAAAATTGAGACCTTGGCATACATAAAAGATACATAAGTGTTGTATCACATTACCTTGGGTAACTATGAATCACCTATATGAATTACATATGAAGCCACATGGCTTGTATATATAAGTCCAGCAGATGTTTAAAAGTAAGTGAACCTAAGATGTCACGCCACAAGGGTTAAGTAAGAGTGTGGAACACACTAAAAGGCCAAGTGCATTGGCATATGATGAAATCAACAATCACGTAAAAAGGAGCGAGTAATTATAAAGAGAATGTGTGCTAAGACTAATGAATGTTGTTACAACATCATAAGAGGCTAAGGTGAAATATGAGAGCAATCTAAAATGAGCCGAAGTTAATGTTATCAAAATATACTCACCTTTGACAGTATAAAGTTAATGAGGAGACAAGTCTTTATATACACTCTAATAAAAGTAATAAAGTTAATCTATACTTCATTCTAATGATGATATGAGAAATCATCCAATGAGCTAGGATGTTCTCCTGCTAGAAGCTAGCTTCTATGATGTATGAGATGAATGTAATAGACCTTTATACTGTGCACCGATAGGCTAGCTATGAGTAGAGATTCCTTCTTTTGGGAAGTCATAGGTTCGTGTAATTTTCATTAGATGAGAGTGTACATCTTGACGGGTATGATTCTCCTTTTATCTCCTAGTCTTTTAAACTATGCAGCCAACATTGGGATCTAGCAGGATTCTATCCCCTACATACGCTAGGATGTTTTAGTTTAACTTTCGCTTGTGATTCTACCTCTTTTTGGTGTGGGGTAGACACACAATTTCGTGGAGCTAACATGATCTATGACAGTTAAAATTAAAGTTCACAAAGAAAGAACGAGTATAGCCTCATGTAATGCATATAACGATATGAACGATACCAAAGGTTTTTGGGTAGGAAAATCAAGAGGTGAACTAGAGTTATGTAATGACACTAGGTCATTCTTAGTCATTGAACAAGGAACCCAATGAGTGTCTTAAACTACATCCTAAGTATAGCTGGTGTTTACACTATCCTATTAATTAAATGAAATGAAGTATGAATGATGAATGAAGAAGATTCCGTGTTTGCTAAAAAGGGCTCCTTAGTTGAGGTCCCATACGTTCAGCCCTCATTTTCAGAAGTCCTAATGTGAATTCCATGATTCCAAGATGTTATGGCATATGAACGAATGAAATGAAATATGATATGTGATATATGCAATATGTTATGTGCTATATGGTTTGTACAATATGATACGTATGATGATGCATGTTGCTCTCATGGCATGACTTTCCTAATCTAATTTTTGAAAGTCCACTGACATGACTGTCCATAACTCATATCGTTAGGAGAGAGCTAGTCTAAATCATGCATATACGTGGTGTATACTTGCATATACCCATACCTAGTACAAGTGTGTACTAATTCCATATATTTATTTACTTTTATGTTCAGGTGCAGTTTGAAGTTAGAGCTTACGAGTCTACATAGAAGTTACCCGGACGTAGAGCTTTCATTCTCATTTAGTAGTCCCTCATGCTTACAAGGATTCTTACTGATTTGTTACTGTGAATGATTATGAGTTTATGTAGATAGTTGTATGCAAGATAAATGTTTTCCAATATAATGTTTAAGTAAGAAAAAGTTCAAATTTTCCGCTAAAATTAACCTAGATGAAGTAACGATGACCTATGTACGCTTGTCTACGACATCTGAGATGTCAAGGACCTCGGTCTCGTCTGGGGTCATGATTGTGGTCGTGATACTCAATATGAAGAATAGAATCGGGATCACCGACACACTATATATGTATAGAAAAATGAAAAACCAGATTAACATAAGATATTTCACTAGGGAGTTTCATTTCATAAGCAACCTTCCCAACCTATTGGAAGATTTCATAGGGACCCACATTACAAGGACTCAACTTCCTTTTCTTGACAAATCTCACCACCCCTTAATAGGAAACATGTTTAGTTACACTGCATGACCTTCTTCAAACATTCATTCCCTTCTTCTATGGTCGGCATAAGACTTTTGTTTACTATAGGCTCTTTTCATGCGATTCCTTATGATATGAACCTTGTACAAAGTCTTGTAAATAAAATTGGGAAAGAAAATTGAGGACTTACCCAATTAAAAACATCCAATTGGATATCTACACCTAGTACCATATAAGGGTTCATAAGGATCGATAGATATATATGGACTGTAGCTATTGTTGTAAGCGAATTTGTAAGGACCCTGTAAATGAAATAGGTCAAACTAGATCTTCACAAGTTTTACATGAGTTAATAATGAATTAAAATAACGTATTTTATTATTTGAAGTCACTTTATATAGTTTGGGTGTGTTTGGAAGACAAAAGTCAAAGAACGAACAATATGTTCGGAAACTAGCCTTGTGTCTGCTAGTGTGTCCTTGTGTGTTGTATGTATTTATGTGTGTTATTTAGAGTCTAAAATTAGTGTGTATGACCCTAAAAATATTAGGTACATGTTAAGGGTCCAAATATCAAGGTACGACTCCCGGGAACAACCCTAATGGTCCCTAAGGAAGACCAAAACTTTGTCCAAGCAAGGTGTCAAAGGAAGCAGGGTTTGTGCCTTGGTAAAACACAGGCGCGTCATGGACAGGTCGTACTTTCTTATGTCCTAAATTTATTCCCAATTTCTTGTGGGAACAGCTTCGCGATGAGGATTTGTTCAGAGATGATAATTCAAAAAATTGAGTGATATTTCACTTGTCTAAAGTGGTCCAATCAATGTAGGGGTGTTTTGTGTATTTTGGGGGTATTTTATATACCGATTTTTTATCATTTTAAAATTATTCCTCAAATCCCTCATTTTGAAATTAAAAATTCAAAACTCACAAAATTTCTCCTCTTCCAAAAACCTCTCAAGTGTCCATTGAATGTCTAGGTCATGGATCTTAAGCAATAGATGCAAAAGGGGTTATTATTTTAATTCTCATGGGTTTATTAATGTTAAGATATGGTAGTTATTCCTTGACTCTTCTTTAATTAAAGGATCCCATTTCAAGACTTTCCAAAAAGGGTTTTAAAACCCCAACTTATTCTATTTTGAACTCTAAGCATGGGTGTTGCATGAAAACGTTATAGTGAGTGTAATATGATATTATTCAATGTTAGTTGATGAGTTTAAGGTTTAAAACTCAAAAAACCATGGTCATTCAATTTTTAAACTTTTGGATTATGAGGTGGGTTTAATGTTCATGACTTGATAATGATAGAACTATGTTTTATATATGTTATATTGTGATTACCTACTGCCTTAAGATGCTTTATTATAATAAATTGTTGGTGATACTTAAAAAAGGAGGTAAACGCTTTGATAAAGGGTAAGTTGTCCTAATCTTGCTTAGTTCTTATTATTAAATGATCTTAAGTGGTATGGTCCACCTTTGGTGGCGTTGTTTACATGAAGTATATTAATATATGTCTATATTGTCATTAATGGACTTGAAGGCATTGAATATGAATTGAAGTAAAAGTATGTTTCTTATACATGTGGTGTCTATAAAGATAAGATTGTGTATTATGAAGACGTTAGGTTTAAATGAGATATATGTGTATGTGAAGCATCATGGTGTATCATTCTGATGAATTTAAGATGAACATAATTAAAAATGAATGTTATGTATGATAGGGGTTATGAGAAAGGTGTTCTGACATGTACTCTCACACATACACTTAGAATGAATGAATGAATGAAGTTTATGAAAGAGTATGTATGAGTGTCTTTTGAAAGGTTTTCTCAATAGGAATCTAATGAATGAAATGGGTAATTGAAGGTTAGACACTCTTCTTTAGTGAAGATAAAGTTTCTAGACCATTCTTACTATCCCCAAAGTATGAAAAGGGGAATTCAGGTGGATACTATTCGTGAGTTAAGATGAAGTGTTTAGTAGCTACATCACTATTCCCAATGAGCTTTATAAGATAGGTTTGGAGGTTGATGATGTCAGGACCCGAAAGCACCACCTAGAAGTAAGTAAGAACACTGGTTTCGTAACCCGCCATACTTGACCCTTTGGGGTCTTGTACAAGCCCTTTAACTAGCATTCATCACATTATACATGAAAAGTAGTGTAGATATTTAAAACTCTGCACGAATAATGAATAATATACAATCTTTCAAAAATAATTAGAGAATCTAGTCGTTACAAGCAAACATAAAGACATGACATAAAAGACATAGTATCTTAGGGACATGGACCTCTACAATAAATTAAAACACATAACAAATCATTAAATAAAAACTAAGAAAAGGACTATGCTCTAGAATATATGAGGACATACATTGCCTTGAGAGAAACTTTTCCTAGATCTTTCTTCTAGCCTTCAAATGTTCAAAAGATGCCAACCTTTACTTATATAGTATAGAAAAGTATGGGATTAATAAAAAAGGAACATTTTCGTAAAAATAGATTTTCATGAAATTTAAGTAAAACATTCATTTATACAAAGGCAAAACATCATACTAACCATAATTTAAAACTTAGATAAGAGTTTCCATAAGTTTAAGCCAACAAGAACATTAGAGTAAAACAAACTGACCTTCATAGTTAAATACTTAGCATTTATAGTAAACACTTTTGAACATTGACAATGAATCAATTAAAGCATTCACTATAAATTCAACTTGAGTAATTACAATGAACTATCCTATTATAAGTGAGTGAACTTTCAAGGCCAACCAAATGAGAAAGTAAACTTGTTTTCCATAAGTGTTTTCCTACCTCGGATTTATCCTAAGAGTCACTTAGGTAAGATATGATGGAAGTATGCATACGAATCCTCCAATACACACAAAAGTGACCCTCAAGACTATCCCTTTAGGCTTACTCAACTCGTTAGAAACAAGCCCCTCTATCAATGGCAAGACAATAAAATACACCCATCAAACCACTAAAGCCTTCCCTTTCGAAATGCCTACTTAGTGCAACGAGTAGATAGAGTCCAATACCACCGCCTACCCTAAGTAGTACATTCTTTTAAAAGGTTTTTCACCATCTCTTACCTTTCGGAAGTGCCTACCTAGTGCAATGAGTAGATAGAGTCCCATACCACCACTTACCCTAAGTAATACATTCTTTTAGAAGACTTATTTCAATCAATTCTTTGTGGGGGATTTGCTTCATCGACATAGACCATGAGAATAGGACATGGAATCCCGATATTAACCCCTATTAGATGAGGGATCCGCACTTGCCTAGAGAAAGCTCATGCTTCTTAGTGTTTACATATCTTACCCAATAGCTACACCTATGTGGACACATTAATTAAGAGAAAAGGAGATTACTACTAACTTATTTTGTACAAATGAGGACTACTCATATCAAGAGGTACTTTTGAAATACAACATCGCAACTCACGAAGTATAACCCATCTCTCCTTCATATCCACCCAGTGGTTGGCATAACTCCCTACAGATTTCTTAACCTATTATTCTTTCATAGAAAGCTCACTAGGAATAAAGCAGTTGCTACTAGACTCCACATCTCAACTCACGAAGTTTGTCCACCTCAAGATTCCCCTTTTTACTGAACTTGGTGTATTAAATTCTTTAAAGTGTTTGTGTGTACATGTTCTCCGCTTCCATATAAGAATAAATTAATTTATCAAGTTTAACACATATTTTAACCTTGGTTTATCAAGTTACACACCCTACATGGTTCTCATAATCATATAGTTCATTTAGACTTATACTAGGTCAAGCATACAATTAAAGGTACAATAAAACACAATACAAGATCCATTTCAAATACATCTTCATTTCACATGTTAGGAAATCTAGATTACATATTCAAACATACTAAATAACATCATGTTCATCAATTAATACCGCCATCCATAAGATGGACTATTCCACTCAATATCCTTCACAATAAAGAACTATATAATGAAGGCAATTAAAACCATCATCACTCATAAGCAATTTATAAATATTTCACCGTATTAAGGATCTTTTGGAAGTAGCTTCCCAAACCAAACAAAAACAAGAAGACCTAAGTTCATAATCTACTCATATCATGCTTGTATAACCCAATTTCATGCAAAAGATTGAAGTATACATATCAAGAGTTCATTATAGTTTACATAAAAATCATCAATCGACAAAAACTAAATACATTCAAACTATTAAAACTTAAATACAAGAAGATTCCTACTAGAATTCAAAGTTAGAAGGAGTCTGAGTTTAGAAACCCTTTTGGGAAGTTGGCTGCTTAAATGAAAGGATATTGAAGAATGGATACCATACCTCACATAAGGAAGCAAAGATCCAAGATTTTTTTGTGAAGATACACGTCTAACCATCCCTCCTATCCTTCCTTGACCACTAGCTTTTAATTGAGTATTGAGAGAGTTTGTCCTTAGAGAGAGAGAATTTAAATATTTTGAAGAAAGGGGTCATGTCAAGGTATAGGGTTTAAAACTATTCTAATATAACCTAAAAACACTGAAATTGTCCACATAGGTCTTAATAGACTTGGTGTATATTTACAGAAAACACCGCAAGTTGGTAGCAACTTAACATATTGCAAGCCTCACCGAAGACCTTTACATACGGACCGTCGTTGAGCCCAGGACCGTTGGTAGGGTCTCGTGAATGGATACTTAGATCAAAATGGTTCTTGGAAAATTAGAACTGACTGGTCTAATCGACGCTCTTGGTCTATGGATTGTTGACGGACCAACAGACCATCGTTTTGGTCATCGAAGGCCACTGCTTTTGGCAGCTGTTGCTTAAGTAATCTAGGTCTTATGAATATCCAATGTAAAAGTCAAGTAAAACTAACATGTAAAACTCGTCTAAACACAACAAGAAACACTAGTACATTCTAAGACATACTTTCCGAACGCCATGGACGTTCTTGATCGATTGAACTGAAAACTTAAAAAAACTTCACACTGCCTAAGGACACTAAAATTACTTAGTATAATTTAAAATAAACTCAAGAAACAACCACGAGGATCTAGTTCAACTTAGTTCGTTTTGGGGCATTACATTCTCCCCCACATCAAATACCATGCATCTTTAGTGACACTTAAAAATTAAGAATAACAAGGACTCATTTAGCATTACATAACACACTTCAATCATGAACAAAACAATCATAAATAAAAGCATTAACTTACAAACAGCATCCTTTAACACTTTCAAACACTTAGTAACACAAACTTTTTATCAAAACTTCAAGAAGTCAAAATCCACTCTTAGTCTTTTTTTTATGGAGGAACTACCTTCACCAAAATTATACATGCTCATGAACAATAATTTTACACATATTGAAACATCAATTCAAGAAAACACAATTTTTCTCTATTCTCATAGTGAAGCTCATTGTGTTTACTGACAAGTTACCAAAAAATTTTGAAAATTCATTCTTTAAGTAATTGATCATGATGAACTGATCATATGAACTATAAACACATATAATCTCACTTAATAACACAAAGGAAACAATAACAAAAATTTAAGTCTTACCAAAACCATCCATCCGTATTAATTATCCTTCCCATCGCATAGGAAGGGTTCTTCTTAGGGGCTTTAGGATCTAAGGAAGGTTGATTGACATATTTCCACCCTGACTTGAGGTTTAGTCCGTCCCTCATCTTGTGTCCCTTATCAACACATGCAAAAAAACCATCCGTTCAAGCAAGACTATTACCCCGTGTTGCTTTCCATAAGTAGGGCATCTTTCCCTTTCATAGGAATGACCACTACTTTGAGAATATTTTTTTGGATCCCTATCCATGTTTCCCAAGGAATAATCTTGTGGATAAAACCTCTTCTCAAGACTTTGGTGACTAGAATAATCCAACCTAGGCCTTTTACCCTTTCGACTTAACTCCCTAATTTTGCAATCCTCAACTTGTTGCTCATAAATAGTGAGCCTAGAGATATTCATATCATTAAGAAGAATTGTCGTATGAAACTCTTTTTCCACAAAGGTAGATACTCCCATCAAAAAGTCATCCAATACCTAGGGTTGGCTACAATGGTTGGGGCATACATGGAAACTTGGGTTAATTTGAGAGAGTACTCTTGAACACTCATTCAACCTTCACGATTCATAAATTTAACCATCTTATTCTCCATCCACTCTAAGGGAAAGAACCTATCTAGAAAAGCCTATTTAAATTCTTCCCAATCAACCGTCCCTCTTTTTATGGGTCTCTCACTCCTATATTGCTCATACCACATTTGAGCAACCTCCTTAAGTTGGTAAGCGGCTAACTCAGCTTTCTCCCCAGGGGTCACACCCATAACATCTACCACTTTGAAAACATCATCTATGAAACATTGTGGATTTTCATCCACGTTAGGTCCATCAAAAGTAAGAGGGTTCATCCGCATGAAATACCAAATCCTATAGGCGAGAGTACTAGCATTTGGTTTGAAACTATCTCCATTGTTAGCTTGGACACAAAGTGATTTTTGACAACTTGAGCTTGAGACATCATGAGGTTTTTCAAGTTCATTAGGTCAGCCCGAACTCCGCATTTTTCATAGCTCCATCAACTAAGTAGCTTAAGGCATAAGAGGCACTTGAGATCTTTGGGGTTCCGGAGTCACTTGAGGTTCTTGGGGTCCCTAGGCACTTGGGATTCTTGAAGGGGAACCTCCACATTCTCTTCCTCCTATATGACAACAATAGGAACATGGTTATGGAGAGGGATCCTCTTATTAGCTACACCAATCTCCTCCATTCTAGCGGCTTATGTCCTCGTATTCATGTCCTATAAACACAAAGAGAAGAGGTTAGGAGAAGACACCTTGTATGACTAAACATTATGGCACGACATTCGAATAGAGAAGAAAGTGAAATTTCTATCATATTATAGCCACTTGTCCATGGATGTGTCGCAACTCACACCAATGACCAAGATAATACTAGATATGTCTTGTGAGACTTTTAGAACCTTAAATATTTACCATACCCTTACGATCTGATACAAAGTCTTTCAAGACATGAAAGCACCCTAGAAGTTAGAGAGAACCCTCGTTTCCTGATAGGGCGTAGTTGACCCTTTGTTGTCTAGCACAAGAGCTTTACTATCGTTTATCAAATAAGACATAAAAAGTACTATGGAAATTTTATTCTTTTCATGGATAATTAATAAAAGTCAATCTTCCATAAATACATAGAGAATCTTGTCGCCAAAATCCACCTTAAAGAAACGACATAATAGACATAATATCTTAGGGACATGGCCCTCTACAATAAAGTAAAATACATATCAAGTCTTTAAATGAAACTAAGAAAAGGAATATGCCCTCGAATATATGAGAACATACTTTTCCTTGAGAGACGCTTTCCCAAGATCTTCCTTCTAGCCTTCAAACCTTCAACAACTTCCAACCTATACTAATATAGTATAGAAAAGTATGGGGTTAGTACAAAACAATATACTAAGTATGGCATAAACAAAAACATGTAAAAAGGGACATTTTAGTATTTTCATGCAATTTAAGTAAAAAATTCATTAATACAAAGGCAAAACATCACACTAACCATCAAGTAAAACTTAGACAAGAATTTCCATAATGTTAAGTGAACAAGAACATTAAAGTAAAATAAACTTGACCTTAAGAGTAAAATCCTTAAGCATATACGGTAAATAAATTTAAACATTGACAATGAATCATTTAAACCATTCACATTAAATTCAAGTTGAGTAATTACAATGATCTATCCTACACTAAATGAGTGAACTTCCAAGGCCAAGCGAAAGAGAAAGTGAACTCATTTTCCATAGGAGTTTCCCTACCTCGGAATTATTCTAAGACACATTAAGGTAAGATATAAAGAAAATATGAATATGCCTCCTCCAATACACACCAACGTAAACCTCAAGACTAACATTTTTGGCTTATTCAACTTGGGAGAAACAAGCCCCTCAATCAATGACAATACATTAAAAGACACCGAACAAACCGCCAAAGTCTTTCCTTTCATAATGTCTACCTAGTGCAATGAGTAGATAGCGTCCCATACCTTCACATACCCTAATAATTATATTCTTTTAGAAGTCTTGGCACCAAGTATTCCCTTTCGGAATGTCCTACCTATTGCAATGAGTAGATAACATCACATACCACCACCTACCCTAAGTAGTACATTCTATTAGAAGGATTAGTTCAATCAATTATTTGTTGCGGATTTGCTTAACCTACATAAACAAGGAGAGCTAGACATGGAATCCAGATATTAACCCCTATCGGAGAGGGACCCTCACTTGCCTAGAGTAAGGTCATTCTTCTTTGTTTTTACATGGCTTTCCCAATAACTACACCTATGTGCATACATAGTTAAGGGATAAGGAGATTAATACTAACTCATTCTTTACTAACGAGGAGTACTCATCAAAAGAGGTACTTTTGAAATACAACATCTCAACTCACGAAGTGTAACCCAACTCTCCTTCATATTCTGTGAGTGCTAGGCATAACTCCCCACAGATTTATTAACCTAGTAGTCTATCATATAAATCTCTCAAGGAATAGAGAGGTTGATACTAGACACCACATCTCACCTATCGAAGTTTGTTCACCTCAAGATTCCCTTTTTTTCTCAACTTGTTATGTTACATTCTTGAAAATGTTTGTCTGTACATGTGCACCCGTTGCATATAAGAATCATTTCTCTTTAATCATGTTCTACACATACTTTAACCTTTGTCATTAAGTTACACCCTACATACTTCTCATAATTATATACTTCATTTAGACTTAATCTAGGTAAAGCATGCAATTCAAGCTACACCAAAAATCAATACCAGATCCGTATCCAAAATATATTCATTTCACAAGTCAGACCTTCAAGATTACATATTCAAAAATACTAAATAACATCAAGTTTCTCATTAGTACTGCCTTTCATAAGATTGACTATACAACACAATATCCATTCATAATAAAAACTATATAATGAAAGCAACTCAATATCAATTCCAACCATCATCAATCATAAAATTTTTTATCAATATTTAAAAATATTGAGTCCCTTTGGGCAGTAGCTACACCAACATGACAAATACAAGAAGACCCAAGTGCATATTCTACTCAAATCATGTCACATAACCCAATTTCAAGCCAAAGGTTAAAGCATACATAAATAAGAGTTCCATTAGAGTTTTAACATAAAAATCATAAATTAATCCCAAACAAAATACATTTAAACCATTAAAACTTAAATACAAGAAGACCCCTACTAGAATTCAAAGTTAGAAGGAGTTCAAGTTTAGAAACCCTTTTTGGAAGTTGGTTTCTTGAATTAAAAGATATTCAAGAATGGATATCATACCTCACTGAAGGAAGAAAAGATCCAAGATTTTTTTATGAAGAGACACGTCCAACCAGCCCTCCTATCCTTCCTTGACCTCTATCTTTTAATGGGGTCTTAAGAGAGTTTGTCTTTAGAGAGAGAGAGTTTGAATATTTTGAAGAGAGCGGTATTGTGTAGGTCTAAGGCTCAAAACTATTCTAATATAACCTAAAAACAATAAAATTATCCACCTACGGTCATAAAAGACTTGGGGTGTATCACATAAAACACCCCAAGTTGGCAGCAACTTCACAGATTGCAGGCCTACCAACGAGCCTTTACCAATGGACGTTGGCTGAGTGAACGGACCATTGGTAGGGTCCCTTTGGTGGATACTTAGATCCAAATGTAGAATGGAAAAACTTTGCTGACTGGTCGCATCGAAACCCTAAGTCGATGGACTGTTGAGGGAACAACAGACAGTTGTTGGGGTCGTCGATGGCCACTTATTTTGGCATATTTTGCCCAAGAATTGTGCCCTTCATCTCGATCTGTGCTAAGTGAAAATATGATGTGATGTCTTATAACTTAATTCATGAATGTTTTATGAAAATAGCATGATCTGTATGTTTCAAAAAAATTGTCCTTTTTAAGATGATTTGTTATAGTTAGTACATTGTTTGTACTAATAACATAGTTTTATATTCTTTATAAGTATAGGTTGGAGCCGAGTTGAAGGTTAGAAGGAAAGCTTGGGAATCGACTATCTCAAGACTATGTATGTCCTCATATATCCGAGGGCGTAGTCTATGTTTCGTTAGTTTTTTCATTTAAGACTTCTTAAGACATATTGTGTATTTCTTTCAATGTAAAGGGACGTGCCCCTATGATATTTATGTCGTGTCTTTAAAATGGCTTGTGACGATGAGACTATACTTATTATTTATAAAAGATATTTTGTCATAATTATTTATTATTAAAATTTCAACTTTTTGAACTGTTTTACATGTCTTATGTAATGAATGATAGCTAAGAGGCTTTTGCAAGACCTTCGCAAGGTTGAGCATGCCTTGTTTTGACCTACAGGTTGCCTTAACTTTTAGGGTATACTTGCAGGTCGTTACAAACTTGGAATGAGAGCAAGGTTTATCGGAAATAGGTTAAGATCTAAAGTCTCACAAGCCACTTCTTGTAGAGTCTAGTTCATTGGAGTGAGTCGCGACACATCCATAGACTAGAGGTTATAGGATGATAGAGTTTCACTTTCTTCATTACTGTTGTATCATTCCATTATACTTTACTCCATCAGGTCTCTATGTTCTTTTCCATTGTCTTGTGATTTTAAAGAGATGATTGCTTGGAAGGGGACATGTTTCTATGTTTCAGGGGGACAAAAGTGAATTTTGATACTTATGATGGTTTTGTGTCTAGAAGAGTAGATGTGAACGTTACTTTTTTCTAGTATTATAATATGAAGTTATTTATGTCTATGTGTAACTTATGAGGTTTGAAGTATTATGATGTGAAATTGTATGGTGATTTTGTTCTAATATAGATAAGAGTTAAAATGGTTCTATGAAGTCCTTTTAAGGGGAAAGTGAGATATATTATAGTTGTACGAAATGATATTAGAAATCTATGGTGTAGATGATAGGAGTGTTAGGGGAATGTGACATCCGTAAAAGTGGGAAGTTTCCCTTTTAATTGAGAAATGTTTTATAGTTGTCCTTATGTTCGGTTAAAGTTCTTGTGTAAGGATTCTTCCTAAGAGTTTAGTGGTGTTTAAGAGTTGAATGAGGTGATGTTTAAAGGAGTCCTTTTTTCTAAGCTTGAACCCCGGTAGGAGGGTGTTACGTTTGACTAGTACGGTTGATTTTTAGTCTTGATGTTCATAAGTTAAGGTTCGTACCAGTTTCAACCTTATGAAATTGTAGTGGGATTTTTGAAGTATGAGACCTTGAATATACTTGGTAATGTCTTTGACAATAGGTTATAAAAATGGCCTAAAGAGATAACCCAGAATAGAGGCCCATATAAGTTATAGTTCCTTATGATTTTTTTTATTTTCTTTAGATTATTTTACCTTAAGTGGGGAAGAATGAGTTGAATAGTAGGACAGGTTGTATCTTATATTTTCCTTCTAGTCTTACCCACGCTTGAGACTAAAATTAATAGTACTTTGGTTATGTTTGGAGTCTTGCATATTAGTATGAGATGTTTTTCTCTTTATGATGATGAGTGTCATTGATGGTCTAATGTTTTGCATGCTTTTTGTGATATCATAGTTTCATGAGTAGAATGGTAGATAATCTATATTTCTCATGTCAATGTGATGCTAATGATATTTTCTTAATTTCATAAAAGTTGTTAGTCATGTGCCAATGTGTTATTTGAAAGTTATTTCATTTTAAGCTTTTAAATTATATGATGAGCATGTATAATTTGGAGAAGTTATTTCGTCGATAAATGAAATAAAAATGATGAAGTAACGATGTATGTTGAATTAATGAATTTGTTCCAATTGCTTGTGTTTATTAAAGTGCTTAATGAAATTAAGTTAGTTTGTCTTGTGAGTTCGTTCATTGACTATGAATGATATGACCTTTATTTGATGTGATATATGTTGTTCATTTAGTCCTTGATACTCTTGAAAGTGTTTAGTGTCATTCGTAGACGAAAATTTTTCTAAGTGGGTGAGATTATCATGACCCTAAAAATGAAAAAGGTCAAACTAGATATTCACATGTGTTACATGAATTAATAATGATTTAGAATGATGTATTTTAGCATTTGAACTCAGTTAGTAATGTTTGGAAGTGTTTGGAAGTCAAATGTCAAAGAACGACCAAGACATTTGGAAAGTACCCTTCGATGTCTTCTAGTATTTCCTTGTATGTTGTATGTGTGTATATGTGTTTTTTTAATTCTAAAATCAATGGGGGTGAACCTATTACTTATAGAGACATGTTTGGGGTCAAAACGTCCAACTACGACTCCCCAAGAACGGCACTAAGGCCCCAAGGAGGACCAAAATTTTGGCCAAGCAAGTTGCCCAAGATAGCAGGGGTACTTACTAGAGGAAACAAAGGCGCGTCGCGGCTAGGTCGTACACCCCTCTGTCCATTATGTACTTCCAAAGTCTTGTGGGAACAGCTCCATTACGCGGACTTTTCCCCTGACAATAATTCTGAAATTTTAAGTGATATTTGACTTGTCTACATTGGTCCAATAAATGTAGGGGTGTTTTGGGTATTTTGGGGTGTGTTGTATACTGCTTTTAGGTCTTTATACACCCATTACCCCAACTAATTAAAACCAAATCCCACATTTAGAAATCAAATATTAAAAACCCTCAAAGGCTCTCCTCTTCCAAATCCTTATCAAGCCTCCATTGAAGGTCATGGTATTGGAGCTTGGGCTATGGATGCAAAAAGTGTCTTCTTGAAATTGTCATGGGTTTCTTATTGTTAATGTATGGTAGTTCATCCTTGACTCTTCTCTCCTTAAAGGAGCCCATTTCAAGACTTTTCATAAAGGATTTTCAAACACAAACTTCTTCTATTTTAATCTCTAAGAATGGGTCTTGCATTAAAAGGTTCTAATGAATGTAATATTCTGTTATTCAATGCTAGTTGATGATTTTAAGGTAAAAAACTCAATAAACAATGCTCATTCAGTTTCTCAACTTTTGGCTTATGTAGTGTGTGTTTAATATTTTGACTAGATAATTTTAGATCTATTGTTTTCTATCTGTTATATTGTGATTACCTATTGCCTTAAGATACTTTATTATTATAAATTGTTGTTGATATTGAGAAAAAATGGTGAACGCTTGGATGATGGGTAAGTTGTAATAATCTTGCTTTGTTCTTATTATGATATGATCTTGAGTGGTACGTTTCACCTTTGGTGGCGGTGTTTACATGATGTGTATGAATATGTGTGTATGGTGTCATTTATGGCTTTTAATGCATTGAATGTGAAGTTAATTAAAAGTATATATATTATATATGTGATGTCTATAAACTTGAGATTGTGTATCATAAAGATGTTAGATTTAAATGAGGTATATGTGTATGTGAAGCATGATAGTGTGTCACTATGATGAATCCAAGGTAAATATGATTATAAATGAATGTTATGAATGATATGATTTATATGAAATGCGTTCTCACATGTACTCTCTATCACATACCTAGAATGAATTAATGGGTGAAGTTTATGTAAGAGTATTTAAGAGAGTCTATTGAAAGGTCATATTCATAAAACTCTAATGAATGAAATATGGGATTAAATGGGGAAATATTGGGTGTACACTTCCTGAGTTGAGATGAAGTGTTTAGTTAGCAACCTCACTATTCCAAATGAGCTTTCCAAGAAAGGTTGCAGGTTGATGCCTTTTGTGAGTTGAGATGTGTTTTTCAAATGTAACCTCTTGAGATAAGTACATTTAGTGATTTTAGAAGTGGTATTAATAGCTACCTTAACTAGTCTATTAATATTTAAGACTCCGAGGGGGAGCTATGCTTAGAACCGAGAGAATAAAGAAGGGGTGGCTACACATCGTGAGTAGAGACGATGTATCCAATGTACCTCTAGAGATGAGTGCTTTTCTCTAGACGATGAATGAGTTACATAGAAGCAATCTCCTTATCCCTTAACTATGTGCCCACACAGGAGTAGCTATTGGAAACCCCATGTAAAGGCTCAAGAATTACCCTACCTTAGGAAGGTGGGGATCCGTCATCCTCTAGGGGTTAATACCGTGATTCCATGTGTAGCTCACATTGTGTATGTCGGTTAAAGCTAGCCTCAACATATGTATGTAAATTAACTAAGTCTCTTTAAGGGTGTACTACTTAGGGTAGGTAGTTTAATGGGAATCTATCTATCCATTGCAAAAGTAGACATTTGGAGGGAGTCTTTGTGTGTCGTTACATAAAATGTATAAATGGGTCATGACATGATGTAAGATAAAGTAATGTGAATTTATGACTAATGTTAAGGAAGCATGTTTATATGATGTTTCGCATGATGAAAGTTGTTTATGTGAAGGTTGTGATGTTCCTAGTCTAAGGTAATTTGTATGGGATGTGAATTTCACATTGCACTAAGTGCCCACTTGGGATTCGTCTTATAGGATGGTCCTTATATGAACTTCTTATGTATATGAACGCTTCTCTATTGTCTTCTTTATTAAATGGTGACTTGTATAAATGAAATGAAGTATGCTTATCCTTAGTAGTCTTAAGGATCTCTGGAGTATATATTAAGGAGGTTTTATGGAAAATCTCCTTATGTCTTACTTAGGGGAGAGTCAGGTTAACTTACTGTAGGAGTAGTCCATGTGAAATTTTGGGTTTATTGTAAGAGTGCTCTTATATTAGGAAAATGGAAGTTTTAGCCTATGTTCCAAATGGTGATATTGTATCATGTTTTGTAACAAAATTCATGAAGGTTTTATCAAAATAGCAGGACTAAGTATGTCCTCATATATTTTAGGGCATAGTCTATGTTTCTTTAGTTTCTTCTATTAAGAAATGATAAGACTTATTATGTATTTCTTTCAATGTAAAGGGCGGTGTCTGTAAGATATTAATGTAGTGTCTTCAATTTGGTTTCTTACAATGAGACTATCCTTCATATATCTAAAAGATGTTTTCCTTATAATTTTTTATTCTGAAAATTTTAAAATTATGCAGTACTTTTCATTTCTTATGCAATGAATATTTTCAAAGAGGCTTGTGGAAGACGTTCGAAAGGTCGAGCACGCCTTGTTTATACCTAAGGGTTTCCCTAACTTCAAGGCTGTACTTGCGTCTCGTTAGGAATTCCACCAAAGGCAAGTGCTTATCCCAATTTCTCTTGAAATCGATTGTACAAGCTCTAAGTATATCCTCAAGGGTTTTAATAGTCTTCTCTGCTTGACTATCTGTTTTGGGAAGAAAAGTGCTGCTTAACTTCACCTTGGTACCCAAACCTTTTTGGAATGACCTGCAAAACCTAGATGTTAATTGTGCACCCCTATTCGAGATCATGGATAACAGAATACTATTGTAACAAACAATCTGATCCTTGAAGATCCTTGTATTATCCTCCGAACAGTACGTATACTTGACAAGAATTAAGTGAAGATTTTGTCAATTATCCACAACCACCCATATGGAGTCATATTGCTTTTCTATTTGAGGAAAACCTACCACAAAATCCATAATGATGTCTTCCAACTTCCAAGAAGCAACTTGGATTTCTTGAAGTACACAACCCATAATTTGGTGTTCGGCTTTCACTTATTGGAAATTTGGACACCTAGAAACCAATTCCTCTATGCACTTCTTCATGCCTTCCCACCTAAAAACTTCCTTAAGATCATGGTACATATTTATGTAACCCGGATAAATATAGTAACGAGACCCATGAGCCTCCTCAAGAATCGGGTTCCTCAAACCATCTACATTTGGAACACACAACCTCCATTGATACCATAAGATGCCATCTCCCCCTAAGGAGAATGACTAATTATGCTTACCAAGAAACGTTTCCTTCAAGTCCTTCTGTGATGGATCAATGTGTTGTTTGGAATTCACCTCAGCCACTAAATATGACTCATAGTTATGATGGACTATTAAATAACAATTCCGAGAATCTTCCAATCTTGCACCCAAACTAGCCAACCTATGATCATATTTCACAAGGTCTTTCTTGTCTTCCTCTACATGAAACACATAACCCATGGTCATAATACTTAGAGTATCCGCAACCACATTGGCATTGCACGGGTGGAAGAGAACACTCATGTCGTAATCTTTCAAAGATTCTAATTACCTTTTTTGTCGTAAATTCAACTCATATTGAGTAAAAACATATTTAATACTCTACTGGTAGGTATACACATCAATATTAACATAATACAAGTAAATTCCTCCATATTTTCAAGGAATATACCACAACCTCTAACTCAAAATCATTAGTTCGATAGTTTCCCTCATCCACCTTAAGTGATCTAGAGGCATAGTCTAATACTTTCCCATGTTTAATAAGCACAAACCTAAAAAAACTCATGATGCATCAAAATACATGGCGAAACCCTTGGTATCCTCCTGTAAAGTCAATACAAGAGCGGAAGTAAGCCTCTCACATGTTTCCGACAACTAAAATATCGTACTGTTTTGGGTCAAAGTAGTCAAGGGAGATCCAATGGACGCAAATCAATCCACAAACCTCCTATAATAACTAGCTAGACCCAAGTAACTTTTAATGTGGGTTGGAGTCAATGGTCTAGGTCAATTCTTGAACTCCTCAGTTTTCCTTGGATAAGCCTCAACTCCCTCACTAGAAATGAGATGATAAACAAATGCCACCTACCTTAAACCAAAACACACATTTTCTATACTTGGCAAATAATTTATTCTCCTTAATTACATGTAACAACACCCTTAAATGATCCATGTATTCACCCTCATTCTTCTAATATACCACTATGTCATCAATCAAGACAATGATGAATGAATTTAGGTTCCTTCAAAATACCCTATTCATGAGTTCCATAAATGCCTCCTAGGCATTAGTGAGACCAAGGGACATTTCTAAGAAATCATAGTGACCATATCTACTCCTAAATGACTAATTATGTTTATCCTCACCTCTAGCCCTATGTTTGTGATACCCCGATCTCAAGTCAATCTAATAAAAGTAACTTGCCTCTTTGAGTTGATCAAACAAGTCGTCAATCTGAGGGAGAGGATAATTTTTAATAATAGTGTGTTTATTAGGTTGCACATATTTGATACACATTCTAAGGGACACATCCTTCTTCACAAAAAAAATAAGAGAAACCCCTGGAGGAACACTAGGTCGAATGATGTATTTTTCTACTAAATCATTGAGTTGAGCCTTCAACTATTTCAATTCAGATGAACCATCTGAGAAGGAGGAATTGAAATGTGATTTCTATCCTGTAGTAAGTCGATAACAAACTCAATTTCTCGTTTCGTGACCAGGCATACTTCACACTTTGGGGTCTTGTACAAGCTCTTTAAATAGCATTAATTACATACGACATGAAAAGTTTTGTGGAATTAAAACTTCTCACGAATAAATCAATAAAAAGGAAATATTTTATAAAAACTTAGGATAACTCATCGTCACAATCAAAACATTAGAAACAACTTATAATATGTTTGGACCTTTACATTGAAACAAAATACATAAGAAGTATAAATAATAAAACTACAAAACAATAGACTATGTTATCGTATATATGAGGACATACAAATTCTTGAGATACTGAATTTCACAAGCTTCGCCTTCGAAAATTCCAAAACGTCTTCAGCCTATACTTATAAGGTATAGAACAATATGGGGTTAGTACCAATACTATATTAAGTATGGCCTATGCAAAAACATGAAAAAAGGGACATTTTATTGAAAAAACAATTCATGCAATTTAATATAAACATTCAATGATAAAAAATCAAAATATCATAAAAACCATCACTTATAACTTAGATAAGAGATTCCATAATTTTAAACCAAACGAAACCAATTACAGGAACTTCCAACACTTTTTAGTAAACTCCAATAAATATCATAGTCAACAAATTTGAACATAAACAATGAATCATTTCAAGCACTCACAATGAATTATCCTATCCTATATGAGTGAACTTCCGAGTCCAAGCGAAATAGAAAGTGAACTCATTTTCCATAAAATTTTCTTAACCTATGGATTTATCCTAATACTCACTAAGGTAAGACTTAAAGGAAGTATGCATATTCCTCCTTCAATACACACCAAAGAAATCCTCAAGACTATCCCTTTCGGTTTACTCAACTCGAGAGATAAAATCCCCTCAATCAATGGCGAAACATTAAAAGACACCCGACAAACCACCAAAGTCTTCCCTTTTGGAATGACTACTTAGTGAAATGAGTAGATAGTGACCCATACCACCACCTACCCTAAGTACTTCATTCTTTAGAAGCTTTCGTTACAAGTCTTCGCTTTTAGAAGTCCTACCAAGTGCAATGAGTAGAAATAGTCCCATCCTACCACCAACTCTATGTAGTACGTTCTTTTAGAAGACATTGTTCAATCAATTTTTTTTGGAGGGTTATATTAACCAACATACATCATGAGATCTAGACATGGATTCCCGACATTAACCCCTATCGGATGACGGATCCTCACTTTCCTAGAGTATGGTCAATATTTTTAGCTTTTACGTTGCTCCCAATGGCTACACCAATGTGAGTTCATAGTTAAGGGATAAGGAGATTGCTACTAAGTATTTATTCTGTACTTACGAAGCTTACTCAACTTAAGAGGTATATTTGAATACAACATCTCAACTTACGAAGTGTAACCATCTCTTCTTCATATCCTCTCGGTGCTATTCATAACCCCCACATATTCTAAAAACTTCAAACTATAGGTTAAACATTACTAGTGTACACCACATCTAAACACACGAAGGGCATTCATCCAGCGACCTATTTTATAAATCTCTTGGGATTAGTGAGGTTGCTACTAAGCACTTCATGTCAACTCACGAAAAGTGTCCACCTCAAAACACCTCTATTTCTTCAATTTAACATTATACATTCATTTCAGTGTGTGTGTGTACTTGTGAGCATTTATTGCATACAAGCATAATTTCACCAACATTAGTTATATACATGCTTTAGTCCTATATTCATCAATTTACACACTTTACATGCTTTACAAGTAATATAAATTACCTAGGCATAATCTAAGCCAAACATCCTGTTCAACTTCACAAAATACAAGACAATATTTATCTTCAATATCACATCAGTTTATATACTACGCCCTCAAAGACACAATCACAAAACATACTAAGTAATATCAAGTTCATCAAATAAACACCTGAATCAAGAAGGTGGAATATACCACTCAAGAGCAATTTACAATAAGAAGTACCAAATTTATGAAATTAAACCATTTAAACAAGCTATTATAACCTATAATTAATTTGTCAATATTTCATCATAATAAGGCCCTTAGTTTAGTAGCTAAACAAACATAGCAACATAAGAAAACAACAGTTCATACCTTACCCAAACATACTCATTTAAACCATTTCTTAAGATAGAAGTTTCAAATATATAAATACATTAATTCATTAGGTTTTTAACATGAAAATCTTCAATTCATACAATAATAAACACATTTAAATAATTAGAACAAGAAGACCCATGCTTAAAACAGAAGATAGAAGGAAATGGAGTTGGTAAACCTTTTTGAAATCTTTTGGAAATGGCTCCTTGAATGCAAAAGGTTTCAAGGATGAATATCATACCTCAAAGAGAAGGAAACCCACTATTTTTTATGATTATACAAGTAAAAACGAGCCCTTCTTTACATCAAGACCCTCTTTGAGTCTTAGCTCCAATGTGACATGGAGAGAGTTTACTTTAGAGAGGGAGTTTGTATATTTTAAGGAAATGGTCTTGTCTAGGTCTAGGGCTTTAAACTAACTTAATATAAATTTAAAAAAATAAAAATATTTACCTAGGGTTATAAAAGACATGGGGTGAATTTACGAAAAACATCTCAAGTTGGTATCAAGCTTCAGCAGCTTTTGGGAGGAGTCAATCGCTGACTCAAGCTACGGGGAATGTCCTGGTCGACAGCACGTCCTGTTGGTCATCGATGACTTCAGAGGCTTCTACATGGGGGATAGAATTCTCACTGAGTATGGGATTACGCCCGCCTGTCGACGGGGCATTGATTTTCCTACGCCCAGTATACTTCTTCATCGATTAACAGTGGTTTTGGTAATTTTGTCCAAGTCTTGGGCTCTTCAACTAGGAGACCTTGTGAGTCAAAAGTGGGGTCATGTCGGAATTTAACCCCCTAAGCTAAGTCTTATAGGTCTTAGGAACACCTCACATAAGTTTCAAGCAAAACGAACACGTAAAACACACTCAAACACAACAAGACACAAGAAAAATTTTGTAAGGCAAACATTCTGAACGTCATGGACGTTCTCAGACATTTTACCTCCAAAGTTAACTAAACTTAACACACTGCCTACAAACACTAATGTAACTCATTTTTAATTAATATTAAATCAAGAAACACTCATGAGGCTCTAGTTCATCTTAGTTCATTTTGGGTGTTACATTCTCCCCTACAAAGAATAAAATTCGTCCTCAAATGACACTAAAAATTCAAGAACAACAAGAAGTCACTTAGACTCACATGACACATTCCAATCAAGGCTCAAAAACGCTAAATCAAAGAATCAACTATAAATAAAAATCTCTTCACACTTTTAAACACTACGAAACATAGGCGACTCTTGCGAACTTAAATATTTTAAAAACTCAAACTTAACCTTATCATATGGAGGAACTACCTTCTCTAACATTAAACGTGATCATATACAATACCCTTGCATACATTAAAAATTCAATTCGAGAAAAACAAGTTTTTTTGAAAAATCAAATATTTCACAGTGAGGTTCATTGTGCTAACTTCTAAGCATACCAATTTTTTTCAAAAATTCTGTATTTAAAAAATTCATTAAGATGACATAATCATATGAACTATAAAACGACATAAGAATATTTCATATAGTAAAATCCACAATCATATAGACTTAAGACTTTCCAAAACCATCAAATTCGGATGACCTCTTTATTTAATGTTGGGAAAATCACCTCATCTTGTGTCCCTTAATAACACATGCAAAATAACCATCCATTCCAGTAAGACATCTACCCAAATGTTTCTTCCCACAAGTAGGGCACCTAGTCATCTCAAAAGAATGTCGAACACCTTATGAATTTTGGTAGGATCCCTATCCTTGTTTACCATGGAAGAATCTTGGTAGGATCCCTATCATGAAGTCTACCACTTCTTGAAAAGATTTCGCCATAGCCGCTACCTGTAAGGCTGAAATTCGCAACTCTGATCTCAACCCCTTCACAAAACGGCGAATCCGCTCTTGTGGACTGAAACAAAGTTGGGTGGCATACCTGGATAATGCACGAAACTTAGCCTCATAAGCAGTAACCGACATCCTACTTTTCTCTAGGCTCAAGAACTCGTCTCTTTTCCTCTGCCTCAATGTCCGGGGGATATAGATCTCCATAAACAATCTAGAGAATGATGCCCAAGTCAAAGGTGGTGCCTCAGTTTGTTGACACTCAACATGTGACCGCCACCACATTTTGGCGTTCCCTTGAAACAGATAAGTCACAAACTCAACACCAAACCGTTCTACTATACCCATCTTGTGTAGTAGCTCATGAAAGTCAACCAGAAAATCGTATGCATCCTAAGATTCAGCACCCTTGAAGAATGGAGGTTTCAATTTCAAGAACTTACTGAAAAGTTCATGCTGATCATTTGTCATTATCGGCCCTGTAGTCAGACGAGGAAACGTGCCTATTTCCAATGAGGCATCCACGCGGGGAGCCACAGTAGCCGCATGTAGTACCTCCAGAACTTGAGGTGGTGGTGCAGAAAACACTGGAGGTGTCTGGCCCTAATCAGATAACCCGCTAAGGTAAGCAAGAACCTTATTAATCATCTCTCGGGTAGGTTGGGGTGGCAATCCCTCATTTTGTATTTGTTCATTTTCCCCATCCTCCCCTTCTCTTACTACTTCCTCAGTCGGTGGAGGAGTCACCGCCCTAGTACCAGATTGGCTAGGTGCTTGTCCTCTTCCTCTAGAGGACGTCCTCCCACGACCTCTTCCACGACCTCTTGCCGCTACTCTTCCTCTAGCTACAGCCCCAGTGGCTGGTTCAGACGTACCCTACACCGCCGGTGCTGGTGTTGGCGCGATTGTTGCTCTAGTTCTAACCATCTGCGAAATAGAGTGAAGATGGTCAGATACCAATTTGTATGACCTAGATACCAATTGGACCCTAGTAATAACACGAAAGAAAGAAAGAATGGAATTTTCCTGACGTCTTATAGCCTCTCAAAGAAAAGTAAAGGCGTCCCCCTACCGTTCCTTAAGACTCTACTAGACTCGTTCTTGTGTGATAAGACCAACGAACCTAATGCTCTGATACCAAGTTTGTCATGACTCCAATTAGGCCGCGACTGGCACCCACACTTACCCTCCTATGTGAGCGAACCAACCAATCTAAACCTTAAAATTTCAATATAATATCAACAAAAAGTAATGCGGAAGACTTAAACTTATTAATAAAAACCAATTCAATAACTTCTAAAAACTTAACAATTATTATTATTCCCTAAATCTGGAAGTCATCATCACAAGAACATCTATCTCAAATTACTAAATCTAAGAGTATCTAAGAAGCTAAAATAAATGAAAAGCTAGTCCATGCCGGAACTTCAAGGCATCAAGACACGAAGAAGAAGACCCAGTCCAAGCTAGAAGCATTAGCTCACTCTGAAATCCGGTGTAATGAAGACTTGCTAGAGTTGCGGTTTAGTTGAAGATGATGGTATGTTTGCTGCACTCCACAATGCACAAAAAAAAACATATACAAGTAGGGGTCAGTACAAACACAAGTACTGAGTAGGTATCATCGGCCAACTCAAAATAGAAAATAGTATATATCAGATAACATCATAAAATCAACTAATATACTTAGCATGCAGCATTTACAATTACCATAACCCTTGGTTATAACACCAAGCACATCAATGAGGACTCACGCCTCCCCATGATACTCATTTGGGAATTAGGTTCATTAAATTGATTATATTAACATATTTCAAGATTTATTCTCTTTACTAATCCTTGTGTCGGAACGTGACACCCGATCCATATATACTATCCTAGTACCGAAACGTGGTACCCGATCCATATTCTATCCTGGTGTCGGAACGTGACACTCCGATCCTCATATACTATCCTGGTACCAGAACGTGGCACCCGATCCATATTCTATCCTGGTGTCGGAACGTGACACTCTGATCCTCATATACTATCCTGGTACCAGAACGTGGTACCCGATCCATATTCTATCCTGGTGTCGGAACGTGACACTCCGATCCTCATATACTATCCTGGTACCGGAACGTGGCACCCGGTCCCCTAATCTCACTACTTTCGTTCATCAAGCCTTCTTTTATACTAAGGCATCATCATTAACAAAGTAGATTAGTGTTTCTTTTCAAGATTTAGGATTCAATAGCTTCATCATGCTTATTTTATCACACTTATATAATCACAACATGCAATCATATAATTAAGCATGTAGAAGGGTTTACAACACTACCCAATACATATTATTTGCTATTAGGAGTTTACTACAAATAGTATAAAAACCATAACCTACCTCCACCAAAGATTAGTGATCAAGCAAGCAATTTCCCCAAGCTTTTTTCTTCATTTTGTCTCTTCCTCGTTCGATCCTCTCTCTCTCTTTGTTCTTTCTACTTTTCTTATTCAAACCCTCTTTCTTTTACCCTAATTAGCATATAATTAAGAATAAAATATGGCAATAATAACCCACTAATTAACTTAAGGTTACCTCTTTTATCCCCCAAGTAATTAGACTTATTAAAATTAACCCACTAACTTTATAATTACAGCAGGAATAGTCCAAAATGCCCCCTCAAAATAATTACAGAAATCTGACCCAGTCTTGAATTACGCAGCCTGTGACGGGCCGTCGTGCCTATGTAGGTCCGTCCTGCTGCTCCGTCACAGAGTTCAGAGACTCAATTCTCTGAAGAGTCTATGACGGTCCGTCCTGCCATTCCATTACGAAGTTCAGATAGTCGATTTCAGTACCCAATTATCAAAATTTCTAAGTGTTTTGAAACGAGACCTGCTCGACGGTCCGTCGTTCCCATGACGGTCCATCGTGGGGTCCGTTGTTTCTGCCAGTTTTTCCAGAATCAAAGTCTGCTGCTCAGAACGACTAAACAAGTCGTTATAAAAAGTATGGGGTTAGTACAAATAATGTACTAAGTATGGCATATGCAAAAACATGCGAAAATTGTCATTTTAGTAAAATAACAATTCTTGCAATTTAAGTAAAACATTCAAGGATATAGAAGCAAAACATCATAAGAATCATCACTTAAAACATAGATAATAGATACCATAATTTTAAACCAAAGGAGACCATTTACAGTAACTTCCAACACTTCACAGTAAATTCCAATCAATAATACAGTGAACAAATTGGAACTTCCACAATGAATCAATTAAAGCACACACAATGAATTATCATATCCATAATCAGTAAACTTCCAACTCCAAGCGAAAGAGAAAGTCAACTTATTTTCCCTAAGAGTTTCCTACCTTGGAATTATCCTAAGACTCATTGAGGTAAAAAATGTAGGAAGTATGCATATGCCTCCTTCAATACACACCAAAGAAATCTTAAAGACTACCCTTTTCAGCTTACTCAACTTGGGTGAAACAAGCCCCTCAATGAATGGCTAGACATTAAAAGACACCCAACAAACCACCAAAGTCTTCCCTTTCTTAATGACTACTTATTCCAATGAGTAGATAACGTCCCATACCACCACCTAACCTAAGTAGTACATTATTTTAGAAGGTTTAGAACAAAGTCTTACATTTCGGAAGGTCGTAGATAGTGCAATGAGTAGATAGCATCCTATATCACCATTTACCCTGAGTAGTACGTTCTTTAGAAGACATAGTTAAATCTATTCTTTTGTGGAGAGTTATCTTAACCGATATAGACCATGAGAGATAGAAATGGAATACCTACATTAACCCCTATCGGATGAGGGATCCTCACTTTTCTGAAGTAAGGTTATTCTTTTTAGCTTTTACATGGATTTCCCAAATGCTACACCTATAAAGGCGCATAGTTAAGAGATAAGGATGTTTCTACAAAGTACTCATTATCTACTCACGAGGAATACTCATCTCAAGGGGAACATTAGGCTACAACATCTAAACTCATGAAGTGTAACCACCTCTTCTTCATATCCTCTCGTTACTATACATAATCCCCATGTATTCCAAACACATTAAAATAAACGTTAAAGAAAACTAGTGTACACCACATCTAGACAGGCGAAGTGCATTCATCTTTTTGCTTATATTAGAAATCTCATAGGATGTAGTGAAATATCTACTAAACACTAGACCTCGACTCACGAAGTGTGTCCACCTCAAAACTCTTGTATTTACTCAATTTAAATTCATACATTCAACTTAGTTTGTGTGTGTACTTTTGAGCATATATTGCATATAAGTATCATTTCACAGACATTATCCTCTATACATGTTTTAGTCTTACATTCATCAATTTATACAGTTCACATGATTCACAAATCATATACTTTACCTAGGCCTAATCTAAGCTAAACATGTCATTCAACTTCACAAAACAAAAGATAAGACTTATCTTAAATTTAACTTCATTTCATACACTAAGCCTTCAATTCCAAACTCACAAAACATACTATGTAATATCAAATTCATCAAATAATCACCGCTACCAATAAGGTGGACCATACCATTCAAGAGAAATAGACAATAAGAACTACACAATATAAGAAATTCACCATTTAACCAAGCCATGATAAACTATAATTAATTACTCAATATATCATCATACTAAGGCACTTAGGGCAGTAGATAAACCAACATAGCAAGATAAGAAATCAAAAGTTCATGCTTTACCCAAACATGCTCATTTAACCCATTTCTTAATATAAAGGTTTGAAATATACATATACATTAATTTATTTGGTTTTAAACATGGAAATAATCAATTCATACAATAATAAACACACTAAAATCATTAAAACACTTTTACAAGAAGATCCATGTTTAAACCAAAGATATAACGAAATATAGTTCGAAAAGCCTTTTTGAAATATTTTGGAAATGGCTCCTTGAATGCAAGAGAGTTTAGGATTGATAACATACCTCAATAAGAAGGAAACCCACTAATTGTTTATGAACATACACGTTCAAGCCAGACCTTTCTGCCCTCCTTGAGTCTTTGCTCCAATGCAGACATTGAGATAGTTTTCTTTAGAGAGGGTGTTTGAATATTTTAAGATAGGGGTCTTGTCTATGTCTAAAGATTAAATTAACTTATCATAACTTAAAATAGATAATATTATTTACCTATGGTTATAAAATAATTATGGTTAATTTACACAACACACCCATAGTTGGCAGCAAGCTTCACTAGCTTTAGGAAGGAGTCAATCGACCACCCAACCTACGGGGCGTGGCCTGGTTGACGGCCCGTACTGCTTGGCGTCTAGATATTCAGAGACTTCTATATGAGGGCATAATATTCCAAATAAGTATGTCTTTACGCCACCTAGTCGACGGGACGCCGATGGGACTACACCCAGTACTATGGCTCGTCGATTGAGTAGTGATTTTGGCAGTTTTGTCTAAGTATTGATCCCTTTAACTACGACCCTTTGTGTCTCCCAGGTGGGGTCGTCCATGAAGTTTAAACCCATAAACTATGAATTAAACGTCATAATTACCCCTCATATATGTTTCAAACAAAACGAACACGTACAACTCACTCAAACACAACAAGACATAAGAACACTTTCTAAGTACACCTTCCAAACGTCATGGACGTTCTTGGACGTTTGACCTCAAAAATTTAACTAACTTCACACACATCCTAAGAACACTAGATTAATTTATTTTAACTTCATATTATCTCAATAAACATCCATGAGGATCTAGTTCACCTTAGTTCGTTAGTAGGCGTTACATTCTCCCTCACTTAGACGGACGATAGTAAAACATAAAGAAGAACAACAAGTCCCTTATCATAAAATAACACATTAAACTCAAGTCTCAAACACTCAAAATCAAAACATCATCTAGAAAGGATTGTCGTTTCACAGTTTCAGACACTTAGAGACATAGGCGATTCTTGCAAACTTAAAATTTTTCAAAACTCACACATAACCTTCTACTATGGAGGAAATACGTTTTCCAACAATAAAAATGCTCATATACAATAACCTTTCACACATTGAAACTTTAATCGATACAAACTAATTTTTTTCAATAATAAAACATTTCACAATGTGGTTAAATGTAATAACTGTGAAGCATATCAAATTTTTTTTAAAAAAACATTCTTTAAGAAATTCATTAAGATCAAATGATCATATTAACTATAAAACCACATAAACTCATTTAATATAATAATAAAAAATAAAAAAGAGTTAAGACTTACCAAAAACAATCAAATCCGGATTAGTTATCCTTCCTAGCTCCCATCCCATAGGAAGGGTTCTTCTTTGGAGCATTAGGATCTAGGGAAAATTGATTGAACTCTTTACCTCTTTTTGTTTGATGTTGGGGTAACCCCTCATAATGTGTCCCTTATTACCACATGCAAAAAAACCATCCGTTCCGGCAAGATTTCTACCCAAATGTTGCTTCTCACAAGTAGGGCACCTAGTCCTCTCGAAGAATTCCCACCACCTTGGGAATTTTATAGAGCCCTATCCTTGTTTCCCATGGAAGAATTTTGGTGATAGAAACTCCTCTTAGAATTTTGGTGACTAGAATAATCTGACCTAGGCCTCATATCCTCTTGCCTTATCTCCCTTATTTTAGACTCGTCAATTCGTTGTGCATAGACCATGAGCCTAGAGATATCCATGTCATAAAGAAGCCTTGCCATACGACATCCTTTATCCTTAAAGCTAGACACTCCCATCACGAAATTGTTCATCCTAGACCTAGGGTTGTCTACCATGTTTGGGCCATACATAAAGAGTCGTGTGAATATTAGAGAGTACTCTTACACCCTCATCAAACCTTGACGAAAGTTCACAAATTCAACCATATTCTTCTCCCTCGCTCTAACTAAAAGAACCTATCTAGAAAAGCCTCTATGAATTCCTCCCAATCAACTGGACCTCTCTCTAAGGGTCTCTCAATCATCCATTTCTCAAACAATACTTTAGCCACATCTTTGAGTTTGTAAGCGGATAACTGCGTTTTGTCCTTAGGGGTCACACCCCTAGCATCTACCACATTGAAAACATCCTCTATGAAACCTTTTGGATCTTCAAAAACCTTAATGCCATGAAAAGTGGGAGGCTTAATCCTCATGAAGTTCGGAATTCTACGAATGGGAGTACTAGCATTTGGTTGGGGCCTATCTCTTTCGTTAGATGGGCAATAAAGTGATCGTTGACCACATGAGCTTTAGCCGTCATGAGTTTGGTAAAGTTCATTAGTGCATCCCTCAACTCCACATTAGTCATATCTCTTTCAACAAAAGAGCTTGAGGCATAGGAGGCTCTTGACGGTCATAATATTCTGGAGGTACTTTAGGTTCTTGAAGGGGAACCTCCTCATTGTCTTCCTCTAGACAAACAATAGGAACTTGGTCAACAAGAAGAGGGACCCTAATTAGCTATACCTCCCTCCACCCTTCTAGCGGTTAATATCCTCGTATTCATATCCTATAAACACAAATAGAAGAGGTTAAGAGAAGACACCTTATATGACTCAACTCTAAGGAACAACATTAGAATGGAGAAGAAAGAGAAACTTCTATCATCCAATAGCCTATTTTCAATAGATATGTCGCGACTAACAACAATGACCGAGAAACTATTAGATGTGGCTTGGGAGACTTTTAGAAACTAAAAAATTTCCCATAATCTTATGCTTTGATACCAAGTCTGTCACGAACCCAAAGTATACCCTAGAAGTTAGGAAAAACTCTCATTTCTTGACATGGTGTACTAGACCCCTTGCGGTCTTGTACAAGCACTTTAACTCGCATATCTTACTTAAAAAATTATAAGTAGTGCAGAGTTAAAACATTCACAAATAAATTTATAAAAAGGAAATCTTTCATAAATGCATAAGAAACTTAGCACCACAAGACAAACTTAAGACATAAAATATAATATCTTAGGGACACGGTCCATTACATTGAAATCAAATACATAATAAGTCTTACTAATAAAATGAGGAAACAATAGACTATATCCTCAAATATACGAGGACATACCAATTGTTGAGAGAGTAAATTTCCTATCCTTTGCCTTCGAATCTTTCAAAAACTCTTCGACCTATACTTATAAGGAATAGAAAAGTATGGGGTTAGAACCAATAATATAATAAGTATGGCACATGCAAAAACATGTGAAAAGGGACATTTTAGTAAAATAACAATTGATGCAATTTAAGTAAATTACTCAAGACATAAAAGAAAATCATCATAAAAAGCATCACATACCTTTTACAATAGAGATTCCATAATTTGAAACCAAAGGAGACCATTTACACTACCTTCAAAAACATTATAGTAAACCCCTATCAATATTACAGTGAACAAATCGGAACATTGAAAATGAATCATTGAAATCACTCACAATGAATCATCCTATCCTAAAAAGTTTACTTCAAAGTCCAAGTGAAAGAGAATGTGAAATCATTTTTCCACAAGAGTTTTCCTACCTCGAGATTATCCTAAGACTAACTAAGGTAACACATGAAGGAAGTATGCATATGCCTCCTTCAATAAAGATAACAGAAATCCTCAAGACTACACCTTTTGTCTTACATAACTCGGGAGAAACAAGCCCCTCAATCAATGTAAGACATAAAACGACAACAAAAAAACCACCAGTCTTCCCTTTTGCAATGACTACTTAATGCAATGAGTAGATAGCGTCCCATACCACCACCTACCCTAATTAGTACATTCTTTTAGAAAGTTTGGCACCAAGTCTTCCCTTTCAAAGGGTTCTAGGTAGTGCAATAAGTATATATAGCCACTTGCGTTGAGTAAGGTCAATCTTTTTAGATTTTATATAGCTTTTCCCAATGGCTACACCTATGCAAGTGCATAGTTAAGGGATAAGGAGATTGCTACTAAGTACTCATTCTCTACTCACGAGGATTACTCATCTCAAGTGGTACATTGGAATACATCACCTAAACTCATGAAGTGTAACCACCTCTTCTTCATATCCTCTCGGTGCTAGAGATAACCTCCACGAATTCTAAATACTTTAAACTATAGGTTAAGGATAAAGTGAGTTTCCTACTAAAAACTTCATCACAAGTCACGAAGACTGTCCACCTCAAAACTCCTCTATTTACTCAATTTAACTTCATACATCCATTTAATGGTGTTTGTGTACTTATGAGAACATCTTGTATATAAGCATCATTTCAGTAACATTAGCTTTTATAAATGCTTTAGTCCTACATAAATCAATTTACACATTTTACATACTTCACAAGTGATATATTATACCTAGGCTTAATCTATGCCAAACATGCTATTAAACTTCACATAACACAAGACAAGAATAATCTTCAATATTAATTCATTTCATACTAGGCCTTCAAAACCACACTCATAAAATATACTAAATAATATTAAGTTCATCAAATAAACACCGCCACCAAGAAGGTGGACCATACAGCTCAAGAGCAATTTACAATAAGAACTACGCAATTTAAGAAAGGTACAATTTAACCAAGCCATTATCAACTATAATAAATTTCTCACAATTTAATCTTAATATGGCCCTTAGGGAAGTAGATAAACCAATATCTGAACATAGGAACACCAAGGTTCATACCTTACCCAAACATGCTTAATTAACCCATTTCTTAAGCTAAAAGTTTGAAATATGCATATAGATGAATTCATTAGGTTTTTAACAGTAATTATCAATTAATAAAAGAATAAACACATTTATATCATTTTAACACTTTTACAACAAGACCCATGCTTAAATCCAAAGATAGAAGGAAATAGAGTTTGAAAACCCTTTTTTAAATTTTTGAGAAATGGATCTTTTAATGGAAGAGGGTTCAAGGATAGATACAATATTGTAGAGAGAAGGAAACCAACTAATTTTTTTTATTACAATACACGTCCAAACCATCCTTTTTTTCCCTCATTGAGTCTTAGCTCTGATGGTGACATTGAGAGAGTTTTCTTTAGAGAGGGAGTTTGAATATTTGAAGTGAGGGGTCTTGTCTAGGTTAGGGATTAAAACTAACTTGATATAACTTAATAACACTAAAAATATTGACCTATGTTTATGAAAGTCTTTGGGTGCATTTATACAAAACAACCCATGTTGGCAGCAATCTTCAACAGTTTTAGGGAAGAGTTAATCGATGACCCAATCTACGGGGCATCGCCTGATCGACGGCCCGTCCTACTGGGCCTTGATGACTTCAGAGTCTGCTACATGGGGGATAGAATTCCCAATACATATGGGATTACTCCCCCCCAGTTGAAGGGGCATTGACGGTCCTACGCCCAGTAGAGTGCCTTATCGATTGAGTAGTGGTTTCGGCAGTTTTGTCCATGTCTTTGGCCATTCACTAGGGCCCCTTGTAGGTCCTACATGGGGTCGTGCCCAGACGTTTAACCCCTAAACTAAATTTCGCAGATCTTAGGAACACCAAACATCTGTTTTAACCAAACTGAATACGTAAAACTCACTCAAACACAACATGACGCAAGAACACTTTCTAAGGTACATTAAATTAACTCATTTTAAATTCAAATTAAATCAAGAAAAACTCATGATCCTCTATTTGACATTAGTTCGTTTTGGAGCGTTACAAGATCATTGGCAAAGACCTCCAAAAATTCCCTAACTACGGGGACTGAATATATTGGAGGATTTTTCATAGTCTCAATCTTTGAATATTATAATTTTATATAGAAAAAGAATTGATATCATTTTACAATCCATAACACAACAAATGATGCGACCTCAACAAATAGAATTTCCCCCCTTTCGCTTTAAAACGGGTTTATTTTGTAAATTAAACTTCACCACCCTTGTTCTAGAATATATGGAGACAAAGCAAGCACGCAACCAATCCATACCCATTATGACATAAAAATCAAACATATCAAGTTCTACTAGTTCAATATGAGTAACTATAGTGGGAAACATTATAGGATAATTTCAATACACTCTTTTAGCAACAACTGAGTCACCCACTGGGGTAGACACCATAAAAGGTTCATTCAAGATATCGAGCAAAATGTAAAACTTTGTACCTGCTAAAGGTGTAACAAATTAAAAGGTAGCACCAGGATTAAGTAAATCATATACATCAATAGAAAATACATTTAACATACTGGTAAACACAACGGGAGAAGTCTGTTACTCAACTAGAGAGAGGAGAGTATAAAAGTGGTTCTTCTTCGGAGCATCAACATTTTAACCACTTGCTTGAGCTTGACCACTACACTTATTTTTTCCATTCACATTAAAGTAATTTCTAACATTGTGGAAACTCTTGACACACCCAATGCAATTGTCCGTCCCAACAATTAAATCACCATAATGCTTCTTGTTACACTTTCAAATAGTTTTCTTCTTGTTTGGTGCGATAGTAACTCTTCCCGTTTGGGACTTAGCATTTGACACCCTATCATCACGAGCCATGGTGAATTTGGTAGGGACTTTATCAAAATACCTCTTCTTAAACCTAGGCTTCTCTTTGATATCAAGCCTACCCTTTGAAGAACCACCATCAAAAGACGTTGAATTTTTTGCATCACTACTCTTCCTCTTATCCCTTTTCTGTTCAACTTGTTGAGCATGAACCATAAGACTACAAATGTTCATATGTTCATGTAAAATAGCAAAATTACATTCTTCCTTCAATTCATCAGACATTCATGTCACAAAGAGGCTCATTTCATCCCTAGAATCGGAAAACAAGAAGGAGCATACATTAACAATTTCGTGAAATTCAAAGAGTATTCAAGTATCCACCACTTTGGCTTTCCTTTTATCCATAGGAAAGACCTATCAAGTAAAGCCTTCTTGAAAATCTCCCAACTAACTGGTCCACCACTCAATGCTATGTTATCTATCTATTGGACGAAGTATGTTTGGGCCACATCTTTGTGATTGTATGGGGCTAGAACGACATTCTCAGTAGTAGTCAATCCCATAGCATAGAGAATCTTGTAGGTTTCATCAATAAATTCTTTGGAGTCTTCCTCAACTGTGGACCCATAGAATGTAAAGGAATCATCCTACCGAAATCCCTAAAATGAGAGGACATGGTGCCAACATGTTGGTTTGCTCGGGGTACAACTTCCCAATTAGCTTGGGCTGTCATGACTTAAGCTTGAGTAGTGACGACTTGTGCTTGAGTAGTAATGACTTGGTCCATTTGGACAAAGGCATCCCATATGTCACTATCAGTAAAGGAGGAGGATTCACCGAAGCAAGGTCATCATTAGAAACTTCTTCAAGAAGAGGGACTTGACTACCACGAGAGGAACTCGACTTTTTAATTCAATTAAGGTAATTTGTAATTGAGTGTTGATATTGATTTGAACTATACTTTATTATTGGATTGATAGGGTTGGTATGATATTGAATTTAAATGTTTTCACTATTGTTTGTGAGGTGTTGAATATGATGTAAATGTTATAAATATGGTGATAACATACCAGTGTGCCTTATTATAAATGATTATGTCAATGTGATAACCTCAGTTGTAAAAAATGTAATGAAAGGGCAATAATCATGTAATTCTGATTAGGATATTATAATTATGGTTATATAAGGTATAGAACCTATGACCTAAACTATGTTTTGATAATAATTTATGAATTAAAGACATTTCAAAAAGGACGTTAACTTAGAACTGAGAGAACTTGACATTGGGAGATGTTGACCTTCCATAGAGGAAGATTCACACTATATTTCAACATAAGGTGTTGACTCCCTTATGATGAATACTCACCCTATGGATTCTCATATGAGGAGGCTCCAATTTCTAAGTGGAACGTAAAGAGTTAATACCTATATCTTAGTGCCTTAAACTATGTTTCCCCCATAGAAAGACTATGTAGTGGATCCACCAAGATAGCTATGTTTATGTTTGGTATTACTTTTGGATGGTAGACCAGCATCCATCGGTGTAAGATTTTAAGACACCAGATTCAACATTTAGAGATTGTGGTCAATGTAGGTTAATGGAAGAGTTCCCTAAACTAAAGGAATGATCTCTAACTATGATAACCGAAGAGGTCTAGCTTAGTCTAAATAGGACTCTACCTAAACAATGCACTAGTTAGCCTTGAGGGAAGTATTACGAGGAAGTTCATCTATATGTATACACATAATGATGTGAATACGATATATATGATGATCTTAAGTTTTGATTATTTCTTATGATATTAAACACACTTATGAATACATGTTTTGTCTATATTGCTAAAGCATGATGTTTGGCATTCTTATTGATATTCTATGTGAAGTTGGACATTGGTAATGGGTATTGTTTAGTTTTCTTGATTGAGTAAGGTTATGGGAATTGTTTAGTCATTGCACAAGTTGACTTAATGAGGGTTCATGGGAAATTTTGTTTGTTTAGTTATGTTCTAATGAACTCTTATACATGCTTGTTGCTATAATAACTTGATGATTGAAATGCCTTGGTTGTACGCTCAATAATGTAGCATTTTAGCTTTACTAGACTTAGTATTGTTTGTCTTTTGAGGTGCATGATATTGAATAAATGAATATGTATTATTGATTGGTATGGTCTTCTTGAATGTGTATACAACTTTTCAAAGTTAATTGCATACTTTAAAAAAATGTCCATTTCTAGCATGCTTTTATGATGTGTGTGTGTATGGTCTTATACGTATTACAAGTTGTGTAATAATCCCATTTTCTCTCTTTTTCCCCTACATTTTATGTTTTGGTCGTCTAAGGGCTTTTTATATGAATTTTGAAGGAAGAATTGGAGTTCTCATTCATCCAAGTTGGGTAGGTCCTCACTCTCCGAGGTCAATACCAATATCAAGCTTATGAAGTTTTTTTAGTTTGAAGACCCCTATGTTCTTTCCTTTTATTGAGTGCTAAAGATTGTGTAGCCTATATGCGGCTCTTATTGATAATATTGGCTATGCCCAATTGTTTTACTCTTGTTAAATGGTTAAGAGATGAGACATCCATGTGATACTATTTTATAGCGATATATCTATGTGGAATAGAAGTAGAAGACGATGTAATCTTCCTAAACCAAATGCTTAGTAATTTTGATGATGAAATAAGAATGGCTTAGATAATTTTATGGTAGAATGAGGATCCTATATAGAATGTGAATATTATTTAATGGAAATATACTCTCCGTTAATGGTTATTAATGTTGATGATGAAATATGAATGGTTTATATAATATAATGTGACCTCTTGACTTGGTATGCTTAAGAATCCTCTTCATATTAATGAATGCATCTTTACTTAAATGTAAAAATGAACATATCTAGTAGACAAGAGGTTGGAAGCCGATTTGTGAATGAATGAATGATATAATTACTAGGCCTAATGGTAATGGCCTCTACTAAAATTAATGTATTGTATTGGTAGACATAATGTTGGTAGCATCCCCATGAAGAACAAATAAGGTATTTTAGACCTTGTACTTAATCTGTGGACTTAATGCGGGTGGAACTTTATGATGAGTCTAGAATACTATGTAATTGAAAAACTTTGAAGAGGTAAACCTCATGGTTGTGGCCTCTTTCTTATGATAAATGCTGAACCTCGTAGAGGTAAACCTAAACCTAGTGTCCCTTCTTAGGGAAGATCAATGAGTTGTCATTTAAACATTAATAGGTAGACCTAATGGTTGTGTCCCTTCATGTGGATGTGTCTTGATAATGAAATTATTGAATGGGAATGTAGGATAATCACCTAACAGATATGGTAAGATTAAGGTTCTCTCAATGTCAGGTCGAATCTCAATGAACGTAATTCATATACCACAACTATTTTCCAGCGTAGGTCGTTGCTATGGATCAACCATAGATCATCGGATTCCATGATTCAGCTCATATTGTCTTTGTCAGTTAAATGATTAGTCCCATCTTGTGGGATGTCTACTCTAGTCACCCGAGAAGTAGTACAAAATATAGGTAGAAGTATGGGATGCTATCTACACATGACATGTGTAGGCTTTGAAAGGGCTTTAGTGAGTTCCTTTAGTCTTCATGACTATTATGTGAAGTCATATAAATGGATAAAGGTCCTCTTGTTTTAAATTTCATGAAAATGATCTTAAGTGCTATTGAATGAGTGAAAAGTTATTGAATGATGTTGACTCTTATATGCTAATGTAAAGATGCATGCTAATCTTTGTAGTATGAAGAGATACTTCTTTGTCACGTCTTATAGTATATGATTGTTCCTTGCTTATGGAGAATTCAAAGTAGTACTCAATGGGGTAGTATTATGGGTTTTTACTCGTACTTTGCACAAATATGATTTAGAGGTTATGTTAGGTTATGCTTCAAATATTCCAAGTTGGTTTATGTAACCCTCGTGTCTCTCTTTTATTTATGAAATGAATATCTTATAATGTCATGTTGAAATGTAAAGGTTTTTTCTAATGTAGACTTGAGGAATGGTAAGGTTTGGTATGAATAGGTAGTACGGGCTTCCACTTAATATCATACTTAAGTGGGTCTTGGGTAACCTTGGATAGAGATCCTAAGATGTTGAAATTACTTACTGTATGTGCTTATGTATTTCATGTTGGTTCTAGTCGAAGTATAATTACTTTCGGTGATGGCTAAAAGGTAAAGGTAATGGCTTAAGTAAGATATTATTACTTGTATGTTGGATGTGAATTATATTATACCCTTGTACTCATGTTCCTTGTGTTTTATCAAAATGACATAAAAGCATGACTTTCAAACAATTGTCCGTTATTAGCATATTTCTGAATGGAAATCATTATTAGTACTTACTTCTGGTAACCCCATTCTTCTCCCTTTTTTACGCAATTGTAGAGCATGATTGATGTTGTTGTTCTATGCTTGATGGATCGATTTCTATTTTTCTCGGAGATAAATACTTGGTAAGTGTTCATAGTCTGGGGACAATACCCGTTGTGTTCCTTTATGTCTTTTAGTCCTTAATTATTTTGTATGATCATCGTCTTAATGTTTTATTCAAAGTCCTACAAAGTCTTCCGCTTGCTATTTAATGAATGATTTTTTGATTGCACAGAATGTTTTCAATTACGCTCCATTTTAAGTATATTATTAAATGACTAAAATTTAATGCTTGTATAAGACTACTTTGGGTTTGAGTAAGTCCTGTCCCAACTACAGGGTTCTCTCAGGTCGTGGCAGCCACCAAATCTTTGCTAGCGCAACTCCTCATCCATAATGGAAGATCGACTCACATGCTTAATTTGTTGGTTCTCCCTTTTCTTTGACATTTGATATTTTGTACTATTATAATTGTGGCTACAACGGTACCTCATTCATTGGGCACGGGTGGACTTGGGAAGTGAAGTAACCGATCATGGTCCACGACGGTTTGACTAATTTAGGAGCGAAGAGACACCAATGGAGGGGGCTTCTCGCTCAATGCTACAACCGCCGAAATGAAATACTTTTAATTAGAGCCTATCATGTGTTTTATTAGTTAATAAGGTGTTATAATTATGAATAATTGCATTAGAAGTCAGTTTAAAGAGTTTGGGAGTGAAACATTTCGGAAAGACTAAGATGTTCGGAAACTAGTCTAATGTGTGCTAGTGTGCCTTTGCATGTTTTATGTACTTTTTAGCGTCTAAAATAATAGGAGGGGTGTATAACATGTTGATGGGAATTTTTATGGTTAAACCTTCTGGGTATGAATCCCCAATGACTACTTCAAGGAACCAAACGTTGGCTATGCAGCTATCAAATCATCCCCAAATCCATGACCCAATCGACGCCCCTTAGATTGAATGACGTCTCATAATCAGGGGGAGTATCTATAAATTTTTTTGTGGAGATATTGACACCCCCAAAATGAGTCTCTTATCTAAAGAATACCAATACGATGTGTCTGGGTTCCATCGACGCCTCTTTGTTTGGGGGTCGTCGTTTTACCTGCAATATGCATGCATGTCTCGGCCAATTTAAGGGTGATTTGGGAAATTCACTCCACGTCCTAATTAATACATAGACGGTTATTTTAGGTTTATTAAATTATATTATATTATTATACACACCTAAACCTAAATTAGACCTCAATTTTCCACATCAAAACCCCAAGATCAAAAGAAGTTCTCTATACACTCCTTTAAAGCTTGAACTCTAATTGAAGCAACGACTGAAGTTCTCTATTTATTTATCCATAAATTTAGTTATATTTATCCTATTATGGTATGTTAATTTCATCCTTGACTCTTCTTTCATTAAAGGAGCCAATTCTAGTGGCTTATTAAAGATCATAAGAACCTTTAAAACCTATTTTGAATTCTAAGCATGGGTTATTACATAAAAAGATTTGAATTGATGTTTTATGTAGTATTAAATTCATGTGTAGATTGTAATGGTCTATTGAATTATGTATTAATCATTACGTGACACCTCTAAAATTACTTAGGAGAATTTATAGCCAAAAATATTTTCTTTAGATTATATTGTCCTAAAATCGTTTATAATATAGAAATGAGGCAATGACTATCCATTGAGGTGAATTGGAAGTCAAACATAAATGAATGACCCAGACGTTCGACGACTAGTCACCTATGTACCTTATCTACTTTTATTTGCCTATAAGTGTGTTTTATGATATTATTCGGTCTTTATATAAATTATAATTGATTTTATATTAAGTGTATCTATTTTCATGAGGTTTTGAAGTCAAACTTCCAAGAACATCCATGACGTTTGAAAGGTTTTTCTTGAAATAACCTTAGCTTGTTTCATCGAGTTTCATGAGTTCATTTTGAATTCCATTTATATGGGAGGTCCTAAGATCATTTAAAATAATATTTGAGTTGGAAACATCGAGGAAAACATCCCCAAGGACCAATTTAGGGTCCTTAAGGAAGGACCTATTGCTGAGCTAACGGATGTCTAGACCAGCCCAAACGATTTAGGCAATCGACGACCAGTAGTCTGGTCTACGTCCTATCGATTGTGGGAGTAGGCAAAGATTTATCCTTGGTGGATTAAGATCCCACAGTCCATCCTCTAAACAAAACGACGACCTGCCAGGATGGTCCATCGTCTGGCAAACAGTTCCTAGAAGAGCAGTCGTAGGTTGGATCCTGCAACTTCGCATCTTTACAGTAAAATTCAAGGGTGAATTGGTAAATTCACCCTACGTCCAAATAATTGTTGGGAAGTTACTTAGGGGTATTTTATGTATTTAATGTCTATATATATAATTCCTAAACACCTATATGAATTCATTCTTTCGAATATAAACTCAAAAATCTCTATGATATTCACTTGAACTCAATCTGACCCAAAACCCAAGGAAGAACATGGATTGGAGATGTGATGGTCATTCTTACTCAATTTTGTGGACTAACATCAGTGAGGTATGGTTTCTTCATCCTTGAAACTCTATTCATCAAGGATCCAAACATCAAAGTGATTTTCTAAAGTCTTCTATAGATGAACTTGTCCAATTTCATGATCTATCCATGGGTTATTCCATAAAATGTTTTGATTTGTTGATTATAGATTGAATTGATGTTAATCATGTTATTATAACCTAAAATATTCTTCAAACCATACAAAAAATAATCTCTTCAAATTGCCTATATTTTGGGTGTGATAATCTTGTCTTAATACTAATAAATCCTATGGTAGTTTTCTATGAGCTCTAAGAATTGTATTCAATTGATGTACATGGTGTCTTAGATTAATTAATATATATGAATTGCTTTATATTCATTGAGTATTGTGAATGATTTATTTTATTGATCATCATGGCCATGGGTAAGGGGCCTTTGGTATTTAATTGGATGATTTTTTTATGGATTGAAGTGGAGAGAATGAATTAGCGGTAACCTGCCCTGGTTCTCTTTATTTTAGTTCAAAAAAATACTTAAGAAAATCAAGAAGATAACGTCCATAATGACCTCCCTAATATTAACTAAGTAATCCTTAAGAATACCTATGTTTTGATCATGTATATAAAATCAACCATTTTCCCTAACAAGAGTCATTCTTATGACTTATCTAGATAAGATAAGAAGTGACCATTCTTATTCACTCCCAGATAATTACTTATTCATTTTAACATACTTTCATGGCCTAACTAATTAGATCCTTTAATTCATTTAGCGAAATTCATCAGATAAAGGATATTCAAGTAATGATCTTGGACAAGACCTAGGAACTCTCACTAAAACCTTCAAATCCCATTGTGTTATGTCTATATAGCGTCCATACCACCACGTTAACTTCATAGAACTTCTCTAAACTAGTAGTGTCGCATCCCGAAAACACACCGTAGAAGTTAGGGGCAATATCGAATTGCACATGGCGTACTTTACTCGTAAGAGGTCTTTGAAAAGCCTTACATATCATTCATCGCATACAAATAGTAAAAATAGTGCGAAATTAAAACTTTTCCCAAAACATATCATAATATTTAAAAATCTCTTTAATATAAAGCAATAGGAAATACTTAGTCTCAATCTCATCATCTTAAGACACAAGAATACTTGGGACATTGGCCACACTTCAATACGAAAATTGAAATACTTCGTCTATTTCAATACTTCCATAAGGAACATAAAGAC
This sequence comes from Solanum lycopersicum, assembly GCF_036512215.1. Taxonomy (NCBI): domain Eukaryota; kingdom Viridiplantae; phylum Streptophyta; class Magnoliopsida; order Solanales; family Solanaceae; genus Solanum; species Solanum lycopersicum. The sequence continues at coordinate 27,753,469 of NC_090806.1, forward strand.
ATATATGACCTCGAGTACAATGAAGAAATACTTCATCTTCTCTTGAACAATTCCACGGTCCAAGTGTTCCTTCCCCAAACTTCCTCACCTACAATAAACTATATAGATAGATAAAGCATGGAGTTAGTACAACCACACCTACTAGTATGGCATTATGCATAAATACCATGAAAATGGACTTTTATTGGAAATATGCATATTTTCTTTATAAATCATATTATAATCCCTTACACACACACTCAAGAGATACTATAGACTCCCTAGGATAGTATTATTCTAACTTAAGACATCAACCCATAGATTATATGACACTCTCCTTCCAAAGGATATCAATACACCTACTTAACTAATCAAGAAGTTAACATCCATGATTGACCTCTTCAAGATTACCTAAATAGTACTTAAGACTACCTAAGGGTTATATCATGTCCATAAAACCAACCAACTTTCCTAACTATAATCATCATCAAGACATCTAAAGATAAAACACGAAGAGATCATCCCTTATGCCCTCTTCACAGTTTAGCTAAGGAATCCTTAAGTCACTTTAGATTAGGTACTCAAACATTTACATACTTCATAAGTTTGGATCATTAGTTGATTCGTTTATTAAGAGCAACATAAATGACATAAAGGACATTCGAGTAATGGTCTTGGACAAGACCTAGAAACTCCAAGTAAAACCTTCAAAGTTTATTATGCAATGTTTAGATAGTGTCCCATACAAGCACCTAAACCTCCTTAACTTTTCTAATGCTAATAGGTATCCCATATGATGAGAATAGGCAATAATTGACATAGACCATGATAGCTAGACATTGAATCCAGAGTTCTATCCTACTCCGATGAGGTTGTTCTTCTCTCCAAGGGTATAACTTAGACACATCCCATGTATGTACATTGTTAAGGAATATGAAGGGCATACTTTGTAATATAGTCTCACTCTTTAACTAGAATTACAACCCTTATCATATTCACTCAGTACTATCCTTATTTTTAGTAGAGTAATTCACATATTACGTTCACATAAAAGGGTTCCATAACAAGTTCATAACCCAATCACATTTACCCTTAAAAAGAAGGGTCCACTAGGTCTACCGCACAATGGACAAAAGATGATGGATTTCCTTAGAATTATTATGATGCCTTTGAAGAGAATTAAACTTAATTCCATCTTTCCTTTACATTGAAGGATACCATTATAGCTTACAACTTCAACAATCTTAACGTTACAACTAAGTCTAGGTTTTCACATTAAAAGACTCACTTTAGTTAATTTAATTTCACATGTAATTCATATATTCTATACTAAGAATTAAAACTCAATAAATAAAGACATCACATATTCATATCATATATACATAAAGAAAGGGACACAAGTCAACCAGGACAGCGCACAACATACTTCACCATTTAGCCCATAATGCAAGTAATTCTAGAAGCACCTAGAAACAAACCTAACATATTAAAGTCATCCTATATATTCTCATAAAATCATCAATATAATCAACATAGACTCATATAGTGAAGTAGGAATAACCAAGACTCAAGCCTAACACTATACACAAATGTAAAAGTCATAGCCTAACATGATCACTAAGACAACATGACTAAGAGAATACATATATGACTTCACATGTAGATAGATATGGTAATGATTAACCTAATCAACTAGTAAAATATTCATATTACTTCAAGTAGTTACCAGCAAGGCCATGATCATCATATTATATACAATATCATCGACAAGGCCACATCAATTGCAAGTAAAGCACCTAACACCTCCACCATAAGTGGACCATACGAATCACAAAATAATTTAAGTATAAATAACATAAAAGTAAAAGAGAATAGGGAATCTTACCACGACAACATCCTCAACACCTCAATTTGACGTAAACTAAAACAATTCAACACCATAAAACCCTTACCAATGGCCATGAACAATAATTCCATATAGAAACTATGATAATCAATGAAACTAGGTCAATTCAATAGAGATTGATCAATATAATATGTCCTAGATATCAATTGAATACAGTTATTACATCATTTGAAACCCCATAGAAATGTACACCATAATTCATCAACATTTGTACAATATCAAGTAACGCAAAAATTAGTCAAAAACTAGGGTTCATCCAAATTCATTTGTCCATAGGTAATTTAGGTTAAAATAATCAATAAAACAACAGTCTAATCCATAATAGACATTTAAAAACAATTGATGCAAGAACCTATGGTATAATAATGAAATTAGACAATTCAACTTTTAAAACTTACAAAACATCTTAAGAATTGGGGCTCCCTAATGAAAATAGTTTCAAGTATCAATTGTCATACCATGATGAATCTAATTATTCACATTGATGTAGAATCTACACTCAATTCTTCACCCCAAGCTCTTCCCTGACTTTGGACATCAATGGATTTTTTGGGAGTTCTGAAGGGATTTTGGGTTTTGATTTGGAAAAATGAAATATTCTAAGTGTTAAACACTTGAATACATATTTAAAATACCCAAAATACCCCTAATAAACCAAAAATAAGTTATTTTTTTATTGGGGTGTAATTATTATATCAACCCTTAACATACAGTGAAACAGCGCGCAGGCCACATTGATCATCGACGGTTGCCCATCAACAAGCCGGACTTCTACTTATGGGTTGTCTTGGCCTTCATCGATGGGTTCTAAGACAGGAAAATGTAAGATTTTCTACCTATTATCATTCCGAAAAGACGCCCTTCACCTACGGGGCACCGACCAATCCACTGGCCGTCAGTTGCCATCCGTAGGTGGACTGCCTTTGGGTAGTTTTTGCCACCAACATGGGTTCTTCCTCAAAGAACTTTGGTTGGTCCTAGAGGATATTTGACCGGTCGCTTCCAACCCAAACATGATATATATGATTTTAACACCTCTCACAGTAATTTCACAAAAAATGAAAATGTAAAACTCCTTGAAACATACCTAGATACACAAGGGCATTTCGAAGCACATCTTTCTAACTTCATGTACGTTCTTTGACGTTTGACCTCCAAACTTCACGAAACTCGACACTATTCATATATATGATATAATATATTATGAAAATACCTTAAAACCTCATGAACCAAACATGAACATATAAAACCACATTTAAGGCACATACATGACTTAGTCGACGAACGTGTTGGTATTCCCATGACGTTTGACTTCTAATAAACCTAATACTTTCAACACGTCCTCAATACCATATAATAGACCTATTTATGACCTTATACTATCAATACAAAAATGTTAATATCTATTTAACCAAATTCATCGTTGGGGTCTTACAATCTTCCCCACTTGGACAACATTCGTCCTCGAAAGACACTTGCCACAGTCCCAACACTTTCAAGAATAGAGATTAATCTAGTAGATAATAACCATAATATACAACACATATCAAAGAAGAAAATATCAATTTAATATAATCAAGAGATTTACAACACAATAAGAACTCACATGCTTCATTCCAAATAGTCATAACTCATTTTGTATTCAATATCATACTGATATACGTCAATTCTAAAAACTTTACAACAATTTAAGACCAAAGAATTAATAAGTCAATTTCGGAAAAATTTACAGTGAACTGTTTTAATGCTACAATGATATTTAACAATTTTTCTAAAATGCGACTTTTAGGCAATTCATGATATGAAATGCTAATATGCACAGTAAGATCACATACACACATATTTCAATACAATAATTGCTTAACAAAATACACAATGCAAGAAGTTAATGAAATTCATTTTCAACAAAATTCATAAATACCATGTAGATGCAACAACATCTAGGACTTTCTATCATCTCTACTACATATACTCCCCCACTCAGAAGGAACTCCTTTTACAACAAGAGAAAGAAAACTTACCAACATTAAGTGTATGATATATTGATACACTCAAACTTACTTCTAAAATAAGAAGTAAAGCATTCGTGTCAAGTAAATAACCCAACTAGTGAGGTTGGGATCGTTCCGACGAGGAAAATAGTCTAGACTTAACTTCAACCTGTTATTACTATTGTTTGGTCAATGACTTCCTTGGAAAGTAAAAACAATAAAAGGGGGTTTCTATTTCTAAAGTAAAATTAATTAACAAACTTGACAGAGATACTAAACAACTTTGAATGTTGGATTTTAATCAATTAATCAAAGTAACTAGGGTTTACGTGTTCCCTACAGGTTCATAACTTTATAACTATAACTATAATAATTCTTTCCTAGTATCTTGCATGAAAAGTTATAAGTTATGTATTTCTTAATCCTTGGTCTGGCATCTTGAAAATCTCACACTGCACCTTAGTACGGCTACGTGTCTTGCTACCCTAACCCTTATCCTTACCTCATATTAAGCATCGTATTTGATATTTGACTAAGTTATTACCTCGTACCAATCAATACTAGCCTATTACATAGTAAACACTAAATCTATGTTAATAATTCTTTTCCTATTATCTATCTCCTTGGTCTGGCAAGTAGCATTAAGGCGAGTCCTAACGTTGACCATCCCTTAAAAAGACTTCTAAGCGAAAGAAATATTAATACATGCAAGATACTATTCTAGAATTGTTATTTTAGTTAAGGTTTATCTCATTATTTGCCTATGGTTCCCACAACCCTAGTTATGGATTTTAGTTACTCATAGCAATAAACACAATATTCAAATATAGTAGATAAGAATTCATGTACTTAATTCAATGAGAAAGAGTAAAATCCAATGTTTTCTTGATTAATCTCCAAAAATCAATTGCAAAAATCTCAAAATTTTACACTAATACACAAAGTCTAATAATATGATGTCTAATCTAGCAGAGTCTAAAAATCAGGTGTCTAACCTAAAAAACGAGGCTTTTTCAAACTATTTATAAAAAAACAAAAACCTAATTAAACAAGGATTCTAATTGCTGGAAATCTTCCAAAACGCAGTTTGGTCGACGGCCCACGCGATGGACCGTTGTTGTCACCACGGACCGTCATGGACTCCGTCGTCCTATACTTGTGCAATTTTTTCTCTTTTTCTCTTCACCACCCTCGACGCCAAGTATGACGGAAAGTCACAGGCACAACGGTCCGTCGAGGGTCTTCGTTTCAAAACACTTCAACTCTTGGAATTTGGGTACTGGGATTACTTCTCTGAACTTCATGACGAAACTGCAGGACAGACCGTCATAGATACGATGGACCGTCACAAGCTTCGTAACCCCACACTTGGTCAGACTTCCCCATCTTCCTTCAGCAGCTTCACAACGCTGCCACTTACGGACCGTCACAAGCATGACGGCCCGTCATAAGCACCGTAAGTGGTCTCTTCTGCATTTCTTCGCTCAAAATCTCCGCATTCAACTTTGGAAAGGTTTCCTGCAAAACAAAGAGAAAATTATATAAAAACTAGCAAAAAAAGGCTTCTGGACACACTAAACATAAGCAAAAAGTATTAATAATACCGTGAAACCACGGTATATCAACACCCTCAACTTAAATTCGTTGTTTGTCCTCAAGCGAAACAATATGACTCAATACAAAATCTTTATACAATAGTATCCATGTTTTATCCTTTGCAATCATTTGGCTATCAATCCCGATTAATCTAATCAAATCTATGCATGCTATCACTATTAGGTTTTGAATTTTGTGGGATCAGAACATGACATAGACTCACCATGCACTGGCAACTATCCTCTTCAATTTCTCATCGAGGTGCTAACAATTACGGTATTGCAACTAGTGTCTTCACTTTAAAACAATATCCTCCTATTTCACACAATGATTTCAGTTTGAGTATAAGGATTACTTTTCAACACTCGCTCACAGAAACAAGTCACACTCATTCATACTTATTGTCATAAGCTTGCCCTTATTTTCACTTACTTAAGTTCGCTATACAACCCTTACAATCACGATAGGACTTTTTTAGCTAGTAACATAGGCTCGGGGTAAGGTAATGTATATTTAGGTATACATTAGTGACTTTTTTCCCTCCTTGACATATCGGCTAAACCTTCCACTGTCTATCAATTTATCTCGCCCTGTTTCTCATATTCTTTCACCTTGCTATTTTCTCCTCTTTCTTCATTTGTGTAAGTGACTCTCTTCTTTTTTTGTTGTTTGTAATTCTTGTATATTTTTCTTTTTCTTTACTTTTCTTTCAACGAATTCTTGAGTCACTTTACTTTTGTTCTTTCTCTCTCTTTGTTCTTTCAACCCCACTTTCAATAGCATTCCTCATAATAGCCACCCTCAACTCATGGCTTTTCCATGAGTCAAGATACACAATACCCAAAGTTGGGTCAGGGCCATAACGAAGGTTGTTTATGTATTAGCCACCCTCAACTTATGCTTTTGGCATAAGCTGAGGTGCACATGTCCAAGGAGGGACCACGGCCAACACATTGTTCCCAGAAAAGATCAGTTGGGGTGAAAATAAAAATGTCTATTTTTAAGCTCAGATTATTTGGATCAAAGAAAGATAAATTTCATTTGGTTTCTTTTATTTAGGCTAGAAATGGGCAATATTGAATAAGGGTATATGATCCTTTCCTAATTGTCTATTACAACTTACTTTTAGCAGGACTAACTAGGCATGTTCAAGCTCAGTACCAATAGTGGACTATTCAAATTTTCCTCACACTCACTTGACATCTCATCACTATACCAGATTATCAGACACCTAGTTCGAATTTAAGACTTAGGGTAATGCAATGGTGTAACTCTATTTCATGCTTAGAGCCACATAATTATCAGTTACTAGGCCTAGTCATGCATCATTTTAAAGTTTATCAGGATATCATTTAAGCAATCATGCTCTAGAATTAAACTATGTACAAAAGATATAATTATGGAAGTTCAACATAAAAAGTAATCAGTCATTTGGGGAAAAAGAATACAGGCAAGAAAACCCCAAAAGAGGATAGTGAATTGGGCTACTCGGACTTCACCCTCTCACTATCCATTTACCCCACCCCCAACAAAAAAGCATGCAATTGTCCCCAATGCATAAAAATCAAAATACTAGAGTGGTAGGTGAAGCAAACATGTGGCGCAAAGCACCGTCGATCAGCAAGATTATGGGTCCCGTTCCCCGAAACCCACGTCCTCTGCAATCAGGACACCCTGAGTGGTATCCTAAGCAAAAACCGCACAATCAGTAGTGCCTCTTGCTATCTCCACAGTGCTAGAGCTAGACGCCCTAGCCGCTAACTTTGATGCTCTCATTTGGTGCGCCTCCTCCTCAGCAAGGGAGGCTCTCCTCGCAGCCTCTATCTCTCGGTGCTCCTTCTTCCGTGCTCGCGCCTCGTCCTCTGCTCGACCCCTACGCCTCTTGGTACTCTCTCGAGGGGGAGGTAGTGGAATTTCTAAGTAGCAAAAAGGGCCTCCCACATGGTGTCCTCAACAGGCTCGACGGAAGGGGCCTCAGACAACGGCACCCTAGCCTCTAAGATCGTGTCGATGTTTGGACGAAGACTGTCGACTTCAGTGTGAAGATTCGACACATCCACCAGAGGGGCTAGTCGGCTTAGAACTTTCAACTCAAAGGCTTCCACGCGCTGGTTAACCTCAGCGATCTTCCGCTCTGTAAACTGCACCATTTTCCTCTCTAGACGCTCTTCGAACTCAGTAATCGACTTCTGCATCCACGACGGCATATGATGCAGAAGACTGGCAATTTGTTCCTCTAGTTTTTGGACCCTTGCAAGTGGGACCAGTGCTGGTAGAGGGGCTGTGCGAGAGGAGCTCGGGGCTGTGCTTCTACCCGAGATGGACTCGACCGGGGTTGTGTCAGTGGATGCCTGTGTATCTGTGTGGGCCTGGGTTACCGTATCAGCAAGATCATCAATAAGTGAGGGAAGCTCTGGACGGATAAATCTACGTGGAGCCAACTCATTAGCCTCGTCTCAGATGAGGCCGACGTAAACAGTGCCCTGCAGGGTCTTAAGCTGATCTACGTGCCATATGGGCACACCTGCGGACCTCCAAAGTGAAAAGATCATGCACGGAAAGTGTAGGTAGTAGTGACCTTGAATTCCCTCTCGTGCATGACTGCCTAGAGAAGCCATGCGAAGTCCACCTCGAATCTGGCTATCATCGTTGCCATGAACACTGCTCGATCCGAGGTAATTATATTATCAGCAGTTGTGGGGGAAAGGTAGTGACAGACAAGCAGCAACAAGAATTTTGCTGTGAACGTGAGGATGTCCTTCTTGATGGCCCCCTTCGGCTCAGTCACGCAATCGGAACTCTCTCCATCTACTGACAGGTACAGGTTCATCCACCTCTTGGTGGTCTCTCTCAGTGATGGCTCACACAAGAGCTGGCCATCCTTAACAATCTGCCAGCGGTAGTAAAACTCAGCAGTGAGGGGGGTCCGAGTAGCATCAATACTCTCGACGTATAGAAACCGGCGGATGGCTGGCAGGGAAATGTCAACCTGTACGCCCCGGACTTGGACCTTCTCTAGTGGGGCCTATTTAGCGGGGGCAGCCCGTCTATTGATCTGTGATCAGAGAGTCGCTACGTAGGATGCGTAGAACTATCGGACCATTTCTTCGCTGTATCATCCCAATGGACGTGTAGTCCACTCCAAGCGATGCCTGGTGAAGAGGTTGTGGATCTCAGGCATCATCGGGAGCCTCCCTGTAAATACACGCCGCTCCAAAGTGAGTGTTCGAGTTATCACTCCTTTATCAGTCAGGAACTTTGCGACGGAGTAGACTTGAAACTGGCCGTCGACACACCACCGGTTGGGCTGGTCAGTGGCTGGGGTGGGGACCTGAGCTGGTGGGCCTGATTTAGAGTGTGAACTGTCAGCCTTATCAGACAAGGCCGATGCCGAAGCGGTTGCGGGTGTGGGAACCTCAGTAGAGCCAGAGGCTTCCTCGGACCATGATACTCCTAAAGAGCCAGACGCTCCTTCCTCATTTTTGGCTGACCCAGAGGGTGTGCCGATCAATGTGCGCTCTTTATCAGACTGGGAGGCAGTTACTACACCGGACGCCACCTTTTTGGGTGTGGATCTAGGAGCACGTGCAGCACGGGAAGGTGTGGAAGTGCCTGGGGGCACATAATAACGGTCACGCGGGCAGACGGGGTGACAAACTTTGATCGCCCACGTGCGTAGATTCGGTCTTTCTTGGGTGCCATAGTAGATAGTACTTGCAAAGAATTAATATTAGAACAAGTAGTGGTAAACAAGAAAAGCGAAACCATATGAAATAAAACATTGAAAATAGTATGTCATTGCTATAGAAACATTGACACACGACGGGCCTGGTGATGTCTCGTCGTGACTATGACGGACCGTCGTGAGGTCCGTCGTATTTTACTTAGACTATGTATATATAAAGAACCCTGAAGGAGAGTCTCTGACTAGAATGACGGTATGTTCAGAACAGACCGTCACAGGTACAACTGTCCATCGTAGATGTCCATCTAGATGTCCGTCGTAGGACAGTTGAGAAAAAATATGGAGATCCGTAGGAGAGGGGTCTCTGACCGTCATGACGGTCATGTAGGACGGCCCTTCCTGGGTACGATGGTCCGTCACATGTGTCCGTTAAAGGACACGTAGAAAAAAATGAGAGACTCTTAGAAATAGGGTCTCTGGTAATCGGAACGGTTGTGCAGGACGGACCGTCTTGAAGATGACAGTCCGTCACATGCATCCGTTGGGATAGGGTGGTAGGGCTTTTGGAATAGACCCTACGACGGTCCGTCGTCGGCACGACGGTCTATTATCGGGGTCTCATTCTGAATAGGGGTCTCATTCAGAATAACAGTGATAGAACTGAGGGTACCCTAAAAATCCCCAATGAACCGACATCAACTTGGTAGGGTTTTGGACCTATATGTGTCTAACCCAATGACCTAGGGAACTAGCAATGCAAAAGCACCTTTGTCTAGGGTGGTAAACATGGAAATTTCGAACATTTGTAACCTAGGTTAGACAGAATCGTCTAAAGCAAACAACATACGACGAGAACTAAGCTTAATACTAACTATTAAACAAAAAGGCAAGATAAATGAGTATTAATTTAAAGACACATACCTTATAAATGGAGAAAAAGCAAATGGACAATTACTCAGTTGGCAAAGTAGACAGGCACAGCAGCAGCTCCGACTAGTAGATGATAACTCTAGGGCATTGGAGAATTGTAGGGGGAAATGATCGGTGAAAGGGAATGTGGATGTTTAAAAGAGAGGGGAGATGAGAGGAATAATTAAGGAATGGGGTGAAATGAGGGGTCGGGGGTTGAAACGGTTTGATTTTGAAAAAGACTCTAGCCGGGTCGGGTCGGGTACGACTCATTAATCACGCGATGGTTCCCCAACGACGGTCCATCGCATATGTGACGAACCGTCGTTGGTTCCGTCATGTGTGCCCTAGTTTGAAAATAACAGGAACACGTACTTGGTACGACGGAGGCATACGACGGTCCGTCGCAGGTGCAACGGTCCGTCGTTGTATCCGTTAGTGACTGCTGCAGAGTAATTTTCTACAGAATTTCCTGGTGATGTGCCTGCAAATTTAAAAACCCATTAGTAGAAAATGGTACCATTACAAAAAAGACTATAAGTATTGGGTTGCCTCCCAACAAGCGCCTGATTTAATGTCGCGGCACGACTGGGGACCCTTGATTACTCAGACTTCATAAAGATGGTATGCCTCTATCGCTTAATACCCTGATGCATTATGCCCAAAATAGAGTTTTATTCTATCTCTATTCCTCTTAAACCGCACTCCTTCCTTGGCTTTTAACTCAACTGCTCCATGAGGAAATACATGGGTAATCGAGTAAGGGCCAGTCCATTTGGACTTGATCTTGTCCGAAAGACAAGGCGATCCAGAACTATCTACAAGCGCCAAATTCCCCACCATAAACTCTTGTTTTGTAGTTTTTTGTTCATTGTCCTTCTTCATCTTTTCTTTGTGGGATATGGCATATACCGATTGGAGCTCACCACTCTGCCTCATGGTCCTACAAATGTTGAAGGTCGATTTTTCATTATTCAACTGGAATGTCATCTGTCTCTTCTCCATATCAACTAAGGCTCTACCTATAGTAAGGAATGGCCTCCCAAGAAAAATAGGCACTTCAAAATCGACCTCACCATCAAGAATAACGAAATCAGACGGAAAAATAAATGACTCCACTTTTACTAGCATATCATGGAGTATCTCTATAGGCCTTTTAAGTGTCTGATCGGCCATCAGTAGCCGCATCGCAGTGGTTTTGGATCCCCCAAACCCAACTTCTTGTAAATTGGGAGGGGCATGAGATTTATGCTTGCCCGCAGATCACATATTGCTTTCGCAAAATATTATGACCCATCTGTTCAAGGAATAGTGAACGCACCCGGATCTTCTTTCTTTTGGACTAGGGATATTGTAGCAATAGCACTACAATGCTACAATCTATCATCATCCTCAAAAGTGACTGATCTTTTCTTGGTGACCATATCTTTCATAAATTTGGCATAGCCGGGCATTTGTTCTAGAGCTTCTACAAAAGGGACATTGAAAGAAAGCTGCTTCAACATTGTTATGAAGCACCGGTATTTACCATCCTCGGTCTTTTTCACTAATCTCTGAGGGAAAGGTGGTGGTGGCCTAGGCATGGGGATTAACTTTATAGGTACTTCTGCATCTTTTCCATTACTTTCCTCTGCTTCACCACTACCCTTCTCCACATTATCATTATCCTTTTTCACATTTTTCTTAGTAGATGGCATACGTGGGTTAACGATTTTCTTACCACCCCGAGTAGTGATTGCCTTACAGTGCACATCATTCTTTGGATTGGGACAGTGTTGTTAGGAAGAGTGCCGGGTTGCCGTGTGTTCACTGTGGCAGTTAATTGGGTCATTTGCAATTCAATCTGTTTGATCGAAATTACATGTGTATCAACTTTTTGACTAATACTAGCTAAGTCACCTCTTAACTGTTTAATGTGCTCATCACTAGCATCGAATCTCCTCATCATTTTGTGCAACATATCCTCAACTCACCCATACTATCTCCACCATCCCTAGGAGTAACTTCACAATTTTTGGGAGTGACATAAGGCTCATTCCTATAATTTCTGTTACCGTAGTTACCCCTGTTGAAGTTGTTATCGGGGTTGTAGTTACCACCTAGGATATAATGACCCTCACGGTTGTAATTACCATAGTTTCGACCATGGTCCTTTGACCTTGGCGCCAATTTTCCTGATTTGCGCCTTGGGCGCTTGGTCTGAAACCCACCATCTGCTCATTTACGGCATAATTGTCCTCTGCAAAATAGCATTCATCATTAGGAGGTGGTGGTTTAGCCAAGTAGTTGACTGCATTTATGTTTTCTGCACCCCCAGTGACATGTTTTAGTACCAACCCAAGATCAGTTCTCATCTGAGCCATTTCTTCATGATTCTCATCTATGGATGGGTTGTGAGTGGACTGCACTACGAAGGTCTTTCTTCCCTGTATCAGACTTCTTAGTACTCCAAGCTTTGTTATTTCAGGAGATTTACACTAATTTTTCAGCGATCTCAGCAGAAGGGCATTCTCCATAAGATCCATCTGCTATAGTGTCCAGCACCGATTTGTTGTTATCATCCTATCCCCGATAGAAGTATTCCTTCAGTGACACATCATCTATACGGTGATTTGGAACACTTCTCAAGAATTAGGTGAATCTATCCCAAGAAGAACTAACTGACTCTCCTAGTAGTGCCACAAAGTTGTTCACTCTGTCTTTGTGGTTTAGTTTCTTGGAGACCGGATAGTAGCGTGCCAAGAAAACATCCCTCAATTAATTACAAGTTAAGATTGAGTTGTATGGGAGCTGAGTGAACCATATAGCAGCCTCTACCGTCAGTGAGAGAGAAAACACTCTGAGCCCTATTACATCTAGATCCAAATAAGGCCTCCCCACACAACTTTTACACACTGCCCTTACCTTAGCTATATGGGCATGTGGATCCTCAGAAGGTAGCCTTGAAAACAAACCTATGGCAGTGAGCATTTGCATCAGGCTACTAGTTACCACAAAGGTGTCGCCTGTGGGTAGAGGGGGCAAGACAACTTGCCCATACGAGTCAGCTATGTTATCATAACCTCTGTAGTATACTTGGGGCCGTGGAGCGGGATTTTGTCCCCTCTGTTGATGTTCACCCGGAGCATCGGGTAACATCTGACCATGAACATCAACCAGATCTGGGATGTTCTGGTTCGGATCATCATCATTTATTCCCAAGTTTAGATTTATATTGCGTAGTGTACGCTCTAGCTCGTGATCGTTGGGAAACAAGTGTTCTCTTCCTCTCCGTGTATTTGGCATACAAGGTGGATAGTTCTGAAAAGAAATAAAAAACAAAAAAACAAAGTAAAATCAACAAAATATCAACTAAACTATAGTAATAAGTTCAAGTTAATCAAAAAGCTAGATTCCCCGGAAACGGCACAAAAATTTGATACGCTCAAACTTACTTCTCAAATAAGAAGTAAAGCGGACGTGTCAAGTAAATAACACAACTAGTGAGGTTTGGATCATTCCAACGAGGAAAATAGTCTAGCCTTAACTTCAACCTGTTTTTACTATTTTTTGGTCAATGACTTCCTTGGAAAGTAAAAACAATAAAAGGGGGTTTCTATTTCTAAATGAGTAAAATTAACTAACAAACTTGACAGACACACTTAACAACTTTGAATGTTTGATTTTAATCAATTAGTCAAAGTAACTAGGGCTTACGTGTTCCCCACAGGTTCATAATTTGATAACTCTAACTATAACAATTGTTTCCTAGTATCTTGCATGCAAAGTGATAAGTCATGTATTTCTAAATCGTTGGTCCGGAATCTAGAAAATCTCACTCCGCACCTTGGTACGGCTACTTGTTTTTCTATCCTAACCCTCTTACCAATCAATACTAGCCTATTAGATAGTATACACTAAATCTATGTTAATAATTCTTTTCCTATTATCTACCTCCTTGGTCCGTCAAGTAGCATTAAGGCGAGTTCTAACGTTGGCCATCCATTAAAAAGACTTCTAAGAGAAAGAATTATTAATACATGCAAGACACTATTCTAGAATTATTATTTTAGTTAGGTGTTATCTCATTATTTGCCTATTGTTTCCACAACCCTAGTTATGGAGTTTAGTTACTCATAGACATAAACACAATATTCAAATATAGTAGATAAAAATTCATGTACTTACTTCAATGAGAAAGAGTAAAGTCCAAAGTTTGCTTGATTTATCTCCAAAAATCAATTGCAAGAATCTCAAAATCTAACACTAATACACAAAGTCTAATAATATGTTGTCTAATCTAGCAGAGTCTAACGATCTAGTGTCTATCCTAAAAATGAGGTTTTTCAAACTATTTATAAAAAAACAAAAACCTAATTAAAGAAGGATTCTAATTGGTCGAAATCTGCCAAAACGCGGCTGGGTCGACGGACCACGTGACAGACCGTCGTGGTCACAACGGACCATCATGGACTCCGTCGTCGCATACTTGTGCAATTTCTTCTGCTGCTCTCTTCACCGCCCTCGATGGAAAGTATGACGGACCGTCGTAGGCACAACAGTCCGTCGAGGGTCTTCATTTCAAAACACTTCAACTCTTGGAATCTGGGTACTAGGATTACTTCTCTGAACTTCATGACGAACCTGCAAGACGGACCGTCATAGCCACGACGGACCATCAGAAGCTTCGTAACACCACACTTGGTTAGACTTCCCCATCTTCTTTCAGCAGCTTCACTACGCTGCCACCTACAGACCGTCACAAGCACGATGGACCGTCATAAGCTCCGTAGATGGTCGCTTCTGCATTTCTTTGCTCATATTTTCCGCATTAAACTTTGGACATATTTCTTCAAAAACAAAGAGAAACTTATATAAAAACTAGCACAAAAAGGCTTTTGGACACACTTAACTTAAGGAAAAAGTATTAATAATACCGTGAAACCACGGTATATCATATATGCATCAACCAAGGGACACAAGTCAACCAAGACAAGACACAAAATACTTCACCTTTTAACCAATGATGCAAGTGATTCTAGAAAAAACTAGAAATAAACCAAACATCTTCAAGTCATCCTATATACTATCGTAACATCATCAATATAATAAACATAGACACATATAGTCATGTAGGAATAACCAAGACTCAACCATAACACTATACACATAATGTCAAAGTCATAGTTAAACATGATCACGTAAGATAACATAAATAAAAGACTAATTATATGACATCACATGTAGATAGATATGGTCATTGACTCACCTAATAAACTATGCAAACATTCATATTACTTCATGTAGTTTCCAAAAAGGTCACTATCATAATATTGTATATAGTAACGCCGACAAGGCCATAATAATTGCAAGTAGAGCACATGACTTTGCCACCATAACTGGACCATACCAATCACAACATAATTGTTGTATAAATAACATAAAAATCAAGAGAATAGGTCATCTTACCACCACAACATCCTCAACACCTCAATTTGAGGCCAAATCAACCTATTTAACACCTTAAGGCCCTTACCAATAACCCTGAACAATAATTCCATATAGAAACTATGATAATAAATAGTACTAGGTCATTTCAATAGATATTCAAGAATCTAATATAACCTAGATAAAAATTGAATACAATTATCACATAATTAGAAAGCCGATAGAAATCTACACCATAATTCATCAACAATTAGATCAATATCAAGTAACCCAAAGCATAGTAAAATATTAGGATTCATGATATACTGTGGTTTCACGGTATTATCAATACTTTTTCCTTAAGTATAGTGTTTCCAAAAGCCTCATTTTTGCTAATATTTATATAAGTTTATCCTTATTTGCAGGAAATCTGTCCAAAGATGAATGCGGAGGTTTTCAAGCGAAGAAATGCAGAAGAGACCACCTACGGAGTTTATGACGGTCCGTCATGCTCGTGACGGTCCGTAGGCATCAACGTAGTGAAGCTGCTGAAGGAAGATGGGGATGTCTGACAAGTGTGGCATTACGGAAAGCGTTACGGTCAGTCCTGCAGGTTCGTGATAATGTTCAGAGAATTAGTCCCAGTACTTATATTCCAAGAGTTCAAGTGTTTTGAACGGAGACTCTCGAAGGACCGTTGTTCCTGTGACGATATGTTATATCTGTCGTCGAGGGTAATGAAGAGTGTAGCAAAAGAAATTGCATCAAGTACGGGAGGATGGAGTCCATGACGGTCCGTTGTGTCCATCACGATCCATCACGATGTCCATCGGTCCAACCACATTTTGACAGATTTCCAGCAAATAGAATCCTTATGTAATTAGGTTATTATTTTATTATAAATGTTTGAAAAACCTCGTTTTTGATGTTAGACTCTAGATTATTTAGTAAGGCCCTTGATTATTGTTAGACTATTTATTATTTTTTAGACCTTTTGTGATATTCTTGATTATTTTGAGATTCTTTTAATTGATTGTTGGTGATTTTTTTGATTAATCAAGTGAACTTTCGGATTTTACTCTTTCTTATTGAAGTAAGTACCTGATTTTTTATACCATATATTTGAATATTGTGATTATTACTACGGATAACTAAACTCCACAACTAGGGTTGTGAGAACCATAGGAAAATAATGAGGTAAAACCTATATAAAATAACAATTGTAGAATAGTTTCTTGCATGTATTGATAATTATTTCTCTTAGAAGTTTTTTTAACGGATGGCCAACGTGAGAATTCGCGTTAATGCTACTTGCCGCACCAAGGAGGTATATAATAGGAAAAGAATTATCAACATAGATTTAGTGCATACTATCGAATAGGCTAGTATGTATTGGTACGAGGTAATAACATAGTCAAATATCGAATACGATGCTTAATAAGAGGTAAAGATAAGGGTTAGGATAACAACACACATAGCCGGACCAAGGTGCGGAGTGAAATTTTCTAGATGCCGGACCAAGTATTTATAAATACATAACTTATAACTTTGCATTCAAGATACTAGGAAAGAACTGTTATAGTTAGACTTATCAAGTTTTGAACATGTGGGGAACACGTAAACCCTAGTTACTTTCATTAATTGATTAAACTCCAACATTTGAAGTTGTTATGTGTCTCATTCATTTTTCTAGTTATTTTCATTTATTTAGTAATACAAAACCCCCTCTTTTATCATTTTTACTTTCCAAGGAAGTAATTAACTGAAAAATAGTAATAATAGATTGAGTTAAGTCTAAACTATTTTCCTCGTGGGAATGATCCCAACCTCACTATTTGTGTTATTCACTTGTTTGAGAAGTAAGTTTGAGTGTATAAAATTTTGACGCAGCTTTCGGGGAAAGTATTTTTTAGATTAACTTAAACTTATGACTATAGTTTAGTTGATATTTTCTTTATTTTACTTTGTTTTATTGTTTTTGATTTAAGCAGAACCACCCTCCTTGTATGCCAAAACACTAAGAGAATAGAATCCTTGTTTTCCTACGATCACGAATTAGAGCGTACACTGCGCAACATGAATCGAAACTTGGGAATTAATGATGATGATCCAAACCAGAACATCCTAGCTCCGGTTTATGTTCATGGTCAGTTCTTACCCGATGCCCCGGGTTAACACCAATAGAGGGGACAAAATCCCGCTCCAAGGCCCCAAGAATACTACGGAGGCTATGATAACATAGCAAACTCTGATGGGCCACTTGTCTTGCCTCCTCTACCACCAGGCCACAGATTTGTTGTAACTAGTAGCCTGATGCAAATGTTCACTGCCAGAGGTTTGTTTTCAGGGCTACCTTCTGAGGATCCACATGCCCATATAGCTAAGGTAAGGGCAGTGTGTAAGAGTTGTGTAGGGAGGCCTTACTAGGACATGGATGTAATAGGGCTCAGAGTGTTTCCTCTCTCCCTGACGGGAGAGGCTGCTATATGGTTCACTGAACTACCGTACATATCAATTTTAACTTGGAACCAAATAAGGGATGTTTTCTTAGCACGCTGCTATCCGGTCTCCAAGAAAATAAACCATAAAGACAGAGTGAACAACTTTGTGGCACTAGCAGGAGAGTTAGTTAGTAGTTCTTGGGATAGATTAACCTCGTTCTTGAGAAGTGTCCCAAATCACCATATTGATGATGAGTCAGTAAAGGAATACTTCAATCGAGGACATGATAATAATAATAAAGCGGCGTTGGACACTATAACAGGTGGATCTTATGGGGAGTGTCCTTATGTGAGATGGCTGAAAAATTTGAGAAAATCTCCTAGAATAATAAAGCTTCGAGTACTAGGAAGTCAGATATAGGGAGAAATACCTTCGCAGTGTTGTCCACTCACAACCCAGCCACAGATGAGATTCGTGAAGAAATGGGTCAAATGATAACTGAGCTTGGGTTGGTACTAAAACATATCATAGGGGGTGTAGAAAAGATAAATGCAGTTAACTACTTTCATAAACCACCACCACCTAATGATTAATGCTATTATGTAGAGGACTCCTATGCATTAAATGAGCACACGGGGGGTTTCTGACCAATCTACAAAGGATCAAATTAGGATAATTGGCTCCAAGGTCAAGGGAACCAAGGTCGGATCTATGGTAACTATAACCGTTAGGGTTATTATGTCCGAGATGGAAACTACAACCGCGACAACAACTTCAACAGTGGTACCTACGGCAATAGAAATGATAGGAATGGGCCCTATGTCCCTCCTAAAAATCATGAAGTTACTCCTAAGGATGGTGGAGATCGTATGGCGCGAGTTGAGGATATGTTGCAAAATATGATTAGGAGGTTTGATGCAAGTGATGAGCACATTAAAGAGTAAAGGTGTGATTTAGCAGGTATTGGGAGAAATTCGATACATATGCAATATTGATTAAGCAGATCGAGTTGCAAATGGCCCAATAATCTGCGATAGTTAACACACGGCAACCGGGCACTCTTCCTAGCAACACTGTCCAAAACCCAAAAAATTATGTGCACTGTATTGCAATCACTACTTGTGGTGGCAAACAAACCATTGACCCACCTATGCCGTCTACTGAGAAAAACGTGAGAAAGGATGATGATAAGGTGGTAAAGGGTAGTTGTGAAGCAGAAGAGAGCACTGGAAAAGATGCATAAGTCCGTATGAAGGTAACTCCCATGCCTAGAACACCACCACCCTATCCTCATATATTAGTGAAAAAGACCGAGGATGGTAAAGATCAGTGTTTTATAACAATGCTGAAGCAGTTTTCTATCAATGTCCCTTTGGTAGAAACTTTAGAACAAATTCCCGATTTTGCAATGTTTATAAAAGTTCTGGTTACAAAGAAAAGATCGGTCACTTTCGAGGATGATGATTGAATGAAGCATTATAGTGCTATTATTGCAATATCTTTCGTACAAAATAAATAAGATCCGGGTGTGTTCACTTTTCCTTGTGCAGTCAGGTCATTACATTTAGCTAAAGCATTATGTGATCTGGGGGCAAGCACAAAATCTTATGCCCCTCTCGATTTATAAGAAGTTGGGTTTGGTGAACCAAAACCCACTGCAATGCGGCTACAGATGGCTGATCGAACAGTGAAAAGGCCTATAGGGATACTCCATGATGTGCTAGTAAAAGTGGAGTCATTCATATTTCCGGCATATTTTGTTATTCTTGATTGTGAAGTCGATTTTGCAGTGCCTATTATTCTTGGGAGGTCATTCCTTGCTACAGGTATAGCCTTAGTTGTTATGGAAAAGGGGCAGATGAAATTTTGGTTGAACAATGAAAAAGTGAAGTTCAACATTTCTAGGACCATGAGGCAGAGTAGTGAGCTCCAATCGCTATCCACCATATCCCACAAAGAAAATATGAAGAACGGGAATGAACAAAAAAGTGCAAAACAATAGTTTATGGTTGGAGATTTGGTTCCTTTAGACAGTTCTTGGGTGCCTTGTCTTCCAGGAAAGCTCAAGTCCGAACAGACTGGCCCTTACTTGATTACCTAAGTATTCCCTCATGGAGCAGTTGAGTTAAAAACCAAGGAGGGAATGCGGTTTAAGGTGAATAGAGAACGAATAAAACTATATTTAGGGCATACTTCATCCATTAATGAAGTGATAGAGGCATACCATCTTGAACAAGGCTGAGTAATCAAGTGTCTTTAGTCGTGCCGCGACGCTAAATCAGGAGCTTGTTGGGAGGCAACCCAATATTTGAAGTTTTTTCTTTCTAGTAATGGTAGCCATTTCGACTAATGGGTTTTAATGTTGCAGGCACATTACCACTAAATTCTGCCGAAAATTACTCTGCAGCAGTCATTGACGGATACAACGACTGACTATTGCTCCTGTGACGGACCGTCGCATTAATCCATCGTGCCAGGTAGGTCTTTTTGTTATTTTCAATCTAGGGCACACGCGACGGAACCAACGACGTCACAACCGAGATGGACCGTCATCAGGGAATCGTAGTGTCTTTAATGAAGTGTAGCTTATCCGACCCGGGTGGGGATTTTCATAAAATTCAACATTTAAAACCCCCACCCCTTCATTTCACCCCATTCTTTCACTTTTTCTCCCATTTTTCGTCTCTTTTATACTTCCAAAGCCCCTCTCTCTTACAACCGATCTTTTTCACCCAAATTCTCCAAATTCCAAAAAGTCATCATCAACTACTCCAAGCTGCTGTTGTGGGTGTCTTCTTGATCATCAAGTACCTTCCCCTCTTGTTTTTCTCAAATTCACAGGTATGTGTCTCTTATTTCTACTCATTTATATTGCCTTTTTGTTTATCAATTAGTATTAGCCTAGTTCTTCTTGATATGTTCATTTTTAATAAAATTCTGCCTGACCTAGGTTAAAAATCCTCGAAATTACTGTGTTAAATCCCTAGAAATAGGTGCTTTAGCATTGCTAGTTTACTAGGTATTTGGGTTAGACAAATGTATGTTAAAACACTACCAATTCGATTTGGGTCATAAAAATTAATGGGGCATTCCCAGTTCTGTTACTAAGTTACAGAACAAGACCCCGATGACAGACCGTCGTGCCAATGACGTACCGTCGTTGGGTCCGTTCCAACTGCACTACCACCCCACTGTCCAATTTTCTCCAAGTGTCCACCAACGGCCACATGTGACGGATCGTCATTCAAACGACGGTCCGTCCTGCACAACCGTAATGGTTGTCAGAGACCCTATTCCTAAGGGTCTCTCACTTTTTCTAAGTGTCCTCAAATGGACACATGCGAAATACCGTCATCACCATGACGGCCCATCCTACACAACCGTTCTGGTTCTCAGCGACCCTATTCCTATGGGTCTCTCACTTTTTCTAAGTTTCCTATAACGGACACATGCGACGGACCGTCATCCCTACGATTGTTTGTCCTACACAACCGTTCTGGTTGTCAGAAACCCTAATCCTACGGACAACTACGACGGACATTCATACCAATGACGATCCATCCTGCATGACCATTATGATTGTCAGAGACTCTCTCCTAAAGGTCTCCATATTTTTTTTTCAAGTGTCCTCTGACGGACACCTACGACAGACCGTCGTACCTGTGACGGTCCATCCAACACATACCATCATACTTGTAAGAGACTCTCCTTCCGGGTTCTCCATATAAAAAAAGTCTAAGTAAGACACAACGTACCCATTGATGATATGTCATACTCACGACGAGCCGTCACATGACCTATTGTGTTTAACTATTACTATAGATATGTCATTACATCTTAACTCTTTTATTTTTTTGTGTGGTTTTGCTTGTCGTGTTTCATCCTTCTAGTACTAATATTGATTATTTACTTGTACTATCTATTATGGCACTGAAATAAGATCAACTCTACGCACGTGGCTTTGATGAACAGTGTGACCCCAAGTACGTGCCGCCAGGCACTTCCACTCCATCCCGAGTTGCACGTGTTGCCATAGCCACACCCAAAAAGGTGGTGTCCGATGTAGTCACTGCCTCCCAATCTGAGGAGGAGCGCACACTGGCCCGCACACTTTCTGGGTAAGCTACCAATGAAGAATGATCATCTGGATCTTTAGGAGTTTTGTGGTCGGAGGAAGCCTCCAGATCTGCTGAGGTTCCCGCCCCCGCTGGAGAGTATGCCTCATCTAATAAGGCTGACAGTTCGGAATCCATACTTGGTTCACCAACTCGTTCTCTCACCCCTGTTACTGACCATCCCAACCAGTGGTATATCGACGTGCAGTTTCAATTCTATTCCAATGCAAAGTTCCCTGAATGACAAATGAGGTATGATTTGGACACTTATATTGGAGCGGCGGGTTCTTATGGTAAGTCCCCCGACGATGCCTGAGATCCACAATCTCTTAACCAGAGATCGACCGGAGTGGACAGCTCGTCTGTTGGGACGTTATGGTGAAGAGCTGATCCGAGAGTTCTATGCATCGTACGTAGCGACTCTCCGATAAAATATTGGTAGATGAGCTGCCCCCGCCAAACTGGCCCCACTAGAGCAGGTCCGAGTACGTGGCGTTCAGGTTGATATTTCTCTGCCTGCCATCTACGGATTTCTATACGATGAGGATGTTTATGCTAATCGGAACCCTCACATTATCGAGTTTGAGTACCGATGGCAGCTTGTTAAAGATGGCCAATTCCTTTGTGAACCATCGCTGAGAGAGACCACGAAGAGGCGGACGGACCTGCACTTTTCCGTTAATGGAGAGGGTGCCGACTGGGTGACCGAGACAAAGGGGGCCATCAAGAAGGCCAACCTAACTTTCACGACAATGTTTTTGTGGTTGATTGTCCGCCACTACCTTTCCCCCACAGCCAAAGATAATATCGTCACATGGGATCGAGCAGTACTGATTGTTGCGATGATAGCCGGGTTTGAGATGGATTTTGCGTGGCTTCTACAGGAGGTCATGCACGAGAGGGCTTTTAAGGTCACAACTACTTACCCTTTCCCGTGCATGATATTTTCCCTATGCAAGTCCGCAGGTGTGCTTATATGGCACGTTGATCAGCTCAAGACCCCTCTAGGAACTATCTATATCATCCTCATAAGGGATAAGGCAAATGAGTTGGCTCCACGCAGAGGGCCCCGTCTAGAGTTTCCTCCACTTGTTGACAATCTGGCTAATACGGCAGCACTAGCCCGCACGGCTACGCAAGCGGCTTCCACTGAGACTACCCCGGTCAAGTATATCCCGGGTAGTAGCACTGCCCCAATCTCCTCTCACTCAACACCTTTACCCGCTCTAGTGTCGCTTGCTATGGTCCAGAAATTAGAGGCGCAAATGGCTACACTTGTGCATCATATCTAGCCTTGGATGCAGAGGTCTATAGCCGAGGCAGAAGAGCGCTTGGAGAAGAGAATGGTCCAACACACAGAGCGGAATATTGTTGGGGTTCATCAGCGCTTACACCCGTCCAGCCCCTGCGGTGCATGTGTCTACCCTTCATGCTACGGTCGACAAACTTCGTGCAAATATTGATATGATCTTAGAGGCTAGGGTGCCAGAGTCTGAGGCTTCTTCTACAGAGCCTGCTTAAGACATAGTGATGGCGGCCCTATACGCCACTTTAGAGATTCCACCACCTCCCCCTCCAGAGCATGACAAAAGGCGTAGGGGTCGAGAGAAGGATGAAGATCGAGCACGGAATAAGGAGTGGTGTGAGATGAAGTATGCGATGAAAGCCTCGAAACTAAAGAGGAGGCACGTCAGATGAGAGCAGCAGAGTTAGCTGCTAAAGCGTCTAGCTCCAGAACTGTGGAGATAGTGTGAGGCACTGCTGATAGTGTTGTTGATGCTGAGGACACCACTGAGGGTGTCCTTATTACAGATATAGTGCGTTCTGGAGAATCGGACCCACAATCTTGCTTATTGTCGGTGCTTTGCGCTTCAATTTTTTTATGCATTGGGGACAATTGCATATGTTTTTTTGGGGGGTGGGTTAGATGGAAAGTGAGTGCTAGGCTGAAGTCTGAGTATCCGAATTCACTATCCTATTTTGGGGTTTTCTTGCCTGTGTTCCTTTTCCCAAAGCGACTGATTACTTTTTTTGTTTAACCGGTATGTCTATATCTTGTGTACATAGTTTAATTCTGAAGCATGATGGCTAAAATGATATCCTGATAAAATGGAAAATGATACATGACTAGGCAGAGTAATTGATAGATGTGTGGGTCTAAGCATGACATAGAGGTACACTACTGCAAGACCCTCAGTCTACAATTCGAACTACGTGTCTGATAATCTGGTAGATTGATGAGATGTCAAGTGAGTTTGAGGAATATTTGAATACTCCACTATTTTTACTAAGCTAGAACTTGCCTGGTTAGTCATGCTAAAAGTATGTTGTAATAGATAATTAGGAAAAGATCATAGGCCCTTATTCAATATAGCCCATTTTTAGCCTAAATAAAAGACAACCAAATGAAATTTGTCCTTCTTTGATCCAAATGATTTGAGCTTAAATTAGACCTTTCTTTTTCAATCCAACTGATCTTTTCTCGGAATAATGTGTTGGCCCTGGTCCATCCTTTGACAAATGCACCTCAGCTTATTCAAAAAGCAAAAGTCTAGGGTGGCTAATGCAGTAAACATCCTTTTTATGGCCCTGACACAATTTTGGTTATTGTGTACTTTGACTCATGGCGAAGCCATGAGTTGAGGGTGGCTATTATGAGGAATGCTCTGGAAATTGGGGTAGAAAGTACAAAGAGAGAGAGAAACAACAAAAGTAAAGTGACTCAAGAATTATTTATAAAAAATTACAAGAAATACATACAAGAAAAGAAGAGAGTCACTTACACAAATGAAGAAAAAAAGGGGGGAAATAGCAAGGTGAAAGAATATGGGAAACTAGGTAAAATAAAATGATAGAAAATGGAGTGTTTAGTCGATATGTCAAGGAGGGAAAAAAGTCACTAAAGTATACCTATAAATACCCTACCTGACCCAGAGCCTGTTTTACAAGCTAAGAATGTCCTATCGTTATCCTAAGGGTTGTATAGAGAACTTAAAGAAGTGAAAATAAGGGCAAGCTTATGGTAATAGTTATGAATGACTTTGAATTCGTTCTGGGAGTGAGTGTTGAAAAATATTTCTTGTAATCAAACTGAACTCATTGTGTGAAAAATGAGGATTTTGTTTTGATGTGAGGGCACTAGTTGCAGTACTAAAAATATTAGCACCTCGGTGAGAAATTGAAGAGGATAGGTGTTAGTGCATGGTAAGTCTGTGTCATGGTCTGGTTACACATACTTCAAGACTAATAGTGATAGCATGCATAAATATGATGAGATTAATCGGGATTGATATCCAAATGATTGCAAAGGATAAAGCATGGATACTATTATACAAAGATTTTGTATTAAGTCATTGATCGTCGCTTGAGGACAAACAACGAATTTAAATAGAGGGTGTTGATATACTGTGGTTTAACGGTATTATTAATACTTTTTCCTTAAGTTTAGTGTGTCCAAAAGACTTTTTGTGCTAATTTTTATATAAGTTTTCTCTTTTTTTGCAAGAAATCTTTCCAAAGATGAACGCGGAGGTTTTTGAGCGAGAAAATGCAGAAGAGACCACCTACGGAGCTTGTGATGGTCCGTCATGCTCGTGACGGTCCGTAGATGTCAGCTTAGTGCAGATGCTGAAGGATGATGGGGAAGTCAGACCAAGTGTGGGTTTACGGAAAGCGTGACAGGCAGTTGTATCCATTAGGGTCCGTCATACAGGTTCGTCATAAAGTTCATAGAGGTAGTCCTATTACCCATATTCCAAGAGTTCAAGGATTTTGGAACGGAGACCCTCTTTGCACTGTTGTGCCTGTGAAGATCCGTCTTACCTGTCGTCGAGGGTAATGAAGAGAGTAGCAGAAGAAATTACATCATGTATGGGACGACGGAGTCCATGATAGTCCGTCGTGACCACGACAATCCGTCGCGATGTCCGTCGATCCAGTCGCATTTTGACAGATTTCCAGCAAATAGAGTCCTTATGTAATTAGGTTTTTATTTTTTTATAAATAGTTTGAAAAACCTCGTTTTTGATGTTAGACTCTGGATTATTTGGCCAGGCCTTTGATTAATGTTAGACTCTTGATTATTTTGTAGACCTTTTGTGAGGTTCTTTATTATTTTGAGATTCTTCTAATTGATTGTTGGTGATTTTTTTAAATTAATCAAGCGAACATTCGGATTTTTCTCTTTCTTATTGAAGTAAGTACAGGAATTCTATACAATATATTTGAATATTGTGATTACGACTATGGGTAACTGAACTCCATAACTACGGTTGTGGGAACCATAGGCAAATAATGAGGTAAAACATCACTAAAATAACAATTCTAGAATAGTGTATTGCATGTATTGATAATTCTTTTGCTTAGAAGTCTTTGTAACGGATGGCCAACGTTAGAACTAGCGTTAATGCTACTTGCCGGACCAAGAAGGTAGATAATAGCAAAAAAATTAGCAACATAGATTTAGTGTATACATTCTAATAGGCTAGTATTGATTGATACGAGGCAATTACTTAGTCAAATATCGAATACGATGCTAAATATGAGGTAAAAATAAGGGTTAGGATAACAATACACGTAGCCGGACCAAGGTGCAGAGTGAAATTTTCTAGATGCAGGACCAAGGATTTAGAAATACATAACTTATCAGTTTTAATACAAGATACTAGGAAAAAATTGTTATAGTAAGACTTATCAAGTTATGAACCTGTGGGGAAGACGTAAACGCTAGTTACTTTCATTAATTGATTAAAATCCAACATTTGAAGTTGTTAACAGTCTCTTTCAATTTCTCTAGTTATTTTAATTTATTTTGAAATAGAAAACCCCCCTTTTATCATAATTTCTTTACAAGGAAGTAATTGATTGAACAATAGTAATAATAGATTGAAGTTAAGTCAAATCTATTTTCCTCGTGGGAATCATCCCAACCTCACTAGTTGGGTTATTTACTTGACATGGTCGCTTTATAGATTGAAGTAAGTTTGAGCGTATCAATTCATCCAAATTCATGCTTTCACAAGTAATTTAGGTAAAAAAACATCAATAAAACATCATTATAATCCATAATAGATGTTTAAAAATAATTTATGCAAGAAACCATGGTAGAAATATTAAATTAGACAATTCAACTTTGAAAAGTTAGAAAACATCTTGAGAATTTGGATCCTTGATGAAATGAATTTCAAGAATCAATAGACATACCTTGATGAATATAATTCTTCACTTTGATGAAGAATCTCCACTCAATTCTTCACCCCAATCTCTTCCTTGACTTGGTCCTTAATGGAGTCTTTGAGCGTTCTTAAGGGATTTTGGGGTTTTTCTTTGGAAGAATGAAATATTAATGCGTTAAACACTTATATACATGTTTATAATACACAAAATACCCTAATAAACAACCAATACTCTTATTTTGAAGTTGGATGAAATTACAATATAACCCCTAAATTTAAAGTGAAACTGCAAGTAGGCCACAATGACTATCGATTGTTGCCCATCGACAGGGCGGAGGTCTACTTATGGACATTCATTGCCTTCATCGATGGGTTCTGACATTGGAAAATAGAATATTTGATTCCTATTATCATCCCAAAACGACGCCCACCACCTACGGGCATCGACCAATCCAGTGGCCGTCAATTGCCATCCGTAGGTGGACTGCCTTTGGGAAGTTTTTGCCACCAACATGGGTCCTTCCTCAAGGAACATTGGTTGGTCCTAGGGGATATTTGACCGGACGCTTCAAACCCAAACATGAAAGTATATGCTTTTAACACCTCTCACATGAATTTCACCCATAATGATCACGTAAAACTCATCGAAACCTACCTAGATATACAAGGTCATTTCAAAGCACATCTTTCTGACGTCATGTACCTTTCATGACGTTTGACCTCCAAACATCATGAAACTCGACATAATTTCTATATATGATATAACATCATATTCAAATATCTTAAAACCTCATGAATCAAACATAAACATATAAAAACACATATAAGGCACATACGTGACTTAGTTAACTAACGTCTTGGTATTCCCGTGACGTTTGACTTCTAATGAACCTAATACTTTAAAAACTTCCTCAATACCATATAATAGAACTATTTAGTACCTTTTACCATCAATACAAAAATGTTTAGCTCTATTTAACCGAATTCTTTTTTGGGGTCATACAATCTCCCCCACTTGGACAACATTCGTCCTCGAAAGACACTTGCCACAGTCCCAACACTTCCAAGAATAGATATTAATCTAGTAGATAATAACCATAACATACAACACATATCCTAGAAGAAAATATCTATTTTATATAGTCAAGAGATTTACAACACCACAAGAACTAGAAAACAATTCTACAACTCATTATGCTACATGAACTCACAAAACTTCATTCCAAATAGTAATAACTCATTTTGTATTCAATATCATAGTGATATACGTCAGTTCTAAAAACATTATAACAATTTTAGACCAAACAAATCAATTAGCCAATTTCGAAAAAAATTACAGTGAACTATTTTAACGGTACAGTGATTTTTACCAATTTTTATAAAATGCAACTTTTAGGCAATTCATGATATAAATGCTAATATGCAAAGTAACATCATATATACACATATTTCAATGTAATCATTACTTCACAAAATACACAATGCAAGAAGTTGATGAAATTCAATTTCAACCAAATTTGTAAAAACCATGAAGATGCAATAACTTCTAGGACTTTCTATCCTCTCTACTACACATACTCCCTCACTCAGAAAGAACTCCTATTACAACAAGATAAAGACAACTTACCAACATTGAGTGTATCATATATGCACGAACCAAGGGACACAATTAAACCAAAAGAAGACACAAAATAATTCACCTTTTTAACCCATGATGCAAGTGATTCTAGAAAAAACTTGAAACCAACCTAACATCTTCAAGCCATCCTATATACTATCGTAACATCATCAATATAATAAACATAGACTTATATAGTCAAGTAGGAATAACCAAGACTCAACCCTAATACTATACACATAATGTCAAAGTCATAGTTTAACATGATAACCTAATACAACATGAATAAAAAAATAATTATATGACTTCACATGTAGAAAGATATGGTCATTCACTCACCTAATCAACTATGCAATTATTCATATTACTTCAAGTAGTTTCCAAAAAGGTCATGATAATAATATTTCATACAGTAACGCCGACAAGTCCATAATAATTGCAAGTAAAGCATATGACACTGCCACCATAAGTGGACCATACCAATAACAGCATAATTGAAGTATAAATAACATAAAATAAAGAGAATAGGTCATCTTACCACCACAACATCCTCAACACATCAATGTGATGCCAAATAAACCTATTCAACACCTTAAGGCCCTTACCAATAACAACGAACAATAAATTCATATAGAAACTATGAAAATCAATGAAAGTAGGTCAATTCAATAAAAATTAAAAAATCTGACACAACCTAGATACCAATTGAATAAAATTATTACATCATTAGAAGGCCTATAGAAATCAACACCATAATTCATCAACAATTAGATCAATATCAAGTAACCCAAAACTTAGTCAAAAACTAGGATTCATCAATATTCATAGTTTCACAGGTAATTTAGGTTAAAATCATAAATAAAACATCAATATAATCCATAATAGTCGTTTTAAAATAGTTTATGCAAGAAACCATGGTAGAATCATGAAATAAGACAATTCAACTTTAAAAAGTTAGAAAAGATATTTGGAATTGGGATCCTTGATGAAATGAATTTCAAGGATCAATTGACATACATTGATAAATATAATTCTTCGCTTTGATGATGAATCTCATCTCAATTACCCCAAGATCTTCCTTGACTTGGTCTTTAATGGAGTCTTTGAGCGTTCTTAAGGGATTTTGGGTTTTGTTTTGGAAGAATTAAATATTCAAGCGTTAAACATTTATATACTTGTTTATAATACACAAAATACCCCTAATAATCAACAAATAGTCTTATTTGGAAGTGGGGTGAAATTACAATATAACCCCTCAATTTAAAGTGAAACTCCACGTAGGCCATAATGACTATCGATTGTTTCCCATCGACGGGGCATAGGTTCAATTATGAGTCATCATGTCCTGCATCGATGGGTTTAAAGACTTTAAATGGAATATTTTGTTCCCAGGATAAGTCTCAAACTAATCCCACAAGCTACAGGGGGTCGACCAGGCCACTTGCCGTTGATTGCCAACCGTATTGGAACTGCCTTTGGGCATTTTTGGCCACAATCATGGGTCCTTCCTCAAGGACACTTTTTTAGTCATGATATTGGAGACTATAATGCATGTAGCATAAATAGGGTCCCAAATAAATCTCCTAGTTCTTGAATTATATTGCCCCCATAGGGATACTAGCTTGTGGATCCACGTAGTTTCTATATTCATGTTTTGATACTACCTTGGCAAGAAGTCCTCATTCTTTTGGTGTAGGGTTCCATGAAACCGGATTCCACATTAGCTCATGTGGTCTATGTTTGTTAAGGCAAAACTTTACAAAAATGTAAAATGAACTAAAGGAATGAACTCTAAGTATGTAACCTAGGCTGCTAGCTTAGTTGGTAGGGATATGGGACTCTAACTAAACATTACACTAGTTAGACTTGAGGCAAGTCTTATGAAAATGTTCTTATATATGTATATGCTTATAAATGTTAATATGATATATATATATATACATATATATGTGTGTGTCTGTGTGTGTGTGTGTGTGTGTCTGTTTATGTGTGTAGGGGGTATCTTACATATTGATGATATCTTGTGATGTTGAACTAACTTATAAATACATGTTTTGTCTATATTCTAAAGTTTGATATTTTGCATTCTTAATGATATGCCATGTGAAGTTGGACATTGGTTATGGGTATTTTTTAGTTTGCTTGATTGAGTATGGTTATGGATATTTGTTTTGCCGTTGAACTAGTTGACTTAATGAGGGTTCATAGGTATTTGTCATGCTTTGGTTATGCCGTAATGAACTCTTATCCATATTTTTTTGTATTATAACTTGTGAGGTGCATGATCTTGATTAAATGAATATGTATTATTGATTGGTATGGTCATCTTGAATGTGCATAAAAATTTTCAAAGTAAATTTCATAATTTAAATAAAATGTCCCTTTCAAACATCACTTTTATGATGTGTGTGAATATTGTCTCATACATAGTACATGTGATGTACTAACCCATTTTCTCTAATTTAGAAACATTTTAGATTCAAGTCATTGAAGGGATTTTAAGATGACTTTGAAATAAGACTTGGTATATCTCAATCATCCATGTTTGGTAAGTCCTCACTTTCCAAAGGCAATGCCAATATCAAGCTTATGAAGTTGTTCTAGTTTTAAGACTTATATGTTCTTTCATTTTTATTTGAGTACTAAACATTGTACAGCCTATATGTTGCTTTATTTCATTGATATATGGGAAATACCCTATTGATACACTCTTATTTAAATGGTTATGAGCTGAGACACTCATTTTAAAAACAATTTTATATCTTATATATCTACGTGCAATAAGACTAGAAGACTATGTAATCTTCTTATATGAAGTTTCTATGTATACTCGATATGAATATTATGTGTATGTAGAGGTCTATGTACACCTTAATTTACAAGTGATGAAATGTTTTAAATTTTGTGCATTTTAACCTATGAATGTAATGATGTTAGCTAAGAGGCTAGTCTTTGTCCTCAAATATAATGACAACAGCGGTTACGTCTAAGGGGTGCTCCCTTGATGTGACAAACTTTGTATCAGAGCATGAGGTTGAATATCATTAGATTC
This sequence comes from Solanum lycopersicum, assembly GCF_036512215.1. NCBI lineage: Eukaryota > Viridiplantae > Streptophyta > Magnoliopsida > Solanales > Solanaceae > Solanum > Solanum lycopersicum. The sequence continues at coordinate 27,785,342 of NC_090806.1, forward strand.
GATGTCTTTGGCAACCACGTCTATGTAGATTGTTACTCATAATTGTGAAGTGTGCAACACTTATGAATAAGAACCTATTTGATTCTTAGGAAACACTCACTTTCTTAGAAATCCAATATCGTGCCTCTAGAGTCATGAACTCTATGTGCTTTTAGCATTTAATCCTCTTATTGTTATTATAGACAATAAATACCTGAAGAACAGTCACTCGATGACTTGATGAAGTTATTGTCAGTGCGAGAGTTCCTCGCCAAGGCAATCAAGTCCCTCCTCTTGAAGAAGTTTCTAATGATGACCAAACTCCTGTAAATCCTCCTTCCTTGACAAATGGTGACACTAGGGCTGCCTTTCTCCATATGGCTCAAGCCATCCCTACTCTAGCAGAATCTGTCACTACAAAAGCTCAAGTAATGAAGACCCAAGCAAATCGAGAGGTTTTACCCATAGGAAACAAACAAGTTGGCACCATGGCCTCTATTATAAGAGATTTTACTAGCATGAATCCCCCTACATTCTATGGGTCCAAGGTTGAAGACGACCCCCAATAGTTCATTGATACAATCTACAAGATCCTTTCTACTACGGGTTTGACTACTAGTGAGAAGTCTGAGTTAGCCAATTATCAATTCAAAGATGTTGCCAAAACATGGTACGTTCAATGGAGAGACAATAGGGCCTTAAGGCTAGGACCATTGGCTTAGGAGGTTTTTACGAAGGCTTTTCTTAATCTTTTATTTCTTAGGGACAAGAGGAAAGCTAAAATGGTAGAGTTCATCAACCCTCTTCAACGAGGTACGAGTGTACTTGAATAATTATTAAAATATACTAAATTGTCAAAGTATGCTCCTTCATTGGTTTCTGATCCTAGAAATGAAATGTCGCTTTGTGAAAAGAGAGTCGAATGATTTTCAAGAGGAATGTCATTCGCCTATGCTCCTTGAAATTATGAACATTTCTCGTCTCATAGTTCATGATGATCAAGTAGAAGAGGTAAAGGATAAGAGAAAGAGTTGCGATGATAAAAGGGCAAGGTCTATTAATGGTGGTTCTTCAAAGAGTAGGATTTATATACAAGAAAAGCGTAGGTTAAAAAAGAGGTTTTCTAATCAAGTTCCTACTGACTTCCCAAAGGCTCGTGATGATAGTGTGTCTAAACCTATGTCTCAAATGGGAAAATGCTCACCAATAAAGAAGACATCTTTAAGAAACTGCGAAAGAAACAACATGGTGATTGCCTAAACGGAACGGATAATTATTTTGGTTGTGGTAAAAGTAGGAACAATGTTGAGATTTCCCAAATGTAAAGGGGCAGCACAGAGTTTTGGAAAACAAGTGGTTCTAATAATTCTCCGAAGATCAATCACTTTTATGCTCTCCGCTCTATAGGTGAGCAAAAGACTTCCCTCAATTTGGTGACCCGTCTGCTGAAAGTCTTTTCTAATGATGTATATTCTTTACTTGATCCAGTGCTACCTTGTCATTTGTTACTCCTCTAGTAGCTAAAATGTTTGGCATTTTGCCCAAACATGGTATCGACTCCATGGGTTAGTTGGTGGTTGCAAAAAGGGTCTATAGAAATTATCCTATAATTTTTCCGAATAGAGTTACTCATGTTGAACTACTAAAACTTAATATGTTGATTGTGATGTCATATTTTGTATGGATTTGTTGCATGCTTGCTTTGTCTCTATAGATTTTAGAACAAGGGTGGTGAATTTTGACATTCCAAATGAGCCCATCTTACAGTGAAGTGAGGAAATTATATTCATAGAGGTCGTATCACTTCTTTTTTTAAAGCTTTTAGGATGATCTCTAAAGGGTGTCTATACCATATAGTAAGAGTCCAACATTTAAACTCCGAAATTTAAGGGAAGATCGTAACGGTAAAGAATGAGCCTAGACCTTTGGCTCCTATGGACATTAGGAGTTTCTCAGGTCTAGACGGTTATTATAGAAGATTAGTTGATGGATTTGTGTCTATTTCCTCTCCCTTTACGACCTTGACCCAAAAGAAAGTGAAATTTGAGTGGTCGGAAGCATGTGAAAAGAGCTTCTAAATGTTGAAGGATAGGATTAAATCTGCTCTGGTATTTACCCTATCGGATGGTTCTAAGGGTTGTTGTGGTTTATTTTGATGCATCCCGAGTTTTGTCGGGGTCTGTTCTTATGCAACAAGGAAATGTTATAGCCTATGCTTGTAGGTAAAAAAAAGTCATGAGAAGAATTATCCGACTCATGACCTTGAGTTAGCGCTTGTTGTTTTCACCTTGTAAATATTAGGCATTATCTTTATGAGGTTCTATTTGATATATGTACAGATCATAAAAGTCTCCAATATGTATAAACTCACAAGGAGTTGAAACCCCAGCAATAGACATGGCTAGATTTGTTGAAAGACTATGACATGAGTGTTCTCAATCACCCAAAAAGGATAATGTTATATTGGATGCTTTAAGTGAATTTTCCATGGGAAGTGTGTCCGATGTGGAAGAATCCATGAGAAACCTAGTGAAAGATGCTCCTAGGTTGGCTTGTTTAGGGGTTCGAATTGAAGATTCTCCAAAATGGTGGTATAGTGGTACATCTTAACTCTGAGTCTTCTTTGGTAGTTGAGGTGAAGTCTAAACAACACCTTGATACACCTAATGTTGATGATTGAAGGAGTCAGATCCTTGAGGAAGCTCATGGATCTCATTATTCTATTCATGTAGGTTTGACCAAGATGTAGCAAGACCGTATAAAATTGTTTTGTTGGGATGGACTAAAAAGGAATATTTTCTTAATTTGTTGCAAAGTGTCTAAATTTCCATCAAGTGAAAGTCGAGCACCAATATCCTAGTGGTCTACTAGAAGAAATACAAATGTCCATTTCGATGTTGGAATATGTTAACATAGATTTTGAAGTAGGTTTGCGTCGAACTAGAAAGCAATATGACGCTATATGGGTGGTAGTGGATGGATTGACCAAATCTGCTCACTTTATTCCTTTGAAGTATACCTATTCAACGGAATATTCTGCAACGATCTCTATTGAAAAATAGTGAGTCTTCATAGGGTTCCTTTGTCCATCATATCCAATATAGGTGCTCAATTTACATCTAGAATTTTGAGATCATTTCCAATATGTTTGGGTACACAAGTAAGTTAAGCACTGTTTTTTCATGCTCCAAAGAATAGTAAAGCAAAGAGAACTATTCAAACTCTTTAAGATATGCTTAGAGCATGTTTCATTGACTTAAACGAAAATTTAAATGAGCATTCTTCCTTTGGTTGAGATCTCATATAATAGTTGTTTTCTATCATCCATGTCTATGGCTCCTTTTGAATATTTCTATGGTAGGAGTCGTAAGTTCACTATTGGTGGTTTAAAGTTAGCGACTTTTTGCTTCTTTGCCCCGATTATATTTATTAGACTTGCAGAAAGTTCATATCATAAGTAATCGGTTGCAAACAGCCTGTAGTGGGAGAAAGTCTTATGCTGATCATAGAAGAGAATTAGAGTTTGAATTAAGTTTATGAGGTGTACTTGAAAATTTCACCTATGAAAGGGGTGGTTAGATTTTCAAGAAAGAGAAGTTGATTCCTCGTTATGTGGGTCCTCATGAAATCTTGCACACGTTTGGTAACATTGTCTATGAGTTAAAAGTTCATAGTGAATTATCTTCGGTTCATTCGGTTTTCTAAGTATATATGCTTAAGAAGTGTATCGCTAATCCTTAGTCTATTGTTGCTATTTTGTGTCTTGGTGTGAAGAGAATCTTTCTTATAAGGAGGTTCTGGTTGAAATCCCTGATCGTCAAGTAAAGAGGTTGAGAGACCAAGGGGTGGTCTCCGTCAAAAGTGTTATGGAGAAACCACCTAGTTGAGGGAGCAACATGGGAGGCCGAAGCCGACATGAAGTCCTGTTATCCTCATCTATTTGCTAATGAAGGTTGGTTGTTCTTGCTAATAATGTTAATAATTATTAAATTCGATGTTTCCTTGATTTTGGTGAAGTTTTCAAAAATGTGCATTTTAAGGTGTCATTAAAATAAAGTGTGCATATTGGATTTAAAATTTGTAATTCTTCTTGTTTTGAGCTTGTTGTGCATTTGGAAATGGTGAGTCTTTAAGAAATGATGTTGAGCATGATGGTAAGCTGAGCATTTGCATAATTAATTCATATATGGTATGTTAAGCTCACATTGTTGTGAGAAGGAAATTCCACATAATGTTATTTTGTGCCTTATATGTGGTAATTGAAGTGGAATTTCTATGTGTAAAACTGCCATGATTGAAAAAGTAACTCATGTTGTCATGTATTTTTTTTGGTTGGGCTGCTAGTCTTTAGACTATTGCTCCCTCGCTAATGATTTTAGTGTCATATGGGGATAGATGTTCCAAAGGGGGGTATAATATAACACTCAAAAAATCTAAGAAATGTTCTAAAAGCATAACATAAGCTTCAAAAGGCTTGACATTGTTTTAAGGTCATAAATAGTGTCTATAATTCATTTGGGAAGTTTAGGAGTAAAAACACCAAGGAACGCCCATGACGTCCAAAACTAGTTCAAGGAGGTCATAGTGTTCCTTATCCTATTTGACTAAGTTTTAAGAGTCGGAAGTATATGAATTTTTGTGGCAGGGTGTCTAACATGTACTAGAGTTAAGTTATAGTCAAATGATCCGGATACAACTCCACAAGGACCAACCAAGGACCCTTTGAGGTGGACCCTTGCGTTTGGGTTGAAGGCTGACTAAGGCAGTGTCCACAGAAAGTTGCGATCAACGCTTCGTGATCCAATCGATAAGGAGTTGATTACCTCCATCGATGGAAAATAAGAATTTTTAACAAAAGAAGTAATTTTACAAGTCTCTGATCCAAATTATAGACCAACAGGACAAATGGTTTTTGGTCCGTCAATGGGCAAACGGGGCGTAGGCGGGGTCTTGTTGGTGAGTGAACTGTTTTGCTGCTCATTTTAAGTTAGGTTGAGTTAATTAAATACCCCCAACTAATTAAACTAACCTAATTCCTCATATTTCCCAAACCCAAAGTCTCTTCCTTTTCTCTTCTTTTCTCTCCCAAGTTGATGAACACCATAAAATACAAGGTCAAGGTGGGTTCTAGGGGAGCAATCACAAAGGTTTCTGCATAAATCATCATCTAACAGTATGTATAGGATTCCTTTAACATTTGGGACTTCATTCCCCAAAGGTTTTCTTCAAATTGATTTAAGAAGTATGAAATTCAAGTGGTTCTTTTTCCAATATCGAAATTTTTTCTTCTGAAGTTCCTTGTTTATAATTTCTTTTCTATATTAGGAATATATTAATGCGTGCTATTGATGTATTGTGCTTTCATGATATTTTTATGCTTTTTCCTTGAGTTTAGGTGTGTTCAAAAGCCTTTTTGTATTGAATTTTTATGTAAGTTTCTCCTTTTTTGCAGGAAATCAATCCAAAGATGAACGTGGATGTTTTCGAGTGAGACATGCAGAAGATACAACCTATGGATCTTATGACGGTCCGTGCAGCCTATGAAGGTCCGTTGGTGAAATCGTAGTGAGGAGATAAGTTGCTGAAGGAAGATGGGGAAGTCAGACCTAGTATGGGATTACGGAAGTCCATGACGGATCTCATAGCCGTGACGGTCCATCCTGCTTGTTCGTCGTAATGATCAGAGAGTTGTCCCAGTACTTCAATTCTAAGAAGTTAAAGTATTATGGACCTAGGATCCTCGACAGACCGTCGTGCTTGGAATTGGTCTATCATACCTGTTCGTTGAGGGTAATGAAGAAAAAAGCAGAAGAATTTGTGAAGTATGGGACGACGGAGGACATGACGTCCAGTCGCGACCACAACAATCCGTCAAGAGCTCCGTCAACTCAGATGTGTTTTGACAGATTTTCAGTAATTAGAATCCTTCTTTTATTTGGTTTATGTTTTAATTATAAATGGTTCGAAAAACCTCATTTTTGGGGTTAGGCTTTTTGATAGTTAGACTTTTGGATAATCTTTAGTTCTCTTGTTCATGTATTGAAGGATTAATTTCAGTAATTGTTACACTTTTTCTAGAATTGATTGTTGGTGCTTTTGTTGATTAATCAAGTGATTTTTTGGATTTTATTCTTTATCATTAAAGTAAGTCCATGAATTTTTATATTAAATTTATGAATAGTGTAATTATGACCATGGGTAACTAAACTCAATAACTAGGGTTGTGGGAATCATGGGTGAATAATGAGGTAAAATCTAACTATAATAGCAATTCTAGAATGGTGTCTTGCATGTATTGATAATTCTTTCATTTAGAAGACTTTTTAACGGATGGCCAACATTAGAAATCGCCTTAATGCTACTTTCCAGACCAAGGAGGTATATAATAGGAAAAGAATTATCAACATAGATTTAGTGTATACTATCTAATAGGATAGTGTCGATTGGTACGAGGTTATAACTTAGTAAAATATCAAATACAATGCTTAATATGAGGTAAAGGTAACGGTTAGTATAGCAATATACGTAGCCGGACCAAGGTGCGAAGTGAAATTTTCAAGATGACGTACCAAGGATTTAGAGATACATAACTTATCACTTTACATGCAAGATACTAGAAAGAATTGTTATAGCTAGAATTATAAAGTAAGGAACCTGTGTGGAAGACATAAGCCCTAGTTACTTTTATTAATTGATTAAGCTCCAGGATTTGAATATGTTAATTGTTTATTTTAATTTAGTTAATTTTTTTCAATAATTTCGAAATAAAATCCCACTTTATTGTCTTTTGTTTATAGGGAAATAATTGAATAAATAATATTTATAATAGAATAAAGTTATGTCTGAACTATTTCCCTCGTGGGAACGATCCTAACCTCAATAGTTGGGTTCTTTACTTGATACGACGCTTTACTTATTATTTGAGAATTAAGTTTGAGTGTAGCAACTATAACTTAATTATATTATTTATTGATGCATTGGTGTAGATTGTAGAAGATGACTTATTCCCCTTAACCCTAGGTTTTGATCTTGATGTGAAATGTGTAGTGTTGGTTCAATTTACATTTTTATTGATTGAATTACTATTATATGATATTATTGTATGAATTATTAATAGATTAAATTGAATTATAGTTCTGTCATGCTAGTTCTTGAGTAATTAACCTAGGTTGAAAAGTAGATTATGAACTTGACCTAATTAAGTGTTAACTTTTTAAGCTAAAAACTAGTAATGGATTGTGATGTTGTGATTAAATTGACTTCATTATCATGTTGATTACTACTATATGATGGTAATATACCCATTGTTGGGTTGAATTGAGTGATTTATGGTAAGACCTTCATGTAGCTTATGAAGGAGACTTGTTAAGTCTTGTGATCCCAACTCTTTACTTCAACTGTGGTTACTTGTGACTAAGTGATGATGTTGCATCAAAATATACCTTACATTAAGATTGATAGGGTTGGTATGATTTTGAATTGATATATCTTGACTATGGTTTGTGAGGTGTTGGCTAAGATGTAAGTGTTAAAAGGATGGTGATAACTTACCAATGTGCTTTATTATGAATGATTATGTAAATGTGCTAACCTCACATTCATGAATTGTAATGAAAGGAGAATACTCATGCAAATCTATTGATCTATAATAAAGATTATTGATATGCTAAAACTTACTTCTCAATTAACAAGTAAGGTGGTCCTATCAATTAAAGAACCCAACTAATATGGTTGGGATCGTTTCCACGAGGAAAATAGTTCACACTTAACTTTATTGTATTATTACTATTATTAAGTCAATTATGTCCCTAGAAACAAAAGACGATAAAGGGGGTTTTTATTTATATATTAATGAAAGTAATTATATAAATTAAAGTAAACAGCTAACAGATTCAAATCTTGAAGCTTAATCAATTAATAAAAGTAGTTAGGGCTTAAGTTTTCTCCACAGGTTCCTAACTTGATAATTCTAACTATAACAATTCTTTCCTAGTATCTTGCATGTAAAGTAATAAGTTATGTATCTCCAAATCCTTGGTTCGGCATCTTGAAAATTTCAATGTGCACCTTGGTCTCGCTACATGTGTTGCTATACTAACCCTTTACTTTACCTCATCTTAAGCATTGTATTTGATATTTGACTAAGTTATTACCTCATAACAATCGACACTAGCCTATTACATAGTGTACACTTAATCTATGTTTATAATTCTTTTCCTATTAACTACCTCCTTGGTCTGGCAAGTATAATTACGGTGAGTTCTAACGTTGGCCATCCGTTAAAAAGACTTCTAAATGAAAGAACTATCAATACATGCAAGACACTATTCGAGAATTGATATTTTAGTTAGATATTACCTCATTATACACCCATGGTTCCCACAACCCTAGTTATGGAGTTTAGTTTCCTATGGCCATAACAACACTATTCATATATTTAATATAAGAATTCATGCACTTAGTTTAATGAAAAAGAATAAAATCCAAAAATTCACTTGATTATTCAACAAAATCATCAACAATCAATTCGAGAAAAAGTGTATCAATTAATGAAATTAATCCTTCAATACTTGAACAAGAGAACTAAAGATTATCAAAAAGTCCAACTATTCAAAAGTCTAAACCGAAAAACGAGGTTTTTCGAACTATTTATAGTATAAACAAAAACCTAATAAAAGAAGGATTCCAATTACTTAAAATCTTTGAAAAAAGGGCTGGGTTGACGGACCTCATGATGGAGTGTAGTGGTCACGAAGGGCCGTCATGGCCTCCGTCGTCCCATACTTCACAAATTTTTATGCTCCTTTGTTCATTAACCTCAACGAACTAGTATGATGGACCGCTCCAAGAATGATGGTCCATCGAGAGTCTCCGCTCCATAATACTTTAACTTCATTGAATTTGGGTACTGTGACTACTTACTGATCATAACCACGAACCAGCAGGACGGACCGTCGTGGATATTACGGTCCGTCGTGGACTTTTGTAATCCCACACTATGTCAGACTTCCCCATCTTCCCTCAGCATCTTCTCTCCTCACTACGATTCCACCTACGGACCATCACAAGATCGACGGACCGTCTTAATCTCTGTAGGTGGTTTCTTCTGCATTTCTCGCTCAAAAACTTACGTGTTCATCTTTTGACAGATTTCACGCAAATAAGGAGAAACTTACAAAAAAATCTATAAAAAAAGGCTTTTGGACACACACTAAAGTTAAGAAAATAAAATTTAAAATATGTGAAACCAGGGTATATCAAGACTCTCAACTTAAATTTGTTGTTTGTCCTCAAGCCTCTAGAGTCATGAACTCTATGTGCTTTTAGCATTTAATCCTCTTATTGTTATTATAGACAATAAATACCTGAAGAACAGCCGCTCGATGACTTGATGAAGTTATTGTCAGTGCGAGAGTTCCTCGCCAAGGCAATCAAGTCCCTCCTCTTGAAGAAGTTTCTAATGATGACCAAACTCCTATAAATCCTCCTTCCTTGACAAATGGTGACACTAGGGCTGCCTTTCTCTATATGGCTCAAGCCATCCCTACTCTAGCAAAATCTGTCACTACAAAAGCTCAAGTAATGAAGACCCAAGCAAATCGAGAGGTTTTACCCATAGGAAACAAACAAGTTGGCACCATGGCCTCTATTATAAGAGATTTTACTAGCATGAATCCCCCTACATTCTATGGGTCCAAGTTGAAGACGACCCCCAATAGTTCATTGATATAATCTACAAGATCCTTTCTACTACGGGTTTGACTACTAGTGAGAAGTCTGAGTTAGCCAATTATCAATTCAAAGATGTTGCCAAAACATGGTACGTTCAATGGAGAGACAATAGGGCCTTAAGGCTAGGACCTTTGGCTTAGGAGGTTTTTACGAAGGCTTTTCTTAATCTTTTATTTCTTAGGGAGAAGAGGAAAGCTAAAATGGTAGAGTTCATTAACCCTCTTCAACGAGGTACGAGTGTAATTGAATAATTATTAAAATATACTAAATTGTCAAAGTATGCTCCTTCATTGGTTTCCGATCCTAGAAATGAAATGTCGCTTTGTGAAAAGAGAGTCGAATAATTTTCAAGAGGAATGTAATTCGCCTATGCTCCTTAAAATTATGAACATTTCTCGTCTCATAGTTCATGATGATCAAGTAGAAGAGGTAAAGGATAAGAGAAAGAGTTGCGATGTTAAAAGGGCAAGGTCTATTAATGGTGGTTCTTCAAAGAGTAGGATTTATATACAAGAAAAGCGTAGGTTAAAAAAGAGGTTTTCTAATCAAGTTCCTACTGACTTCCCAAAGGCTCGTGATGATAGTGTGTCTAAACCTATGTCTCAAATGGGAAAATGCTCACCAATAAAGAAGACATCTTTAAGAAACTGCGAAAGAAACAATATGGTGATTGCCTAAACGGAACGGATAATTGTTTTGGTTGTGGTAAAAGTAGGAACAATGTTGAGATTTCCCAAATGTAAAGGGGCAGCACAGAGTTTTGGAAAACAAGTGGTTCTAATAATTCTCCGAAGATCAATCACTTTTATGCTCTCCGCTCTATAGGTGAGCAAAAGACTTCCCTCAATTTGGTGACCCGTCTGCTGAAAGTCTTTTCTAATGATGTATATTCTTTACTTGATCCAGTGCTACCTTGTCATTTGTTACTCCAGTAGTAGCTAAAATGTTTGGCATTTTTCCCAAACATGGTATCGACTCCATGGGTTAGTTGGTGGTTGCAAAAAGGGTCTATAGAAATTATCCTATAATTTTTCCGAATAGAGTTACTCATGTTGAACTACTAAAACTTAATATGTTGATTGTGATGTCATATTTTGTATGGATTTGTTGCATGCTTGCTTTGTCTCTATAGATTTTAGAACAAGGGTGGTGAATTTTGACATTCCAAATGAGCCCATCTTACAGTGAAGTGAGGAAATTATATTCATAGGGGTCGTATCACTTCTTGTTTTAAAGCTTTTAGGATGATCTCTAAAGGGTGTCTATACCATATAGTAAGAGTCCAACATTTAAACTCCGAAATTTAAGGGAAGATCGTAACGGTAAAGAATGAGCCTAGACCTTTGGCTCCTATGGACATTAGGAGTTTCTCAGGTCTAGACGGTTATTATAGAAGATTTGTTGATGGATTTGTGTCTATTTCCTCTCCCTTCACGACCTTAACCCAAAAGAAAGTGAAATTTGAGTGGTCGGAGGCATGTGAAAAGAGCTTCTAAATGTTGAAGGATAGGATTACATCCGCTCTGGTATTGACCCTATCGGATGGTTCTAAGGGTTGTTGTGGTTTATTTTGATGCATCCCGAGTTTTGTCGGGGTCTGTTCTTATGCAACAAGGAAAAGTTATAGCCTATGCTTGTAGGTAAAAAAAAGTCATGAGAAGAATTATCCGACTCATGACCTTGAGTTAGTGCTTGTTGTTTTCACCTTGTAAATATTAGGCATTATCTTTATGAGGTTCTATTTGATATATGTACAGATCATAAAAGTCTCCAATATGTATAAAATCACAAGGAGTTGAAACCCCAGCAATAGACATGGCTAGATTTGTTGAAAGACTATGACATGAGTGTTCTCAATCACCCAAAAAGGATAATGTTATATTGGATGCTTTAAGTGAATTTTCCATGGGAAGTGTGTCCGATGTGGAAGAATCCATGAGAAACCTAGTGAAAGATGCTCCTAGGTTGGCTTGTTTAGGGGTTCGAATTGAAGATTCTCCAAAATGGTGGTATAGTGGTACATCTTAACTCTGAGTCTTCTTTGGTAGTTGAGGTGAAGTCTAAACAACACCTTGATACACCTAATGTTGATGATTGAAGGAGTCAGATCCTTGAGGAAGCTCATGGATCTCATTATTCTATTCATGTAGGTTTGACCAAGATGTAGCATGACCGTATAAAATTGTTTTGTTGGGATGGACTAAAAAGGAATATTTTCTTAATTTGTTGCAAAGTGTCTAAATTTCCATCAAGTGAAAGTCGAGCACCAATATCCTAGTGGTCTACTAGATGAAATACAAATGTCCATTTCGATGTTGGAATATGTTAACATAGATTTTGAAGTAGGTTTGCGTCGAACTAGAAAGCAATATGACGCTATATGGGTGGTAGTGGATGGATTGACCAAATCCGCTCACTTTATTCCTGTGAAGTATACCTATTCAACGGAAGATTCTGCAACGATCTCTATTGAAAAATAGTGAGTCTTCATAGGGTTCGTTTGTCCATTATATCCAATATAGGTGCTCAATTTACATCTAGAATTTTGAGATCATTTCCAATATGTTTGGGTACACAAGTAAGTTAAGCACTGTTTTTTCATGCTCCAAAGAATGGTAAAGCAAAGAGAACTATTCAAACTCTTTAAGATATGCTTAGAGCATGTTTCATTGACTTAAACGAAAATTTAAATGAGCATTCTTCCTTTGGTTGAGATCTCATATAATAGTTATTTTCTATCATCCATGTCTATGGCTCCTTTTAAATATTTCTATGGTAGGAGTCGTAAGTCTACTATTGGTGGTTTAAAGTTAGCGACTTTTTGCTTCTTTGCCCCGATTATATTTATTAGACTTGCAGAAAGTTCATATCATAAGTAACCGGTTGCAAACAGCCTATAGTGGGAGAAAGTCTTATGCTGATCATAGAAGAGAATTAGAGTTTGAATTAAGTTTATGAGGTGTACATGAAAATTTCACCTATGAAAGGGGTGGTTAGATTTTCAAGAAAGAGAAGTTGATTCCTCGTTATGTGGGTCCTCATGAAATCTTGCACACGTTTGGTAATATTGTCTATGAGTTAAAAGTTCATAGTGAATTATCTTCGGTTCATTCGGTTTTCTAAGTATATATGCTTAAGAAGTGTATCGCTAATCCTTAGTCTATTGCTGCTATTTTGTGTCTTGGTGTGAAGAGAATCTTTCTTATGAGGAGGTTCTGGTTGAAATCCCTGATCGTCAAGTAAAGAGGTTGAGAGACCAAGGGGTGGTCTCCGTCAAAAGTGTTATGGAGAAACCACCTAGTTGAGGGAGAAACATGGGAGGCCGAAGCCGACATGAAGTCCTGTTATCCTCATCTATTTGCTAATGAAGGTTGGTTGTTCTTGCTAATAATGTTAATAATTATTAAATTCGATGTTTCCTTGATTTTGGTGAAGTTTTAAAAAATGTGCATTTTAAGGTGTCATTAAAATAAAGTGTGCATATTGGATATAAAATTTGTTATTCTTCTTGTTTTGAGCTTGTTGTGCATTTGGAAATGTTGAGTCGTTAAGAAATGATGTTAAGCATGATGGTAAGCTGAGCATTTGCATAATTAATTCATATATGGTATGGTAAGCTCACATTGTTGTGAGAAGGAAATTCCACATAATGTTATTTTGTGCCTTATATGTGGTAATTGAAGTGGAATTTCTATGTGTAAAACTGCCATGATTGAAAAAGTAACTCATGTTGTCATGTATTTTTTTTGGTTGGGCTGCTAGTCTTTAGACTATTGCTCCCTCGCTAATGATTTTAGTGTCATATGGGGATAGATGTTCCAAAGGGGGGTATAATATAACACTCAAAAAATCTAAGAAATGTTCTGAAAGCATAACATAAGCTTCAAAAGGCTTGACATTGTTTTAAGGTCGTAAATAGTGTCTATAATTCATTTGGGAAGTTTAGGAGTAAAAACACCAAGGAACGCCCATGACGTCCGAAACTAGTTCAAGGAGGTCATAGTGTTCCTTATCCTATTTGACTAAGTTTTAAGAGTCGGAAGTATATGAATTTTTGTGGCAGGGTGTCTAACATGTACTAGAGTTAAGTCATAGTCAAATGATGTGGATACAACTCCACAAGGACCAACCAAGGACCCTTTGAGGTGGACCCTTGCGTTTGGGTTGATGGCTGACTAAGGCAGTGTCCACAGACAGTTGCGATCAACGCTTCGTGATCCAATCGATAAGGAGTTGATTACCTCCATCGATAGAAAATAAGAATTTTTAACAAAAGAAGTAATTTTACAAGTCTCTGATCCAAATTATAGACCAACAGGACGAATGGTTTTTGGTCCGTCAATGGGCAAACGGGGCGTAGGCGGGGTCTTGTTCGTGAGTGAACTTTTTTGCTGCTCGTTTTAAGTTAGGTTGAGTTAATTAAATACCCTCAACTAATTAAACTAACCTAATTCCTCATATTTCCCAAACCCAAAGTCTCTTCCTTTTGTCTTCTTTTCTCTCCCAAGTTGATGAACACCATAAAATACAAGGTCAAGGTGGGTTCTAGGGGGGCAATCACAAAGGTTTCTACATAAATCATCATCTAACAGTATGTATAGGATTCCTTTAACATTTGGGACTTCATTCCCCAAAGGTTTTCTTCAAATTGATTTAAGAAGTATGAAATTCAAGTGGTTCTTTTTCCAATATCGAAATTTTTTCTTCTGAAGTTCCTTGTTTATAATTTCTTTTCTATATTAGGAATATATTAACGCGTGCTATTGATGTATTGTGCTTTCATGATATTTTTAATGCTTTTTCCTTGAGTTTAGGTGTGTTCAAAAGCCTTTTTGTATTGAATTTTTATGTAAGTTTCTCCTTTTTTGCAGGAAATCAATCCAAAGATGAACGTGGATGTTTTCGAGTGAGACATGCAGAAGATACAACCTATGGAGCTTATGACGGTCCGTGCAGCCTATGAAGGTCTGTTGGTGAAATCGTAGTGAGGAGATAAGTTGCTGAAGGAAGATGGGGAAGTCAGACCTAGTATGGGATTACGGAAGTCCATGACGGATCTCATAGCCGTGACGGTCCATCCTGCTTGTTCGTCGTAATGATCAGAGAGTTGTCCCAGTACTTCAATTCTAAGATGTTAAAGTATTATGGACCTAGGATCCTCGACAGACCGCCGTGCTTGGAATTGGTCTATCATACCTGTTCGTTGAGGGTAATGAAGAAAAAAGCAGAAGAATTTGTGAAGTATGGGACGACGGAGGACATGACGTCCAGTCGCGACCACAACAATCCGTCAAGAGCTCCGTCAACTCAGATGTGTTTTGACAGATTTTCAGTAATTAGAATCCTTCTTTTATTTGGTTTATGTTTTAATTATAAATGGTTCGAAAAACCTCATTTTTGGGGTTAGGCTTTTTGATAGTTAGACTTTTGGATAATCTTTAGTTCTCTTGTTCATGTATTGAAGGATTAATTTCAGTAATTGTTACACTTTTTCTAGAATTGATTGTTGGTGCTTTTGTTGATTAATCAAGTGATTTTTTGGATTTTATTCTTTATCATTAAAGTAAGTCCATGAATTTTTATATTAAATTTATGAATAGTGTGATTATGACCATGGGTAACTAAACTCAATAACTAGGGTTGTGGGAATCATGGGTGAATAATGAGGTAAAATCTAACTATAATAGCAATTCTAGAATGGTGTCTTGCATGTATTGACAATTCTTTCATTTAGAAGACTTTTTAACGGATGGCCAACATTAGAAATCGCCTTAATGCTACTTTCCAGACCAAGGAGGTATATAATAGGAAAAGAATTATCAACATAGATTTAGTGTATACTATCTAATAGGATAGTGTCGATTGGTACGAGGTTATAACTTAGTAAAATATCAAATACAATGCTTAATATGAGGTAAAGGTAACGGTTAGTATAGCAATATACGTAGCCGGACCAAGGTGCGAAGTGAAATTTTCTAGATGACGTACCAAGGATTTAGAGATACATAACTTATCACTTTACATGCAAGATACTAGAAAGAATTGTTATAGCTAGAATTATAAAGTAAGGAACCTGTGTGGAAGACATAAGCCCTAGTTACTTTTATTAATTGATTAAGCTCCAGGATTTGAATATGTTAATTGTTTATTTTAATTTAGTTAATTTTTTTCAATAATTTCGAAATAAAATCCCACTTTATTGTCTTTTGTTTATAGGGAAATAATTGAATAAATAATATTAATAATAGAATAAAGTTAAGTCTGAACTATTTCCCTCGTGGGAACGATCCTAACCTCAATAGTTGGGTTCTTTACTTGATACGACGCTTTACTTATTATTTGAGAATTAAGTTTGAGTGTAGCAACTATAACTTAATTATATTATTTATTGATGCATTGGTGTAGATTGTAGAAGATGACTTATTCCCCTTAACCCTAGGTTTTGATCTTGATGTGAAATGTGTAGTGTTGGTTCAATTTACATTTTTATTGATTGAATTACTATTATATGATATTATTGTATGAATTATTAATAGATTAAATTGAATTATAGTTCTGTCATGCTAGTTCTTGAGTAATTAACCTAGGTTGAAAAGTAGATTATGAACTTGACCTAATTAAGTGTTAACTTTTTAAGCTAAAAACTAGTAATGGATTGTGATGTTGTGATTAAATTGACTTCATTATCATGTTGATTACTACTATATGATGGTAATATACCCATTGTTGGGTTGAATTGAGTGATTTATGGTAAGACCTTCATGTAGCTTATGAAGGAGACTTGTTAAGTCTTGTGATCCCAACTCTTTACTTCAACTGTGGTTACTTGTGACTAAGTGATGATGTTGCATCAAAATATACCTTACATTAAGATTGATAGGGTTGGTATGATTTTGAATTGATATATCTTGACTATGGTTTGTGAGGTGTTGGCTAAGATGTAAGTGTTAAAAGGATGGTGATAACTTACCAATGTGCTTTATTATGAATGATTATGTAAATGTGCTAACCTCACATTCATGAATTGTAATGAAAGGAGAATACTCATGCAAATCTATTGATCTATAATAAAGATTATTGATATGCTAAAACTTACTTCTCAATTAACAAGTAAGGTGGTCCTATCAAGTAAAGAACCCAACTAATATGGTTGGGATCGTTTCTACGAGGAAAATAGTTCACACTTAACTTTATTGTATTATTACTATTATTAAGTCAATTATGTCCCTAGAAACAAAAGACGATAAAGGGGGTTTTTATTTATATATTAATGAAAGTAATTATATAAATTAAAGTAAACAGCTAACAGATTCAAATCTTGAAGCTTAATCAATTAATAAAAGTAGTTAGGGCTTATGTTTTCTCCATAGGTTCCTAACTTGATAATTCTAACTATAACAATTCTTTCCTAGTATCTTGCATGTAAAGTAATAAGTTATGTATCTCCAAATCCTTGGTTCGGCATCTTGAAAATTTCAATGCGCACCTTGGTCTCGCTACATGTGTTGCTATACTAACCCTTTACTTTACCTCATCTTAAGCATTGTATTTGATATTTGACTAAGTTATTACCTCATAACAATCGACACTAGCCTATTACATAGTGTACACTTAATCTATGTTTATAATTCTTTTCCTATTAACTACCTCCTTGGTCCGGCAAGTATAATTAAGGTGAGTTCTAACGTTGGCCATCCATTAAAAAGACTTCTAAATGAAAGAACTATCAATACATGCAAGACACTATTCGAGAATTCATATTTTAGTTAGATATTACCTCATTATACACCCATGGTTCCCACAACCCTAGTTATGGAGTTTAGTTTCCTATGGCCATAACAACACTATTCATATATTTAATATAAGAATTCATGCACTTAGTTTAATGAAAAAGAATAAAATCCAAAAATTCACTTGATTATTCAACAAAATCATCAACAATCAATTCGAGAAAAAGTGTATCAATTAATGAAATTAATCCTTCAATACTTGAACAAGAGAACTAAAGATTATCAAAAAGTCCAACTATTCAAAAGTCTAAACCGAAAAACGAGGTTTTTCGAACTATTTATAGTATAAAGAAAAACCTAATAAAAGAAGGATTCCAATTACTTAAAATCTTTGAAAAAAGGGCTGGGTTGACGGACCTCATGATGGAGTGTAGTGGTCACGAAGGGCCGTCATGGCCTCCGTCGTCCCATACTTCACAAATTTTTATGCTCCTTTGTTCATTAACCTCAACGAACTAGTATGATGGACCGCTCCAAGAACGATGGTCCATCGAGAGTCTCCGCTCCATAATACTTTAACTTCATTGAATTTGGGTACTGTGACTACTTACTGATCATAACCACGAACCAGCAGGACAGACCGTCGTGGATATTACGGTCCGTCGTGGACTTCGTAATCCCACACTATGTCAGACTTCCCCATCTTCCCTCAGCATCTTCTCTCCTCACTACGATTCCACCTACGGACCATCACAAGCTCGACGGACCGTCATAATCTCTGTAGGTGGTTTCTTCTTCATTTCTCGCTCAAAAACTTACGTGTTCATCTTTTGACAGATTTCACGCAAATAAGGAGAAACTTACAAAAAAATCTATAAAAAAAGGCTTTTGGACACACACTAAACTTAAGAAAATAAAATTTAAAATATGTGAAACCAGGGTATATCAAGACTCTCAACTTAAATTTGTTGTTTGTCCTCAAGCTACACACTATGACTCACTACAAAATCTTTGTACAATAGTATCCATATTTTAGCTTTCGCAATCATTTGGTTATATGTCTCATCATGTTTATGCATGTTATCACTATTAGACTTGTGTTATGTTGAACCAGACCATGACATACAGTCACCGCACACTAACACCTATCCTCTTCAATTTCTCACCGGGGTGCTAATATTTTCGGTATTGCAACTAGTGTCCTCACCTCAAAACAACATCCTTATTTTTCACACAATGATTTCAGTTTAAGTACAAGTATTACTTTTCAACACTCACTCTAAAAAAAATTCACAAATCATTCATACATATTACCATAAGCTTGCCCTTATTTTAACTACTTTAAGTTCGCCATATAACTCTTAGGATCACGATATGACTTTCTTAGATTGTAACATAGGCTCGGGGTCAGGTAGGGTATATTTAGGTATACTTTAGTGACTTTTTTTTTGCCCTCCTTGATGTATCGGCTAAATAAACCACTTCATATCATTTATTTCGACCAATTTCTCCTATTTTTTAACGTTGCTATTTTCCCTTCTTTCTTAATTTGTGTAAGTGACTTTTTTCTTTTCTTGATTGTATTAATGAGATTTTTTTATTTCAACTAGTTCTTGAGTCACTTTACTTTTGTTCTTTCTCTCTCTTTCTTCTTTCAACCCCACATTCAGGAGCATTCCTCATAATAGCCACCCTCAACTCATAGCTTTGCCATGAGTCAAAGTACTCAATACCAGAATTTGGGTCAGGGACACAAAAAGGTTGCTTACTCCAATAGACATCCTCAACTTATGCTTTTTGCATAAGCTGAGATGCACATGTCCAAGGAGGGACAATGGCCAACACATTAATTCCTGAAAAGATCAGTTGGGGTGAAATATAAAGGTCTATTTTCATCTCAAATCATTTGGATCAAAGAGGGATTACTTTCATTCGATTCTTTTTGTTATGTAGGCTAAAAATTGGATATAATGAACAAGGGCCTATGATCCTTTCCCTATTGTGTATTAAATCTTACTTTTAGCAGGACTAACCAGGCAAGTTCTAGATTAATACAAATAGTTGACTATTCTAATTTTCCCCACACTCACTTGACATTTCACTACTCTACAAGATTATCAGACACCTGGTTCGAGTCTTAGAGTTAGGGTCATGCAGTGGTGTATCTCTATGTCATGGTTAGAGCAGCATATTTATCAATTATTGTGCCTATGCTTCAGAGTTATACTTTGTACACAAGATATAGACATGTTGGTTCAACAATAAAAATAATCAGTCTCTTGGGTAAAAAGAACACAGGCAAGCAAACCTCAAAATAAGATCCTGAATTGGGCTACTAAGACTTCACCCTAGCACTCACTTTCCTTTTACTTCACCACAAACAAAAATATATGCAATTGTCTCCAATGCATAATAAATTGACATACGAAACAGGTAGGTGAAGCAAACTTGAGGCGTAAAGCGTCGGCGGTCAGCAAGATGGTTGGTCCAGTTTATTGGAACCCACTAAATATGTAGTCAGGACACCCTCAGGAGTTTTCTCATCAGCAACAACACTATTAGTTGTGCCTAGAGCTGTCTCCACATCTCTGGAGTTAGATGCTCAAACAGCTGACTCTAAAGTCCTAATCTAACATGCCTCCTAATCAACAATCGAGTCTTTCCTCGAAGACTCCATCTTACGGCGCTCCTTCATACTTTCCCTCGCCTCATCCTCCTCTAGCCCCTTGTGCCTTTGGGAATGCTCTCAAGGGGAGGTGGTGTAATCTCAGAAGTGGCAAATGAAGCAGCCAAATATGTGTCCTCAGCAGGCTCTGCAGAAGCGGCTTCAGACTCAGGCATCCTAGACTCTAGGATCATATAAATATCTTCTCGCAGACTATCAACTACAGCCTGAAGGGTGGACATGTCCACCGGAGGGGATGGCTGGGCAAGCGTCCGCAACTCAAAAGTATCGAAGCAATGATGAACCTCAATGATCTTCCACTTATGTTGTGCCATCTTAAACTCCAAGCGCTCATCTGCCTCAGCGATAGACCTCTGCATCGAAGGCTGGATGTGATGTAGAAGTGTGCACATCTGAGCCTTTAATTTCTGGACCCTCTCAAGAAGGACCAGAGAGGGGCAAGAGGCAGTGTTACTACCCAGGATATACTTGACCGGGGTAGTGTAAATGGTTGCTGAAGTAGCCTGCATAGCCGTTAGAGCATGCGCTACAGTATCAGCCTAATTCTCACCAAGTGGAGGCACCTCTAGACGGGGCCCTCAGCATAGAGAAAACTCATTGGCCTTAACCCTGATGAGGCTGATATCAATTGTGCCCTGTGGAGTCTTGAGCTGATCAATGTGCTAGATAGGCACAACTGCGGACCTGTATAATCAAAATATCATGCACGTAAATGGGTAAGTAGTTGTTTCTTTGAAAGCCCTCTCGCGTATGAACGCCTGTAGAATCAAAGCAAGGTCAATCTCTAACCCGGCTATCATCGGTTCCATCAAAATTGTGCGATCCCATGTAAATATATCATCTGCAACCGTGGGGGAGAGGCAGTGGCGGACAATCAACCATATAATCTTAGCCGTGTAGGTCTAGTTAGCCTTCCTAAAGGCTCCATTTGTCTACATTACAGAGTCGGCACCGTTTCCATCAATATATAAGTGCAGGGCCATCCACCTCTCGATGGTCTCTCTCAGCGATCGCTCATGCAAGAATTGGTAATCTATAACAATTTTCCACTAGAAGTCAAACTCGCCAGTGAGAGGGGTCATGGTTGTATCAACATCCTCGCCAAACAGATAGTGGCGGATGTCTGGCAAGGAAATGTCGACCTGTAAGTCGCTTACTCTGATATGATCAAGTGGGGCCTTTTCGGTGGGGGCGACCCGCCTATCGATCTATGATCTAAGAGTAGCCACATCAGAGGCGTAAAACTCTCGGACCAAGTCCTCATTGCAGCGGCCCAAAGAATGAGCTTTCCACTCAAGCAGGTGTTTGGTGAAGAGAGTGTTGATATCTGCCATGGTGGGGAGACATCCCGTAAGGACCCGCCTCTCCAATGGAAGGGTCTATGTCATGATGTGATTATCATTTAGAAACTTGGCATATGAATACACTTGGTATTGCCAGTCAACACAGGAACGGTTGGGCTGGTCGGCAACTGGGGCGAGAACACCAGTCGGTGAGCCTCTAGTGGAATAAAGACTGTGAGCCTCATAAGACAAGGAAGACTGTGTGACATGGTTGGTGCAGAGACTTATGCAGACCCAGAGGCTTCCTCCGACCATGAAACTCCTAAGGAACCGGACGGTCCTTATTATTGTGTAGCTTACCTAGAAGGTGTGCCGGTCAGTTTGCGCTCCTCATAAGATTAAGAGGTCGTGACTACGCCAGATGCCACCTTTTTGGGCGTAGCTCTGGTTGGACGTGCATCTCCTGAAGGAGTTGTAGTTCCTGGGGGCACGTACTTGTGATCATGCTCATCATCAAAGCCAATAGCTAGTCGGATAGATGGGGCGACAGACTTTGACAACAAACGTGCGTAAACTTAATGTTGTTTCGGTGCCATTGAGATAGTACCTGTAAAGAATCATTATTAGTACTAGAAGGAGCAAACAAGATAAGAAAAAATGAGACAAAATACACATAAGAGCAAAGCGGTAATGACATTTCTGTAGTAGCAACGAAACACGAAGGACCATGTGATGGCTCGTCGTGAGTATGACGGACCGTCATGGGTCCTTCCTGTGTTCCTCAACGATGTTTATTTGGAGACTCCAGAAGGAAAGTCTCTGACAGTTATGAAGGACAAGCAAGATATACTGTCGTGATAATGACGCTCCATCGTCTATGTCCATTGTGGGGCACTTAGAAAAGTATGGAGACCCTTAGGAGACGGGTCTCTGCCGTCATGATGGTTGTGTAGGACGGACCATCGAGGGTACGACTCTCAATTGTAGATGTCCGTTAGTGGAAACTTAGGAAAAAAAAGAGACCCTTAGGACAAGGGTCTCTGACCGTCATGATATTTGTGCAGGTCCATTGTAGATGTCCGTCAGAGGACAATTATAAAAAGTTGGAGACCCTTAGGACTAGTTTATCTGATCCTCACGACGGTTGTGCAGGACGGGCCATTGAGGGTACGACGCTCTTTCGTAGATGTCTGTTAGTGGACACTTAGAAAAAAAATTGATACCCTTAGGACAAGGGTCTGACAACCATTAAAGTTGTGCAGGACAGGTTATAGTGTTAATGATGGTCCTTTGTAGATGTCTGTCAACAGACACTTAGAAAAAGATTGAGATCCTTAGGAATAGGGTCTCTGACAAGCAGAACAGTTGTGCAGGACGGACCGTCCAGGGAATTACGGTTCGTCGCATGTGTTTGTTAGTGGACACTAAGAGAAAACGAATAGTGGGGTGTTGGAATAGACCCTATGACAGTCCATAGTGGGTACGACGGTCCATTGTTGGGGTCTCATTCTGTCATTCGGTCAAAAAATTGAGGATGCCACAATCATCCCCTGTGACCTAAATTGAATACTTGATGTTAACCTACATGATTCTAACCCAACTACCTAGAAAACAAGCAATGCTAAAACACCAATTTCTTGAGTTTTACCAAGCCAATACGAGGGACTCTCAACCTAGGTCAGCCAAAATTGGATCAAGAACAAAGACCCACCAAAAAGAAATAGGCTAAGAGTAATTGAAAAACAAAAATGCAATGTAAGTGGGTTGAGATCAGAGACACATACCTGAGAAGAGGAGAAAAAACAAGCAAGTGAGGCCCTTGGTTATCAAGAGTAGAACCACAACAGAAGATTCCGACCAGTAGAAAATAGATTTGGGGATTTGGGGAAGTGATATGGATCAGTTGATAGAGAAGAGGATGAGAAAGGGAGGAAGTTGGAAAGGCAGGGAATGGGAGAAAGAGGGTAAGAAATGGTTGAATTAAAGGGGTGCGGGGGGGTGGGGGGGTTGTAAAGGTTGAAATTTTTTTAAATTCCCTAGCCAGGTCAGGTCGGGTTGCTGGGTAATGACGCAACGAGTCCTCGACGATGGTCCATCGCATATGTGACATCCATAATGGGTTTCGTCGTGGATTCCCTACTTTTGAAAATAAATAAAAAACGTACCTGACACGACGGATTCATGGGACGGTCCATCGCATGCGTGACGGTCTGTCGATGTGTCCGTCAGTTAATTTTGCGGAGTGATTTTTTGCCAAATTTCCTGGTGATGTGCTACCTGCAAATTTAAAACCCATTTGTAGAAAATGCTACCATTACTAGAATTAAAACTATACATATTGGGTTGCCTCCCAACCAGCGCCTGATTTAACGTAGCGGCATGATTGAAGACACTTGATTACTCAGACTTCATCAAGATTGTATGCCTCGATCACTTCATTCGCCGATTCAGCATGCCCAAAATAGGTTTTTATTTATTGTCCATTCACATTAAACCGCACACGCACCTTGGTTTCCAAATCAACTGCTCCATGAGGGAATAGTTGGGTAACCAAGTAAGGGCCAGTTCATTTGGACTTGAGCTTTCCTGGAAACAGGCGCAATCTACAATTGTATAAAAGCACCAAATCCCCAACCATAAACTCTCATTTTTCAATTTTTAGGTCATGATACATCCTCAACTTTTCTTTCTAGAGGGCAGAGATTTCATAAGTTTTCAGGCGAAATTCATCGAGTTCATTATGCTCTAATTCTACATGAAGATGACAACACTTCAAATATACATGTTGGTATGGGGACATACCTATGGGAGTCTTATACGCTGTCTTGTAGGCCCAAAGAGCATCATCAAGTCTCCTTGACCTATCCGTTCTACTAGCATTCACTTTTTTTGACAATATTTGTTTGATATCCCTATTTGACACTTCAACTTGCCAACTTTTTTGAGCATTGTCAGGAATGGCCACATTATGGTGAACCCCATATTTCTCCAATAATATCTTAAACAATTTGTTGCAAAAGTGGGATCCCCCGTCACTAATAATTGCCCTTGGGGTACCAAATCGAGAAAATATATTCTTTTTCAAGAACACAGTGACACTTTTTCCTTCGTTGTGTGTAAGGGTGATAGCTTCCACCCATTTAGATACATAATCAACCGCTACTAAAATATACTTCATTCCATGAGAACTCATAAAAGAATCCATGAATTCAATACCTAAAACATCAACTAATTCACAAGAATGGGTTTAGAGGGAGCAATTTCTTTCTTGAAATGCTGCAATCTCTTTGGCATCTATATCATGCTTTAGAAAACTCGTGAGCATCTTGATGAAGTGTTGGCCAATAGTAACCACATTGTAATATCTTATGTGCGGTTCGGATACCACTATGATGTACACCAACGGGTGAGGAATGACATGCCTCTAAAACACTCAACATCTAAACTTCTGGCACACAACATCGAATAAGCCTATCGACACAACTCCTGTATAAGTACGGTTCATCCCAAATGAACTTCTTCACATCGTACATGAACTTTTTTCTTTGTTGAAAGGACAAGTGTGATGGAACAATATAGCTAGCCATATAGTTCGCAAAATCTGCAAACCGTGGAATCAATTCTTGTGACACAGCCAATACATGTTGATTGGGGAAAGTATCATCAATATCATTCTTATCCCCTAACTCTTTAATAGCTTCATCATCTAGACTAGACAAGTGATCGGCAACTTGATATTCGATCCCTTTTCTATCCCTCACCTCAAAGTCAAATTCGTGTAACAGTAATATCAAATGAATCAACCTCGGTATCGCATCCTTCTTTGTCATAAAATATCTCAATGTTGAATGGTCAGTATGCACTATAACTCTAGTACATAGCAAATAGGAGCAAAATTTTTCAAAAGCAAAGACTATTGCAAGGAGTTTTTGCTCAATCACTGTGTAGCTCTTGTGGGCTCCATTTAGGGCTTTACGAGAATAGTTAATATGGTGAAGGATTTTGTTCCTTCTTTGTCCCCATACCATACCAAGAGCAACCCCACTAGCATCGCATATCACCTCCAATGGAATTTTCCAATACGGAGAAATAATGATAGGTGCAGACACAAATTTTTCTTTTAGCTCACTAAATGATTTAAGACAGAATTCATCAAAATAAAATTTACAATATTTCTCGAGCAGTTTGCACAACGGATGTGCAATTTTTGAAAAATGTTTGATGAATCTCCAGTAAAACCTACATGCCCAAGAAAGATTCTCACACCTTTTGCAGAGATAGGTGAGGGAAGTCTCTCTATTAGCTCGACTTTAGCTCGATCAACCTCTATTCCCTTTTTTGAAATGTGATGACCCAAATAAATACCTTCTTTCACCATGAAGTGATATTTTTCCCAATTTAGTACTAGATTGTAGTCGTCTCTTCTCTTAAGGACCTTAGATGAATGGCTCAAACACCGCTCAAATGATCCACCATGTCGGAAAATATCGACATCATACATCTCTAAAATGTGGTGGGTGCATTGCACAACCCAAACGACATTCTCTTGAACGCAAAGGTTCCATATGGATAAGAAATGGTGTTTTTCTCTTGATCTTCTAGTGCAATAGAAATATGATTATACCCCAAATATCCATCAAGAAAATAGTACCACTCTTTTCCGGCAAGTCTATCCAACAACTGATAGATGAAGGGCATAGGAAAATCGTCTTTTTCATTTCATGCATTTAATTTACAGTAATTTGTACATACCCTCCATCCAGTAACTGGTCTCATTGGAACAAGTTCATTTTTCTCATTGGGGACCACAGTCATTCCCCTTTTCTTAGGTACACACTGAACAGGGCATACCAAACTACTATCGGCGATAGAATATATTACTACGACATCCAACCATTTAATGATTTCCTTCTTCACGACCTCTTGCATAGATGGATTTAAGGATCTCTACTGATGAATAATTCGCTTACGATCAGGCATGACTTAGATTTTATGAGAACAAATACCAGGAGGGATCCCAATAATTTCCATTATAGTCCACCCAATAGCTATTTTGAACTTTTTTAGCACTTTCACCAAACTCTCAACTTGTTATTCATTCAGGTCTGATGTTGATTACCGGCAAAGTGTAACCATTTCCTAAGAATTCATACCTGAGATGAGGTGGGGGAGCTTTTAGTTCTAACTTTGGAGCCTCCTCTATAGATGGTTTTGCGGTTGGAGACTCGTGATTCGTCATGTCTAACTCATATTTCTTCGATTTAAACCAAACATCACCATGATCAATAGCCGAAACTAATGACCCATACTCTTCAATGCAATCGTTATGAATATTCATTATTACTGCCGCTAATACTTCTACACCTAGACGTTCTTTAATATGTGTCTTGGATGACTTACCAACTTTGTAGGGTATAGTAGATACCGATTGGAGCTCACCACTCTGCCTCATGGACCTAGAAATGTTGAATGTCACTTCTTCATTGTTCAACCAAAATTTCATCTGCCCCTTTTCCATATCAACTAAGGCTCCAACAGTAGCAAGGAATGGCCTCCAAAGAATAATAGGCACTTCAAAATCTACTTCAGAAAAAAGAATAACAAAATCTGCCAGAAATATGAATGACTCCACTTTTACTAGCACATTGTGGAGTATCCCTATAGGCCTTTTTACTATTCGATGCGCCATCAGTAGCCGCATCACAGCGGGCTTTGGATCACCTAAACCCAACTTCAAGTAAATTGAGATGGGCATCAGATTTATGGTTGCCTCCTGATCACATAATGCACTCGAAAAATTTAATAACCCCATTGTACAAGAAATAGTGAACGCACCTGGATCTTTTTTTTTTGTATAAGAGATCTTGTAGAAATAGCACTACAATGATGCATTCTGTCATCATCCTCAAAAGTTACTGATCTTTTTTTTTAACCAGATCTTTCATAAACTGGGCATAACCGGGCATTTGTTCTAAAGCTTCTACCAAAGGAACATTGGTAGAAAGCTGCTTCACAATTGTTATAAAATGTTGATATTTACCATCCTCGGTCTTTTTCACTAATGTTTGAGGAAATGGGGGTGGGTTTTCTAGGCATGAGAGTTACCGTTTTAGGCACTTCAACATCATTTTCGATGTTATTTTCTACTTCACCACTAACCTCTACCACTTAATCATTATCTTTTATCATCTTTTCCTCATTAGACGGCATAGGTGGGTCAATGGTTTTCTACCACCGCGATTAGTGATTGCCAAACATTGTCCATTTTTTTGGATGTTGGATAGTGTTGCTAGGAAGAGTGCCCGGTTGCCGTGTGTTCACAGCCACAGATAATTGGGCCATTTGCAACTCAAGCTGCTTAATCGATATTGCATTTGCATTTAATTTCTGCCCAATACCCGCTAAATCACTCCTTAACTATTTAGTGTGCTCATCACTAGCATCGAACCTCCTTATCATTTTGTAAAACATATCCTCAACTAGCTCCATAGTACCTATACCATCGCTAGGAGAAACTTCACGATTTATAGGAGGGACATAGGGCCAATTCCAATTATTTATGTTACCATAGTTACCAATGTTGAAGTTGTTGTCACGATTGTAATTTCCATCTCGTACATAATCACCCTCACGATTATAGTTACCATACATCCGACCTTGGTTTCCTTGACCTTGGCGCCAATTATCCTGATTTGAGCCTTGGGAACTCAGTCGGAAACCCCCTGTCTGCTTATTTACCGCATAGGAATCCTCCTCATTATAACATTAATCATTTGGTTGTTGGGGTTTAGACAACTATTTAACTGCATTTATCTTTTCTGCACCCTAGTGACATGTTTTAATACCAACCCAAGCTTAGCTCTCATGTTAGCCATCTCTTCACGAATGTCATCTGTATCTGGGTTGGGTGTGGATTGCATTGTGAAGGTATTTTTTCCAATGTCTTACTTTCTAGTACTCCAAGCTTTATTATTTTGAGAGATTTTCTCTAACTTTTGGGCAATCATAGCATAAGAACACTCTCCATAAGATCCACTCGCTATAGTATCCAATACCGATCTATTATTATCATCATCTCGCCAATAGAAGTATTTCTTTATTGACTCATCATCTATCCAAAGAACTTTTAAGTGACTCCCCTTGTAGTGCCACAAAGTTGTTCACACTGTCTTCGTTATTTAGTTTCTTGGAGAACAGGTAGTAACGTGCTAAGAAAACGTCCCTTAATTTGTTCAAAGTGAAAATTGAGTTATAAGAAAGCTTAGTGAACGAAATAGCAACCTCTCCCGTTAGTGAGAGAGGAAATAGTCTTACCCCTATTACATCCAAATCCAAATAAGGCCTCCCTACACAACTTGTACACACTGCCCTTACTTTAGTTGTATGGGCATGTGGGTCCTCAGCAGGTAGCCCAAAAAACAAACCTCTACCAGTGTGCATTTGCATTAGACTACAAGTTACCACAAAGGTGTGGCCTTGTGGTAGAGGGGGTAAACAAGTTGACATTTAGAGTCTGCAATGTTATCATAACCTCTGTAGTATTCTTGAGGGCGTGTAGCAGGATTTTGTCCCCTTTGTTGATTTTCACCAGGATCATCGGGTAATAACATATCAAGAACATCAACCAGAGCAGGGATGTTCTAGTTTACATCATCATCGTTAATACCCATGTTTTTATTCATATTGCATAATGTACGCTCTAATTCGTGGTCGTAGGGGAACAAGATTTCTCTTCCTCTCCGAGTATTTGGCATACAAGCAAGATAGTTCTGGAAGAATAAAAAACAATAGAAAAGTAAAATTAAGAAAATACTTACCAAACTTTAGTAATAAATTTAATTTAATCTAAAAGCTACATTCCCGGTTAGCGGCGCCAAAATTTTATACGCTCAAAATTACCTCTCAAATAAGAAGTAAAGTTGTCATGGCCTCCGTCGTCCCATACATCACAAATTCTTCTGCTGCTTTCTTTGTTACCCGCAACGAACAGGTATGAAGGACCGTTCCAAGCACGGAGATCCGCCAAGGGTCTCCCTTCCATAGTACTATAACTTCATGGAATTTTTGTACTAGGACTACTCTCTGATCATTACAATGAACTAGTAGGATGGGCCGTCGTGGATATGATGGTCCGTCATGGACTTCCGTAATACCACACTAGGTCAGACCTCCCCATCTTCCTTAAGCACCTTCTCTCCTCACTATGATGTCACCTAAGGACCGTCACAGGATCGACGGACCATCATAAACTCCGTAGGTGGTCTCTTCTGCATTTCTTGCTCAAAAACTTCCGTGTTCATCTTTGTGCAGATTTTCTGTAAATAAGGAGAAACTTACATAAAAATTAATACAAAAAGACTTTTGGACAAACACTAAACTTAAGGAAAATGTTATAAAATACCGTGAAACCATGGTACATCAATTACTATAGAAGGTATAGAAACCACGACTGTCATGACCCCCAAGAACACCATAGAAGTTAGAGCATCCTTGTGTCATCACACGTTACATGAGACCTCAAGAAGTCTCATCTAAGCCTCTCGTATCAATCATTGCATAATAAACATAACAAAATAGGTAAGAATTTAAAACATTCTTCACACACGAAGAACACTTCATAAGCATTACACAAGAAGAAGACTTTCATTTAAAATATTAATCCTTTACAACAATCTACATGAACCATTTATCTTTGGAGTTTACAACACTTGGAACTAATCCCACACAAGACATAAAAGGTAAAGACTAAGACATAAAGAACTTGTGGATATTGTCCTCGAATCGATTAGAAATCACCAATACATCATCTTCAAAGCCTTAGAAATCTATCCATCCTCCATGGCACATCAAGACTTCCAATTCCCTACACTTTTGTCAAAAAGGAAAAAGAAGGGGTTAACACGTTAGATGTACTAAGTATGGAAGCCATGCAATAAACCATGAAAAAAGGGACATTTAGTAAACAACAAGTTTTTCTTGAATTTCAATTAACACATCATAATATAAGCATAAGAAAGAAATTTAACAACTTAGAAATGCATAAGAAATCATTTAACAAAAAGTCACATTTTTAGCAAACATTACAGTGAATTTACTTTACTGTACAGTGGACAATTCACTGTTACAGTGAAGTTCCTTTACTTCACTTTAAGTAGACTTTAGCATGTAATCTTCTCACTCAATGCTATACTGAGATACGCTTAAGTAACACAAAGAGAGACAGTCCATACACCCTCTCTAGATGTGCCTAAACGACCCTCATGGTTACTTATAATGAGTCACATGCACACTTATAAAGCTTCGTAAATGCCAAGGTAAGATTCTCCTACCAAAGGTGATTCTAAGTCTCTCTTGACTGAGTTCTGAAGAGACCGCCCATACAATTCCTTACACGCATACTTTAGAGATCATATAGACTCCATAAGATAGAACTACTTCTCTTACGTTACTCTCTCGATTCTAGCCTTTATTCCGGAGATTAATTAACATTAAAGGTTCACATAAGAGTGTTCCATAACAAGTTCCTAACCTAATTACATTTACCCTACCAAAGAGGACCTCTTAGGTCTACCTTCTAGTGGCGCCAAGAATCTCATTATGATTTTCCTAAGGATTTATATGATATTCTTCCAGCCAATTGATCTTAATTCCATCATTCGTTCATTTGAAGGATACCAGTACGTCTTTCGACTTCAACATACATAACATTACCACTAGGTTCAAGGTTCATAAAAAGAATTAATTCCCCGTGTTTTCCTCCTGTACCATATTGGTATTGAGCTCTGGTCTTCCGTTGATATAATTATCCCTTCTCAACATCCCTAATGATTTTTTCATTTCATACAATGAAATCAATCCCTGGAGAACCATCATCTTAGTTATGCTTGTTTTCTCCATTTTTTTCATGTGGAATATTTTGATTAATTCGAACAATAATGTTTTCAACCAATGCTCATTGCATATCTCTATCCCCAACCTTATCTCTAGAGTGTTTGAATTCCACTTCTCTACCAAACCCCTCAAGAAAGATATTACTAAAATAACCCTCAAAGTGAACCTCTCCCCCCCCCCCATGTACTGATCTAAAGTTTAACTTTGATGGTGCATTCAATTCTAATTACCTTAACTTTAGTATTTGAGGAGCCTTCAGAGAATGTACAGGCAATTTTTCTACGGGTTTTTTGAGGAAAGCCAAAAGTATGAATCCTTGTCATATGGTATTGCAAAGCTTTTAATGAGGGTCTAATACACTCTATAGAAAAAATCATTGTTCCAAAGATTTAAACAAATGTTGTTTATATAATAAATATGTTAGAACATCCCCCTCCCCTTTTGTCTAATCTTGTCTCTCTTTGCAGGTCTAGGTTGAGGA
The DNA here is from genome assembly GCF_036512215.1 of Solanum lycopersicum. Taxonomy (NCBI): domain Eukaryota; kingdom Viridiplantae; phylum Streptophyta; class Magnoliopsida; order Solanales; family Solanaceae; genus Solanum; species Solanum lycopersicum. The sequence continues at coordinate 27,817,124 of NC_090806.1, forward strand.
ATTCGGGTGTCACCACCCTAGAACACCCCCGAGTCGTAACATGGCTTACATCACCACAAAGGTTCTCATACAAGCCTCTTAAAATTCTTTACATTTGATATAGAAATATTGCAGAATTAAAATTCATTTAAGTTTAAAATAATAAAACTTTATTTAGTATAAAACATGAAATATAGCGGAAGTCTTAGTCTGACATGGCCATCCTAGACCCTATCTTAAACATACTAGAGACACAACCCTTTACAATTTTAAATAAATACTAAAATGTCTATTACATAATTCAAGGAAACATAAAGTTTTACCATCAAATCATGAGTACGTACTAAGACATGGAATAAAGAAATCAAACACTTCAAACTACCTGGAAGGAATATAAGTAGTCGAAACCTACAATTATCATAAAAACATGAATAATATGGGTTAGTACACAAACATGTACTAAGTATGATTACAATCAAAAAACATGCTTAAAAGGGAAAATTTTGATTAGAAATCATGCATTATGTAACATTTGAAATGATATTTAAAATAGCATAATATACACCATGTAAAAGTACAAACATCATATATGTCATAAATTCACATTTAGACAATATTACAAGTAAAGTATTACCTTTATCTTTTAACCTTTACTTGAAGCAACCCTTAGTTATACCTTGTGTAATGTATGGAAAGCTTCCAATACAACAATCCATATTAAGGTAACACACTAAGATCACCAAATGTAAACTCACATTCCGATCATTTCTACCTTTCCACAATAAAGGATTTAAGAGACATAAACATTAAATGAATCACATAATCACATTAGGACCATCATCCAAGACAAATTTAAGTCATACTTGTGAAATGTGCAAGTACAATTCCATACTAATACTCACACTAATTACTCCTTTGAAGTTACCATAGACAAGGCACATTCACATAAAATTGAAATGACAAGGCAATAACCCATGATACTATCCATGTATATCATGCATTCTCCACAGTTAAACATATAAGCATTTAAGAGTCAACATAATTCATTAGATTTCATTACATTGGAAACACCTTCATTCTTCAAAAAATTTATACCACATTCTCATTAAGGTCATTATAAAAGGCCATTAATTTCATTAGAATTATAAGGAACACACAATGAACTCTCTCAAATACTCACAGGATAAAGGATTCCCACTTGCCTGAAGTAGGGTAATTCATTCTACCTTAAGCGGATTTACTAAAAATAGACCTTTGTGGGCCCATAGTTATGGGATAGGGAGATTCCTACTAGATACCCCAACTCAACTCCCCGATAAGCGTCCATTTGAAGGGATTGATAGTAGATTTCCCACCTCAACTCTCGGATGAGCATCCATCCCCATACATATGCCTCAATGCTTATTATTCCCCACAGAGTATTTGACGTTCATTACTTTCATTCATTATTATGGAATAAATTATTATTACTAGATACATAACAACAACTATTAGAGAAGTACACATCTTAAACCCAACATTTATTAATTTTCAGAAAACTAAAAAGAAACATTGAGATTGTTGCTAGACAGTCCACCTCAACTCCTGGATGAGCATCATCACAAAACCCACATTGATTCATTAATTTATTAGATTTAATTATGAATAACCTTTAAATAGACTCTACATTCATTAGCATAATCTTAGAAATGTCATCCATGTTTCATTAATAAATATCATTAAAGAACAAAACCTCAATTCTATGTCAATAAGTAATTTCTCAAATCTTGCCTTCATGGCCTTAAATCTCAAGTACCAATAAACCAAAAAATTCATTATAAGTAAGCATATATAATAACATACTTCAACAATATAATTCCATTTAAACACATTCTATTCAAACACATTAATTATCAAATAACCCACATTATAAACGCAAAATTCAAAATACTATCAAATCATGGTTTCATGAATTATTTTAACTTTAAATCACCAATTTAACATATAAATAATAATACAATGTCATTATATACCTTTCAAAATGATATAGAGAAAGAACTCATGAAGTTGAGTAAACCCTAGTTTTCGTGAACTTGAAATCTTGAAAATTTATTTTGAAATGGACTCTAGCTGGAAAGAAAGAACTAGATGAGGAGTCACCATAAATTAACATTAAATAATACCATTTAAATGAAGAATAACTGTCTTGAAATATTGCAAATCCGAGCTTTAACTTGACCATTGTCTGCAAGAGAGTTTCAAGAGAGAACATTTGAGAGAAAGGGCTTCAATTTTATAGATGAAGTCTAAATGATCACTTAAATGTTTTTATACTCTTAAAATACATAAAATTACTTGAAACAAACGTCCAAACACCTATAAAGTAAAGAGGGATTTGACCAAAACCACCCTTCACTTAGCTAAGTGAAAGACAGCTATGTCGAGTCCACTTAAGAAACCCCCCCCCCAGAGACCGTAGGTGGGTTGACGGAGCATACTGTTGCTTCGTGGGTTGGGTTAGACACCCAAAAATTTCAAGAAAAGATCACTCTTGGCTTATGACCGAGACCTACAAGGCGTGGAATGACTTACAGTCCATAGATGGCTAATCGTATATCTCACTTTGACAACTTTTGGGGGCAAATGTTGGGGTACTACTCAAGGACACCTTGGGTGCTCCTTGGGGAGTCGTACCAGGATGTTTAACCCCTATTAATTTTGTTCTAAGTAAGAAATATATTTATTTGAATTTTACCTCCAAAGGCCACTCCAAAACTATACTACAACTCACTACAACACATTAGTCCAAACGCCTAGTTTCCGGACGTCATGGTCGTTCCTTGACATTTGACATCAAAACTCTTCAAACTAAACTTCAAATGAAAATTATTATTATATAACTAAATTACCATATTCAAACACACATATGAGGCACTAGTTATTCCTATTTCATTTTAGGATCATTCCACTGGGGAATCCCTGGATACGCCATAATTTTAGGGAAGGCAACAAAGTGGCTCACAAATTAGAAACTAAAGGACCAAATAGAGCCACAACTTATTATATTGTGTTTTTGATGAACTTCTTACATGGATATTTGAGCTCTTATACAATGATAAAATTGGAAGAACTACTATGAAGAAGTGTAGTATCTTAGCATGTAATAATCTTGCTGTCACGACCCGAAAGCACCACCTATAATTTAGGGACAACCCTCGTATCATGGCAACGTGTAACGATCCATTGTGGTCTTATACAAGCCCTTTAACTATCGTTCATTACGTAAGACATGAAAATTAGTGCAGAATTAAAACTTTTCAAGACAATTAACATAAAAAGGAATTCTTTATAAATACTTAGAAAATCTCATCATCACAAGCCAACTTAATACACGACATAATAAACTTAGAGACACACCCCTTTAAATTAGAAAGAGATACATAATAAGTCTTAACAAAAATAAACTAATAAGATATGAATTATGTCCTCGAATATATGAGGACACACTTTGTGTTGAGAGGAACTTTCCCAAGTTGTGCCTTCTAGACTTCAACCTTGCTTCCAAAACATAAACTTGGATAGTATAGAAAAGTATGGGGATAGAACAAATAACGTACTAAGTATGGCATATGCAAAATCATGCGAAACAGAACATTTTAGTAAAATCACATTTCATTCCAAATTAAGTAAAACATTCATGAATTTAGAAACAAATCAACATGAGAACCATCATTTAACACTTAAATAAAAACTCATATAATTTTAATAAAAATTATGAATTTACAGTAACCTTACAATATTCTTACAATTAACTCAAATTTGACATTACAATGAATTATTTGAACCTTAACAATGAATGATTTAAAGCATTCAAAATGAATTATCCTATTCTAAATTAGTGAACTTCCAAAGCCAAGCCAAGAGAAAGTGAACTCCTTTTCGTAGGAGTTTCCCTGCCTCAGGATTAATCAAAGACTCACTAAGGTAAGAAATGAAGAAAGTATGCATATGCCTCCTTCATTACAAACCAAAACAAACCTCAAGACTACTCCTTTTCGCTTAATCACCTCGGCATAACTAGCCCCTCACTCAATGATAGGATATTAAAAGGACACCCAACAACCACCAAAGTCTTCCCTTTTAAAATACCTACTTAGTGCAGTGAGTAGATAGCGTCCCATACCACCACCTGTCCTAAGTAGTACATCATTTGAGAAGGTTTGGCACCATGTCTTCCCTTTTTGAAGGTCCTACCTAGTGCAATGAGTAGATAGCGTCCCATACCACCACCTACCCTAAGTAGCACGTTCTTCTAGAAGACATAGTTCAGTCAATTCCAATAAGACTCAACAAGACTCCCCTTTCGGACTTCCTACCTAGTGCAATGGATAAATAGCGTCCCATTTCACTACCTAACCTGAGTAAAACACTCCTTCTGAATACTTAGCACATTCATTTCATTTGTCAAAGTTAGCTTAACCGACATAGATCATGACTGATAGATATGAAATCCTTACATTAACCCCTATCGCATGAAAAATCCTCACTTGCCTAGAAAGAGGTCATTCTCTTATATTTTACATGGATTTCCCAATAGTTATACCTATACGGGCGCATAGTTAAGGGATGAGGAGATTGCTACTAAGTAAATCATTCTCTACTAACGAGGAGTACTCATCTCAAGAGGTACCTTTGAATACCATATCACAACTCATGAAGTGTAACCACCTCTTCTTCATATCCTCTCGGTGCTAGGAATAATTGCCCATAAATTCTAAACATTCTAAATTATAGGTTAAGGATAACTAGTGAACACCAAATCTCAACTCACGAAGGCATTCATCCTCAAAACTATCTTAGAAAACTCATGGGATGTAGTATGGTTGTTACTGAACACTTCATATCAACTCACAAAGAGTGTTCACGCCAAAAATCCCCTTAAGGACTTAATTTAGCTTCATTCATTCATTTAAGAGTGAGTGTGTGTGTACATGTGAGCACACCTTGCACATAAGAGTTATTTCATTTACATTTAACTCCAATACATGCTTAGACCTTCATTTATTACATCACACACTTAACATGCTTAACTTAATCATATAATTCCTTTATACATAATCCTTAACATACTTCTCATAATAAGCTTCATAAAACCATTCACAAGAATAACTTAATTCAAGCATACACTCTGGTCTCCTTTACATAATCACTTCATAAGGCACATTTAACAAGAATGCCATGTTTATCATCTTACTTTACGTATAAATCCTTAATATCCTAATTAAAAATAAATTAATAACTTCAAGTTCATACAATTCAAGTAAACACCCAACCAAGAAGGTGGATCATACCACTCAAGAGCATGTTATAACTAACGCTTAATCCACATAAACAACTTACCCTTAAATTCAAGCTTCCATCACCTATATAATTTTATTCAATAATTCATCATATATAAGCCCTTAGGGATGTAGCTAAACATCAATAACAACATAAGTAAACCAAATTTCATAGATTACAAAACTAAGCTCATTTAACCCATTTCTTAAGACACCATTAGATAAAAAGCTTTAACATGATTTCACTTAATTTTTATCCTTAACATAATCAAGTCATATTAGAAATACCATTATTAAGTCATTAGAAACGTTTTTGTAACATCTGGGTTTGCCCCCTACACCTAACTGGCATCGTCGTCCTTTTCAAGGACTAAAATGTCACAACCCGAAACCATACCCTAGAAGTTAGGGTACAATCTATGATTGTAACCGGCGTTGTAGACCTTTCGTAGGTCTAAGACAATCCCTTTCATATCATTCATTTCATAGACATAATGAAATGTAGTGAGGAATTAGAACTTTTCCCAAAATATAATAAAGTCTTTAAAATCTCTTTCATATTAAAGTAATAGGAAATACTATGTCTAAATATCATTATCTTACGACATAAAAATACTTGGGATACGGCTCATAGTTCAAAATACGAATATAGAATCACTTAGTCTATTATAATACTTTGAATGAAAACATAAAATACATATATGCCCTCGAGTCAAGTGAGGACATACTTCAACTTCTCTTGAACGATCTTGTAAGTCCAAGTCTCCACTTCTCAATGATACTCACCTACCAAAAACTATATATAGATTAAATAATGGAATTATTACAACCACATGTACTAAGTATGGCTTTATGCATAAAAAACATTAAAATGGACATTTATTGGAAATATGCATCTTTTTATTGAAAAATCATATTATAATCGGAAGAACAATATTTAACCATTTAGAAACACATAAGGAAACATTTAACAACAAATCATAATTTTTGTCTCACTTAACAGTGAGGTGCATTCACTGTACAATGACTTAATTCACTGTTACAGTGAGTTGCTTAAACCTCACTTTAGACACTCTTTAGCATCTATCTTCTAACTCAAAGCTATTGTAAGATTCACTTATGTCACACAAAGAGAAACCACCCATACACCCTCTGTATATGGGCCTAAACGACCCTTAGGATTACTTATAATGAGTTACACACATACTTAGAAAGTATCATAAACATCGAGGTAAGATTACTCTACCAAGGGTGACTTTTAAGTTTCACTTGAGTAAATTGTTAAGCGACCGCCTATACAATCCCTTACACACATGCTTAATAGATCCTATGGATTCCCTAAGATAAAATCATGCTCACATAATACATCCTCACATAGATGATATGACATTCTCCTTACAAAGGCTATCAAAAGACCTACTTAAGTGAATCAAGAAGATAATGTCCATAGTGACTACTTTGAGATTACCTAAATATTCCTTAAGACTACCTAAGGCTTACATAATATCCACAAAATCAACCAATTTCCCTAACTAGAGTCATCCTCAAGACTTCAAAAGTAAGACATGAAGAGGTCATCCCTTATGCCCTCTTCAGGTACTAATTTATTTACATACTCTTTAACATAAGTCTTTAGTTCATTAGTTCATAAAGACTCATACATCACTTAAAGGACATTAAAGTAATGGTCTTGCCAAAGATCTAGGAACTCCACATAACACCTTTAAATTCTATTGTGCAATTTCTAGATAGCGTCCCATACAACAACCTAAACTCCGTAGGCTCCAATAATGCTAATAGGTCTTACATATGATGATAATACACAATAACCAACATACACCATGATAGAAATATATGAAATCCTGAGTTCTATCCTACTCTGATGAGCTTGTTTAACTTACCAACGGTAAAACATAGACACATCCCATGTAGGCACATGGTTAAGGAATATGAAGGGCATACTTTGTGATCTAGACTCATACTTAACTAGAACTACTTTCCCTTACCATTCTCACTTGGTGCTAGTCTTCGTTCTAATAGAGTAACTCATACATTATTTCACATAAAAGTCCATACCAAGTTCATAACCCAATCACATTTACCCTACAAAGGAAGGTCCACTAGGGATACCTCACAATGGTGACAAGAAGGTCATGATGACTTCCCTAAGGATTTATATGAAGTGGTTCAAGCAAACTAACTTTAAGTCCATCATTACTTTACTTTGAAGAATACCATTATGGCTCACGTTTCAACAATCTTAACCTTACCCTTAAGTAAAGGTTTTCACATAATAGACTCTCATATCAGCATTTAAAGACACATTTCATTCATATATTAAATACTAAGAGTTCTAACATCCTAAATCAATACATTAGATATTCATAATAATATATACATCAAGCAAGGGACACAAGTCAACCAACACAAGATACCATATACTTCACTTGAACTCATAATTCAAGTCACTGTTCAAGTCATCCTATATATCTTCGTAACATAATTAATTTACTCCACATAGACTCACAAAGACAAGTAGGAATAACCAAGACATAACGCTAACACAATAATCATAATGTCAAAGTCATAGTCTAACATGATCACTTAAGGCAACATAAGTAGAAGAACACACATATGACTTCACATGTAGATAGACCATTTAATGCTTCACATAATAAACTATACAAATAACCACATTAATTCAAGTAGTTGCTAATAAGGTCATTCTCATCATATTGCATAAAGTAACGTCGACAAGTCCACGTCAATTGCAAGTAAAGCACATATCACCGCCACCATAAGTGGAAGATACCAATCACAATAGAATCGAAGTATAATTAGTATCAAATTAAAAAAATGGGGAAGCATACCTTCATCCCCACTTCCACACTTCAATTCAATGCCAAATAAACCAATTCAGCATCACAAGGCCCTTACCCATGGCCATGAACAATAATTCAAATAAAAAACCATAAAACTCAATGAATCTACATCAATTCAATATAGATTTAACAATATAAAATCAATTACATATAAATTGAATACAATTCTTGTGTCATTAGAAAGCCCATAAGAAATTACATAACAATTCATCAAAATAAGCTTAATATCAAGTAACCCACATTATATTAAAAATGAGGGTTCACCAATTAAGATGGGTTCATAGGTAATTTAGGTTGAAATCATTAATATAGTATCAATTTAGATTATAATTCAATGTTTAAAAATCATTTATGCAAGGACCCATGGTAGAATCCCGAAATTTAGATAACTTTAAAAAACAACTTGAGAGTTGGGCTCCTTGTTGAAACAAGTTTCAAGGATTAAAACACATACCTCAAAAATTATAATTCTTCAGTTTTATGAATTTCCACTCAAAAACCCCGAAAAAATCTGCTTCTTCAATTTGGACTTCAAAGGAGTCTCTGGGATTTTTCTAAGAGTTTTGGGTTTTCTATGTGAAAGAATGAACTCTTTAAGGTGTTTAACCTTTATATACTTAATTAAAATAACCAAAAAACCCTTAATAAACCTCTAATTACTTAATGTATAAGTGGGGTGAATTTACCAATTCACCCCTCACTTGGCAATAGCCTGCGCAGGAAGACAGTTTGTTCGACGCCTACCCTTGATGGGGCGTCACCACCACGACGGGCCGTCACTGGTCACCTTCGGTGATTAAAGTAGCCTGCTAAGGCTTCCCTCTTCACCCATGTCCAAGTCTCCCACGAAAACACCCTTTGACAGGGTGTCAATAGGCCTACGAGCCGTCGACTGCTCCGTCGTCTGAGGCCTGCCTGGGACTGTTTCAGCAACAATTTAGGGTCCTTCCTCAATAACCTTCCTCAAGGACCCTTATATGGTCCTTGGGGATAATTTCCCGGAACTTTACAACCCAAATATATTATTCTATAAGTGTAACACCTCTTACCTGATTTCATCCAAAACAAACACGTAAAACTCGACGAAACACGCCTAGACACACAAGGTCACTTCAAGGTATATCTTTCGAACGTCATGGGCGTTCTTGATCGTTTGACTTCCAAACTTATCGAAACTCTTAAAACATCATATAAATTATGTAATGACTAATTTAGGGACCTTAAAACTTCTAAAAAGACACATAATCACATAGAATCTCATATGAGTCACATAGGTCACTTAGTCGTCAAATGTCTTGGTAGTCCCTTGACGTTTGACTTCCAACACACCTAATAATGTAGCTACTTCCTGTATACAATATATTAGACATATTTAGTACCTTATACCATAAATAATAATATGTTGTCTCTATTTAACCTAGGTTAGCTTTGGGGTCTTACAACGTCCCCCAATTGGACAACATTCGTCCTCGAAAGACACCTGCCATTCTCCGAACACTTTCAAGATTAGAGACTCAAGAAAAATCTAATGATCATTCCATAAAACATATAGTCAACAAGAAAACATAAATTTCACTTAGTCAAGTGATTCACAACACAACAAGGAACTAGAAAACAATTTTATAACTCATTATGCTGCAAAACTCACATGTTTCGTCCCAAATTGTAAAAACTCATTTTATATTCATTATTATACTTATATACATCAATTCCAACCATATTAAAACAATTTTATATGAAATAATCAAATAGTCATTTTTCAAAAAATACTATAGTGAAATGTTTTGCAATGTTATAGTTCTTTTATCAAATTTTTAAAATCCAAATTATAGGCAATTCATGATATAAACATGATAATATGCAAAGTAACACTATATAAACACATATTAAAATATAATAAAGGCTTCATAAAACATACAATGCAAGAAGTTAATGAAATTCAATTTCAACCAATCTCCTAAACATCATGCACAACCAAAAATTTCTAGGACTTGTATCCCATTTACAAACCATAATCCCTTACGTAGAAGGAAATCATATCTTAACAAAAGAAAGAGAACTTACCAACATTATCATCATATTCTCCTTCTCATCCGGATTCTCCACCCTAGAACTGAGTGCATAGAAATGTCTATTTGTTGAAGCATCATCTTTTGGAACACTAGGAAACACTTGCTTACCCTCTTTACCTCTAGAAGCAACCATAGGACAAGCTCTCACTTTGTGCCCATCTTACCATAACCAAAGTGAATCCCGGTACCCAATAAACACTCACCATAATGTTTCTTTCCACATTTTGCACAAGTATGCTTGCAATCCTTGGAACCACCACATTTCTCAACCTTGAATTTAGCACTCCTAGATTCTCCTTGGGATTGAACCTTCTTATTAAACCTAGTTTTCTCTTGATCACTAGCACCACTATTTTTCAATCTTCTATCCATCCTCCTAAGTTTAGAATCATCAATTCATTGTCCATACACCATGATTCTAGCAAGGGTCATATGATTGTGCAACATAGCGGTATGGCATTCTTCCACCACTTAGTCGGATATCCAGTCACAAAATGACTCATTTCATCTCATAGATTGGACACAAGAAAAGGGGCATACCTAGATAACGTTTAGAATTTCAAAGAGAAGTCCTCAACACTCATATTGCCTTGCTTGAGATTGATAAACTCCTTCACCTTAATTTTTGTCCTCTCTAAGGGAAAGCGTATACCTAGAAAAGCTTTCTTAAATTCTTTCCATTCAATAGGACCCGCTCCTTACGGCCAATTATCCTTCCATTGAGTGTACCAAATTTGAGAAACGTCCTTTAATTGTTACGAAGCCAACTCAACCTTCTCCGTAAATGTAGCCCCCATAGAACTCAAAACTTTGTAGACTTAATCAAGAAACTCTTGGGGATCCTTATTAACCTTAGAGCAAAGAAATATATAGGAGAATTTATCCTCACAAAATCTCTCAACCTAGATATCATAGTGCTCTCCACAACCCTAGGCATCATATTCAAATTAGCTTGTATAGTCACGGCTCAGACTATAGCAATAAAAGCCTCTCTAATCTCCCTATTAGACATCTCCAGAACCTCAACACCTCCTTTCACATTAGGAATAGGATCACCTTGGGGAGTCACTTTGGCATCTTGAGCACCTTGAAATCCTTGTCAACCAGGAGGAACTTTCTCAACTTGCGCAACTTGAGGGGGAACCTCCTCATCTACCCTCTCCTCTTCCATCCTTCTATCGGCAATCTTTCTAGTATTTATTTGCTAGAAAACACAACAAAACTCATAGGAAGGATAATCATAAAGTTTACTGCACGAAATATGACAGAAATAAAGGGAAACTCTATTGTCCTATAGCCTTTCACCGATAGATATGTCGTGACTTACACCGATGGTAAAGATTCTACTAGACATGACTTGATGAGAATTTTTATTCCTAAAAAACATCCACCACCCTATGCTCTGATAGCAATCTTGACACAACCCAAAGCTTTACACTAGAAGTTAGGGTACAATGTTGGATTGTAACCTGCCCCGTCGACCTCTAAGAGGTCTAAACGAGCCCTTTCATATCATTCATTGGATATACATTGTAAAAAGTAGTGCGCAATTAAAACTTTTCACAATACATAATATAGTCTTTAAAATATCTTTCATATAAAAGTAATAAAAATAATATGTCTCAATCTTATCATCTTAAGACACTAAAATACTTGGGACACGACCCATACTTCAAAAAACGAATATAGAAATACTTTCAATATTACAATACTTTGAATGAAAATATAAAAGACATATATATCCTCGAGTAATGTGAGGACATACTTCAACTTCTCTTGAACTATCTTCTATGTCCAAGTCTTGACTTTGAAAAGATCCTTACCTACCAAGAATAATAAAGATAGATAAAACCATGGAATTAGTACAACCACATGTACTAATTATGGCTTCATGCATAACAATCATGAAAATGGATATTTATTGGAAATATACATCATTTCATTCAAAAATCATATTATAATCATAAGAACAATATTTAATAACTTAGAAGCGCATAAGGAAACATTTAAACAACAAATCATAATTTTTAACTCACTTAACAGTGAGATGCATTCACTGTACAATGATTAAATTCACTGTTATAGTGAATTGTTAAACCTCACTTTTGACACCCTTTAGCATGTAATCTTCTCACTAAAAACTATCCTAAGATTCACTTAAGTCAAACCAAGAAAGACCTCCCATACACCCTCTCTACATGTCCCAAAACAACCCTTAGGATTACTTATAATAAATCACATAAATACTTAGAATGTATCATAAACATCAAGGTATGATCCCTCTACCAAAGGTGACATCTGTGTTTCACTTGAGTGAGTTGTGAAGCGACCGTCGATACCATCCCTTACACACACACTTAACATATCCTATATATTCTGTAAGATAAAATCATGCTCACATAATACTTCAACACATAGTTGATATGACATTCTCCTTACAGAGGCTATAAAAAGACCTACTTAAGTAAATCAAGCATATAACGTCCATAGTGACCTCTTTGAGATTACCTAAATAGTCCTTAAGACTACCTAAGGCTTAGATCATGTCCACAAAATCAACCAACTTTCCTAACTAGAGTGAATCTCAAGACTTACAAAGATAGACATGAAGAGATCATCCCTTATGCCCTCTTCACACTTTCGCAAAGGAATGCTTAAGTCACTTCAGATTAGGTACTCATTAATTTATATACACCTTAACATAAGTCATTAGTTCATTAGTTCATAAAGACTCATACATCACATAAAGGACGTTCAAGTAATAGTCTTTGAAAATACGTAGTAACTCCGCATAACACCTTCAATGTCTATTGTGCAATGTCTAGATAGCATCGCATACAACCACCTAAACTCTATAAACTCCACTAATGCTAATAGCTATTGAATATTAGTATAATTGGCAATAACCGACATACCATGATTTTTAAGACATGGAATCCGGAGTTCTATCCTACTCCGATGAGGTTGTTCTACTTTCCAATGGTAGAACCTTGACATATCCCATGTACGCACATGGTTAAGGAATATGAAGGGCATACTTTGTAATCTAGTCTCATACTTAAATATAACTACTTTCCCTTACCATACTCACCTAGTGCTAGCCTTCGTTCTCATAGAGTAATTCCTACATTAGGTTCAAATAAAAGGGTTCCATAACATGTTCATAACCCAATCACATATACCCTACCATGGGAGGTCCACTACGGCTACCTCACAATTGTGACAATCATATCATGATGAATTTCCTAAGGATTACTTTGATGTTGTTCTAGACAACTAACCTTAATTAAATCATTCCTTTACGTTGAAGGATACAATTACGGCTTGGGCTTCAACAAACCTAAACTCACCCTTAAGTCAAGGTTTTCACATAATAAACTCTCATATAATCATTTAAATTCACATGTCATTCATATATTCAAGACTAAAATTTCAAACATCCTAAATCAAGACATCACATATTCATAATCATATATACATCAAGCAAGGGGCACAAGTCAACCAAGAAAAGATACCACATACTTCACATGAACTCATAATGCAAGTCATTCTAGAATCACCTAGAAAAACCCTAAATCTTAATGTCATCCTATATATCTTCATAACATCATTAGTTTACTACGCATAGACTCACAAATCAAAGTAGGAATAACAAAGACTTAACCCTAACACTATACTCATAATGTAAAAGTCATAGTCCAACATGATCACTTAAGGAAACACAAGTTGAAGAAAACACATATGACTATACATGTAGATAGATAAAGTCATTCTTCACATAATAAAATACACAAATAGCCACATTACTTTAGGTAGTTTTCAACAAGGCACTACTCCTCATATTGCATAAAGTAACGCCGATAAGGCCACGTCAATTGCAAGTAAAACACAAAACACCACCACCATAAGTGGACCGTAGAAATCACAATAGCATCAATGTATAATTAATATAAAATTAAAGAAAATTGGTAAGCATACCTTCATCCCCTCTTCCACACTTCAATTCAATGCCAAATCAACTAAATCAACATCTACCCATGGCCATGAAAAATAATTCAAAGCAATAACCATAAAACTCAATTAATCTACATAAATTCAATATGGGTTTGACAATATAATATCAATTATATATCAATTGAATAAAATTCTTATATAATTAGAAAGCCCATAAGAAACTACATAACAATTCATCAATATTAGCTTAATATCAAGTAACCTATATTATAGTCAAAACTAGGGTTCATCAATTTACATGGTTTCATAGGTAATGTAGGTTGAAATCATCAATACAATATCAATTAGATCATAATTCAATGTTTACAAATCATTTATGCAAGAACCCATGGTAGAATCCCAAAATTGGCCAATTAACTGTAGAAAGCTTTGAAAAACATCTTGAGAGTTGGGCTCTTTGATGAAACAAGTTTAAAGGATCAAAAAAATGCCTCAAAGATGATAATTATTTACTTTGATGAATAACTTCCACTCAAAAATCTGCTTCTTCTATTTGGACATCAATGAAATCATTGGGATATTTCTAAGATTTTGGATTTTCAATTTGGAAGAATGAAGTTTTTAAGGTGTTTACACTTTAGATACTTAATTAAAATACCCAAAAGACTTTTAATAAACCGACAATGACCTAATTTAGATGTTGGTGAAATTACCAATTCACCCATAACTTGGCAGCAGCCTGCGCAGGAAAACAGTTCGCTCGACGCCTGCCCTTGACGGGGATTCACCACCACGACGGGCGTTCACTGGCCACCGTCCGTGGATACACTAGCCTGACAAGGCTTACCTAATAATACATGACCAAGTACCCCACAACGACACCCTTTGACGGGGCGTCTACAGGCCTACGAGCCGTGGACTACTCTATAGTTAAGGGCCTGCCTTGGATTGTTTTACCCACAGTTTTGGGTGCTTCCTCAAGGAACCTTAGATGGTCCTTGGGGATAATTTCCTGGACGTTTCTGACTCTAATACTATATTCTATATATTAAACACATATCACCTTAATTTCATCCAAAACGAAAACATAAAACTCGACGAAACACGCCTAGACGCACAAGGTCACTTCAAGGCATATTTTTTGAATGTCATGGACGTTCTTGGTCGTTTGACCTTAAAACTTCTCGAAAATCATAAAACTACTGATATATGATATAATAAATCATTTAAGGACATTTAAACGTCATGAAACATACATTAAAACATAGAATCATATATGAGGCACATAGGTGACTTTGTCGTCAAACGTCTTGGTCGTCCCTTGACGTTTGACTTCAACACACCTTATACTTTAATTACTTCCTATATAAGATATATTAGACATATTTAGGACCTTATACAATCAAGACCAACATGTTAGGCTCTACTAAACCTTGGTTATCTTCGGGGTCTTACATAAGACTTGCATCTTTGTCCATGTAATTACATTCATAGGTTTAAAAATTGCAAAAAAATTAAAACTGTAATTATCATAACTTGAAGGTTTACATAGACCTATACATAGGCATAATACATAATCATATCAAGTATACATAGACCCTTCAAATAGGAAGTTTACATATCCTTCAACTTTTATCGCAAATATACATACAAAATGAAGAAAAATAGTCTCAAACATTTTCTCATCTCATACCGTCGAAAAAATTATAACAATATGGGCATCGTCCTTACATCAATCCAACAAGACCACATATAGGTCATCCAAAAGTATAATATTCAATTGAAAGGGAAAGAAATGAAAGACTCTTTAAGATCATAACACTCTATAAGCTAGATGATGGCATTGCCCTCGGAAGTTGAGGAACTACCCTACTTGGATGAAAGGAAGAATCTAAGCCTTCAACAATGTCGCCTTCCAAACTCTTCAACAACCGGAACCTACAATGTTTTGGAAAAAGGGAAGAAAATGGGGTTAGTACTCCACATGTACTAAGTATGAGACCTTATTTACATACAAGCAAATAATGCTAAAAAGGGACTTGTAGTCAAAACATGTCATTTTGCCCCTTTATGAACCTAGTGAAAATCCAAACAAGTCATATCAACCAACCAAACATGTTTACTATCTCAACAAGTAATATTTATCAAACATTTTTGAATCCATGATTTACTACAACCCTATCATCATGGAATAACATCACAATAATGAATAAGAGTCAATCATGTCATAATAAGCAAGAACACCACTCATGAATCTCTATCAATTCAACAAGTTCAATGACCAAGAAAAGCCACATAACCTTGCTGAACGAGGTAAGCTTAACAAGAAAACATAACTAATGTCCAACTTTAACAATAGAGTTAAACTACATGTATCAAAAGGATACTCATCATCACATATAGACATTTACATTGTAGCATCAACATATTATCATCATATACATCTTGATAATATGCATACATAATATCAACTTCCTAAAGCTTCCATCAAAGTCATCTAGTGCAAGGCATAGGTAGAGTCCTATACCCCTTCCTAGGCAAACTTAAACCTCTCAAGTCCCCTTAGTTAGTTTATAATCCATTACTTTATTTTACTTTATAGAACACTTGACTTAACCGACATAGACCACATGATCTAAGTGTGGAATCTGGTGTTGTAAAACCATAAATTGGTGGAAAATGGTCTACTGGCCAAAGTAGAACCATACACAAACATAGCTTTCTAGCTAGATCCACTACCTAGTCTTCCTATGGGGGCAACATAGTTCAAGAATTAAGAGATAGTATATTCCCTCTTGATCGAACTTTGTAGTTCGGGCCTCCTCTCATGGGAATCCATTGGATGAGTATTCCTCTTCGGGAAGTCAACATCTCATATAGAACTATAGAGAGAATCTACTTCAGTGGGAAGTAATCACCGCCCATTGTCAAGTTCACTCAGTGCTAAGCTAAGTCCCTTCTTTGAAATTCCTCTTAGCCTTTAATTAACAATCATAGCTTGGTTTAGGTGATAGGGTCTATCCCTTGTATAATAATCATCATCAATAGCTTAATAAGAATTGCATGAGTATAGTCTTTTCATCACAATTCATATAAGTGAGGTGAACACATTACCTAGCATTTTCATAATAAGGCACATTGGTGTACATCACCATCCTTAGAACATTTGCATCATAATCAACCTGACAACCATAATAAAGACATTTGAATTCAATCATCATACTATTGTATCAATTCTAATATGAAGCATACTCCAATATAATATCATGACTTAACCAAAATTAATCACAATAGTAAGTAAAGATAGAGATTCTAAGACTTACCAAGTCTTCTTTATAGTTCATCATCAAGGTCTAACCATTAACCAATAACTCAACCCAACAAGTGGAGTAACATCATCACACAATTATAAAAAATAATATAACAAGGCCAATTGCATCTCGATAATACAATTCAACACTAGATCATAGCTTAAGAAAAAATACATAGGCTAATTTCACAATATGCTTCATAACCCAAATCACATCTCAAGAACTGGCATGATAGGCCTGTAATTCGTCTTAATTTAATTATAATAACATAATAGGCTAGTAATCTAAAGAACAACCAAGTCAATTGAATGATCATAATACCAAATAAATCAATATCACAAACTAGGGTTAGGGAAGAAGGATCATATTCTTCAATTAGAAAAAAGCACTAACAATTACCATAGTCCAGTTGAAATTCATGTTTATCTATTCAATATAACAAAAAGAAATCATCAACAACTCCATCCATAACTACGATTTTGTAATTGAATAAAACCTATGAAAAAAAACTCAACTTTTGTAATCCATTTTGAAGGAACCCTTTGAGGAAAGAGTCTCAAAGGTGAATTAGGTCCCATACCCTAACGTTTGATGATGAATTGATGGTGAATTTGTCCCTTTCAATACCTCAGACCCTTGTCCTTGATAGTATTCAATGATGAGTTCAAGTAGACAGAGAAAGAAAAGAGAAGGTAGAGACTTATATTTTGAGAGCTGTCTTAGATTATGAGGGTTGGGAGTATTTATATTGTGTATTAAATCGTCTTAATTGGACACCCTGAACCCCTAATTAAACTACCTAACCCCCTAACTAATTAAATGAAACAAACTTAAATTAGGCAGTCCACAGATACTTCCCCTCTCGTCCTGCACTCCGTCGATGAGTTCAGAGACTGTACAAGTGAAGGTCATCTACGCATTGGCTATGTGTGGGACAATGGTGCCATCAACGCCCCATCGATCCACACATGGATTATAGCCTGCACCTCTACACTCCGTCGATGAGTTTAGAGGTTGTGCGGGTTAAGGGACCTTCTCAACCAGCCTAAGTGTGGGACGATGGTGGCATCGACGCCCTGCCATTCCACACATAGGTCGTCTTCTATCACGTTGATGCACACTATAAGGCAATGTTTCTTCAAACCGTAGGGTCCTTCTCACGGGCCCTTGGTTGGTCCTTGGGGAGTCGTACCCGGACGTTTCTACCATAAAATCACACCAATACCTATTTACTACCTTTTTATCTATTTTTATTCATTTTTGACTCCTAAAAGTTAGTCAAATAGGTTAAGGCACACTAACATCCTTTTGAACCAACTTCCCGGATGTCATGGACGTTCGTGGAGGTTTGGTTCTTCAACTTGCTAAATGACCAACATCAATTAAAATGGACACCTATGTTAGGATTTACGACACATCTTGGATTTTTAAAGTGTTACATTATCTCCCCCTTAGAAACATTCTTCACCAAATGACGCCAAAATTCTTTTAAAGGAAAGAAATAGACTCAATACTAGAAGCCCAACCAATCAACAACATCAAATCAACATAAACTATTTAATTTCAACAAGTAAATTATCAAATCTTTTATTACCACACATAAGGCTCAAAACACTTCATCATGAGGCATTTTATTCTCACAACACTTATGAGCTTAACATACATTACATGAGTCAATTAGAACGAAGTTCGACTTAACAACATGCTACATATAATTTTATAAAGACATAACATACCAAAATGCACAATATAACTCAAAAAAAGCAAAAAGAAAAATTTTAAGTTCCCAAAATAATTATTACACTAACATCACTGGAAAGCTTTCAAAAGTTCATACATTGCAAAACTTCATCCAAAAATCAAGAAACCTTAACTTCTAGTATTTTTTATATTATTAAAAAGAATGACTAACCTTAATTATAAAAAAGATGAGGGTAAAGGGTCTTCGTGTTTGCCTCGGCCTCCCATGTTGCACCATCAACTAGATGATTCTTCCATAACACCTTTACAGAAACCACTTCTTTACTCCTCAACTTCTTGACTTGTTGATCAAGAATTTGAACTAGGACTTCCTCATAAGAGAGGTTATCCTTAACACTAAGTCCCTTAATAGGAAGAATGGACTTGGGATCACCGATACACTTTTTCAACGTGAAAACATGGAAAACTGGATGAACCAAAGCAAATTCATTAGGAAGTTCCCATTCTTAGGCAATCACCAACCCTTTGAAAAATTTCATAGGGACCCGCATAACGAGGACTCAACTTCCCTTTCTTGCAAAATCTAATTACCCCTTTCATTGGTGATATTTTTAAATACACCTTATCACCTTCTTCAAATTCAAATCTCTTCTCTTATGATCGGCATAAGTCTTTTTCCTACTATGGGCCATTTGTAATTGGTTCCTTATGATATGAACCTTTTCCAAAATCTTATAAATCAACTCGGGACCAACAAGCGATGACTCACCCACTTCAAACTATCCAATAGGAAAGATACACCTTGTACCGTACTAGGCTTCATAAGGAACCATGGAAATGGATGAATGGAAACTATTATTATAGGCGAACTCCACAAATGGTAAATGTTTATCCTACATCCCTTTAAAATCAATAATTCATGCCCCAATCATATCTTCAAGGGTTTGTATCATACGCTCCACTTGACCATCCGTTTGGGGATGGAAAGGGTGTTCAAATTCACGGTAGAACCCAAAACTTTTTGGAACGACCTCCAAAATGTAGATGTGAATAGTGCACCCCGATCTGATATGATGGATAACAGAATGCCATGGCGGAACACAATATCATCTAGGAAGATTTTTGCATAATCCTCCGCCGAATACATAGACTTGATGGGAATAAAGCGAGCGGACTAAGTCAATCGATCCACAACCACTCATATGGAATCATATGACTTTTGAGTCCGAGATAAACCTTCTACAAAGTCCATATTTATGTATTCTCGCTTCCAAGTAGGAATTTGGATCTTTTGTAGTAAGGAACCCTACTTTTGTTGTATGGCTTTATTTGTTGACAATTCTGACACTTAGCGGCAAACTCCCTTGTGTCCCTTTTTAGGCCTTCACACCAATATAACTCCCTTAGGTTGTGGTATATTTTTGTCAAAGCCGGGTGACCCATGTTCTTATTCAACAATCCGATACCTTACCTATTTACATCCGGAACACACAATCTCCCTTGGTACCTTAGCAAACCATCACCCCCCCCAAGGAGAATCATTCATTAAACTTGCCAAGAACCAATTCTTTAAACTCCATTAAGGATAGATCATGGTGTTGTTTGGACTTCACCTCAGCCACTAGAGATGACTCGGAGTTAAGATGAACTATAGCACCCCTATTCGGAGAACTTTCCAACCTCACCCCCAAACGTAGCCAACCTATGTACTTCCCTTGCTAGGTCCTTCTTGGCTTCGTCAAGGTGGGATACACTACCCATAGTCATACGACTTAGGGCATCCGCAAATACATTAGCGTTGTTGGGATGACAAAGGACACTCATATCATAATCTTTGTACAACTCTAGCCACCTTATTTGTGAGTGATTCAACTCTTTTTGGGTAAACACATATTGGAAACTCTTATGATCGGTAAAAACATCAACATGAATCCCATACAATTAATTCCTCCAAATATTCAAAGTAAACACCATGGCCGCTAACTCAAGTACATGAGTGGGATAGTTTCTCTCATGTAACTTAAGTTTCCTAGAATCATAGGCTATCACTTTCTAGTGTTTCTTAAGCACTTACCCCAGACCCACTCGGGATGCATCACAATAAACTATAAAACCCTATGTACCGTCCGGTAAATTTAACACTGGAGCGTGAGTGAGCCCATCTTTAAACAATTGGAAACTTTTCTCACATGCCTCAGACCACTCAAACTTCTTACACTTTTAATTCAAAGTAGTCAAAGGAGATGCAATAGACGAAAAACAATCTACGAACCTCCGATAATAACCTGCTAGACCCAAGAAACTCCTAATGTCAGTAGGAGTCAATGGTCTAGGTCAATTTTTCACCTTTTCCATTTTCCTTGGGTTTACCTCAACTACCTCACTAGAAATGATGTTCCCACGAAAAGTCATCGACCTCAACAAAAATTCACACTTGCTATATTTCGTAAACGAAGGATGTTTTTTAAGGGTTTGCAATACTACCCTCAAATGACCCACATGATCACCCTCATTCTTCAAATATACCAAGATATCATCAATGAAGACAATTACAAATGAATCTAGGTAATTTTGAAACAATCTATTCATTAGATCCATAAACGCCACCAGAGCATTAATGAGACTAAAAGACATGACCAAGAAATCATAGTGCCCATAGCGAGTCCGAAAGGTTGTTCTTTGTATATTCTTGCCTCTCACCTTAAGTTGGTGATACCCCGATCTCAAGACAAATTTTAAAAAGTAACTCGCCTCTTGGAGTGTATCAAACAAGTTGTCAATCCTAGGGAGAGGGTACTTATTCTTCATAGTGTGAGTTGGAGGTAATCAATACACATTCTCAAGGACTCATTCTTATTCTTCACAGACAAAACCGGATCACCCCTTGGAGAAATACTAGGCCTTATAAAACCCTTATCTAGTAAATCATTGAGTAGAGCCTTGAACTCCTTCAACTCGGACGAAGTCATCCGATAAGGAGTAATTGATATGGGATTTGTATCTGGTAGCAAATCAATGCCAAAATCAATTTCCCGTTTGGGAGGAATACTGAGAAGGTCATCAGGAAAGACGTCCGAAAACTCACTCACTGCGGGTATCGACTCAATGGGAGAAATTTCGAAGTCTAAACATGGACTATTACTATGTGATATAGACACCCCTTAGATATCATCTTGCATGCTTTTAGACAAGACATGATACGATCTCTAGGAATAAATTTCCCCCTTCCCACTAAACAACGGGTTCATTAGGGAAGTTAAACCTCACACCTCTTGTCCTACAACCAAGGGAGGCAAACATGCATTCATCACTAGAACCACTTGATTAAGCTTGACCACTATCTTTATCTTGACTTTTCAAATTCGGGAAATATCTCATGTTGTGACCACTCTTGCCACAACTAAAGCAACTTCCTGTTACTACAAAACACTCACCTAGATGACCCTTCCCACACTTGGCACATGTAGGCTTCTCATTTGGTGAATTAGTACCTTTTCCCTTCTTGAATTTGAGGTTAGACAGCCTATCACCCCTAGCTTTTGGGAATTTGGAAGGGATTTGGTTCGAAACTCATTTATTAAATGAAGGCTTGTCTTGTATTTCAATTTTATTCTTTGAAGAACATCCATCAAATGATTTTTCTCTTTTAGCATCTCTACTTTTTCTTTTAGACCTTGCCTCCTCAATTCTTCTTGAATGCACCATAAGGTGGGAAATGCTCATATTTTAACGTAGCATGGGCGAATGGCACTCCACTTGTAAGTCCTCGGACATCCCAATCACAAAACGACTCATTTTGTCTATAGGATCGGAAACCAAGGAAGGAGCATATTTGGTCAAATAAATGAATTCCCAAGAGTATTCATGGACACTGCTTCCTACTTGAACAAGGTTGATGAATTCCACCACTTTTTCCTCCCACATCTCCTTAGGAAAGAATCGATCTAGAATAGCCGCCTTAAACATCTCCCAAGTCACCGGACCATTACTCAATGCCGTAGTATCCATCTATTGCACATAACATGCTTACGCCACGTCCTTGAGATGATAAGTGTCCAACTCATCCTTCTCACTTGTGGAACACCCCATAGATAAAAGTATTTTAGAGATTTCATCGATGAATTCTTGGGGGTCTTCATCAACCTTAGACCCATAGAAAGTAGGAGGATTCATTTGAGTGAAGTCCCTTAGACATGAAGCCATAGTATTAACTCGTTGATGAGGATGGTGAACAACCTCCCTGTTTGCTTGAGTCGTCATATCTTGGGATTGAGTCGTGGGTGCTTGTCCATCAGTAGTAATATCTTGGGTCATTTTATGATGTGTGGTCCTTATGTTCTCATCCGTCAAAGGAAGAGGATTGGTCGGTCGTTGCTTTATATTAGTATCTTCTTCAAGTGGAGTAACTTGCTCACCTGGGGAAGAAGCTCCCGCATTGAATATTTCCTCTTCAAGTCTTCGAGCCTCATTCCTTTGAGTGTTCATGCTTCCTATAAGCACAACATTAGGATTTGATGTAAAAGCACACCATAAGCATACTCTATCGACACGATATAATATATCAAAGAAAGAGAGTGATTCCTAAGCCTCATGTAGGTTCTTATTCATAAGTGCGGCGCACTTCACAATTATGAATACAAACCTACATAGACATGGTAGAGAGCGAGACATAACTCGACGATATTCAACCCATGCTTTGATACAAAGTTTGTAAAATCCGGGTTTACCCCCTTGTGCAAAGCAAAACAAGTCATATCAATTAACCAAACATGCTTACTATCTCAACAAGTATTACTAATCCCAACATACTTGAAAGCATGATTTACTACAACCCTATCATCAAGGAATAACATCACAAGAATGACTACGAGTCAATAATGTCATAATAATCAAGAACACCATACATAAATCCTTTTAAAGTCAACAAGTGTAAGGACCGACCAAAGACCTATAACCTTTCTCAACAAAGTAAACAAGAAAAGATAACTAATATCCAAGTTTAACAATATAGTATAACTACACGTATCAAGAAAATACTCTTTATCATATATAAACAATTACATTGTAGCATCAACATATTATTATCATATACATCATTATCATATGAATACATAAAATCAACTTCCTAAAGCTTGCATCAAAGTCAACTAGTGTAACGTGTAAGTAGAGTCTCATGCCCCTACCTAAGCTAAGTTAAGCCTCTCAAGTAACCTTAGTCAGTTTATAATCCATTAGTATAGTTTACATTAGGAAACACTTTCCTTAACCGACATAGACCACATGATCTTAGTGTGGAATCCTGTATTTGTAAAACCTTACACCGATGCAAGTTGGTCTACTGTACAAAGTAGAACCAAACGCATATGTAGCTTTCTAGGTAGATCCACTAGCTAGTCTTCCTATAGGGGCAACATATTTCAAGAACTAAGATATAGTATATTACTTCTTGATAGCACTTGGTAGTTGGGGCCTCCTCTTATGGGAATCCATTGGATGAGTATTCCTCTTTGGAAAGTCAACATCTCATATTGAACTACAGGGAGAATCTTCCTCTTTGGGAAGTCAGAACCTCCCATTGTCATATTCACTCGGTGCTAAGCTAAGTCCCTTTGTTGAAATGTATTTAAGACTTTAATTAACAATCATAGCTTAGTTTAGGTCTATCCGTTGTATAATAATCATTATCAACATCTCAATAAGGATTGCATGAGTATAGTCCTTTCATCACAATTCTTATAAGTGAGGTGAACACATTACATAACATTTCATAATAAGGCACATTGGTATACATCACCATTATTATAGAATTTCCATCCTGATAAACCTCACAACAATAATAAAGACATTTCAATTCATTCATCATACCATCCTATAAATCCTAGTGTGAGGCACACTCCAATATAATATCACGACTTAACCACAATTAATCACAATTGGAAATAAAGATAGAGATTTTAAGACTTACCAAGTCTTCCTTATAGTTCAACATCAAGGTCTTACCATCAAACCATAGCTCAACCAAACTAGGGTAGTAACATCGTCACTCAACGATAACCAATAAGGCAACAAGGCTAATTGCATCTCTATAACACAATTAAACATTCGATTATAACCTAAGACAAAATACATAGTCTACTTTCACAATATGCTTCATAACCTTAATAAAATCTCAAGAAATAGCATGATATGCCTATAATTCATCTTAATTTAGTCATTATAACACTATAGGATACTAATCTAATTAACAACCCAGTCAATTAAATAATCACAATACCATATAGATCAATATCACAAACTTCAATTAGACCTAAATACTAACAATTACCATAATAAAGTTTAAATTCATGTTAATCTATTCAATATAACCTATATTAATCATCAACAACTCAATCCATAACTTCAATTTCAAAATTGAATGAAAAACCATAAGAAAACTCAACTTTAGAAATCCATTTTGAAGGAACATTTGAGGAAAGAGTATCAAAGGTCAATTAGATTCATACCTTAACGTTTCATGATCAATTGATGGTGAATTCATCCCTTTAATGCCTCTAAACCCTTATCCTTGCTAGTATTCAATGGTGAGTTCAAGTAGAGACAGAAAGAAGAGAGAAGGAAGATACTTTATATTTTGAGAGTTGACTTAGATTAATGAAGGTCAGGAGTATTTTTATTGGGTCTGAAATCATATTATTTAGACTTTATTAAACCCTTATTAAACAACCTAACCACATAACTAATTAAATGAAACCAACTTAAATTAGGAAGAAAACTCGACCCTCAAAGACGAGACCTCAAACGACAAACCATCTATGAGTCAACGGACCCTTCCCCTCTCGTCCTACACTCCGTCGATGAGTTCAGAGACTATGAAGGCAATGGTTTTCCCCACATTGTCTATGTATGGGACGATGGTGTCATCGAAACCCCATTTGTCCACACACGGTCCGTCTTCTATCTCGTCGATGCACACGGCAAGGCAGTGTTACTTCAAATGCTAGGGTCCTCCTCAAATGCCCTTCGTTGGTCCTTGGCAAGTCGTACCAAAAAATTTCGACCATAACATTACTCCAACGCCTATTTAATACCTTTTCACCAATTTTAATAAATTTTTGACTCCTAAGAATTAGTAAAATAGGCTAAGGCATGTTAACATCCCTCTAAACCAACTTCCTGAACGTCATGGACGTTCTTGCATGTTTTAGTTCTTAAACTTCCTAGATGACCTAAATTAATTAATATGGACTTAAACACAATACTTATAGATTATGACACCTATCTTAGGCTTTACGACACATCTTGAATTTTCAAGGTTTTATATTTTTCATGCAAGACCCATATTTAGGGATAAAGAGAGAAAATGCTAGGGTTGAAAACCCATTTTGAAAATTCATTCGAAGGGTATCCTTGAATGTAATAGAGTTAAAGTATGTATACCATAACTTCTATTGAAGAAATACCAACAATTGTTTATAAATAAACAACCATCAACAACCTTCCAAGCATTTCTTGACTTCTAGTTCCACGGTGATTTTAGAGAGTCTTCTAAGAGAGAGGGGGTTGTGTTTTAGGAACATGGGTCTAAAATTAGGTCTTAGGTTTTGAAACACTTTAATATACCTAATAAGCCCTAAAACTAGCGTCCTAGGTCATAATAGACTTGGGGTGAATTTACCAAACACCCCAAGGCTTTACAGGAAACTTACAGCTTTTGGGGCAGTCACCACCAACGGACCAACCAATGGACCATTTGTCAAACGAAATACCATTGGTGGGGTCTCATTGGTAGAGACATAGATCTAAATGGAGCCTAAACAATCCCAACTTGTAGGGCTAATCGGCTCCCTAGGTCGATAGACCGTTGGTGGACCAACGGACAGTAGTGAGGGTCGTCTATTGGTCATTATTTTGGCAACTAAATCCAAGTATTGGGACCTTCATCTAGGGACCATAGTGGGTCCTAGGTAGGGTCGTGCCCAGACGTTAAAACACTAAACTATGTCGTCTAGATATTAGGAACATCTCATGCATTTTTCAAGCAAAATAAACACATAAAACTCACTCAAACACCTCAAGACACACAAGCGCTATCTAAACCAAACTTCATGCACTGCCTAATAACACTAAAGTAACTCATTTTAACTTCAAGTTAACTCAAGAAACACTCACGAGGCTCTACTTCACCTTAGTTCATTTTAGGACATTATACTGGCAAAACTAGGTAATCTAAGTGTTTTGTCTTCTAATGTTCTAATGCACTATAGGGTCTTGGCTTGGAATTCCTTCAATAAATCCCGGTCTGTCATTTCTACTAGCTCAGAGCTCCTTGATGTAGAGGTAACAAACAATCAAAATGTCATAACCTAGCATGTTTATAAATACGAACTTCTTTAGCCAAAACAAAAAGTACTCTCATTTATGAAGTTTAAGATAAAGGAGATTTTTTTAATAATTGTAACTTTGTATATAATTGTAATTTAATGGGAATCTAGTAAATACTAACTGAAAATTATATTACTCTTGAAGACTAGTTACATAAAGTGGTCCTTAGTGACAAACATTTTTTCATAATATTAGTGCTAAAAAGAATATTTTTCAACTATAAAATACATATAATATTATAGAAAAATGAAGTTATAGCCAACTAAAGTAAATAGGTAGTGATGCATCAATTTTGTAAACCTTATATGACCTCTTTAGCGATGAAATATTTTATTCTATTGCCTTCCAAATTTTATAATTTCTATGACAACAAGCTTGTCATTAATACTATGCTATTGGAACAAATATAATTTACGTAGTAAATAGAAATCTATTTAGTGACGAAACATCAAACTATCTTTTTATACATTAAGTAACCCATGATTTAGCTACGATTAGTTGACGAATTAATTTTTCGTCTTGAAAAATATTTTGTGACGAAATGAGTTTTATGTGACAAATTTTTAGTCACTAGTACTCAAATTTGTTGTAGTGAATCGAAGTAGAACTTGTACCCCTTCGTAATGTTGAGACTAAATCCAACACATCTAGTCGTCTTATACTTATTAAAATCACTACTTCGTTTTGTTGAATTATGATAATTGATTTCAAATCTTGGTTATTGAATTTAGTGGAATAATCCACCCATTTTTCCCTATTGCTACAATATATTAACTTGCATATTAGCTTCCAATTTGATTTATTAAATTTATATCACTTCTTATGGATTTGACTTTGTTTGGTATATTCACTGCTAGCCATAGATGTTTCATTTGAGTCTCTAAATACTTGATTGAAGAGGAGAGTGAGATTTAACATAATGAGTCAAATTCAAAACATCACTTCTTTGATCTTTGACCCTATTTTCCGTAGATTCAATTTATTTAGAACACTACTCAAGATCTTCTGAATATTGGAAAATATAAAGTCAATCACGCTAGCTTTAGTTTAGGAAGTATCAGCTCTTTTGGGAAGAACATTTTGTTTGGAGATCTAATGATTGTAGCTATCATGTCCTCTAGCTTGTCTTGTTCACATTATTTTATTTCCCGATCTCTCCATTGACAATATCATTTTCTCCAACCATGATTCTCTTCCCCAAGGATGTCAAGGATCGTTTTTGGCCTCTTAATACACTGATTGATAAATCGATTCTGTACTAGCCAAGTACATAATGTATTCATCATACAAGACACAAGAACTCTCGGCTTCAAGTAGTGCTTTATTTAGGCTCTGGTGAAATTCATACTTTTAGTTACTATGACCATAATTTATTTGGATAATATATAAAATAATATAATCATCTTATCCACCTTTTTGTTATGTTAATCTTTTTTCATTCTTTTTAATTTCATTGGTTAATATTGAAGTAAAAACAATGTCTCCTTTTACTCAATAACGCGTATGCCACACCACATTGATTTTTTTCTATTTGATCATGTGATACGGTACCTTGAGGATAGAAGAAGTTCAGAAAGATCCTTTCTGCATATTGTTCACTACTCCTTGATTTAGTTCATGTAATGTACGATTGAATTTTCTATTAAAACTCGCTCGACCATTCCATGAAACAAGCAATGTGCCACTTTTTTTTAAAACTTAGCCACACTTAGTGTATAATCTCTCACGACATTTGGTAAAAATTGTTTATCTCATTCATAAATTTAAACATTTCGTAAGGTGTATAGGATCTTTCAAAAAATTAATTCTTCAATACCTACCTAAGTGGTAACTAACCCTTAACATATTTCACCAAGTGTGTTGTTATAGCATTTCCAGTCAATTAGAAAGGACACAATCTCATTGGGTGGATTCTTCTCACATACTTCACATTCTTATAGGGAGACACAAATCCATAAAATTCCTCAAGTGTTATTTAACATTTTCCACTGAATGGCCTATGAATAGTTCCATCATTAGTATTAAACAAAGAGCTGATCTTGTAAATAGAAATATGACATCTCCTACCTTGATGGTAGAAATATTTTTCCTACTTCATGGGTTCTTCATTTGCATAGAAATTATTTCCATCAATACTTTTTTGTCATCTACTTGATTCATATTACTCTATTTTTGTCAATGAACAGCAAAAAAAAGTAACAAAAAAACAACATGCACACAATGTTGAATTTAGAGATCAACAATAGACAATCACTAACGAATCCCCCAAAACCCGCCATATTTTATTAAAAAATATCCCATATTTCAGGACATGTGAGGTTTTCTATAAAAAAAAAAGAATTAATCAACTAACGAGGTCGGGGTCAAACCACAAGAACGCTATTTGAAGGAATTACGAAATCGCTTTCTGAATTGGCCTACATATATAGAAATTGGGGTTATAACTGAATATTAAAAAATAATCAATATAATGCAACAAAACATGGAACACCATAAATAAGATCTAACATGATTGAAAATGAATAGGATTGTGTGCATAAATATTAGGGTTTTAACTATAACATGCAAACTGATAAAAACATTATAGATTAGCATACGGGTATCACTTGGTCTAAGCAACTCTTTCATACTCTCCCAAACTACAAAGGGTATGTCCTTTAGATTCTTCTGATCTCCAAGAGCTTTCAAACAAAACACCAAACATTGATGAGTAGATAGATTGTTCCTAGATCATATCATTAAATGGAAAATAACTCGAATTATCCCTTTCTTGGCTAAAATCCATAGAATAATTTAATAAAGTTCTCAAGCCTTACCTTTCAAAAGTAAAATCCCATATTAGAAATATCAACTAATATTTGCAACCACAAATTCATAGATTGAAACTTTAAGGAACGATTAATGTTAAAGACGATTAATCTATACCCTTTGAGGTATTACACCCCAATCTAGAACCGACACTCATAGTCAATTGTCTAGATCCTTATAAAATAGAAAATACAAACAATCACCATAAATAAAATCTCCATTCAAAGCTAATTTGATTGAAAAAACTTTAATTCTAAGATTTACTCAGCACAAATCTGAGATTTCTTTCTTTACAAGCTAGAAAGTTCTTCTTTATTGCTCTCACTTTGTTTGTTGCTTTTACTTGTTTTCTCTATCTAGTCTATATTTAACTTGGGATAAAACTCTCTACGCATCATTGTGAAAATATCATTTTTATCCATGGAGAATTCAAAAGTAGCACTTTTCCATTATTACATTTTTGTTGTTTGTCTCTCGTTCTGACTGGTAGTGGGTCGGTGAGACATCAACCAGAGAAACTAGAGTAGGGGTTGCCTTCATGACACAACCTTTTGTTCTAACTGAAGAGTCTGCTCTAATAACAACAAACCATCGATAATTAATCATACAACAACAATTGTAAAACTGATATTGGGGAAACTTTATTCCATCCATCAAGGCCTCAAGCCGATAAGACACATGTTTGTTGTTGTAGAATGGTAGTTCCATTGCCAGTGTTCTTCAATTATTTCAGGCTTCAAATCCATCAACTTTATAGATTCAAACCCTTATTAATATTCTATAATTGAATAAATGTTAACAATATTCCTGCAAATTTCTAGACACAATCCAAAGCTTAAACTTTGAGAACTTTTCATAAATCGTTGATCTCGTAAAGACTTTAGAAGAGTCCTCAAATACATCTCGTGCTTATCCTTCTGTACGAGTACACAAAAATTACATAAATTAACACACTTATGAAAAAAATCTATATTAGGAAAATACATATGTGTCATAAACTACATGAATGTCATTAGGTCATTAATCAACTCAATAGACATCACTAGCAACTCATACTGACCTTAACAAGTCTAAAAGGTTGTCTTAGAGATGCCTTTCCCCCTAGTCTTTAGCTAGTGGTAATAGGATCTCAAATATACATCAGAAAACACCATAACACCAAGAAACTTGTCAAAAAAGCTATTTATCTAAGGCATAAGATAACTAATCTTCATCATCACCTTGTTTAAATGCCTCTAATCCATAGAGATGTACGTATACACATTTTTCTTATAAACAAAATTTTCCAGGTAAGGCACAACCCCCAGTTGAATGATTCCCTTATTGAAAAGATCTCGACACTTAGCAGTGAGATCCTTATGCTCTAAAGAGCCTATACGCTATGACATAATAGAGATTGGATGAGGTCCTATGTCAACTTCTATAGAAAAATCAACATCTTGCTCCAATAGAAGGCCTATTACATATGTAGGAAAGACATTCATCAATTCATTGTCCCATGGACCAAATAAATTATAGGGCCATCCCTACTAATATTTGTCACATAGCTCAAACAGGATAAGTATTTGCTATAGACCAACCCTAATTCTCTAAAATAAGAAATATCCCTAATTGGTGTATGGTAAAAAGAGTTATGCCATATTAGAGGACAGATACTAGACGTGGATTAGGTAATGGTCTTAGTAAAGTGATCGAAGACTGCATGGGAAGGGGATAACTACTCCATGAAAAAACTATAACCAAAATAAAGCATGTAAAACATATTAATATCAGACCAAGTAGACCACCCCTACTAGTCACCAAACATGATCCACGACTTGATTCACTACTAAATACTCACCCATAGTGGTCGAGAAACGAATGACACTGAGAAATTCAAAGAAAACTAGCAATAACGGGATGCATAATATATTCATAAATAAGAAAATTTAGAACCCAGATAAAATAAAGGTCATTCAAGTTGATGGAATATAAGGATTATTTTAGTGATGATACCATCAACTGCCTCATTTTGTTCCCTAGCTAGTGATGAATAAAGAAGGCCCTATCTATCTCTAAACATAGAATCTTATGTTCTTCCCTTCTTACTTTTATCCATGAGGTCTTCCTTAAGACCCTTGGTCAAACACATAGTTATCCAAACCCTACTCACTAATTCTAGCCAAGGGTGTTATTGGTAAAACAAGTCTCCTATTTGTAGAGCAAGACAAACATTTTCCACTTGGGACACTCTCTACAGAAGTGGTAAGGATCAATACAATCATAAATACCCTTTGAATCATGACTCTATGAAAATTAGCCACCCTAACCGAAATAATCGGAATGTGAGCTCCTAAAACTCTAACTTAAACCCATAACACCCCAATTATATTTCTCCCCTCGGCAATCTAAAATTCCCCATTAATAGACTAGCTAGACTAACTTTTGTGTTGGTAGAATTGGAGGGGTCTATCATAATTATCCTTCCCTTTAAGTGGGAGCCACAATCTCTTTCCTAGTGATAGGCACTCTTATCGCTACCCTTGAGGCATTGTGGCGGAGCTCCAAAAAATATGGGAGTGATAAAAATCCTGAAAAGATCTACTTGTTAAAGCCATTGACTTAGTAGAAACTTGCAGCTATAAACTCAAATCACAAAAACGCAATGAACTATGTCCTATTTTATAGGTAGATTCATGGAAGAGTGCAAAGAGTGCTCGTAAAATTTAGCCTCGTACTCCAATATGGTATACAGTACTCCTCTCATCTAGCAAAGTCATAAAGTTGTCGATCTTTAGTGCTCCTACATATTAACCTATCACAGAAAGACTATGAAAACTTAGTCCAAGACATAAGAGATGACCCAACTAGCCTACACTTCATATACGAATGAAATCGCTACATGCATTGTCCCTTAAGGTTATACTAATATCACCTTTGCTGTAATTTACTAAACCATATATAACTTCTCATCATATGTCGTCAAAAATCAATAGGGATCCTCCCATAAATCCCCAAAAAAACCTTCGATGATTCACTCTCAAAAATGTCTGAGAAATGGATACTCCTATAAAGGTCTAACTCCATCTGCAATTACTAGATGAGTAGCACTGTGTACTGATGGAACCTTAACCTATGGAGCCACTAGTTCAACATAAACCAATGGTGCAGGTATCGATGATACTTATTTTTCTCCATGTCTTTTAGAAATACAAATAACTAA
Organism: Solanum lycopersicum; assembly: GCF_036512215.1. Classification (NCBI taxonomy): domain Eukaryota; kingdom Viridiplantae; phylum Streptophyta; class Magnoliopsida; order Solanales; family Solanaceae; genus Solanum; species Solanum lycopersicum. The sequence goes on from NC_090806.1 coordinate 27,850,733, forward strand.
ATGATAGTCGCAGGAAGAAATGGGTGATGAATGTCTTTGGTAGATGTTGCGCTAGTTTAAGCCCAACAAGTATAGAGGAATAAGAGCTTGCAGAGGTTATAAAACTGTACTGTGGGTCATGTAGTATATTAAATCCTGAGATACTGTTTTAAGTCATACATAACATTAGGGTCACCCTTTACTCCTTGTTGGAGGTCTATAGTCTTGCAGTGCATCACCGGTGACCATTGAACCACACATAGAAGCCATAATGAGAAAAGGTGAGATGATAAGAATTTATGAACAAGATAAGAACACTAAATGTGAACATAAATAAACAATCTTTCTAATATATCCTTTAAGAAGATTGGGTCGTCGTTGGTACCCTGCAAATCACTAAATGTCTCAGCCATCCCAATATTATTTTGGGTTTTTCACCTAACCTTCCTAAAATTAGTTGGATAGTTTCCTAGGGTAATGTTAGGTATTTTCAGTGGGTTTATAAGTCTAAAAAACATATGAATTCACTTTTCAAAATCAAAACCCAAATCCCTAAAGAGCTCTCTAGAACTACATTGCAGCATAAACTCAAAGTAGAGGTTGGATTGAAGATTCTTTGGTGATTTCTTCGTCAAATCTTCTCAATTTTGTGTTCTAGACTAAATTTAGGTATGGACATCATCCTTGAATCTATTTTTTAAAAGGATCCAAATTTCAAAGTGATTTCCAATGTCTTTTAGAAGATGAAATTGTTCTATTTTAATGTCTAGCCATGTGTTCTTGCATAAAAAAATTTATTCGTTGTATATTGGTGATTTTAATCTAATTATTCTATGAATCCATGTAATTCATGAAACCTTAAGTTTGACTATTTTATGGTTGTTTTGATTATGTCTTAATGCTATTAAATTCATGTGAAGTTTTATTCAGGATATTGAATTATGAAAAAATAATGCTAGAACCGTAAGTACGCTTCCTTAATTTGATGAATTCATATTGTATTATCTTTTATTCATTGTATATTGTGATTATTTAATTGAATTGGTGACTATGGCTATTTGTAAGAGCATTTGTATATTGAGTTAGTTGAATTGGCAATGGATTTTATTTGTGAGGTTGGATTGTGGTATGTTGATCTAACTTTCTCTATTTTGTGTTGTGTAGGACATAGATTATAATGATGTTTGTATGGTCCAGTTATGGTCGCAGTTGGTATATGTTATACTTGTGAATTATGTGGCCTTGTCGGCATTACTCTATGAACTGTGAATCAATGTGGCCTCGTTGGCATTACTTTATGAACTATGTTATTATTATGTAGTACTTGGCTATGTCATCATTGTGAAGATCTTGATGACTTATGTGCATATGTGAGCCAATTCATGAAATATCTTAGTTAGTGATATTTATCTTTAGTAGGCTATAATGAAGTTGTATGTGTATTGTCTCATGATTGAAGTTTGATTCTTGTTGAATTATATGAGACTTGTGATGGTTTATATGGATGATTCTACAGTAGTGGTTAGGATGACATATAGATGACTTGGTTGCCCCTATATCCTTCTATAATGTTATGATATATGTGATATTGTGTAGTATGTGTGTGTCTTGTTTTGGTATATTTATGTCCCTTTCTTGATATATATAAATGTGAATATGACCTCTTGAAATAGTATGCTAAAACTTCTTAGTATTGTATGTGTGATTGATATATGACCTGGACGATAGATCAGAAGGTCCTTTATGTGGAACCTTCATCCTAGATGTAAGGTTATGATATCCTTGAAGCTTAAAGCCATAGTGGTATCCTTCTTCTGTTAATGGTTGATTAAGGTCAGTTCGCTGGAACGACATTAAATCACCCTTAAGAAAATCATTTAGCCATTTTGTTGACCATTGTAAGTAGACTTAGTTGACCCTCTTCAATAAGGTGTAATGTGATTAGGTTGTGAACTTGATATACAGCCTCTTCATATGCTATTTTATTGAAAATACTCAATGAGAACAAAGGCTAGCATTGAGAGAGTATTCTTGGGAAGTTGCTCTAACTAAGATTATATTAGAGAATAAACAAACCCTCGATATTACTTAATCATGTGCCTACATGAGATGTGTCCTAGTTATACAATTGGCAAGTAGAACAAACCTCAATCAGAGTAGGTGCATGACTCCGGATGACATGCACAGCTATTATGGTCAATGTCTCTTATTGCCTATTCTCATCATGTGGAATACCTACTAGTGTTTGAGAAGTTCTAAGAAGTTTAGGTAGTGGTATGCGACAGTATCTAGACATTGCACAATTAGGCTTTGAAGATTTTAGTGAGTGATTCCCTAGGTCTTCTCCAATACTATTATTTGAATATCTTTAAGTATTGAATGACTCTTAAATGAACTACTGAAGATAATGGATAAAGTTAAATAGTATGTTAATGAATGCGTACTAGTCTAGAGTAACTGTAAGGATTTTCTAGTTAAGGTGTTGACGGAGCATGGGAATGATCTCTTTATGTCATACCTAGGAAAGTCTTAAGATTGACTTTAGATGGGAAAGTTTACTAACAAATGAGAGTAATCTTATCTTAGGTAGCCTAAAGGATATCTTAGGTGTGTGTGTGAAGGGATTGTATCGGTGGTTAATTCTTAACTCACTCAAGTGATCCTTAGAATCACCTTTGGTAGGAGAATCTCATGTTTATGTGTTTGATGTCTTCTTAACACTATCTAGTGATTTGTGAGTTATAGGTGAAGTTACAGTGAAGGTTACTGTAATGTTTTTGTATTGTCACTTTAATTTAATATAAATTCAATATGACTTGCAATGTGTTTAAATTGTGATTCTTGGTGTTTAAATCTTATTCTTATACTTTTAATATGATGTTTTAATCAAAAATAGCATATTTCACATAAATATCCATTTCATATGAATTTATGCATTATGTCATAATTACTGTATGCATTGTACAAATTCCGTACATTTTATCTATCTCTAAAGTTGTACGTCGAAGGTGAAAGGTGTCTTGAAGCAAAGCTTTGAAACTAGGACTCTTTCAAGTAAATTTGGGGTATGTCCTCACTTGATTCGAGGACATTTTGTTCGGAGACTTTTTTTATTTAAAGTATTTTAATAAAATAAGTATTTCTATATTTCAATTGTATGGCTTGTGTCCCAAGTATTCTTGAATGTAAGATTTGTATATGTTGGTACTTTGTATTTTCCTATGATTTTATATGAAAGATATTTCTAAGATATTTTAAAAGGTTCTAATTTTGCACTACTTTTCATACATGTATGCAATGAATGATGTCCAAGGATTTTAGAAGACCTCCGAGAGGTCAAGTATGTCGAGTCGCACTCCGTGAATGACATATATTCTAGGGTGTACTCTCAAGATGTGACAAAACTTGGTATCAGAGCATAGGTTATTAAAGTATTCTTAATAATCAAAAAGTCTCATAAAGCCACATCTAGTAGAGTCTTGATTATCAGTGTGAGTCCCGATCTATGAACGAGAGGATATCGGATGATTGAGTTTCCTTTCATTCTCTACTCTTGTGTTGTACCATAGATTAAAAGTTATTAATTTCCTTATTAATGCTTTTCTTTGTGTTTTAGGAAGATGAATACTAGAAGGATGGTCTTTAGAATGTTGGAAGAGGGAAGGGTGCAAGAGGAAATTCCCCTTCAAGTTGAGAAAGTTCTTCAAGGTGCTCAAGGTGCTTAAGGTGTTGAAGTCCCTATTGGAGGTAAAGGTAATGAGGTTTTAGTGGTTAAACAAGACATGAATACTGGGTAAGTTAGAGAGTCTCTACTTTCTTTTGATAGAATCATGACTACTCATGTGAATAAAGGTGTTTAACCTTGACAGAATGCCTTGGAGAGTACTATGACCTCTAGAATTGAGAGACTTTGTGAGGATGAATCCTTCTATATTTCATGGCTCTAAGGTGGGAGAGGATCCCCAAGAGTTTCTAGATGGTGTTTACAAGGTGTTGAATAACATAAGGGTTACTTCTAGGTAGAAGGTGGAGTTAACTTCGTACCAATTGAGGGAGGTTTCTCAAGTGTGGTACACACAATGGAAAGATAATAGGCTGGTTGTGTTGGGTCCTATAGAACTGGAGGAGTTGAAGGAGGCTTTCATAGGAAAGTATTTTCCCCGTGAGATGAGGGAGGTGAAGGTTGAATAGTTCATTAATCTCAAGCAAGGTAACTTGAGTGTTGAGGAGTATTCCTTGAAGTTCACTATGTTGTCTAGGTATGATCCATCTTTGGTGTCCAACATTAGGGATGATATGAGTAGGTATGTTACTGGTGTTGCCGACCTTCTGAAAGAAGAGTGTCATACGGCCATGCTCCACAATGACATGAACTCGTTAGGCTTATGGTGTATGCTCAACCCATTGAGGTTTCCAAGCTTAGTAGGATTTATAGAAAATTTAGGAATGGATCTAATGAGAAAAACCAACATGGGTTCAAGAAGAAGGATCCAATCAAAGATGAACTTAGGGATCCTAAAGTCAAATTTGAGAAGGTAGTGCTACTTTTGGAAAGAAGCACTATAAGAAATGTCAATTTGGTACCGAGAATTAATTTGATTGTAGAATAGAAGGACATAAGTGATATACCGTGGTTTCACGGTATAATTAATACTTTTTTCCTTAAGTTTAGTGTGTCCGAAAGCCTTGTTTGTGCTAATTTTGATATAAGTTTCTCTTTGTTTTGCAGGAAATCTGTCCAAAGCTGAATGCGGAGATTATGAGCGAAAATTGCACAAGAGACCACCTACGGAGCTTATGACGGTCCATCGTGCTTGTGATGGTCCGTAGGTGGCAGCGTAGAGAAGCAGCTGAAGGAAGATGGGGAAGTCTGACCAAGTGTGGGATTATGAAGCTTGTGATGGTCCGTCATGGCTATGACGGTCTGTCCTGCAGGTTCGTCGTCAAGATCAGAGAAGTGATCCCAGTACCCAGATTCGAAGAGTTGAAGTATTTTGAAACGAGACCCTCGACGGACCGTTGTGCCTATGACGGTCCGTCACACTTGCCGTCGAGGGGAATGAAGAAAGCAGAAGAAGAATTGCACCAAGTATGGGACGACGGAGTCCACGATGGTCCGTCATGACCACGACGGTCCGTCGCGTGGTCCGTCGACCCAACCGCGTTTTGGCAGATTTCCAGTAATTAGAATCCTTGTTTAATTAGGTTTTTTATTTTTTATAAATAGTTCGAAAACCTCATTTTTGAGGAAAGACTCTGTGAGATTAAACATCATATTATTAGACTTTGTGTTTTCAGTGTTTGATTGTTGGAGATTCTTGCAAGTAATTTTTGGTGATTAATCAAGCAAATATTCGGACTTTATTCTTTCTCATTGAAGTAAGTACATGAATTCTTGTTTAACATATTTGAATATTGTGTTTATGGCTATGAGCAACTAAACTCCACAACTAGGATTGTGGGAACCATAGGCAAATAATGAGATAAACCCTAGCTAAAATAATAATTCTAGAATAGTGTCTTGCATGTATTAATAATTCTTTCGCTTAGAAGTCTTTTTAACGGATATCAACGTTAGAACTCGCCTTAATGCTACTTGCCAGACCAAGGAGGTAGATAATAGGAAAAGAATTATTAACTTAGATTTAGTGTATACTATATAATAGGCTAGTATTGATTGGTACGAGGTAATAACTTAGTCAAATATCGAATACGATGCTTAATATGAGGTAAGGATAAGGGTTAGGAAAGCAACACAAGTAGCCGGACCAAGGTGCGGAGTGAGATTTTCTAGATGCCGGACCAAGGATTTAGAAATACATAACTTATCACTTTGCATGCAAGATACTAGGAAAGAATTGTTATAGTTAAATTATCAAGTTATGAACTTGTGGGGAACACGTAAACCCTAGTTACTTTAATTAATTGATTAAAACCCAACATTAAAAGTTGTTAAGTGTCTCTTTCAAGTTTTCTAGTTATTTTTACTCATTAGGAAATACAAACCCCCCTTTTTATGGTTTTTACTTTTTAAGGAAGTCATCAACCGAATAATAGTAATAACAAGTTGAAGTCAAGTCTAGACTATTTTCCTCGTGGGAACGATCCCAACCTCACTAGTTGGATTATTTACTTGACGCAACCGCTTTACTTCTCATTTGAGAAGTAAGTTTGAGCGTATCAAATTTTGGCGCCGTTGCCGGGGAATTTAGCTTTTAGATTAACTTGAACTTATTACTAATGTTTAGTTGATATTTTCTTTATTTTACTTTGTTTTATTGTTTTTGATTTCCTTTCAGAACTATCCTCCTTGTATGCCAAATACACGGAGAGGAAGAGAACCCTTGTTTCCCTACGATCACGAGCTAGAGCATACACTGCGCAATATGAATCGAAACTTGGGAATAAATGATTAGGATCCAAACCAGAACATCCCAAATCCAGTAGATGTTCATGGTCAGATGTTGCCCGACGCTCCGGGTGAACATCAATAGAGGGGACAAAATCCCGTTCCACGGCCCCAAGCATACTACAGAGGGTATGATAACATCGCTGACTCGAATGGGCCACTTGTCTTGCCCCCTCTACCCACAGGCCACACTTTTGTGGTAACTAGTAGCCTGATGCAAATGCTCACTGCCAGAGGTTTGTTTTCATGGCTACCTTCTGAGGATCCACATGCCCATATAGCTAAGGTAAGGGTAGTGTGTAAAAGTTGTGTGGGGAGGCCTTATTTGGATCTAGATGTAATAGGTCTCAGAGTGTTTCCTCTCTCACTGACGGCAGAGGCTGCTATGTGGTTTACTGAGCTCCCATACAACTCCATTTTCACTTGGAACCAACTACGGGATGTCTTCTTAGCACGCTACTATCCGGTCTCCAAGAAATTAAACCACAAAGACAGGGTGAATAACTTTGTGGCACTACCAGGAGAGTCAGTTAGTAGTTCTTGGGATAGATTCACCTCATTCTTGAGAAGTGTCCCAAATCACCGTATTGATGATGATTCACTAAAGGAATACTTCTATCGGGGACAGGATGATAACAATAAAGCGGTGTTGGACACTATAGCAGGTGGGTCTTATGGAGAATTCCCTTATGCTGAGATTGCTGAGAAATTAGAGAAAATCTCCCGAAACAACAAAGCTTGGAGTACTAGGAAGTCCGATACAGGAAGAAACACCTTCGCAGTGCAGACCACTCACAACCCAGCCACTAGTGATATTCGTGAAGAAATGGCTCAGATGAGAACTGAGCTTGGGTTGGTACTAAAACATGTCACTTGGGGTGCAAAAAATATAAATCCAGTCAATTACTTGGCTAAACCACCACCTCCAATCGATGAGTGTTATTATGCGGAGGACACCTATGCAGTAAATGAGCAGATGGGGGGCTTCCGACCAACCGAGCACTCTTCCTAGCAACACTGTCCAAAATCCAAAGAATGATGCACATTTTATGGCAATCACTACTCGGGGTGGTAAGCAAACCATTGACCCTCCTATGCCATTTTCTGAGGAAAATCTGAGAAAGAATAATGATGATGTGGAGAAGGGTAGTGGTGAAGAAGAGGAAAGTAATGGAAAAGAGGAAGAATTACCTAAGAAGGTAATCCCCATGCCTAGGCCACCACCACCTTTCCCTCAGAGATTAGTGAAAAAGACTAAGGATGGAAAATATCGGCATTTTATATCAATGTTGAAGCAACTTTCTATCAATGTCCCTTTGGTAGAATCTTTAGAACAAATACCCGGTTACGCCAAGTTTATGAAAGATTTGGTCACAAAGAAAAGATTGGTTACTTTTTAGGATGATGACAGATTACAGCATTGTAGTGCTATTGCTACAAGATCCCTAGTACAAAAGAAAGAAGATCTGTGTGCATTCACTATACTTTGTACAGTTGGGTCATTACATTTTGCGAAAGCATTTTGTGATCTGGGGGCAAGCACAAATCTCATGCCCCTCTCAATTTACAACAAGCTGTGTTTGGGGGATCCAAAACCCACTGCGATGCGGCTACTGATGGTTGATCGGACAGTGAAACGACCTATAGGGATAATCAATAATGTGCTAGTAAAAGTGGAGTCATTCATCTTTCCGGCTGATTTTGTTATTCTTAATTGCGAGGTCGATTTTGAAGTGCCCATCATTCTTGGGAGGCCATTCCTTGCTACAGGTAGAGCCTTAGTTGATATGGAGAAGGGGCAGATGACATTTCGGTTGAATAATGAAGAAGCGACCTTCAACATTTGTAGGACCATGAGGCAGAGTGGTGAGCTCCAATCGGTATTTGCCATATCCCACAAGGAAAAGATGAAGAAGGGGAATGAACAAAAAACTGCAAAAACAAGAGTTTATGGTTGGAGACTTGGTGTTTGTAGACAAATCTAGGTCACCTTGTCTTCCGGGCAAGTACAAATCCAAATGGGCTGGCCCTTACTTGATTACCCACGTATTACCTCAAGGAGCAGTTGAGTTAAAAGCCAAGGAGGGAGTGCGGTTTAAGAGGGATAGAGATAGAATAAAACTCTACTTTGGGCATAACGCATCGGGGAATGAAGTGATCGAGGCACACCATCTTGATGAAGTCTGAGTAATCAAGTGGCCCCAGTCGTGCCGCGACATTAAATCAGGCACTTGTTGGGAGGCAACCCAATACTTATCGTCTTTTTAATAATGGTAGCATTTTTTCTATTAATGGGTTTTAAATTGGCAGGCATATCACCAGAAAATTCTGCAGAAAACTACTCCGCAGTAGCCACTGACGGATACAACGACGGACCATTGCGAATGCAACGGACCGTCGTATGCATCCGTCACACCAGGTACGTATTTCTATCATTTTTGAAATTAGGGCACACACGACGGAACCTACGACGGGACGTCGCAAGTGCGACGGACCGTCGTCGGGGAACCGTCACGCGATTAATGAAATCTACCCGACCCGACCCGGCTGGACCCTTTTCAAAATCTGACCGTTTATACTCCCCCCTCCATATTCAACCCCATTACTTCCTTATTCCCCTCATCTCCTCTCTCTCTCTTCAACTTCCACACTTCCCCTCACTGATCATTACTCCCAAAATCCTCCTAAGCCTTACACTTATCATCCACTAGTCGATGCTGCTGCTGTAGGTTTCTACCTTGCCATAATCATTCTCCATTTGTTTTCTTCTCCATTTCCAAGGTATGTGTCTCTACATTTATACTTATTTATCTTGCATTTTGGTTTTGTAGTTAGTATTAGCTTAGTTCTTAGTCGTTACTATTTCCTTTATATGCTTATGTCTAAACCTAGGTTCCAAATGTTCGTATGTGCCATGTTGATAACCCTAGGCATAGGTGATTTTGCTTTGGTAGTTTCATAGATCGTTGGGATAGACACATATAGGTCCACAACACTACACGACCATGTGGGTTCATCGGGGATGCGTAGGGTACCCCCCAGTCCTAACACTGCTACTCAGAACGAGACCCCGATGACGGCCCGTTGCACACACGAAGGACCGTCGTAGGGTCCGTTTCACAAGCCCTAGCACCCCTGCCCAACGACGCCTGTGATGGACTGTTGTCTTCACGACGGTACGTCCTGCACGACCGTCATGGTTGTCTGAGACCCTCTAATAAGGGTCTCCCAAAATTTTCTAAGTGTCCTACAATGGACTCTTACGACGGACCGTCGTACCAACGACGTTCCGTCCTGCTTGACCGTCATGATGGTTAGAGACCCCTCAGATAAGGGTCTTCCAACATTTTCTAAGTGTCCTACGACAGACTCTTACGACGGACCATCGTACCAACGACGCTCCGTCCTACTTGATCATCATGATGGTTAGAGACCCCTCCTTCAGGGTTCTTTCTATATACATTGACTAAGTACAACACGACGGACCTCATGACGGTCCGTCGTATCCACGACGAGCTGTCATCTAGCCGGCGTGTGATACAGTTTCACTATCACTAACACACTATTTTAAATGTTTTATGTTGTATGGGCTTGCTTGTCTTGTTTGACATTACTCGTACTAATAGTGGTCCTTTGCAGGTACTATCGTCTATGGCACCCAAGCAAGACCGAGCCTGTGCACGCGGGCGATCCAAGTCTGTTGCCACGTCTACATGCTTGATCATCGGGTCTGATGATGGGCGGGACCCTGAATATGTGCCTCCAGACACTTCCGCACCTTCCCGTGCTGCACGTGCCCCCAGAGCCACACCCAAGACGGTGGCGTCCGGCGTAGTCACTGCCTCCCAGTATGATGAGGAGCGCACACTGACCGGCACACCCTCTGGGTCAGCCACAAATGAGGAAGGAGCATCTGGCTCCTTAGGAGTATCCTGGTCCGAGGAAGCTTCAGGCTCTGCTGAAGTTCCTGCACCCGCCACTGCTGCAGCGTCGGCCTCGTCTGATGAGGCTGAAAGTTCAGACTCATCCGGCGCACAAGCCCAGGTCCCCACCCCAGCCTCTGACCAGCCAAATAGGATGTGCGTCCAAGGCCAGTTTCAAGTTCACTCCAACGCAAAATTCCTTACTGATAAAGGGGTAATGACTCGGACACTCACCTTGGAGCGGCGGGTAGTTACAAGGAGTCTCTTATTGATGCCGGAGATCCACAACCTATTCACTAGGCATCGCTTAGAGTGGACAGCCTGTCTGTTGGGACGATACAGCGAGGAAGTGGTCCGAGAGTTCTACGCATCCTACATAGCGACTCTCCGATCACAGATCGATAAGCGGGCTGCTCCTGCTAAACAGGCCCCATAGAAGCAGGTTCGAGTCCGAGGCGTGCAGGTCGACATTTCCCTGCCAACTATCCGCTGATTCCTATACGGCGAGAGTGCAGATGCTATGCGGACTCCCCACACTACCAAATTTGACTACAGCTGGCAGATAGTGAAGCATGGCCAGTTCTTGCGCGAGCAGGCACTGAGAGAGACCACCAAGAGGTGGATGGCCCTGCATCTATCAGTCGACGAAGAGGGTACAAATTGGGTCATTGAGCCGAAGGGGCATATCAAGAAGGCCAAACTCATGTTCGTCGCGAAGTTCTTGTGGCTGCTCGTCCGTCACTGCCTTTCCCCCACAGCTGCTGATAATAACGTCACTTGGGATCGAGCAGTGTTGATAGCGGCTATGATAGCCGAATTCGAGGTCGACTTCACATGGCTTCTCCACGTAGTCATGCACGAGAGGGCATTCAAGGTCACCACTACCTACCCCTTCCCGTGTATGATTTTTGCCCTTTGCAGGACCGCAGGTGTGCCCATATGGAACATAGATCAGTTGAAGACCCCGCAGGGCACTGTTGATGTCGACCTCATAAGAGACAAGGCCAATGAGTTGGCCCCACGTCGAGGGCCCCGTCCAGAGCTGCCACCACTTGCTGGTGATCTTGCGGATACGGTGGCCCAGGCCCGCACCACTACACAGGCGTCCACTGACACTACCCCGATCGAGTCTATCCCAGGTAGTAGCCCAGCCCTGAGCTCCTCTCGCACAGTCTCTCTACCGTTACCGGCCCCGCTTGCTAGGGTCCAAAAACTGGAGGCACAAATGGCCACCCTTCTGCATCATATCAAGCCGTGGATGCAGAAGTCTATTACTGAGTATGAAGCGCATATGGAGAGGAAGATGCAGCGGAAGATTCCTGAGGTTCACCAGCGCCTCGATGCATTTGAGTTGAGAGTGTTAGCCCGCCCAGCCCCTCCGGTAGATGTGTAGACTCTTCAGGCTGCAGTCGACAGTATTCGTGCAAACATTGACACGATCCTAGAGGCGAGAGTGCCGCAGCCTGTCGAGCCTGTGGAGGACACTGTATTGGTGGCCATGTTTGCTACGTTAGATATTCTCCCACCTTCCCGTCGGGAGAGTGCCAAGAGGCATAGGGGTCGATCAGAGGATGAGGCGCGCGCAAGGAAGAAGGAGCGCCGAGAGATGGAGGCCGCGACGAGAGCCTCACTTGCTGAGGCGGAGGCACACCAGATCAGAGCATCGCAGATAGCGGCTAGGGCGTCTAGCTCCCGCACTGTAGAGACAGCAGGGGGCACTACTAATGGTGCGGTTGTTGCTGAGGACATCACTGAGGGTTTCCATATTGATGAGGACACCACTGAGGGTGTCCAAATTGCAGAGGATGTGGGTTCTGGGAAACCGGACCCACCAGCTTGCTGATCGACGGTGCTATGCGCCACAGGTTTGCTTCACCCATCCCTCTAATCTTTAGATTTTTTTATGCATTGGGGACAATTGCATGCTTTTTTGTTGGGGGTGGGGTAAATGGAAAGTGAGTGTTAGGGTGAAGTCTGAGTAGCCCGACTCACTATCCTCTTTTGGGGTTTTCTTGCCTGTGTTCTTTTTCCCCAAGAGACTGATTACTTTTTCTGTTGAACCGGCACGTTATATCTTTTGTACATAGTATAACTCTGAAGCATGATGGCTAAAATGATATCCTGATAAAACTGGAAAATGTTGCATGACTAGGCGTAGTAACTGATAATTGTGTGGCTCTAAACATGAATAAGAGTTACACCATTGCATTACCCTAAATCTTCAAGTCAAACTAGGTGTCTGATAATCTGTATAGTGATGAGATGTCAAGTGAGTGTGAGGAAAGTTGAATAGTCCACTATTGGTACTGAGCTAGAACTTGCCTGGTTAGTCTTGCTAAAAGTAAGCTGTAACAGACAATTAGGAAAGGATCATAGGCCCTTATTCAATGTAGCCCATTTTTAGCCTAAATAAAAGAAACCAAATGAAAGTTATCCTTCTTTGATCCAAATAATTTGAGCTTAAAATTTAACCTTTCTTTTTCAACCCAACTGATCTTTTCTGGGAACAATATGTTGGCCCTGGTCCCTCCTTGGACATGTGCACCTCATCTTATGCCAAAAGCATAAGTTGAGGGTGGCTAATGTATAAACAACCTTCGTTATGGCCCTGGCCCGACTTTGGGTATTGTGTACCTTGACTCATGGTAAAGCCATGAGTTGAGGGTGGCTGTTTTGAAGAATGCTCTGGAAAGTGGGGTTGAAAGAACAAAGAGAGAGAAAGAACAAAAGTAAACTGACTCAAGAACTCGTTGAAACAAAAAAAAGAGAAATATTCAAGAATTACAAACAAGAAAAGAAAAGAGTTACTTACACAAATGAAGAAAGAAGGGAAACAGCAAGGTGAAAGAATAGGAGAAACTAGGCGAGATAAAGTGATAGAAAGTTGAAGGTTTAGCCGATATGTCAAGGAGGGCAAAAAGTCACTAAAGTATACCTAAATATACCCTACCAGACTCTGAGCCTACGTTACAAGCTAAAAAAGTCCTATCGTGATCCTAAGGGTTGTATAGCGAACTTAAGGCAGTGAAAATAAGGGAAAGCTTATGGCAATAGGTATGAATGAGTGTGACTTTGTTCTGAGAGTGAGTGTTGAAATGTAATCCTTATACTCAAACTAAAATCATTGTGTGAAAAATGAGGATTTTGTTCTAAAGTGAGGACACTAGTTGCAATACCGGAATTGTTAGCACCTCGGTGAGAAATTGAAGAGGATAGGTGTTAGTGCATGGTGAGTCTGTGTCATGTTCGAATCCCACAAAATTCAAGCCTAATAGTTATAGCATGCATAGATTTGATGAGATTAATCGGGATTGATAGCCAAATGATTGCAAAGGATAAGACATGAATACTATTGTACAAAGATTGTGTAGTGAGGCATAGTACGTCGCTTGAGGACAAACAACGAATTTAAGTTGAGGGTGTTGATATACCGTGGTTTCACGGTATAATTAATACTTTTTTCCTTATGTTTAGTGTGTCTGAAAGCCTTGTTTGTGCTAATTTTGATATAAGTTTCTCTTTGTTTTGCAGGAAATCTGTCCAAAGCTGAATGCGGAGATTTTGAGCGAAAATTGCAGAAGAGACCACCTACAGAGCTTATGACGGTCTGTCGTGCTTGTGACGGTTCGTAGGTGGCAGCTTAGAGAAGCTGCTGAAGGAAGATGGGGAAGTCTGACCAAGTGTGGGATTATGAAGCTTGTGATGGTCCGTCATGGCTATGACGGTCCGTCCTGCAGGTTCATCGTGAAGATCAGAGAAGTGATCCCAGTACCCAGATTCCAAGTGTTGAAGTATTTTGAAATGAGACCCTCGACGGACCGTTGTTCCTATGACGGTCCGTCACACTTGCCGTCGAGGGGAATGAAGAAAGCAGCAAAAGAATCACACCAAGTATGGGACGACGGAGTCCACGACGGTCCGTCATGACCACGACAGTCCGTCGCGTGGTCCGTCGACCCAGCCGCGTTTTGGCAGATTTCCAGTAATTAGAATCCTTGTTTAATTAGGTTTTTCATTTTTTATAAATAGTTCGAAAAACCTCGTTTTTGAGGGTAGTCTCTGTGAGATTAAACATCATATTATTAGACTTTGTGTTTTGAGTGTTTGATTGTTGGAGATTCTTGCAAGTAATTTTTGGTGATTAATCAAGCAAATTTTCGGACTTTATTCTTTCTCATTGAAGTAAGTACATGAATTATTGTTTAACATATTTGAATATTGTGTTTATGGGTATGAGGAACGAAACTCCATAACTAGAGTTGTGGGAACCATAGGCAAATAATGAGATAAACCCTAGCTAAAATAACAATTCTAGAATAGTGTCTTGAATGTATTAATAATTCTTTCACTTAGAAGTCTTTTTAACGGATATCAACGTTAGAACTCGCCTTAGTGTTACTTGCCGGACGAAGGAGGTAGATAATAGGAAAAGAATTATTAACATAGATTTAGTGCATACTATCTAATAGGCTAGTATTGATTGGTATGAGGTAATAACTTAGTCAAATATCGAATACGTTGCTTAATATGAGGTAAGGATAAGGGTTAGGAAAGCAACACACGTAGCCGGACCAAGGTGCGGAGTGAGATTTTCTAGATGCCGGACCAAGGATTTAGAAATACATAACTTATCACTTTGCATGCAAGATACTAGGAAAGAATTGTTATAGTTAGAATTATCAAGTTATGAACCTGTGGGGAACACGTAAACCCTAGTTACTTTAATTAATTGATTAAAACCCAACATTAAAAGCTGTTAAGTGTCTCTTTCAAGTTTTCTAGTTATTTTTACTCATTAGGAAATACAAACCCCCCTTTTTATGCTTTGTACTTTCTAAGGAAGTCATCAATCGAATAATAGTAATAACAAGTTGAAGTTAAGTCTAGACTATTTTCCTCGTGGGAACGATCCCAACCTCACTAGTTGGGTTATTTACTTGACGCGACCGCTTTACTTCTCATTTGAGAAGTAAGTTTGAGCGTATCAATTTGGTACCGAGAATTAATTTTATTGTAGAATAGAAGGACATAAGGTGATAGATTATCCTTCTATTACGGCTAGAGGGAAATAAGGTAAGCAAGTTCCTCCAAGTGTTTCTGGTGACAATGTTCCAAGGAAGTCTCACATCTATGGACTCCAGGCAAAGGGATCAAAGCCGGATGATTAAGATGATGCTAGTAAGTTATGGCTTTTCTCTCTTTAGATCTATGAGTTACTTATACCTGAGGGATTATGGTGAGTAGTAGAGTTGTGAATTGTTTTCTCTTCTCTTCTATTCAATTCATGCTTGAGAGTTAGAAAGTCATAGTAGCACATTGCATTTTGTTTAGGAGTCTCATTTGAATTGAATTTCATTTATTCCTTGCATTGTGCATCTAATAAAGTTATGATTATGTTGTAAATTGATTTTCTATTGTTTTATATCTTGTATTTTCATGCTTTCATCATAAATTGCTTAACAGCTGCATTTTTTAAAATTAAGCATAGTTCACTGTGTTGCCTAAATAGTTCATTGTAAAGATTTTCAAATTTTGACTAAATTGTTCTTTTTGTTGAAAATGGTATAGTGTGTATAGTACTGATGTATATGAGCATGGTAACGAATATAGAACGAGTTATCCTATTTGAAATGAAGAATGTTAGTCTTATGATATGATGAGTGGTACATTATTTTCTAGCTTTTTGTTGTGTTTTGAGTCTCTTGATTATGCGAAATTGGTGTTCCTCCTAAATTGTTTATTGTGTATGGTGTGGTATGGTTATGTCTTGATAGTATTTAGTGTCTTATCTCTTTAGAATCTTTAAAATGAAGCAAGTGCCATTCGAGGAAGAATGATGTCCAAGTGCGGGAGAATGTAACACCTATAAAATGACTTAGGTGAAACTAGAGCCTAATGCTTGTGTTGATTTTTTGAAGTCCTATATTGGGTTAACATTATATCATGAGGTAGTGTTTCAATTTTCATGAAGTTTGGAGGTTAAACGTCCAAGACATTCGAAAGGTTTGCCTTCAAATGACCTAGTGAGTCGTAGAGGAGGACCCATCCTTATTGCAAAAACTCCCCAAGGACCAACAAAGGGGTACTTGGGGAGGACCCATCCTTATTGCAAAAGCATCCTAAGGCAGTCCCACCTTCGGAGGGCAATCGACGCTCAGTAGGATGGTCGCTCATAGGATGGTCCACGCCCCGTAGGTGGTGGAATTGATGGAGACTTATCTAGGTATCTTAAGCTTACATTTTTCAGGATTTGTCTTAAACAGCGTTGACCGGCACGAGCAATCTATGGGACGACGCAGTAGGCGCTGGTCGTCGTTTGTGGCATGCAATTCTCTGCAAAGTCTCGGCCAGCCCAAGGGTATTTTGGGGTTTTCACCCACGCTTCCTAAAATTATTTTGATGGTTTTTTATTGCCATTTTAGGTATTTTAAGTGGGTTTACAAGCCTAAAACAGTTAGATGAAATAAATTTTAAAAATCAAAACCCAAATCCCCAAAGAGCTCTCTAGAAGTCTATCGGAGCCAAAACTCAAGATAGAGAATGGATTGAAACAAAAAAATCTACTCAATTTCGTGGTCTAGAATCAATTAAGGTATGACTTCATCCTTTAATTTCTTTTCTTCGAGGAGCCAAACTTCAAATTGATTTCTAAAGTCTTTCAAAAGATGAAGTTGTCCTAATTTGATATCTAGCCATGGTTTATTGCATAAAACATTTTGAATAATCGTATATTGGTTAAATTGATGTTAGTTTGATGACATTAACCTATTTACTCTATAAACTCATGTAATTCATTAAACCATAGTTTTGATTATTTTATGGGTGTTTTGATTAAGGCTATTGAACTATGAAAGAATCATGCTAGAATTGTAAGTAGTATTCCCTAATTTGATGAATTCAAATTTTATTGTCTTTGATTCATTGTATATTGTGATTATTCAATTGAATTGGCGATTATAGCTATTTGTAAGAGCTTTTGTATATTGAGTTGGTTGAATTGACAATGGATTTTAGTTGTGAGGTTGTATTGATGGTATGTTGATCTAACTTTCTCTATTTTGTGTAGTATAGGACTCTGAAAATAATGATTCTTCGTATGGTACACTAATTGTACTGCTTATGTGCTATACTCTTGAATTATGTGACCTTGTCAGGATTACTTTACGAATAGTGAATTAATGTGGCCTCGTCGGCATAACTTTATTAACTATGTTATTATCAAATAGTACTTGTCTATGTGATTTTTGTGAAGGTCTTAATGACTTATTTGTATATGGAGAGTGAAAGCATGAATTTCTTAGCTGGTTATATGTGTCTCTAGCAGGCTATAGTGAAGTTATTATGTGTATTACCCTATGATTGAAGTGTGAAGCTTTGTTTGTCACATCCGGGTTTACCCCTAGACGTAACCGGCGGCATCGTTCTTTTGAAGGATTAAGACTAGCCTTTTAGTTTCATGTCATATCATTCATAGGTCAAAAATGCGAAAAAATTTAAAGCTTTCATCAGCACTACTTGGAGGTTTACATAGACCTCTACATACACATAATATATATATATATATATATATATATATATAGATATATACAAATACATACATACGTACATATATATATATATATGTATATTAATATCGAGTATACATAGACCCTTCATATAGGTTGGTTACATAGCCTTCTACTTTTATTGCATATGCATCTATAAATATATAGAAATAGTCTCAAATTGTCTCATCTCATACCATCTAAATGAATATCACAATATGGGCATAGCCGTTACATCAATTCAACAAGACCATGTATAGGTCATTCGAAAGTACAATATTCAACTAAAAAGAAAACGGATGATGAAGTCAATAAGCTCATAAAAAAAATCCAAAGCTAAAGGATGGCATTGCCCTCAAAAGTTGAGGACCTACCCTACTTGGATGAAAGGAATAATCCAAGCCTTCAACAATATCTCCTTCCAAACTCTTCAACGACCGGAACCTAAAATGTATGGGAAAAGGGAAGAAAATGGGGTTAGTACTCCACATATAATAAATATGAGATCTTATGCACAAACACAAGAAAAGCATGCTAAAGGGGACTTTTTTTGTCAAAACATGTCATTTTACCCCTTTAGGGACTTAATGCAAAATCAAGTAAGTCATATAATTCAAGCAACATGCTTACTATCATACAAGTAATAGTTATTCCAACATAATTGAAACGATGATTTAATGCAACCCTAATATCAAGGAATAATCACACAAGAATGAATAAGAGTCAAATATATCATAATGAGCAAGACAACTGCTCAGAAGTCCTTATCAAATTCAACAAGTGAAATGACAAAGCAAAGCTCTATAACCTTACTCAAGAAAGTATCCTCAACAAAAAAACATGACCATTGTCCAAATATACATTCATGGCATTTAGACTTGCATTGTATCATATATTATCATTATTATCCATGGCATATTCATAAATAGACTAAGCAACATATAGTATCGACAATGTGCCATGGTCAATATATATGCACATCATATATTATCATAACATAAACATATATAAGAACCTCCTCCTAAACTCCCCTCAAATCTAACTAGTGCAATGTATAGGTAAAGTCCCATACCCCTACCTTCCTATACTAAGCTAGACCCCTTAATTTATACAATTTAGAGTTTAAGTCCTTTAATTCGTTTTACCTTTTGGGAACATCTTTCCCTAACCGACATAGACCACATGAGCTAGTTTGGAATCCGGTGTCATAAAACCCAACACCAAACGAAGGCGGACAACTTTCCAAGGTAGTACCAAAATAAGAAAAATAGAAACTATGTGAATCCACTAGCTAGTATTCCTATGGGGGCAACATAGTTCAAGTACTATGAGATTTAGTTGGTTCCCTCTTAATGCGCCATGCATTATAGTCTCCAATCTTGAGAGTAATGTAGTCTTCCAACCTTCCCTATTTGGGAAGGGACACTCTCCTATCTAGTTCACTCGGTGCTAAGCTAGAGTCCTTTTTTTTAAATGTCTTTAAGCCATTAATTATCAATCATAGCTTAATTTAGCCCATGGGGTGTACCCTTTGTACAATTATCACCATCAATAGCTCAATTAGAATTGTATGAGTCTAAGTCCTTTCATCGCAATTCATATAAGTGAGGTTAACACATTAGCATTTCATAACATATTGATGAACATTGATAGTTTTCACCGTCCTTATCGAACATACACCTTAATCAACCTCTAAACATAGTCAAGACATTTCAATTCAACATCATACCACCCTATAATCCTAGTATAAGGCATACTCGAATGTCATATAATGACTTAACAACAATTAATCACAATTTGAAGTAAAGATAGAGATTCTAAGACTTACCAAGTCTTCCTCATAGTCTATCATCAAGATCTTACCATCAACCCATAAGTAAACCTAAACTGAGGAGTAACATCATCACACAATTATAACCAATGAGATAAGAAGGCCAATTGCATCTCTATAACACAATTCATCTTTAAATCACAACTTGAGACATGGTATATAGGATAATTTCACATTATAATTCATCACCTAAATCACATCTCAAGAACTAGAATGAAAGGAATATAATTAATTTTAATTTAATCATAATACCACCATAGGATAGTAATCGAATCAACAACCAACTCAATTGAATGATCAAAATACAATATCGTTCAAGATCACTACCTAGGGTTAGGGAGAGAGGATTATACTCTCAATTTAGACAAAACCATCAACAATTACTATAAAAAAAAAAAGATGAACTACACAGTAATATACACAATATAAAACTAAGAATTCAATAAAACCTCAATCCATAACTTCAATTTTGTAGTTGAATGAAACCCATAGGAAAACTCAACTTTTTAAAATCTATTTTGAAAGATCCCTTTGAGGAAAGGATCTCAAAGGTAAATAGAACCCATACCTTAATGATTTTTTGAGAATTGAATATTAATCCACCATTTTTCATCCCCCAATTGACCTCCCAAGCTAAGATTCTATGGAGTCTTCCAATTAAAGAAAGAAAGAAGAGAGAAGGAACAAAGTTTATTTTGAGAGTAGTCTTTAGGTTAGTGAGGGTTGAGGGTATTAATAGTGAGACTTAATAAACTTATTTAGTATCCCTTTAATCCCCAACTAACCCCTAAACAACTTAATTAATTAAATGAAATCATTTAAAATTTAACAGTGAAACTCGACCCTGATCGACGGGCTGTCTGTGAGTCGACGGACAACCCCCCCTCCATCCTACACTCCGTCGTCTCGGTCAGAGACTTTGAAGCTGAGGTCTTCCTCCAATTTGTCTAAGTGTGGGACGGCGGTGGCATCTACGATCCGTCGATCCACACACGTACCGTAGCCTCCATCTCTGCACTCCGTCGAAAAGTCTAGAGAGTGTGCAGGTGAAGGGACCTTTTTCACAATCTAATTTGTGGGATTACAGTGGCATTAAATCCCTGTCGAATCTACACAAAGACCGTCTTTTGTCCCGTCGATATACACGGTCAGGCAGTTCTGCATCAAACTACAGGGGTCCTTCTCAAGGGAACTTTGATGATCCTCGGGGAGTCGTACCTGGAAGTTTCAACCATGGAACAACTGAAACACCCATTAGCTACCTTTACACCAATTTTCGTATATTTTCAACTCCTAAAAGTTAGTCAAAAAGGTTGAGGTACACTAACATCCCTTTGAACCAACTTCCTAAAAATTTTGGTTCTTAAACCTCCTAAATAACCTATATTCATTAAAAATGGACTAAGAAACAGTTTTTAGACCTCTCGCATACACATAATATATTAATATCGACTGTACATAGACCCTTCGTATAATAATATTACATAGTCTTCTATTTTTATGAAACACATATATATAAGATAGAACATAGTCTTAAAATGGATATCTCATATTATAACTAACTAAACAAGAGTATTACGATCGGGAATATCAATACATTAAAAACCACATATAGGCTATACAATCATAGTACTCAAACAAAAGAGAATGGACAAAGTTTCTATAACACTAATCAACATCCAGTACTAGAAAGTGGCATTGTCCTCGAAGTGATGCGGACGTACCCAACATGGATAATGAGGATATAAGTCTTCTTAAAAATCATCATGAACCCTTCAAAGACCGGAACCTAAAATTTTTGGGGAAATGGAGAAATGGGGTTAGCATAGCACTTGTACTAAGTATGGAATCGTATTCACACAAAATTAATAAAACATGCTAAAAAGGGACATTTTATTTAAGCATTCTAATTTACTTTTGAAAAGCGTTATGCGCATTGAAGAACCAATAAAAGTCAATAGCACATCTTCAAAAAGTCAAAACCATGTACATCATCAGGCCAACAATATCAAGGCTAGTAAAGTAAACATGCATATCATCATAAATGAGCACATAACCAAAACAACTCTATCATCAAGTCATAATATCAACAAGAATGTATAAGAGTTCATAAAACCATAACTAAAGTAATACCTTTACTCATGAACTATCATTAAGTACACTAATACAATGTCTAAACAAGGCCCCATAACCACATTCAACCAAGTAAACCAACAAGACCATAATCAATGCCCAACTTCACATACTATTCCATTAAGAATAAATATCATCATACTTTTTCTACAGAGACCAACCACATCTTCATAAGTGAAACCAACATCACATAGTGTCATAACATGTAAGATCAACATATACATATGATTTACATTTATAAGCATATTAGCACATAAGCATATAAGAACATCCTTCTAAGACTTCCCTCATGGATAATTAGTGCAATGTAAAGGTAAAGTCTCATACCCCTACTAGACCAAGTCGAACCCCTTAGGTCATCCTAGTTAGCGATCGCTTTAGTACTTCATTTTAACTTTTGAGAACATCTTGCCTTAATCGATATAGACCACATGAGCTATTGTG
Source organism: Solanum lycopersicum (assembly GCF_036512215.1). Classification (NCBI taxonomy): domain Eukaryota; kingdom Viridiplantae; phylum Streptophyta; class Magnoliopsida; order Solanales; family Solanaceae; genus Solanum; species Solanum lycopersicum. The sequence goes on from NC_090806.1 coordinate 27,872,996, forward strand.
GAATCCACTGTCATGGATCCCTACACCAAAAGAAGGCGCACTACTTGCCAAGGTAGTACCAAAACATGAAAAAAGCACCTATGTGGATCCACTAGATAGTATTGCTATGCTGGAAACATAGTTCAAGAACCAGGATATGTAGTTGTGACCCTCTTTATGGTGCATGCATCAGATTCTCCAATTTAATGAGTACATTAGTGATCCTACCTTCCATATGTGTAAAGGGACACGCCTCACTCTAGTTCACTTGGTGCTAAGCTAGAGTCCCTTTTGAAATGTATTTGAGTCTTCATTAAACATCATAACTTAGTTTAGGTCATAGGGTCTATACCTTATATAATCATCATCATAGCTCAATAAGAATTGAATGAGTATTTTCCTTTCATTACAATTCACACATGTGAGGTTAGCACATTTACATAATCACATAATAATAAGGAACATTGGTAACTTATCATCATCCTTATAACATTTACATCTTAGCCAACATCTTACAAACCATACTTCAGGACATTCCAATTCAAAATCATACCAACCCTATCAATCTTAACATAAGGTATACTTCAATACAACTTCATTACATAACACAAGTAATCATAATTGAAGTAAAGAATTGATATCACAAGACATACCCCAACCTCCTTCACAAGTCATCATCAAAGATTTTACCATCAACCATCCAATTCAACCTAAAAATGAGTGTAATATGATCGCACAATTGTAATTTACACAATAATGAAGTCAATTGAATCACTACTTAACAATTCATTATTAGTTCATAGCTTAGGATTAAAGACTTAGGTCAAATTCATGATCTACTTTACAATCAAGAATAATTAAATCAAGAAATAGCATAATTGTATTACAATACATCATAATAAACTCACAATAATCTAAATAAATCATAAACAAAGCAATTCATAAAGTCAAATTCTTAATAGAAGAAAACTCACTTGAAAACTCTTCTTTTTGAATTAAATTAGGAGGAACCCTTTGGGGGGAAATCCACAAAGGTGAAAGGAATGTTATACCTTAAAAATTGATGAATATTTATGGTGAAAAATAGACTTTCTTCCCTACAACCCTCCTTTTCTTGGTCTTCTATGGAGTTTATTTGGGAGAGAGAAGGAAGAGAAATTGGGTTTACGAAAAATGAGAGTTAGGTTTAGTTTCATTAGGTTAGGTCTTTATATAGAGGTCCTTAATTAACTTAATTAGACCTTCCTTACCCCTGAATAATTAACTAACCACTTAATTAACTAATTGTATTAAATAAAATAAAACAACAAAAACAGACCTGACTGATGAGTTGTAAGTCAGTCGATGCCCTTTCCCCTCTTCCGTCTTGCACATCCGTCGTTTATGTCAGAGACTGGTCCAAATGGACCTTCAGACAAAATAGTTAAGTTTGGGTCAAAGGAGGCATCGACACACCATCTATACAACCACGCCTCGTTGAGTGTGGTTGTAGGTGCACACTATCCAATTGATAGTTTTTTGCCGAATTTCAATTATCATATTCTAGGACTCTTTGGTTGGTCCTTGAGGAGTCATACCTGTACTTTTCGACTATAAACAAACTCTAATACGTATTAGACACCTTACCACTACATTTAATCATATTCCGACTCTTAAAACCTAGTCAAATAGACTAAGGCTTGCTAGAACCTCTTGAACTAATTTCCAGTCGTCATGGATGTTTCCTTGACGCTTTGATTCCAACACTTCCTAAATGACTTATATATATTATAATTGACTCTAAAACAGTGTTGAAACTCTTAGAATCTTATGTTTGGCTCTATATTAGGCCTTAGACTTTTGGAGTATTATATTATCCCCCCCCCAGGAACATTCGTCCCCGAATGACACTAGAATTGTTCAAAAAGGAAAGAATAGACTGAATACTATCAGCCAAACCAACAACATATCAAAACCTGAGTTACAATCAAAATCAACATAACCACATGACCCTTTTTACAATGCCACTCAACCCATCATTTTCAAATCATAAGAGTTCAATATTCATTTCATGCTTACTCATTATGCCAAAGCTTCAACGGCACAATATACCCAAATACACCACATAAGTTCAATTCAAGTAAAAGAACATTTTCTTGAAAAATTTCATTTCAATAAGCATAATTCGCTGTAACTAGTAACATTTTACCAAAAATCAAGGAAACTTAAAATAAACTCGTTATTTTCACTAAATATAGGAAAAAAATAACCTTAGTTACCGAATAGATGAGGGTAACGGGACATCATGTCGGCATTGGCCTCCTATGTTGCACCCTCAACTTGGTGGCTCTTCCATAACAGCTTTACGGAAGTCATCGCTTTGATCCTTAACTTCTCTACTTGTGTATCGAGGATTTCAATCGAAACCTCCTAATATGAAGATTCTCTTAAGATTCTATTAAACACCTAGACCTTCAATTGGAAGAGTAGACTCAGGATCACCAACATACTTCTTGAGCATGGAAACATGGAACACCAGATGAGCCGAGGTCAACTCACTAGGCAACTTAAACTCACATGCAACCTTACCAACCATTTGAAAAATTTCATAGGGACCCACATAATGAGGACTCAACTTCCATTTCTTTCCAAATCTCACCACCTCTTTCGTAGGTGATGTTTTTAGATACAGTTTATCTCCCTCTTCAAATTCTAAATCTCTTCTCCTATGGTCGGCATAAGACTTTTCCCAGCTATAGGCTATTTTCAAGCGATTCCTTACTATATGAACAATCTCCAAAATCTTATAAATCAATTCGGGACCTAAAAGTGAAGACTCTCCCAGTTGAAACTATACAATTGAATATATACATCTCCTATCATACAAGACTTCATAAGGAGCCATAAATATAGATGAATCGTATCTATTGTTGTAAGAAAACTCAACCAAAGGAAAGTTTTTATCCCAATTTCCCTTGAAGTCAATTATACAATTTCTAAGCATATCCTCAAGGGTTTGAATAGTACGCTCTGCTTGACCATACATTTGGGGATGAAAAAACGTTACTTAACTTCACCTTGGTACCCAACCCTTTTTGAAATGACCTCCAAAATCTAGATGTGAATTTTGTGACCCTATCTGATATGATGGATAACGGAAATGCCATGGCGACACACAATCTCATATATGAAGATCCTTGCACAATCCTCCACCGAGTAAGTGAAATTTATTGTTATGAAATTATAGAATTTTGTCAACCTATCAACAACAACCCAGATGAAGTCATGTTGCTTTTGTATCCAAGGCAAACCTCTAAAAAATCGTATTAATATCTTCCCACTTCCTAGTAGGAACTTTTATTTCTTGAAGTAAACCACCCGGCTTTTGGTGTTTGGATTTCACTTGTTGGCAATTTAGACATTTTGCAACAAATTTCGCTATGTCCCATTTCAAGCCTTCCCACCAAAATACTTCTCTAAAGTCATGATACATCTTTGTAGAACCCGGATGAATGGAGTAATGGGGCCCATGAACTTCCTCAAGAATCCGGTTCCTTAAACCAGCAACATTGGTATTACACATCCTTCCTTTATACCTCAAGACACCATCCCCCTTAAGGAGAATGACTCATTAAGCTTACCAAAAACTGATTCCTTCAACTCTATCAATAGTCGATCAAGTGTTTCTTAGACATCACCTTAATAACCAAAGATGATTTGGATTTATGATGGACCATAAAACCACCATCCGAAGAATCTTCCAATCTAACACCCAATCTAGACAACCTAAGAACATATTTCAATATGTCATTCTTGTCTTCATCTACATGAGAAACACTACCCATGTTCATGCGACTTAGAGCATCCACAACCACATTGGCCTTGCCGGGGTGGTAGAGAACACTCATGTCATAATCTTTCAAAAACTCCAACCACCTTCTTTGTCGGAGATTAAACTTCTTTTGAGTAAATACATATTAAAGACTCTTGTGGTCATATATACATCAACATGGACACATACAAATAATGACTCAATATTTTGAAGGAAATAACCACAGCCACTAACTTAAGATCATGAGTTTTATAATTATCTTGTTCACCTTAAGTTGTCTACAAGCATAACCCACTACTTTCGCATGTTCCATAAGCAACACCCTAAACCCACCAGGGATGCATCACAATATACAACGAAGCCCTTGGTACCCTCCTGTAAGTTCAACACCAGAGCGGAAGTAAGCCTATCTTTTATGATTTGGAAGCTTCTTTCATGTGCATCTGACCACTAAAATTTCATACTCTTTTGGATCAATTTAGTCAAGGGAGTGAAATGGATGCAAAAAAATCCACAAACCTTCAATTGTATCCCGCTAGACCCAAGAAAATACTAACGTCAATCGGCGTTAATGGCCTAGGTCAATTTTTCACCAGCTCGATTTCCTTGGATTAAGCTTAACTCCCTCACTAGAAATAATATGACCAAGAAACGCCACCGACCTCAACCAAAACTCACATTTTCTATTCTTGAAACATAGTTGGTTCTCCTTAACCACTTCTAAAACCACCCTTAAATAGTCAATATGCTCACCCTCATTTTTCAAATTGTCAATTAAAACAATGACAAATGAATCTACGTAACTTTGAAACACCCTATTCATGAGATCCATAAATACCGTCGGGGCATTATTCAGACCATAGGACAATACTAATAACTCATAGTTAACATATTCAGTTAATAATGTCGTTTTTATATATCCTCTCCTCTCACCCTAGGTTGGTGATACCCCGATCTCAAATTAATCTTAAACAAGTAGCGTGCCCCTTAGAGTTAATCAAAGAATTCATCAGTCCGAGGGAGAGGATACTTATTCTTAATAGTAACTTTATTGAGTTGGCGATAACCAATGCACATTCTAAGGGACCTATCCTTCTTCTTCACAAACAATATTGGCTCACCCTGTGTTGAAATACTAGGCCTAATGAAGCCCTTGTCTAGTAAGTCCTTTAGTTGAGCCTTCAACTATGTCAAGTCAGTCGGAGTTGTCCGAAATCTAAATGGAGTTGGTATACGGAAGAAAGTCAATACAAAAATTTGTTTCCCGTTTGGGAGGGTTTCCGGGAAAATCATTAGGAAAGCCTCTGAAAATTCCCTTACTATGGGGACTAACTCAATGGGAGGAGTTTCGGAGTCTAAATCTTTAGTTCTTACAATGTGATATAGACACCCTTTTGAGATCATTTTACAAGCCTTAAAACAAGAGATAATACTACTTCTAGGAATAGAATTTCCCCCTTTCCACTCTAAAATAGGTTCATTTGGAAAATTGAACTTGACAACTTTTGTTCTACAATTATTTGAAGCAAAACGATCATGCAACCAATCCATCCCCTAAATGACATCAATATCGACCATATCAAGTTCTACTAATTCCACATGAGTAACTATATTGGGAAGCATTATAGGACAATTTCTATACACCCTCTTTGCAAAACCGACTCACCTATCGGGGTAGTTAACATGAAATTTCATTTAGAATATAGGGAAACATATAAAACTTTCTAGCTATAAAGGGAGTAACAAACTATAATGTAGCACCAAGATAAAGTAAAGAATATACATCAATATATAAAACTTGTAACATACCGGTCACTACATTGGGAGAACTCTCTTGTTCACCCCTAGAGCGAAGTGCATAAAAGTGATACTTCTTTGGAGTATCCACATTAGAACCAGTAGCTTGAACTTGCCCGCTTCCGTTGTCTTTCTTCTTTACATTAGGGAAAACCTAACCTTGTGGACACACTTGCTACACCCAAAGCAATTGTCCGTACCAACAATGCATTCACCATAATGCTTCTCTCCACACTTTCCACAAGTTGGCTTCATTCTTGGTGAGCTAGTACCTTCTCCCTTTTGAGACATAGGGTTAGACACTCTATCATCACGAGCCTTGGAAAATTTTGAAGGAACTTGATTAGAAAACCTCTTCTTGAACCTAGACTTGTATAGAATGCAAAACTTACCCTTAGAGCAACCACCTTCATAATTAAAACTAGACCTTCTTGTCCTCCCAACTCTTTCTCCTTAATCTAGTTTCTTGCAATTGTTGAGCATATTCCACGAGATGAGAGATATTCATATTATCATGAAACATAGCTAAATTAAATTCTTCCACCAAGTCATAGGACACCCTCGTAAGAAAACAACACATCTCATCCCTTGGGTTTGAAACGAAGGATGGAACATACTTGAAAAATTTAGTGAATTGCAAAGAATAGTTAAGTACACTCAAACTTTGTTGACAAAGGTTGATGAATTCTCCCACCTTAGCATCCCTCATCTCTTTATGAAAGAACCTATCAAGGAAATTCTTCTTGAAGATCTTCCAAGTCACTGGACCACCTATTAGTGCCTATTATCCCTCCATTGCACATACCAAGTTTGAGCCACATCATTGAGTTGATAAGCCGCCAACTTGACCTTCTCAACTAAGGTCACACCCATAGCATTGATAATTTTATAGACCTCATCGAGAAAATCTTGAGGGTCCTAATCAAACCTCGACCCATAGAATATAGGTGGATTCATTCTAGTAAAGTCTCTCAAACGGGAGGCCATAGTGCTAGAATGTTGAGAAACTCGAGGTCCAACCTCCTAATTCATTTGGGTCGTCATAGTTTGAACTTAAAAGTGACAACATTAGCTTGAGAGGTCATATCTTGAGTCAAAGTGAGAAAAACCGCCCTTAAATCTCCATCGGTCGTCGGGGGCGGAGCAACCAAAACTTGATCACCCATAGAAATTTCTTCAAATGGAGGAACTTGATTTTATTTATTTTTATCATTAGTCATTTTTTTCTCCGCCCTACTAGCAGCATCCCTTTTGAGTATTTATTCCTATAACCACGATACACGTTTTAGGTGAAAGCATATAACAAGACTCTAGAGACACGACGTAGGAATACAAGAACATGCGTCTAGCTGAATTATATGAGACTTGTGATGGTTTATATGGATGATGCTATAGTAGTTGTTAGGGTGACATATAGATGACTTGGTTTTCCCTATGTGCTTCTATAATGTTATTCCATACGTGATATGGTGGAGTATGTTTGTATCTTTTTTTGGTAGACTTGTGTCCATTACTTGATATATGTAAAACGTGAATATGACTTCTTGACTTAGTATGATAAAGCTTCTTAGTCTTTTATGTGTGATTGACATGTGACCTTGAAAATAGTTAATAAGGTCCTTTATGTGGAACGTTCATCCAAGATATAAGGTTATGATATCCTTTAAATTGAAAGTCTTTATGGCATCCTTCTTGTGTAAATGGTGGACTTAAGGTTGGTTTGTTTGAAAGGCATGAAATCATCCTTAGGAAAATCATTTATCTATCATCTTAACCATTGTAGGTATCCTTAATAGACCCTCTTTGGTGAGGTGTAATGTGATTGGATTGTGAACATTATATGGAACCTCTTCATATGCTCTTTTATTGAAAATAATCTATGAGAACAAAGGCTAGCACCAAGAGAGTATGCTTGGGAAGTTGTTCTAACTAAGATGACATGGGAAATTTCTCTAACAAAGATGACATTAGAGAACAAAAAAACCCTCGATATTCCTTAACCATGTGCCTACATGGGATGTGTCCTAGTTCTACCATTGGCAAGTCCTAGTTCTATCAGAGTAAGTGCATGACTACGAATTCCCTGCATATCTAGTATGGTCTATGTCGGTTATTGCCTATTCTCATCATATGGGATACCTACTAGTGTTGGAGAAGTTCTAAAAAGATTAGGTAGTGGTATGGGATGCTATCTAGACATTGCACAATTAGGCTTTGAAGATGTTACTGAGTGAGTCCCTAGGTCTTCTCAAAGACCATTACTTGAATGTTCTTAAGTGTTGAATGTCTCTTAAATAAACTAGTGAATACAATGGAAAGTTAAAAACTATGTTAATGAATCAGTACTAGTCTAGAGTATTTTTAAGGATTGCCTAGTTAAGATGTGGTAGGAGCATGGGAATGGTCTCTTCGTCTCTTATCTAGGGATGTTTTAAGAATAAATTAGATGGGAAAGTTGACTAATGAAATGAGAGTAATCTTATGTTAGGTATCCTAAAGGATCTCTTAGGTGTGTATGAAGGGAATGTATGGGCGGTTGCTTCACTCAAGTGAGCCTTAGAATCACCTTTGGTAGGAGGATATCATGTTTATGTGTTTGATGTGTTCTTAATGCTATCTTGTTATATATGAGTTATAGGTGAAGTTACAATCAAGTTCGCTGTAATGTTATTGTAATGTAACTTTAATTTGATATAAATTGATTATGACTTGTAATGTGTTCTAATTGTAATTTTTGTGTTTAAATGTGATTCTTATACTTTTAATATCATGATTTAATCAAAAAGAGCATATTTATCATAAATGTCCGTTTCTCATGATTTTATGCATTATGTCATACTTAGTACATGAATTGTATTAATTCGATACATTTTATCTATCTCTAAAGTTTAGGTGGAAGGTAAAAGTTGTCTTTAATCAAAGCTGGAAAGTAGGACTCTTTTAAGCAAAGCTTGGAAACTAGGAATCTATCTTAGACTGCTTTTATTAAATGTATTGCAATAGACTATGTATTTCTATATTTTTATTTTATGGGCCGTGTCCCAAGTATTCTTGAGTCTAAGATTGGAATATGTTGAGACTTAGTATTTTCCTATGATTTTATATGAAAGATGTTTATAAGATATTTCGTGTGAAAACATTCAATTCCACACTACTTTTCATACATGTATGCAATAATTGATGTCTAAGGGCTTGTACAAGACCTCCGAGAGGTCAAGTAAGCCATGTTGCAAGTCCGAGAACATCATATCTTCTAGGGTGTACTCCCGGGATGTGACACATGACCTGATTGAACAATGTATAGAGCTGCTAAAATTAGTACAACTAATGAAATGAATAAAATAAGTACACACTCGACTCAATGAGTTGAACTAGGACTCCATCATATCATCCGCTACTTTTGGAAGACCCGTTGTATAATAAAAATTAACTCTTTTGTTTGGCGCTGGGATCATACATCTAGAAAATTAAATGTCTAGTGTATCATGAACACAAAAATCATAGGTACCTAAAGTGCATCAGAGGACAACTATGCTCGGAGAGCATATACATAATGAAAAGAAACGAAATAAATAGTAGCTAAGGGTCAAAAGAAAAACACAAAGTCTAATTATACACCCTGGAAAATCTAGCAAGAAGCAAATGACAATGTAAAGCTGCCAAATACAACCTAACTAGAGCCCATAAGCCATGAAGGTACACTTATGAGCAATTCAATTGAAAATAACCCAAATATATTCCTATAAGCGCAATGAATACACACAAGATCTAATGATATCCCAAGATTCAAAAAATGAAGCTAAAAAAACCCAACACTGGACCTGGAACCATAACTAAAGAACCTTGAAAAACCAAATAGACTAGAGTTTTCATAAGTGAAACACGACTAACAAAAGCATGCCTAGACTTAACCTATGACTGACCAAAATCCACATAAACTCCAACAATAGAAATTTTAAATGCTCACAAATCTCAAACCAAGGCTAAAATACTCTGAAGAATATCCATAGTCACATGCTCATCAACAATCCGAAGACACTTTAGAACAAAACCATCATCGTAGTTACAAGGGACGTACTCTCAGTTAGAACCCATGACCTGATCAAAAGTAACCTATAAGGCCCAAAAATAATAACTGAAACGTTCAGGGGCATAAAATAAGTGAGCAATGGACAAAATTCCAATAGGAGTAGAGTTGTCACCTAGCTAATGATTCATACTACCAGACTCATGTTTGCTACATTGGTCTACAACGAGCTAGACTTGCCTAAAGCAACATTGGGCGATTCCTAATACATTATAACTAAAAAATAGCAATTCTGATGCAATCACTAGACTAGTTCTAGAATAAGGGTATTAATAAGTTATAATTAACAATTCAAAAGGACACACATATACAACAAGGCATAATACAACATCGCAATACAATAGAAATGTTTAAATATTTCGACTATTACCCAAAATAATAGCTAAGGTAGGACTTCAAATAAATACACATGAAACAAGATAAGAGCCCTGCCAAAAAAAGCTAAACATCATGAAAACACTTACTCAAGATCAATCTATCATTGGAAATCCAAACCCAACATCAAAGTCGATCATCTATGCTCTAAAATAAACTTAGGTGGAGCTTTACCCTTCAAAAATGCCTTTGATCACTGCCACACAATAAAAAATGATAATAACGTCAATACAAATGTTTTGACACCAAATCTACTAAAACTGAAGACAGAAATAAAAATAAGAGAAGATGAAATTGTGGAACTTCAGGGACGAATCCACTAATCTACTCAATATATTGGTCCCATAAGCTGAGGTAGATTGGGCACAAAAAGTGGGATTTAACTACCAGCTAAAGTCGCTTAAGTGTCACTTTTCCACCTAAGTGGCCTGTCAAAGTGAAACCTTTATCACTAAAGTGATTGAATCCTTGCTAGAGGCTCTAGCAGCTAAAATAATCATCCCTTAAGCATTTCATGTTCACTAATGGAGGTATCCCTTTAATAGGAAGGCCTATTTAAGAGGATCCTTGGATGCTTAAGTTATAAGTGCTTAAGAGGTGCCAAGATCGCATTGGCAGCTACACCAAGATCAAGCATCAAGAAATATTGGTATGCCTTACAAGACTCTGCCCGGATGCTCATACTATCCCAGAAATTGTGATATTCTAGTATTACCATATATGAAAAAAAAATCTCAAAGGAGTTCATGTCACCAAAGAGTGAGTTATGCACCCAAGGTTTTATTAAGCCATAAGCTACAATTTTGCTCGAAATGAGTAAAAAAGGACAAGAACTCGAACCAAAAGACTACACAGGCAAAACTCAACTTTTTGCAGCTAATAGAACATACTTCATCACATTCAATGTCTTTATTCATGATGTTTCAATAAAAAGCAATCGTTCAAGTTCAAACAACTCTAAAGTACAACACATCCATAGAAACCAAATGAAAAAACAACTAATCGAACGGTCAGTCCTAACAAGTAATAAATGACTTAAGTAAGTTCTAAAAGAAACTAACAACAGAATACGCGAAATGACCTAAAGGGTCATTATAAAAATAAAAGCATGGCAGTATATGTATATCCTATAAAAAAAAAAAGATCCTCAACATTTTCGTTACTGTATTTGAATAATTCATATATCATCATCATTTATATTCCTAGGGATTACAATGGGGGAAGACAGGGCGACACAGATTGAGCTTAACCTGCAAATTTTGAATCAACCCTGTCCCACTCCACATAACATTCTTTTTCTTTTTCAACCTGCCCCACCCCAACCCGCGTATACCCGCTCCGGGTGAACCTCCATTGCATAATTTTTTTAAATTTTTTTTCTAGTTATGCTAGATACTAAAAATAAAATTTATATTTTCATTAATTTGTATTATTTAATGGGAATCTGACAAAAAAAATTATAGGTCAATTGGGTAACATGTAAGAAATCGATTTATTTTTTATTGAGCCATTTTCATGTACTATCTTGAATATTTTAGTAGCTTTTATGAAATTATCTTAATAAATTAATAATTTTCTATTATAAGAACTCACTTAAACCCACCGCGTCACACACAACCTTAAATCCGCCCCATCCCGCATAGCCTTAAATCCGCCCGTTGCCATCCATATAAAATATGTAATAATAAATAGAGGAATATATCCCATATAATAATCATAAATATTTTTAGATACTAAAATGATATTAAACAATTACCTAAAAGGATGAAAAAGTGTCATCTACAAGAAAAGTAAAACCACTGGTAGATAATTTCATAGATGAAAATGAGGTGCTTTGTAATTCATATAAACCATACTTTACAAATCTCATATGTATCTAATCATCAAAAGAAAAATGGCATGCACATACAAATATTTTTATAAGCATTTTGCTTTAATAAATTATATCAAACAAAAAGGTTAACAAACGATCATAGTTATCTATTTACTTTTATTTAATAGACAATCAAAATAGAAGGAACATTCATGAAAGCATAAATATGAAAATTACTGACCCTTTGTAGAATAATTAAATAGTACATCGACTTTAAAAACTAGATTGGATTGCTCATGACCCTCTGCTATACTAAGGAAAAAACAATGATAAAATAAAAATACAAAGCTAGACATTTTTACAGCAAATTTAATTGTTTTAAGGTATAGCAGGAGAACCACTACAAGAAAATTGTGAATTAAATGGATATTATTGTGGGAATTAGAATGAAAATTTGCAAGAAACTTATTTTTCTGCAAATTTTCATACTAATTCTCAAAAAATCCTCATGTAATATATTGTTTTCTTGTAGTGCGGCTTCTAAAATTTTCTAAATATATATTTGAAAGTAAGTATTTATAATAGATTTTTACCAATAGGAATGTCTTTTTAATGGAAAACCAAAATTTGGCACTTCAAATTGATTTGAAAGAAACATTTAATATTATTTTATTTTGTGATTTGGATTGATTTTGTTAGATTTTCATGTGATTTTGTCCTAATATTGCTAATAAAGGTGAAGTTTTCTTTGCTTTGGTGATGAACGGTAGTTGAAATCTTTTGAAAAGGTATATAGAAGGTTTAATTTGGAGTTAGTAAATAAGAACAAGTGTTGCTTAATTAATATTTTAGTCTAAGCATTTCAGTGGTATTTGTGGATATGATTGGGTGCAAGTACACTTCGGTGAAGTTTAAGAAATAGGACTAACTAGTTCAAGCTAGGTATTGTTGGGGTAAAGATTAATTTGAGTAGTGATTTTTCAAACAGACTTTATCATTTTTAAGATGAGGGGCGTACGTCGAACTTATGTATTGAACAAAAATATTGTAATGTGTAATATTTGTTAGTTTTATTAGACTTAAGTCATATGATACATTGCAGAATACATATAATAGTACTATTGTTGAATGAAATAAAACGAAGAAAATTTTATTGGTCCATAGTCTAAACATTTGAATCTGATGATGTACAAAACGAATCGGAGTTATTATTGTGCGTGATGATAGGTGCCTTGTCTGAAACAGTCCAAACCTTTACAGATTTATCAAGACTTCCACTATAAACGACCCATTTCTGATCTGTTTCAGTGGATTCTTTATCTTCTTCTACTGCTAGACATTTTACTGGCCCATTATGACCACTCAATACAGATAACAATGTGTGTATAGACTTCTTGTCCCTTCTCCAAACACATATTGTTTTATCAGCTGATCCACTGAGTAGCAAATTTCCAGCTGCTGCAAGGCATAAAATAGCCAATTTGTGTCCCTTTAGCACTCCACCATGTGATAATTGCTTCTCTCGTTCCCAGAAATTCACAACACCATCAGATGAACCACAGTATACTACTGAACCAGATTTGCTAACAACTAATGCTGTCACTGCACATTCTTGATTCAAAAGTGTTTGAACAAAAACATGTTTTGGGTGTTTCCCTGTGTTTTCCCTCTGCCAAACCTTCACTGTTCCATCAGCTGATCCTGTATACACTATGCCTTCAACACTCGTAACCACTGAGTTCACTGCATCATCATGTGCTTTCACTGATTCTATGCATTTCGAGTTATCAACGTTCCACACCTATTAATTAGAACATTATGTATTTTCTATTAATTAGATGACGATGGCATATAATTGAAAATAACATAGATACTTACCTTAAATGTTCTGTCCCATGAAGCTGAATAGAGAAGGCCACGCGTTTGATCCATACTCAAGCATGATATGGCATCAACGTGCTTGATCCATAAACCACTCCTATTTCTCTTGACTTCCACATAGTTGCTAGGCTTAATGGATGCCTTGAAAATATCAAAGAAACTAGGCAAAGTCCCAGCACGTTTGTAGGTACCTGGATTCTTGGTTTGGATTTTCCAAACACGAACTTTTCCATCTTGATGACCTGTGAATATTTTCTCTCCTGAAATGATGATGGCTTTTACAAGTCCGCTATTTGATTTAAAAGCTGCGAATTCCTTGAGATTCTTCCACACACGTATATTCTTACTATCGGATCCTGTGTAAAGAAGATCGTTTTTTGTAGCCAAAGAATAAATGTGTCCCTCTTCCCGCACAAGTGAACCAATAAGTCCATTAATATTATTATTATTATTGTTTTGGGAATTATTGTTACCCTCATCAAATTTGGACCATGGAGACCCTTGGTTCCATGGAGACATCATCATAGGAGACCCTTCACCGCTAAGACGATTTGCTTCATATGCAGAGAAACTGCTGTGTCTTGCATTGAAATTATTATTATCATCGTCAATATGTGAGCTTGATATGTTTGGATCCGAGTGAACAGTGTTTCCTAATTTAGGAGGCAAATGGCTTGTATCAACAAACATTATGTGCTTAATTGGCCTTCTCACAACAAACAATCTCTTAGTAGCTAGGCTGGCAAGAAAAGGCAAAGGAAAAATGGATTAACAAAGTATACAAGAAATAGAATGTTTGGAACGACATCAATGGAAGGAAGAGAGTGGAAGAGAGATTTTCTAGGGAATTGCAAACTAGAGGCCATAAATTTTGAGTCTATGCAACATTTTCTATTATTCACCTCAAAAGTTTAGTCCTTATATCAATATAATTTATGATTACGTCCACTTATTTTGAGAAGCACATAATTAATATTATTCTAATATTTTATAACGACAATAAAAACATATATCAGGTTAAATTGATGATTTTATTTTCGGCGAAATTGTTTGATAAACTCTTATATTTGTATGAGTTTGTATTCTAAACCTTTTTACTCAATATTTTGTAAACTAGACCCTTAAATTTATTAAAACAAGATATTTGAAATCCCTCTGACTATTGACCAAATCTATGTGACATACGTATTGTTGAGTTGGAAAATTGTGTTACTACACCCATTTCCAAGCGCGTAAATACATTATATATTATGTTAAAATATAATTTTTTAGTATAAAACTTGTTTCTTTATTTATCCACTCCCAATGAGTGGACCTACTCGAAAGAAGGAAAAAGAAGGTGGTTGGGGGCTCTTTCCATTCCTAACCCTATGTTTTCTTCCCTTCTTCTTCAATAAAATCACCCACCTTACCTATTCTTTTTTTCTTTCAAAATCTCTGGTCATACATGAATTGGTGCTCAAATAGTATACATATATAAAGATGGAAGAACATGACAATTTTTTAAAAAAAATTAAATTTTCAAAAGTTAATTTGATTTTTTTTATTTTCTTATTATTTAATTTTTGACATGTCACTGAAAAATGACATAGAATTACATGTGTAAAAGGTTGAATTATACACACAAATAGTGTATGATAAAAGGGTTCAAAGTAAAGTGTTTTAACGAATTCAAGAGATTAATTGACAAAATTAAGTGAGAAGATTCAGATTATAAACGCATACAAGATATAAGGATTCATCAGATCATTTCACCTTTATTTTCTATTTATCTTCTTGTGCACTGCATGGCGTCGGGTCTACAGAACATCAACATGCTATTAAATATATTTTTTCTGTTTTATGAATAACAATTTATTACCTCTTGTCATATAAATAATATTATCGATTAAATATTTGACAACTATAATTTAAAGTTGCTCAATAGTTTCCGTCTATTTTTTCTGACGGTGAAGAAATGTTGATATTTTTTTAAAAAAAATATAAATACGATAATTCATATGAAAAAAATGTTGAAAAATAGAAAAAGCCTGAAAAGAGGAGATAAAAATGAATAAAATTGCTAGCTTAAAAATGAGTTAAACACAAATGTCTATTAAATTGATTAGCTTTAAAAGAGCACTGTAAACACGTAAAGTTTTTATCGAACATAAAATTTTACACCATTTTAGTAGTTAATAATTCTTTTATACTTAATTTAAGTATTTTGGTTTAATAATATTTTAAGAAGTTTATTGTAAAAATATTTGAAAACCACAAAAATAAAGTCATGTTCGTAAGTTAAGATTTTTTTCTTCAATTTATTCAAAAGAGAAGAAAATGATAAAAAGTATTTGTTTTCTTGTATTGTATATTTAAAAAATAAACTAGTGTTTCTCAATTATATTTTTTAATTAGCTATTAACTTTTCTAAAATTTATATTAATTTCAAAAAAATAAGATTCTATCTTCTATACTACCTTAAAAGCATATACACCCTAACATGAATGTTAAATTATTATAATATCTCCAACATAATAGTTGACACATTCTCACATTAATGCGTAATAACATTTGGAACGTTTAAAACTTTTTCAATGAGTTATGTTTATTTCTTGGGGCTGCGACTTATCTGATAGGTATAATACATATATATGCCCTTTAAATTTGCTTCAAATCACATTTATGCCCTTCAACTTTTAGTATCCACAAGTAGCTACTTTAACTTGTATAAAGTTGAACAAATAGACACATATCTCTTACATCCTACATGTCATTATTTTTTTCTACTTGTGTTGTGTCACGTTGGACGCATGTGTCTACATGTTCAATTTTATACAAGTTAACTGTTACTTATGCATATCCAAAGTTGAAGAGCATAATGTGAAATGAGGCCAATTTTAATGGAAAATTTATACATTATGCCTACATGATAAAGCACGATAAGAACCTTTGAAATTTTACTTCTATCATTTGTTTTCTACAAATAGAGAGGTGATCTCACACTTTTACACTGCAAATATTATGTTTTCTATTCATCTTCTTAGACAAGAAAAACTGTGATATTTGTTCAATTATACAATTACAACTACATTTTTAGGTAAACTAGATAAAACAATAAAATCTGATGCCACAAGGAGAATGAAACTGCGCAACCTCAAACTAGAAGATTATCTAGATAATTTATATGTCCTCATTTTCATAATAATAAATATATTTTTACAACAACTTCAACATGACAAGAAGTTAATTGATTTTCGATTAAACAAACGACAACTTGGTGTACAAGTTGTGCAAAGTCTTGTGCTAGTCAAGAAAAAAGATTTAATCGAAAATTGATTTGAAGAATCCAAACAAGATTTAGTAGGTACTCATCTGTTTCCAAGTTATTTTTTGTAATTTTATTTTTTGTTCAGTTTAATATGTAATGTTCTTTTTTCCTTGAGGTGGGGCACATTTTAAGGCCACAAAGTTAAAAGACGTTCTTATCTATTCTACATATCCTTAAATTAAAACTCTTCTATATTTTTTAAAATTTCACATCAAAATAAAATTAGACAAATCCATATCTGTCTTCTTCTTCTTCTTTTTTTAAATCTTTTGTACCTTAAAATTAATGACATTCCTATCTTAAATATTAAATCTATATTACCTTAAAAGAATGGACTCTTTAAATTATATGTTACTTCTTCTGTTTCAAAAATAATGATCTCCTTTTCTTTTTAGTTTGTTTAAAAAAGAATGACCGTTTACTTTTTGTGGTAACATTTTAAAATCAGTTTTTCACGTGGCATGTTTAAGGCCACAAGATCAAAGTGCATTTTTATGCCTTTAACGTAACTTAATTTAGGACCGCAACATACAAAATTCTTCTTTATACTCTTGAACTTTCTGTCATGTCAAATTAGGTCACTCTTTGTGAAACCGAAGGAGTAAATTATTATAATATCCTACATTAAAAAACAATCTATATATTTGAATATGAAATGTCATCTTGAAAGGTTGAATTTTTTTTTATGAGTTCTAACTTAACTAAAAGGTTGCGACTCTTTTGATGAGTTGCGACTTTTTCAAAAGGTTGACTTAACCATAACTTATGATTTTTACAAAGAATGTGATTTATAGATGAGTTATGACTTTTTTAAAAGAGATATGATGTTTTCGATAAGTTATGAATTTTTCAAAGAATTGTCACTTTTTCGATCGGTCATGACTTTTCAAATGACGCACAATAAGCACATGTTCATACTACTCTTTGTTGGATATAAATTGAGAGGTCCTTTCATTTTTCACCAACAAAAACTTTCTAATCTTCTTCTTCTTACACTTTAAAAATGTTCATGTTATTTATTGTTGTTGAGTGAGTTTAAAGGTTAGGGGAATATGAGGTACCACAATTTTGATGAATTAAATCTTTCTATCATAAGAGGATATATTGTAGATTCTTGAGCACTTGAGAAAAATAATTTTCGTGATACAATAATTACTTTTTTTTCTTTTTGACGATATATATATATATATATATATATATATATATATATATATATATATAGTTTTCCAATATATGAAGGTAACATGAAGTAATCTAAATTTATTTGTTTTTGTTTAGAATTTGTCATGTGAAGCAGATTACGCTTCTAAATATTTTCTTAAAATCTTTTGAACTTCTCGTGAATAAGAGAATTGTCAAGAGTTTTTTGGTTGATAATCAAGACATAAGAGTAAATTAATTTACAATGTTATTTATGTGATTGTGATTTTAAAAAATGACGCCAGGCTGAAGGGTCTATTAGTTTAATTTTTATTTTCATTTAATTACTAATTTTCATGATAGAAATAGTTTTATTATATGCAAATTTTTATAGATAGATATTTGTGTGTGCGTATTTTTATTTAATTGAAGTATTATATTTGTCATGAAAGTATCATCATGTCAACAAAATCTTCTTAGTTCAAAATATATCACTTTTAGATGTTTTGGTTTCTTCTATTTTTTTCTCCAAAACAAAATTCATAGAAAATACGAAAATATGTAAATCGTTTAAAATTTATCTTTTGCAAAATAAAATTCATATTAAGTAATATTAAATGAACGTGGAATACACAGAAAGTTATGAATTGCAAATTTGGATTACTATTCCCCCTACACTAAATTAAAATCTAATTAACTATCTAAATAAATAATATAATTATTAAGAAGTCCTATTTATTTATTTCAATGCAAAGTTAATAAGAAATTCATCAGCTGCACTTTAATTATTTAGTTATGTAATTATAAATTCTCTTACTTATTATAAATTATTCCAAATGTTATTCACTCCTTTTAGAGATAATGCCCAAGTACCCCCTCAACCTATGCCCGAAATCTCAGAGACACACTTATACTATACTAAGGTCCTATTACCTCCCTGAACTTATTTTATTAATAATTTTTTACCCCTTTTTAGCCTACGTGACACTATTTTGTGGGCCCAACGATGATTGACTTTTTTTTTTCAAACTAGTGCCACTTAGGCTAAAAAGGGGTAGAAAATTACATATAAAATAAGTTCAGGGGGATAATAGAACCTTAGTATAGTATAAGTGTGTCTCTGGGATTTCGGGCATAGGTTGAGGGTGTACTTGTGCATTTTCCCCTCCTTTTTATATTCTTTAGTTATAGCATTATGAATTGTTTTAGTTATTGCATTAATTGTTTCTATCTTCATCTTTCCTTATATATCTTTTTGGTCAATAAGTTTTCATATTGTTATACCACCCATATACTTGATAGCACAACATTGTTATTGACCATTGAACGAATCACACTTGATTATGTAAACTGAAAATTATCTATAATATGAACAATATATTTGTTGAGTGCAAGGTAAACATGTGATTATATATGTGATTTAATAGAATGAATTAATTTTTACTCAAATATATGATAATCTTACTCAAATATAAACGAGTAGTATTGTTTTGTAAAAGATATATTACGTATAAAGATAAAATATTGAATTATTTATGGAAATCGTTACTAGTGTTATGCATATAATAAAATTCAAGTATGATTATTTAAGAGAATAATTGTATTTAAATGACATCCATTATTTAAGGTCATAACCTCAAGAGGAAAGACAATCGGTGACCTTTCTGGTACTTTTAGTTTTTTCTTTTTTTGTTGGTTCAATTTGTTTACGAAATTCAGTAAAGAAAAAAAAAACTACTTAAGAAATGTCACTTTCTCCCCATATTTAAATTTTGAATGCTTTTGAAATATTTCAATGATATGTCATAATTTTTTTTATGAAAAAATAATTAATCTATGATAATGTCTATTTATTTATAATGTCCCTTAAATGAAATAGGTTGAACTAGAGATTCACATGTGTCTCATGATTTTTTTTTTTGTGAAAATGTTCAATAATGATTTTTTGAGGAATTATCTAGGTTTTGGTGATGTTTGGAGGTAAAACGTCCAAGAACATCCACGATGTTCGGAAGATGTAACTTAAAAAATGCTTGTGTGTATATATGTCTTTTGATAAGTTTTCCGTGTTCGTTTTAGTTTAAATTGATGTGGGATGACCCTAAGAACTAGATGAACATGTTTAGGAATTCAACGTCTGGTTACGACTCCACCTATGACCCATGAGGGTTCCTAGAAGAGGACCCCATCTTTTTCACATAATGCTGCCAAGCAGTGACCAACGACGGCCACAAGGGACGACCGTTGGTCAAATGAAGACCCTCCGACCTTAGGCGTCGATTGGCACTACAAGTTCTGCAAGGCCTACATAAGATGGAGCTTCAGACCCAAACGATGGACCCCAATTAAGGGGCATTGACTGGATGCTGCCTACACAAGCTGTTGTGATGCGTCTTGGCTTGCGGTGTTTTAGTATATTTACTTCAAGTTTTTGATGAACCATGGACGTTTGTTTTAGGGTCATAGGGGTATTTTAAGTTAGTTTGCACTTTTAGACCTAGGTTAGGCTTCATTTTTCATAAACTCAAAACCCTCTCTTCTTGATTCTCTCAAAATCCAATAGAAGCTTGAACTCAAGGAAGGGCTAGAACGGGATGGTTGTGGACGTTCTTTATAAAAAATTCTTTAGTTTCTTTTCATTGAAGAATGATAGTCATCCTTGAACTCTCTTCCATTCAAGGAGTCATTTCTAAGGAATTTCAATAGGGGTCTTCAAACCCTATTTTCTTCTATCTTGGACTCTAAGTATGATTCGTGCATGAAAATATTTTAAAGGATTCAAATATGTTATTTCTAATGTTATTTGGTGATTTTAGTGCTAAAATTTCAGTGAAACCATTTTATTGCTTTTATCAACTTTTGTCTTATGAAATGGATCCAATGAATATGATTTGATAATGTTAGAGTTATAATTTCTTTATGGGTATATTGTGATTTAGCTACTTCTCTAAGGACTACTTTATGATGTATTATTGAGGAAATGATTATCGATGGTGAAAGTTTGTATTAATGGTAAGTTGGTTACATTGTTTAGCTCTTATTATGAAATGTTGTTGAGTGGTATGGTCCACCATTGGTGGCGATGTTTATTTGAAGTATTTGAATATGAATTTACATATGTATTGTGAAAGAGGTGATGAAGGCATATTATGTGAAGTAAGATGATAATTGTGATATTTTTGTTGATGTGATTTATGAAGCTTTAAATGTATGATTGTAGGGACTATGTCTAAATGAGGTATTCGTACATGTGAAGTGTGCTAAAGTTCGTAATATGATGAATTAAGATGTTATCATGTTTAGAAGTCAATGTTAAGAAAGTGGTGATTATTTGAAAGGTGTACTCATATGTACACAAACTCACACTTTGAATGAATGAATAAACGAAGCTAAAGAATGTAAATGAAAAGGGGAGTTTTGGGGTGACCACTCTTCGTGATTTAAGATGAAGTGTTTAGAAATAACCTCACTATTTCCAAGAGCTTTCTAAGATAGGTTGGAGGTTGGATACCCTTCCTGAGTTGAGATGTGGTATTTCAATGTAACCTCTAGGCATAAGTATCCTTTGTAAGTTGAGATGTGGTTCTAATAATCTATCCCATAACCTATAGTAATGACTGTTTAAGACTCCGTGGGGGAGTTATGCTTAGCACCGAGAGGGTTGGAAAAAGAGGTGGGTGCACATTGTGAGTAGAATGTTGTACCCAATGTACCTCTTAAGATGAGTACTTCTCGTGAGTAGAGAGTGAGTTACTTAGAAGCAATCTCTTTATCTCTTTACTATGCGCCCGCATAGGTGTACCTATTGGACAATCTATTTAAACGCTAAGAGAATTACAATACCATAGTCTAGTGGGGATCCCTCATCCGATAGATCTTAATATCGAGATTCTATGTCTATCTCTCATGGTCTATGTCAGATAAAACTATCCCACACAAAATAATGTAATGAACTAAGTCTTTTAAAGAGTGCAATACTTAGTGTAGGTGGTGGTATGGAACACTATTTATCCATTGCACAAGTAGACACTCGAAAGGGGAGTCTTGGTGTGTCTTTGTCTTAATGTATAAATGTGTTATCACGTAATGAAATGAAGTTATATGACTTAATGTCTAATGTTAAGAAAACATGTTAAAGTTATGTCTTGTATAATGAAGTTTACGAATGATGAATGATGTGTACCTGACCTCATGGAATCCTCAAGGAGCAGAAAGTGGGAGTAATAGTGTGGGATGATATTCTCATATTGCACTTTGTGTAACTTGTAAGTCCACTTTGGGAAGAGAACTTATGTGAAGATCTAGATTCAAGCATGCTTCTCTAATGTTTAATTAAAGGAGTGTGAACTTATAACTTATGCGAAGTAAGCCTAAAATGGGTTTTCTAGAGGATCACTTAGGTGCGTATTGAAGGAATTTTATGAGCGGTTCCTTCATGTCTACCTTTGTGATCTTACGATAACATTGGTAGGGAAATTTCTATGGAAATGAGTTCACTGTGAAGTTAAAGGAGTTCACTGTAAAGTTGAGTTCACTTTAATGTTTTTGGAGTATACTGTTAAGCGACTCTTTGTGATAAAACTATGGAAGTCTTTTATTATGTGCTAAATGATGATCTATATGCTATTTTACTTCTATAATCATGAAGGTTTTACCTATTTGGCAAGTAAGATTAATTCTACTAAGATGTCCCTCTTCACATGTTTTTGCATATACTTAGTACTTTGTTACAACTCACACCATACATTTCTGTAATTTATAAGTATAGGTTGGAGGCAAGTTGCTGACTAGAAGGCAAGCTTGAGAATCGACTCTCTTAAGACTAAGTATGTCCTCATATATTCGAGGGCATAGTTCGATTTCTTAATCTCTATTATTAAAACTTATTATATATTTTCATTCAATGTAATGGGACGTGTCCATAAGATATTTAAGTTGTGTTTTGAAGATGGCTTGTGACGACCTCACTACTTTTTAGTAATATAAAAGATATTTCCTTATTATTATAAATGTCATGAAAAGTTTTACTTCCGCTGTACTTTTCATGTCTTATGCGATGAATGACAGCTAGTAGGCTAGTACAAGACCCCCAAAGGGTCAAGTACATAATTGGCCGACCTAAAGGGTTACCCTAAATGCTAGGGGGTACTTTCGGGTCGTGACAACATCATTTAAAGCACATATTTAATTTTCTTTCAATTATAATTATTTACTAAATTTTTTAATTTAGTTATATTAATTTTATTTTACGCTATCATGTACTAATAATATGATACACGTGCAATACAGGTGCCGTAAACTAGTATTTATATATACATACACATTATCCCATTATCACCCACTTCCTCACACCACAACTCCCACTCCCCATATTTACACCACTACACACATGTACAAAAAGAGAAAGAAAAAAAGTAAGGAAAAAAAACCATCAGCAACATGCCCACTTTCTCTAAATAAACACACACGGAGAGCACACAAAAGAGAAAGGAGAAACTACAACAAGTTAATAGCAAACGACACCCAACCACACGTACTACTATGCACACATTCTCTCATTTAAAATCAGAAACAGTGGCTTATACATTACAATACATTCACATGCAAGACACAAAAATAATATCCTTTCATTTTAATCGTTTTTAAACCAAATGCCACCTTACAAATTGTAGCGAAAATATTGAATTCGAGGTTTGCTTTCATGGTTTAGAGCTCGCGATTTTTTATTCGGATTTAGTTCTTTTTTGGTGAATTGATTTTTTCAAGAGGTAAAATTTAATTTTTATTGTTATTTAATTTTCAAGATTATATAAAACTTGATTACAATGTTATGGAGCTGCTCAAATTATAGACATAAAACATAAATATATCTTTTAGCTTGACCTTATTTAACATTTATACCATTAACCTTTGAGTATGCACAAGTAGACACTTAAACTTGTATAAAGTTGAACAAGTAGAAACATGAGTCCTATGTGGCATAATACACATATGACACAACGTAGGACACAAATTACTATATAGGATGGCACGTAAGACACGTGTGTCATTTTATTCAATCTTATACAAGTTTGAGTATCTACTTATGCATATTCAAGTTGGAGGGCATAAATGATAAATGAGGTAGATTTTATTTATATATATATATATATATATATATATATATATATATATATATATATATATATATATATATATATATATATATATAAATAAAATCTACCTCATTTATCATTTATGCCCTCCAACTTGAATATGCATAAGTAGATACTCAAACTTGTATATATATATACGAGTAGAGGATACAGTTGGGATATTATAATTCCCTAATTTAGCTAGGTTAATACAAGTTGCTAAGGACACTTTATTGGTACTAATGTGTCCTGCTTCATCGGTTGCTAGGCTAGAGATTTCCCTTGTAGGGGTCTATCAAACATAACAAAGTTATTATTAGTACTACTAGTTCTTGGTTTATGAGCCAAGTGATGTGCCACATTGATACCATCTTTGAAAGTATAGTTTTTAGGGGGTTTCTGCAGTTTCTTAGGCCAATATCTTACTCATTGTTAGGAGTCTTGAATGCAAGTGTTCAAGTTTTCTTGTCTCCTAAGCTATTATGTAATGTGTGGTCTATACTTGAATGTGCATTGTAGTCTTAAGAGGGTGGCTGCCTCAATGTGATGTTGTTAGACATTCTGTGTTTCACAACCGAGGAGCACCCCTATAAGTAACATAGCGTACTTTACCATACGGAGGTCTTATACAAGCCAATAGTCATTATTTATTGCAATGTCATAGTAAATTTACTGCAAAATTTAAATCTTGTATAGCACATCATATGCTTGAAATATCACTTCATATATATATATATATATATATATATATATATATAAGTCATAGTACATAGTTAGACTCTAAGTCTCTTTTACCATCTTAGACTCGGCATCAACAGAATAGAATAGGGACACGACCCTTATCAACATATAATAATAACTAAACTGTTTGATCACTTTAAATAACAATTCTGACATAGGAAATCCTTGAATTTTAAGGATTCCTTTCTTGAGCTTGGGTAACATCAATCAAGCCCTTCACTTAAGAGACATCCTTTAAGCATACATAACCTAAACATTGTGTAAAAAGGTAAAGAAGAATGGTGGTAGTACAAGAATGCACTATGTATGGTAACTATGCAAAAAATATGCATTTAAAGAGGACATTTTTATTAGAAAACCATGCATCGTGCATTTTAGGAAAACTTCATAAAAACTTTGATATAAGAATCACAACATAGCTCATATACTTCACATAACAATGGAGACTATTCATAACATCACATAAAGCCACATTATTCATTTAAATCTCATTTAGCATTTCATAATATTTTCTTATCTTTTACCTAATGTCTCTAGCCCACAAAGAACCCTCTAGTAACAGTTGGTGCAATTTATAACGAGTATCCCATTCTACCATCCACACTCAAGCATCACCTTAAAGTAACCAAGGTGATATTAACATAACCTTCATTAACTAAAACATATGCATTCATATAAACCTAGCATATCATAAGACACCTACTTCATATATGAACCAACATGTTCCATGAACCACAGATAAGACCCACTTCAAGATCACATGGAAGTCAACACTACAAAGAACATCATAATAGGCAATAGTCAACAGTAGAATTCTTGGACTTAATTTCATATAGACATCACAAGACCTTACTCATAATCCCATCTAAAGCCTACTAGTGCAATGTACATGTGAAGTCTCATAACCTCACACATACTTAGTAAACCCATAATGAGACCATAAACATCATCATTTACTTCATACATAAACATGAAAAATATAGTCAACTACATGAATACCAAGTAACACCTTCATATAGTCAACAAGACCAACATTATGCACAAAAAAGTGAGACCACATTATATGAACACCATAGGACTCATACTATGCATACTATTATACAAATTGGTCAATAATATTATATCATGCAAATAAGACATATACATATTCATATACATATAGAACACCTTCTTAAAACTCCCTTCAAGAGCTACTTGTGCAATGCATAGGTAAAGTTCCATGCCCTCACCTAAACTAAGCAACTTCTCATAAGTTATCCTAGTTAGGGTCCATTACTTTACTTCCATTGTCAATTTTACATTAGGGAACCTATATCCTTAAATAAAACTAAGACCATGGGTTCTAAATATTGAATCTGGTGTTGTAGAACCTCACACCGAAAGAAGGTGCTCTACTTTTCCAAGGTAGAATATTAACATCATGCTAGCATATTAGGTGATATCTGTTGCTAGATTCTATGGGGAAACATAGTTTATGGAAGTTGGAGGAATATACAGAAACCTATTTATGCCTATTGATACATTGTAGTAAACTACCTCGTGAGGACAAGAGTGAACAAGCTTTCCAACATTGGGAAAGGCACTCCTCATCCTCAAGTTCACTCGGTACTAATCTAAGTTCCCTGTGTTGAAAATCCTTTACTAACATTACTTTATAAAACAAAGGCATTACTTTATAAAACAAAGGCTTTAGGAGGATTAACCCCTCATATGCTTAGATCCTAGGTTATACATGAGAAATTACTTTTCATTAACCTAAATCATGTCATAAGACCTTTCACATTGACATAATATATTCAAGAACCATCTAGTTTAGGATACAATTATGAACACCTTTCAGAAGACCCTTACTTTCCTAGATCATCATGTAGTTATCATAGACATGATTTCATGTGTGTGTATGTGTACATATATGCGAGAAAATAGAGATTGGGTTGGTTTTAAAACATAGCACTGGGGGTTCAGAAAAGATAAATTCAGTTAAATACTTGTCTAAACCACCACCAAAAAATGATGAATGCTATTATGCGGAGGATTCCTATGCGTTAAAAGAGAAGCCGGGGGGTTTCCGACCGATTTCCCAAGGCTCAAATCAGGAGAATTGGCGCCAAGGTCAAGGAAACAAAGGTCGAATATATGGTAACTATAATTGTGAGAGTCATTATTTATGAGATGGAAACTACAACCGTGACAACAACTTCAACAGAGGTAAGTAACTATGGTAACATAAATGATAGGAATGGGCCATATGTCCCTCCTCAAAATCGTGAAGTTTCTTCTAGGGATGGTGGAGATAGTATGGCGTGAGTTAAGAATATGTTGCACAAAATGATAAGGAGGTTCAATGCTAATAATTAGAACATTAAAGAGTTAAAGAGTGATTTAGAGGGTATTAGGCAGAAAGTCGATACATATGCAATATCGATTAAGCAGATTGAGCTGAAAATGGCCCAATTATTTGCGACTGTGAACATACGGCAACGGGCACTCTTCCTAGCAACACTGTCCAAAAATTTGAAAAATGACGGACACTGTATGGCAATCACTACTCGGGGTGGTAAGCAGACCATTGACCCACCTATGCCGTGTAAGGAGGAAAAGGTGATAAAAAATAATGATAAGGTGGTAGAGGGTAGTGGTGAACAAAAAGATAACATTGGAAAAGATTCTGAAGTGCATATAAAGGTAATTCCCATGCCTATACCAACCCCCCCTTTCCTCAAAGATTAGTGAAAAAGACCGAGGATGGTAAATATAGGCATTTTATAACAATGTTGAGGCAACTTTCTATCAATGTCCCTTTGGTAGAAGCTGTAGAACAAATGCCCAGTTATGCCAAGTTTATGAAAGATATGGTTACAAAGAAAAGATCGGTCACTTTTGAGGATGATAATAAAATGCAGCATTGCAGTGCTATTTCTACAAGGTCTCTCGTACAAAAGAAAGAAGATCCGGGTGCATTCACTATTCCTTGTACAGTCGGGTCATTACATTTTGCGAAAGCATTATGTGATCTAGGGGCAAGCATAAATCTCATGCCCCTCTCGATTTACAAGAAGTTGGGTTTGGTTTACCCAAAGCCCACTGCGATGCGGCTACTGATGGCCGATCAAATAGTGAAAAGGCCTATAGGGATACTCCACGATGTGCTAGTAAAAGTGGAGTCATTCATATTTCAGGTAGATTTTTTTATCCTTGATTGTGAAGTTGATTTTGAAGTGCCTATTATTCTTGGGAGGCCATTCCTTGCAACGAGTAAAGCCTTAGTTGATAAGGTAAAAGTGGCAGATAAAATTTCAGTTGAACAATGAATAAGCGACCTTCAACATTTGTAGGTCCATGAGGAAAAGTGGTGAGCTCCAATCGGTATCTGCTATATCCTACAAAGAAAATATGTAGAAGAACCATGACCTAAAAAGTGAAAAACGAGAGTTTATGGTTGGGGATTTGGTGCTTTTATACCATTCTAGGTTGTGTTGGTTTCCGGGCAAGCTCAAGTCCAAATAGACTGGCCCTTACTTAATTACCCAACTATTCCCTCATGAAGTAGTTGGGTTAGAAACTAAGGAGGGTGTGTTGTTTAAGGTAAATGGATAACGAATAAAACCCTATTTTGGGCATGCTGAATCGGCGAATGAAGGAATCGAGGCATACCATCTTGATAAAGTCTGAGTAATCAAGCGTTTCTAGTCATGCCGTGACGTTAAATCAGGCGCTTGTTGGGAGGCAACCCAATACTTATAGTTTTATTTCTAGTAATGGTAGCATTTTCTATTAACGGGCTTTAAATTTGCAGGCACATCACCAAGAAATTCTGCAGAAAATCACATAGCAATAGTCATTGACGGACACATCGACAGACCATCATGCATGCAACGGATCGTCACATGAATCTTTCATGCCAAGTACGTCTTTCGTTTATTTTCAAAGCTAGAGCACACGTGATGGAATCCATGAAAGACCATCAAATATGTGATGGACCATCGTTGGAGACTCGTTGCATCATCAATGAGCGTATCCGACCCAACCCAGTTGGGGAAATTTGAAAAATTTGTAACATTTAAAAATCCCACCCTTCATTTCACCCATTTCCTTCCCTCTTTCTCCCATTTCCCTGTCTTTCCAACTTCCAACTCCGTACTTCCCTTCTCTATCAACTGATCACTTCTCCAATTCCCCAAAATCCTAAAATCTACCCTTTACTAGTCGGAGTCTACTGTTGTGGTTCTGTTTTTGATAACCAAGTACTTTCCTTGCTTGTTTTTCTCAAGTTCTTAGGTATGTGTCTTTGATCTCTACCTATTTACATTGCATTTTTTTAAATTCGTATAAGCCTATTTTTTTTGGTGGGTCTTAATGCTTTGATCCAATTTTGTCTGACCTAGGTTAAGAATCCATCAAATTGCATTGTTAAAACTCTAGAAATAGGTGTTTTAGCATTGCTAGTTTGCTAGGTATTTGGGTTAGACACATGTAGGTTAACACTAAAAAATCCATTTGAGTCACAGGGGATGATTGTGGCATTCCTAGTTCTGTCACTAAATGACAGAACGAGACCTCGATGATGGACCGTCGTATCCAGTACGGACCGTCATAGAGTTTGTTCCAACATCCTACTGTACGTTTTCTCCAAGTGTCCACCAACGGATACATCCGATGGACTGTCGTTCCCACGACGTCCGTCCTGCACACCCATTATGGTTTTTCAGAGACCCTTTTCTAAGGGTCTCCTAATATTTGTAAGTGTCCTCTGACGGACATCTATGACGTATTGTCATACCATCGACGGTCCGTCCTACACAACCGTCATGACAGTCAGAGACCCTTGTCCTAAGGTTCTCCCACTTTTTCTAAGTGTCCTCTGACGGACATCTATGACGGACCATCACACCCTCGACAGTCCGTCATGCACAACCATCATGACGGTCATAGACCTACCTCCTAAGGGTCTCCACGATGGAAATCAACGACGGACCGTCGTTGTCACGAAGGTCCGTCCTGCTTATCCATCATACATGTCAGAGACTTTCCATTAGTGGTATTCACATCAACGTGGTTGAAGTAATACATGACGGACCCCATGCCGGTCCGTTCGTTCTCACGACGAGCCATCACCTTGTCCGTCGTGTTTCCTGTTACTGCAGAAAAGTCATTACAGCTTTGCTCTTATTTTTATTTTGTTTCGTTTTTTCTTATCTTGTTTGCTCATTCTCGTACTATTATTGATTCTTTACAGATACTATCTCTTATGGCACTAAAACAAGATCGAGTTTACGCACGTGGGCGATCAAAGTCTGTCGCCGCATCTGCCCGCCTGGTAATTGGCTCTGATGATGATCGTGACCTCGAGTAGGTACCCCCAGGCACTGCCACTCCATCACGAGTCGCACGTGCTACCAGAGCTATGCCCAAAAAGGTGGTGTCCTGCGTAGTCACTACTTCCCAATCTGATGAAGAGCGCACACTGACCGGCACACCTTCTGGATCCGCTACTCATGAAGAAGGGGCGTCTGGCTCCTTATGAGTTTTGTGGTCGGAGGAAGCCTCTAGGTCTGCTGAATTCCCTGCACCTGCCACAGCTGAACAGTCTGCCTCGTCTGATGAGACTGACACTTCTAAATCCACTCCTGGCTCACCGAATCATGCTCTCACCCCAGTTGCCGACCAGCCCAACCGGTGGTGTGTCGACAGGAAATATCAAGTTTATTCAGATGCAAAGTTTCTAAAAGATAAAGGAGTCATGACACAGACCCTTACACTGGAGAGGCGGGTCCTTACGGAAAGTCTCCCTAGCATGCCAGAGATCCACAGTCTTTTAACCAGACACCGACTAGAGTGGACAACGCGTTCTTTGGGCCGTTATAGTGAAGAGTTGGTCCGAGAGTTCTACGCCTCTTACGTGGCTACTCTCAGATCACAGATTGATAGGTGGGCTTCCCCCGCCAAAAAATCCCCACTTAAGCATGTCCGAGTACGTGGAATTCTGGTCGATATCTCCCTTGCTATCCACCGGTATCTATACGGCGAGGATGTTGATGCTAACCGGACCCCTCTCATCACTTAGTTCGACAAGCGGTGGCAAATTATCAAAGAGTGACAATTCTTGCATGAGCCATCGCTGAGAGAGACCACCAAGAGATGGATGGCCCTGCACTTGTCTGTTGATGGAGAGGGCACCGACTGGGTCACAGATCCAAAGGGAGCCATCATGACGGTTAACTTGAACTTCATGGATATGTTTTTACGGTTAATTGTCCGCCATTGCCTTTCCCCCACGACCGCTGATAACATAGTCACATGGGATCGTGAAGTTCTGATGGCGGCGATGATAGCTGGGTTAGAGGTGGACTTTGCTTGGCTTCTACAGGCGGTCATGAACAAGAGGTCTTTTAAAGTGACAACTACTTACCCTTTTCCGTGTATGATAATTTCCTTATGCAGGTCCGCAGGTGTGCCCATCTGGCAAATTGATCAGCTCAAGACTACGCTGGGCACTGTTGATATCAACCACATCAAGGATGAGGCCAATGAGTTGGCTACACGCGGAGGGCCCCGTCTAGAATTGCCTTCACTTGGTGAAAATCTAGACGATACGATAGCACAGGATTGCACGACTACGTAGGCTGCTTCTGAAACCACTGACACTACACCGGTCGAGTCTATCCCGGGTAGTAGCATTACCCTGAGCTCCTCTTGCTCAGCACCGTTCTCCGCTCTGTTCCCCCTTGCTACGGTCTAGAAACTAGAGGCACAAATGTCTACACTTCTACATCACATCCAGCCTGCAGAGGTCTTTTTGCTGAGGTAGAAGAGTGCTTGGAGTGGAAAATGGTCCAACACACAGAGCGGAAGATCGCTGAGGTTCATCAGCGCTTCGACGCTTTTAATTTGCGCTTGCTAGACCGCCCAACCCTTCAAGTGGACTTGTGGACCCTTCAGGCTGCGGTCGAGAGTCTTCGAGCGGATATTGATATGATCCTAGAGGATAGGGTCCCTGAGTCTAAGGCCCCTTCTGCAGACCCTGCTGAGGACACAGTGATGGAGGGCTTATTCGCCACTATTGAGATTCCACCACCTCCCCCTTGAGAGAATGCCAAGAGGCGTAAGGGTCAAGAGGAGGATGAGGCTAGAGCATGGAAAAATGAGTGTCGTGAGATGGAGGCTGCGAGGAGAGCCTCGCTTGCAAATGAGGAGGCGCGTCAGATCAGGGTTATGGAGTCAGCTGTTAGGGCATCTAGCTCTAGAGATGTTGAGATAGAGGGAGGCACTGGTAATAGTGTTGTTGCTGATGAGGACACTAATGAGGGTGTCCATACTACAGAGGTACTGGGTTCCGGGGAACCAAACCCACTAGCTTGCTGATCGTCGGCGCTTTGCGCCTCAGGTTTGCTTCACCTACCACTCTCGTATTTCAATTTTTTATGCATTGGGCACAGTTGCATGTCTTTTTGTTGGGGGTGGGGTAAATGGAAAGTGAGTACTAGGGTGATGTTTGAGTAGCCCTATTCACTATCCTCTTTTGGGGTTTTCTTGCCTGTTTTTTTTCCTCAAGAGACTGATTATTTTTATTGTTAAACCGGCCTGTCTATTTCTGGTGTACATAGTTTAACTCTGATGTATGATTGTTAAAATGATATTATAATGAAATAAAAATGATGCATGACTAGGCATCGTAATTGATAAATGTGTGGCTCTAAGCATAAGATAGAGACACGCCACTGCATGACCCCAAGTCTAAAATTCGAACTAGGTGTCTGATAATCTGGTAGAGTAATGAGATGTCAAGTGAGTGTGAAGAAGATTTGAATAGTCCACTTTTTGTACTGAGCTAGATCTTGCATTGTTAGTCTTGCTAAAAGTTAACTGTAATAGACAATCAGGAAAGGATCATAGGCCCTTGTTCAATATAGCCAATTTTTTTCTTATATAAAAAAATTCGAATGAAATAAATCCTTCTTTGATCCAAATGATTTGAGCTTAAACTAGACCTTTCTTTTCACCCCAACCGATCTTTTCTGGGAATAATGTGTTGGCCGTGGTCCCTCCTTGGACATGTGCACCTCAGCTTGAGGGTGGCTAATGCAGTAAACAACCTTTTAATGGCCCTGAACCAACTTTGAATATTGTGTACTTTGACTCACGGCAAAGCCATGATTTGAAGGTGACTATTATGAGTAATGCTCTAGAAAGTGGGGTTGAAAGAACAAAGAGAGAGAAAGAACAAAAATAAAGTGACTCGAGAACCAGTATAAAGAAAAGTGAAATAATAATAAAAAAATAATAAATACAATAAGTACAAGCAAGAAAAGAAGAGAGTCACTTACACAAATGAAGAAAGAGGGTAAAACGGCAAAGTAAAAGTATATGAGAAATTGGGCGAAATAAAATGATGAAAAGACATATTTTTAGCCAATAAGTCAAGGAAGGCAAAGAGTCACTAAAGTATACCTAAATATACCCTAACTGACCCTGAGCCTATGTTACAAGCTAAGAAAGTCCTATCGTGATCCTAAAAGTTGTATAACAAACTTAAAGAAGTGAAAATAAGGGCAAGCTTATGGAAATATGAATGAATGGGTTGTGAATTTTTTCTGAGAGTGAGTGTTGAAAAGTAATTCTTATACTCAAACTGAAATCACTGTGTGAAAAATTAGGATATTGTTTTTAAGAGAGGACACTAGTTGCAATACAAAAAATATTAGCACCTTGGTGAGAAATTGAAGAGGATAGGTGTTAATGCGTGGTGAGTCTGTGTCATGGTCTGATTCCACATAATTCAAGCCTAAAAGTGATAACATGCATAAATATGATGAGACTGATCGGGATTGATAGATAAATGATTGCGAAAGATAAAACATGGATACTATTGTACAAAGATTTTGTAGTGAGTCATAGCGCGTCGCTTGAGGACAAACAACGAATTTAAGTTGAGGGTATTGATAAACCGTGGTTTCACGGTATTTTTACTGCTTTCCTTAAGTTTAGTGTGTGTCCAAAAGCCTTTTTGTATTAATTTTTATGGAAGTTTCTCTTTATATGCAGGAAATCTTTCTAAATATAAACGCGGAAGTTTTTGTGTAAGAAATGCAGAAAAACAACCACCTACTGAGCTTGTGACGGTCCATCGCACATGTGACGGTCCATAAATGGCATCATAGTGAAACCGCTGAAGGAAGATGGCGAAGTCTGACCAAGAGTGGGGTTATGAAGTTCATGACAGGACCATCGTAGCCATGAAGGTCTGTCCTGCTTGTTCGTCATGATGATCAGAGAAGTAGTCCCAATACCCAAATTCCAAGAAGTTCAAATATTATGGAACGGAGACCCTCGACTGACCATCGTGCTTGGAATGGTCCGTAATACCTTCCGTTGAGGGTAATGAAGAGAGTAGCAGAAGAATTTTCAAAGTATGGGATGACGAAGTCCATCACGACCCATCATAACCGCGATGGGCAGTCATTACGTCTGTCGACCCAGCCACGTTCTGAAAGATTTTCAGCAATTACAGTCCTTCTTTTATTAGGTTTTTGTTTTTTTATAAATAGTTGTAAGAACCTCGTTTTTGAGGTTAGAATCTCATTTAGTTATACTCTAATATAGTTAGACTCTCATATAGTTAGACTCTTGTGGGAAAAACACTTTTATGTTAGATTCTTTATTAGTAGATTATTTTGGATATTAGACTTTGGAGTGTTACACTTTTCTCTGGAGTTGATTGTTGGTAATTTTGTGAATTAATCAAGTAAATTTCTTGATTTTATTCTTTCTCAATGAAGTAAGTGCATGAATTCTTATATTATATATATGAATAATGTGATTATGACTATGGGTAACTAAACTCCATAACTAGGATTTTGGGAACCATGAGTGAATAATGACGTAAAATCTAAGTAAAATAACAATTCTACAATAGTGTCTTGCATGTATTGATAATTCTTTCGCTTAGAAGTCTTTTTAACGGGTGGCAAATGTTAGAACTCGCCTTAATGCTACTTGCCAGACCAAGGAGGTAGATTGATTTGTACGAGGTTATAACTTAGTCAAATATCGACTATAATGCTTAATATGAGGTAAAGGTAAGGGTTAGTATAACAACACACATAGCCGGACCAAGGTGCGGAGTGAAATTTTCTAGATGCCGGACTAAGGTGCGGAGTAAAATTTTCTAGATGCCGGACAAGGAATTTAGAAATACATAACTTATCATTGTGCATGAAAGATACTAGGAAAGAATTGTTATAGTTAGAGTTATCAAATTAGGAACCTGTGGGGAATACTTAAACCCTAGTTACTTTTATTAATTGATTAAACTTCAACATTTGAATTTGTTAGTTGCCTATTTTAATTTAGCTAGCTATTTTCATTAATTTAGAAATAGAACCTCCCCCCTTTTATTGTCTTTGTTTTCTAAGGAAATAATTGGCTAAATAATAGTAATAATAGATTGAAGTTAAGTCTGAACTATTTTCCTCGTGGGAACGATCCCAACCTCATTAGTTGGGTTCTTTACTTGATACGACCGCTTTACTACTTATTTGAGAAGTAAGATTGAGCGTATCACACATATCAACTCAGGAAGGGTATTCATCCTCCGACAAATATTAGAAAGCTCTTGGGAGTTAGTGAGGTTGTTACTAAACACTTCATCTCAACTCACAAAAAGTGTTCACCCCAAAATTCCCGTTTTTACTCAACTTAGATTCATACATTCATTTAAGTGTGTGTGTGTAAATGTGAGCACACCTTGCACATAAACATAATCTCATTCACATTCCCTTCTACTCATGTTTTATACATACATTGATCAATTCAAACACCTTGCTTTCTTCACATAATCATATACTTCATATAGACATAACCTAAGCATAACATGCAATTCAAGCTTCACAAAAAAATATAAGACACATTTTCAATATCACTTCATTTCACATATTAGGCCTTCAAAGCCACGCTCACAATACATAATAAATAATATCAAGTTCATCAAATAAACACTGCTACCAAGAATGTGGACTATACTGCTCAAGAAAATTTCATAAGTTAAGCTTAAACAGCATAACCAACTTACCCTTTATACAAAATTCCACCATCTATAGAATTTTACTCAATAATTCATCATAAATTAGCCCTTAGTGTAGTAGCTAGATATCAATAACAACATAAGTAAAGGAAAGCTCAAAGACTATATAATTAAGCTCATTTAACCCATTTCTTATGCCAACATTTCATGAAAAGCTCGATCATGATTTCATTGAAGTTTTAACCTTAAAACCATCAACTAACATTAGAAATACCATTACTATGTCTTTGGAAACCTTTTTTTGGAAATCCATTAGAAGGCAAACCTTGAATGGATGAGAGTTCAAGGATTGATACCATACCTCAATAAGAAGTAAACCCATTTATTTTGGTGAAGAAACACATCCAAACAAGCCCTCCTTGATCTTCTTGACTTCTAGCTTCCAAAGAGACTTGAGAGAGATTTCTAAGGGAGAGCGGTTATGGGTTTTAGGAAATGGAGTCTAAAATTTTTTCTTAGGGTTTGAAATACATTAATATAACTAATAAACCCTAAAAATAACTTCCCAGGGTCATAAAAGAATTGGGGTGAATTTACCAAACACCCCAAGCCAAACCTAAAATTTACAACTTTTACAGGACCATCGACCTTCCAATGACGGACTGTTTGTCAACGCCCCGTTGGTGAGGGTCCGTTAGTGGAGTCTACAACCCTTAAACCATCCAAACCTACAGGTACAATCGACTGACCATGTAAACAAGCTGTCAATTGGTAAACTGGCCGTCGACTGGTCCCGTTGGTGGACACTGCCAGAACGAGTTTGACTCAGGTCGTGGGCCCTTCTCTAGGGCCCCTTGTGGGTCCTAGGTGGGGTCGTGCCTGAATGTTGAACCCCTAAATGTAGTTGTATAGGTCTTAGTAATATCCCACACATATTAAAGTGAAAAAAACACGCAAAAATCACTCAAACACCTCAAGACGCAAGAACACTTTCCAAGGCATACCTTCAAAACGTCATAGACGTTCTTGAATATTTGGTCTCCAAACATAACCAAACATGACACACTTCCTAAAAACACTAACATTACATATTATAACAAAAATTAGATCATATAATGGAAACAATCCTATAATTGAAGCAATCACCTTAGAGAGGTCACAATACACACTCCAGTCCCTTAAACCACAGATAACTCACATATAGAGTAACATGAACTATAGAGCACACATCAAAATTATAACATAGTAGAAAAGACATCTTCATCATTGAATATGTGGACTCCTAATCATGATTAAGACCACACATTAATGTAGGGGTTCATAGTTAGGGATAATGCCACACTAGAATATCCAATCTTCAACAGACTTCGACAAGTTCAAACTTATAGACTCCTAACACTAACATCTTCATTCATATATAGAAGACGTCGTCAATATACCTTGATCATTAATTAACTTTGGATACTAAGCATAATACTTCACATTGTGTGACCATCACAACCACACCTTTATAATACAATTGACTTCAAAGATATGATAAAATCACATACATAATGACAAGAATGTAAACACCGCCATCATAAGTGGACCATACCATACAATGCCATTCAAGGACAATTCAACTACCAATTCTATAAAAATAGAGGGAATTGGGAAATCTTACCAATTCTCCATGCTTTGATCATAATTGATCAATTCTCAAAAATCCATAATAATTTGACATATATAAACATTGAATTAAGCAATTCATTACAATCTAAACATAATTTAATCATCATCTAATCAAGATCGAAAGACCCACATTATATCAGAATTTCCGAATTTGTGATGATAATGGGTTTATCATAAAATTTGATTGAAATTCATCTTTAAAACATTAGATAATCATCAATTATCATAACTATTCTTTTGAAACCATTTTAGAAAGAACCCATGGCTAGATTGAAAGATAGCAATTTTGACCACAAAAACTTCTTTTAAAACCTTTGAAGGGACTCCTTAGATGAATGGATAACTAAGGATTAATTTTCACCATACCTTATTGATTGAAGACTCATGGAATTGGAGAAGAAATCTTATGAAAATTCATCTTCTATCTTGAGCTTGAATTTTTCCTCCAATGGAGGTTTGAGAGAATTCGAAAGAGAAGAGAGCTTTTGGGATTTTGATTTCTTATTGGGTACTTGAGTTTTGACTTGGGAAAGTAGTTAAATATGTCCTAAAACTATTTATAACTGACTCCCAATTACGAAAAATTACCCCACTTATTTTCAAAATCTTTGTTGAGGAGGAGTTGTTCCCACTTTATTGGAAATATATTTTGGGAAAGTAGTGTCTGCTGCACATCCGCGACGCACACCAAACATGTGGCCCTTGAAGAGCCTAGTCCTTGAAGTTGACCCTCTTCATCCAAGAAAAAAATGTTGCTTCCTTTAGGTAGCTTGTTGGCCAAGGGATTGGTAATCCTTAAGGACACCTAGGGTGCTCCTTGGTGAAACGTGCCCAGATGTTTCGACCCTAAATACACTTGTATACATTTTAGGAAACTCACCTATCAATTTTAATTCCAAATAACACATATAACATGTTAAGGCACACTAGAACTCACTAGCACGTTTCAAGGATAATTTTCAAACAACTTGGATGTTCTTGGAGGTTTGACCTCAAACCCACTTAAAATAAATTATGCATACGGTAAAACACTTAACATATTTTAAACCTTTTTAGGCACATGTGAGGATCTAACAACCTTACTTCATTCTGACAGACCCTAAAATATCCCCCACTTGGGAACATTCGTCCTCGAATGACACTAGGAACACTTTTTCTAAAAAATAATTTTAAAGACTAAATGACCCATACATCATCTCACAAAATTCAACACACCCTCACATCGAATTCAATGCACTAAATTTACAAGTAAGACCAACCTTCATACCATTTTGCACTCAATGCACAAAATCAATCAAAACCTTCACTCACTCGCCCTTAAGACATTAAATATATAGGATCTTATAATTTTCATAGGAGGAACATCCTTGTCCTAGTCATAACATGGTATATGCACCTCAGTTCATGTAAGATCTCATTATTGAACAACCTTTAAGTCACACATAGGCCGATTCAACATCACTCAAGAAGCAAAAAGCAATTCACACAAGATGCACATAGTTCATGAGTAATGTAGATCACAAAGATTCTTATCATTGAGACATAGTGCAATGAATGCCATACTCAACCTTACCATGCTTATTTATGTTTAAGGAGGAATATCCTTCTTCTCTACACACTTACAGGTCTTCATGAGTTCATACACAAACAATTCACAAAGGTAAACTCACTCAAATGAGCAATATCATGTTTTTTTTACCAAAGCATGCTCATACTTCCTTCCTAGTGATGTCTAAATAGAAAATCACACCACACACGTTACAACAATAGGATGTCATTTCACATAGTTTCAATTTCTAGCATGACAATCGTATTCATAAGCATGAATTAGTTAAGGAACATCTAGCAACTTGTAGGCACACATCAAGAACATAGATAAACA
The DNA here is from genome assembly GCF_036512215.1 of Solanum lycopersicum. NCBI lineage: Eukaryota > Viridiplantae > Streptophyta > Magnoliopsida > Solanales > Solanaceae > Solanum > Solanum lycopersicum. Next base: position 27,912,637 of record NC_090806.1, read on the forward strand.
TACTATCACTCGTTAAAAGTGAGCCTACATGAATACTTCCCAAGTCATAAAAGTTACACATTTTTAGAAAAATCTTCATTTTTCATTAAAAGGAGACTCAAGTTTACATTGATGGCTTAAAACACCACACATTATAAGTGACATCAAGCATGCTCCTACATCATCTCTTGAAGTTAAATGCACAATTAACATATCAAGATGCACAATCAACATGAGAAAAAAATGAATGCGATCAAAATATCTTTTTTGTGCAATTTAGAATCTTAAAAATATGTTTAACATAGTGTAAATTAAGACATACGTAACATATGATGAAAATGTAACCTATACTTTTATGCAAGACTCTTATCATGAACAAGCTACTATGAACTCTTTGGTTTCAAGCTCAAAAGAAAGATACGAATATCAACAATCTTACTACTCATATCATCATCCCACACTTAGGGTAAACCCATTTAAGAGTATCTTAATTTAACCTTATGAGAACTTCAGCTCACCAAATTTAATAACTAAGCGTATCTTCCCTCTATTGGGATCTAAGCTCAAATACACCCTTAACTGACATCACCTAAAAGTGATTCTGAACTCAAAGAAGTTTAAGGAACCTCAACATAGGAGCATCAAGGGTACTCTAAATTTTACTATCTAGTAACATTATACCACACTTGGGTAAGTGTAATCACATCATGCCATTAAACACCAAGGTAAAGGTAAGTTAAGACCAACGTATATACTCCTCACACAAGAAGGTTTAACATAATTGAGGTTTTTCAATCCAATTCACTTATTAAGGAGCCTACTAACTTTATCATCAATGTTAATAACTCAAACATCATCACTCCTCTAAGTTAAACATCTAAAGAAAATCCATAACTATCAAGTTAGGTCATACTACCCGATCCCATAAGTCTCAACTATACCATGAATACCAAGGTTCATGAAAACATTAGGGAAAAAATAGAGGAGACATAGCCATAAAGGCCTCTTTGTTTTCTTTAAATACTAGGGTAAGGTAACTTCTAGGTCATTCAACTCACATAATCACTTTGGGAGGAAATTTCCATCCAACAACACGTAGGTACAACCTAAGCACTTCCTTAAATGGTCATATTTTGGATCAATCATAAAAGGAACTAACCATTTTAAAGTAGGTCACCATCAATTCTCTCCTTCTTTTTAGGGTTTAAGGGATACATACTACCCCATAAGTCAGCCTTAGGCCAAATCACAAGTTCCAACCTATCAGCTAAAACCTTTTCTTCCCGTTTTATTTTTCCATTTTTTGAATATGTTTATAATGGAAACTAGCGACCTTGTCACAATACTTCTCCAATTAACTATCATACCCCACTATCACCTTACAAGGTAAGCACACTACCTTCACTTCTAGGATCAAGCGTATACCAAAGAATTCAATCCACACAAAGCAATTGTAAAACATTTATCAAATACCAAGGCAACAATGAAATATTTACACATATAGAAGGCAACATTTGAATCATTACACCTACATAAAGGCAATATGCATCTTAGCTATTTATCGCATTTCTTCAAAGTATTTCAAGTCTAAACCATAGAATTAGACTATCATCATACAAAACCATAAAGCAACTTATCATTTCAAATGGGAACTCATTTAATTATTGCCAATATTAGCAAGTTATAACAATATATTACGTAAATTGTCACATAACATATCATTTCACATAAATAACTTATATAACCATAATTGGCATCACATAAACACATGTCAAATACACCTTCATACATACTCATCAAGACATAAACCAAGTAAGCATCAACACTCAACTATTTACCCTCATGTATTTAGACATCATCCAATCCAAACAATCACATCTAAAAGACCACCAGACAAGGAAACATAAGAGAGAGATCAATATAGAGTTAAGTTCTATGGAACGACATGAGAATATTAAAGAAAGGAAAATCTATCGTCCTATAGTCTCAGATGAACGAGTCTCTACTAGACGTGGCAATATGAGACTTTGGACCTAGAAACCACACTTATAACTTCATGCTTTGATACAACATTTATCACGACCGGGGAGCACCCTTAGAAGTAACATATCGTACTTGACCTCTCAGAGGTATTATACAAGCCCATAATCAACATTTATCGCATCGTCATTGTAAAGTTAGCCGTAAATTTAAAACCTTTATAGCACATAATAAGCTTGAAATATCACTTTATATATATAAAAATATAAGTCATACTATATAGATACTATCTAAGTCTCTTTTACCATCTTAGATTCCACATCAATAGAATAGAATAGGGACACGATCCTTATTAACATATAACAATAACTAAAATAGTACATCACTTTAAATAAGAACTTTCACATAGGGAATCCTTGAATTTTAAGGAGTACATTTCTTGAGCTTGAGAAACATCAATCAAACCCTTAACTTTAGAGACATCCTTTAAGCATCCACAACCTACACTTTGTGTAAAAATGTGAAGAATAATGATGTTCCTAAAAGAATGCAATAAGTATGCCAACCATGAAAAAACATGCAGTCAAAGAGAACATTTTTCTTTGAAAACCATGAATCATGCCTTTTACGAAAACTTCATAAAAACATTGATATAATAGGAACAACATAGCTCATATACTTCACATAAGCATGTAAACTGTTCATAACATCACATCAATCCGAATTATTCATTTAAAGCACATTTATCATTTCATAACATTATCTTATCTTTTACCTTAAGTTTTTATACCCCAAGTGACCCTCTAGTCATAGTTGGTGCAATGTATGAATTATCACAACTGAGAAGCAGTCCCTAGAAGTAACATGTTGTACTTGACCTCTCGGAGGTCTTATACAAGCTCATAGTAATCATTTATCGCATCGACATAGTAAATTTAGCAGAAAATTTAACACATTTCATAGCATCTTAAAATGATATAAACTTTACTTCATATACATATAAAATTTATTTCATAATCCATACATAGACTCTTAAGTCTGTTTGCCATCGTAGACTCAACAACATCATAATATATTAGGGATATAACCCACAAGACACATTATATAACTATACAATATTTTAAGACTTTACAATAAAGACATAAGTAGGAGATCTTTGAACTTAAGAATTCCTTTCATTGAGCTTGTGAATCATCTGTCAAGCTCTTCACCATTCAAGACATCCCTTAAGTAGCCATAACATACACTTTGTGTAAAAAGTAAAGAAGAATGAGATTAGTACAACAATTCACTAAGTATGGCAACCATGCAAAAACATACATTTAAAAAATGACATTTTCTTGAAATCATACTTCATGCCTTTTTAAGTAAATCCTTATAAAATCTTTAAAAAATAGCATTTACATGATTTTCATACTTCATATAAAGACAATCAAAGGACAAACATCATAGAACAACACATATAGAATGTAAGTCCCATTTGAGGTCACTTTACAGCGACCTCAATCTTTTTAACAATGAACTCTTTCTTTTAATTCATTAGCCTCCCAAGTAACCCTTTTGGGATAATTGGTGCAGTGTATCACCTTAGGATCACAAGGAAAATCCTACATATCATCTACACAAGACAACACATACTACCATAGAATTATAGTACAACATAGACATAGTTAAGTGAAGACCTTCATCATCTAGTCAACAAGATCAACATCATTGATAAAGACTCATATCATGTACATCTTCATAACAAGTAGAAAAATACTACAATGTCATGCACAAGGAACACATACATAGCGACATGCATTAGAACACCTTCCTAGAACTTCCTTAGAAGCTACTTGTGTAATGTCTAGATGGATTCATTACTTACACCTATCCTAAGTAACCTCCCTTAAGTCATTCTATTTAGGGTCCTACTCAATTAGTTCCAATATCCATTTTGCTTTAGGGAAACTATAGCCTTAATTGACATAGACCATATGAATGCTAAACATGGAATCAGGTGTCACAAAACCCCATACCGATAAAGGGTGGTGTACCGGCCAAGGTATAACCAAATGTGACATAGCTTTCTAGGTGGATCCACTAGCTAGTATCCTATGGTGGTATCATAGTTATGGAACTTGGAGGTACATGTGAAAACCCTCTTTATGCCAAGATTAGGCATTGTAGTTATTCAATTTGGGAGACCCTGTTTATGCCTATTGAGGCATTGTGGTTATCCACCTCAAGAAATTTATGGTGACCTACCTTCCTACAATAGGAAGGGACTCACACACATATTCAAGATCACTTGGCGCTAAGGTAACCCCTTCATTGAAAACCTTTATTATGATGTTACTTTATAAAACATAGGGTTAGGAGAGTCATACCCTCATATTCTTAACACATAGGTCATAGATGAAAATTCATCAACCTAAATTTTGAAAGAATATCTTCACATTAACATAGCATATGTAAAGCATCATCTAGTTTAGGGTACACATGTCACACAATTCGAGGCCCCTCTCTTGACTAGTTCTTCATAAATGAGTGTGTGTATACATATATTTGAGCAAACCTTTCACATGACACATTAAGACAGATATGTTCATACATACATATTCATACATATAGAAACCAAAACTAGAACTATCCTATCAAGGTACACATGTGTAATGCAAAGGCAAAGTCCCATACCCTTGCCTATATTAGTACACCTATCAAGTCATCCTAGCTAAGGAAACACATATCATGCTTTCATAAACATCATCTTAACATGCATTGTAGTAGACACTAGTGAATATGAGAACTACCTAGACACTATGGCCTATACTACTTGCAACATGCATGTAAAGTGAGTGTGTGTGTACATTGGTCAACATGATCACATAATGTCTATCAACAACATATTGAGGCAGCCACCCTCTTATACCATAAAATTCCTTCAACCAAAAACCACACCACACATAATAACATAGGAGACAAGCCAACTTCATATTACACTTAAGACTCCTACTTCGTGCTATTCATGTATTCACTTAGGGGTACATATATAAGGGATTACTAAACGTTTTTACTCATCAATGGCAGAACCTATACTTTACCCTAACATGGATATACACATACTTACAAAATTACCATACAACCTAAATCACAACTAGTATAGGAAAGTAGGCATAAGCTTCACATAGTATCATCATAGGCACATGTTCATATATTCATCAATTTGCCTTCATGTCCATCGTCGACACATATATAATGACAATGAATTAAACACCGCCACCATAGGTGGACCATACCACACAATGCCATACAAGGCTTCATCAACTACAATACTATAAGGAAAGTAGAGACTCACAGTGGTATAAGGTTTGTAAAACTATTAAAAGGCCTTAAATAATTTTTACAATTCATTTAGGAAGTTTTAGAGTCAAGACGTCAATAAACACCCATGATGTCCCGTGATCAGTGAAAGAGGTGCTTGTGTGTGTTGACTTATTTCACAGGGTTTTAAGAGTTAAATTTGATAAAAATTAGTGGAAAGGTGTAATAAAAGTTCTAGAGTATGTTTAGGGTTGAAACATTTGGGTACTCTCCCCAAGGACAACCCTCAGTGTCCTTGGAGAGGCACCTTCAGCTGGACCAAAAAGGTAGTGTTGGCAGTGGCTACCTACAAATCAAATAAACGAGGCATCCTCTGAGTGGAGGGGAATGAATGTATCCATAGTACCACACTTATTAAAAATCAAGTAATTTTCCCAAAGACATGTCTCTGACACAAACGATGGTTTTACAGGACAGTGGGTGCAAATGCCTCGACTGACCTACAGACCATAGGTTGGGGCCTTATAGGTCAGGTCTGTTTTTTTTTGAGTTTAAGTAGTTTAGTTAAATAGTTATTTGTTTAATTAAGGTTTAGGTTAGGTCTAATTAAGGACCTATATAAAGATCTAATCTTAATTAAACTAACCCAACTCCTATAATTCCTAAACTCAAACCCCTCTTCCTTCTCTCTACTTTCTTTCTCTCCCGGAAGAAGACTCCATAGAAGACCAAGGTAAAAGTTATATATGGAAGAAAAATATTAACTTTAATCCATTAATCTTCAAGGATTAACAATGTACGTGAACCTTATACAATTGGGACTTCTTTCCCCAAATGGTTTTGTCAAATTTATTTCCAAAAAATGAATTGAGCATGGGTTTCTTCATAATCTGAAATTGATATTTCAAATTGTATTTATATTTATTTATATTGATTATTAAGGTTATATTATGATTTATTATTGGTTTATTATAATATTTCTTGATAGTTAACCTAGAATGTGGAAGAGATGATACATTGACCCCAATTCCTTAACTCTAGTTTATGAGGTCTTGTATAATTGATTATTGTTGATTGAATTGACTTAGTTCATGTTAATTAAACTTGTAATGATGTTATTACACCTATTAATGGATGAGTTTTGTTGTTTGGTTGTAAGAACAATGTTTAAGGCTTTTGAAGGAGAATTGGTAAGGCATTGTGATCTTGAACCTTTACTTCAATTGTGATGGTTTGTACTTGATGATGAAGTTCAATTGAACCATACCTTGTGATTAGATTAAGTAAGTCTTTGTATGATGACGAAATTGAAATGTCTTGATTATTTGAAATGTTACATTATGATTAAGATCTAATTATATAAGGTTTGTTCTTAATTATCTACGTGCCTTACTTTGACATGATGATGATAATTTGCTAATCTCACATACGAGGGTTTTCATGAAAAGGTATTCTCATACAATTCCTAATGAGATAATTACTATGACTATACTAGGAGTTAGTATCCTATGACCTAAACTATGTTATGATTGTTAAGGGAAGGTAGGTTAACTATTTTAATCATGATATAGATATTACAATGCCAATGGTATAAAGAGGTCTCAAACATGTCTCCAATTTCTTGAACTATGTTGCCTTCATAGAAATACTAGCTAGTTGATTCACTTAGATGCTATGTTCATGTTTGGTACTACTTTGGCAAGTAGAACACCTTCTTTTGGTATAGGGTTTCATGACACCGGATTCCACACTTATATCTTGTGGTCTAAATCGGTTAAGGCAAGTGTTTCCGAAAGTAAAATGAATTATAAAAGTGAACAGTAGCTAGGGTGACTTAAGGTGTTTGACTTCGTCTAGGTAGGGTATGGGACTCTACCTATATATTGCACTAGTTTGCCTTGAGGGAAGTCCTTGAAGGTTCTTCTTATGTTCTTACCAAGTAAAAGATATGAATATGTTGACTTTGCATGTGGATGATCATATATGATGTTAATTTAACTTATGAACATGTTATTTGGTCTTTATTGATAAATATGATTATTACTACTCTTGATGCTATGTTATGTGAACTTAGGCAATAGCTTATGATCTTTTTTTATATATACTTCGTTGAGTGAGGTTATGGGATTGTACTTCGACATTCCACTCGTAGACTTGATGGTGGCTTATGATCAAGGGTATTGCATATTATCACATCCAGGGAGCACACCCTAGACGTAACCGGCGTCATCTTCCTCATCGAGGACTAAGACTAGCCTCTTAGCATACATCATTACATTCTTACGTTACAAATGTGGAAAAATTTAAAACTTTAATATATTTATCTTCATATTTACATAAACCTCTGACATGAACATAATATAGTCATATCGAGTATACATAGACCCTTCGGATAGGATGATTACTTAGACATCTACTTTTATTGCACATATATATATAAGATACACAACATAGTCTTAACCGGATGTCTCATGTAAAAACCATCTAAAGAAGAGTATTCAATTAGGCATATCCCATACATCAATGTAATAAAGCCACATATTGTCTATACAATCTTTAGTACTCAAATGAAAAGGAAAGAACTAGAAGCGTTATGACTAGAACAACATCAAAAGATTCGTAGCGGCATTGCCCTCGGAAAGTGAGGACGTACCCATCTTGGATGAGTGAGAATTCTAAGTCTTCCTTCATAATCGTCTTAAAAGTCATTCAATGACTGAAACCTAAAATATTGGGGGAAAGGGAGAAAATAGGAATAGTACAACACATGTACTAAGTATGAGACCATATGCAAACATATCATAAAATCATTAAAAAGGGGGACATTTCCTTAAAGTATTCAATTTACTTAGAAAAGCCTTATCCACATTCAAGAAGACAATAAAAATAAATAAAAGATATTCATCAAGTCAAGATTCTGTACCTCACAATACCAACAATACTAAGTCAAGTCAAGCCAACATGCATACCACATAATAGAGCAACTAACCAAGAAAAATCTATAATCAAGTTATAATAGAAACACACATGGATAAGAATTCATTCAAACATAACCAAACCAAGACAATTACCCATGAACCCTCAGTAAGTCCACTAGTGCAATGACTAAGCAAATCCACATAACCTTACTCAATCAAGTAAACCCAACAAGAACCATAACCAATATCCAACTTCACATAGCATATCATCAATAGTACATATCATCATACTTTAGAAACTAAGAGTAATAACAAGTTCATAAGTGAAACCAATCATCATGTAGTATCATCAATGTACAAGATCATCACATACATATCATGTACAATTATAAGCACATACACATATAAGAACATCCTCCTAAGACTTCCCTCAAGGCTTAATAGTGCAATGTTTAGGTAGAGTCTCATACCCCTATATTAGACTAAGATAAATCCCTTTGGTTATCCTAGTTGGAGTTGATTCTTTTAGTTACTTTTAACTTTTTGGAACATCTTGCCTTAAATTACATAGACCACATGAGCTAAAGTGGAATCTGGTGTTATCGAATCCTACACCAAAGGAAGGCAGACTACTTGCCAAGGTAGTACAAAAGCATGAACATAGAAACTACGTGGATCCACTAGCTAGTATTCCTATGGGGGCAACATAGTTCAAGAACTAGGAGATATAGTTGGGACCCTCTTTATGCTATATGAATAATAGGATCCAATATCATGAGTACATTAGTCATCCTACCTTCCTTATGTGGGAAGGGAAACTCCTATCACTAGTTCACTCGGTGTTAAACCAGAATACCTTTTGAAACTTTAATCCCTTTATTAATAATCATAACTTAATGTAGGTCATAGGGTAGATAACTCATATAATCATAACCATCATAGCTAAATAATAATTAAATGAGTATTTTCCTTTAATTATAATTCATACATGTGAGGTTAGAATATTTACATAGTCATTAATGATAAGGCACATTTATAAGTTATCACCATCCTTATAACATTTACATCTTAGACAAATCCTCACAAATCACAGTCAAGACATTTCAATTCAACATCATTCCAACCATATCAATTTCAATTTAAGGTATACTTCAATGAAATGTCATCACTTAATCACAAGTAACCATAATTGAATTTATGAGTTAAGATCACAAGACTAACATAGTCTCCTTCATAAGACAACATCAAGGTCTTACCTTTGACCCTAAAACTCAACCAAAAAATGGGTGTAATATCATCATAAAAGAGTAACCAACATGATAATAAGGACAATTGAATCATTATACAACAACCCATCACTAGTTCATAGCCTAGAATCAGAGACTTAGATCAAATTCATAATCTACTTCACAACCTAGGTCAACTACTCAAGAACTAACATAATTGGATTACAATATGTCACAATCTAGTCCTAATTATAATTAAACCACATATGATAGTAATTTCACACACTAACCAAACCAATTGTATCAATACTATACAATTCAATTCAAGATCACAACCTAGGATTAAGGTGAAAAGGTCATCTGCTACAATTGAGAGTTATACACCAAGAAAGAATTAAATGAGTTATTTGGTTTGGAAATTATCAGGTCCTATGTTAACTAGTGCGATGATAACTAGTGAAATACTTAGGTAGTGTCCCATACCTATACCTAGACTAATTTAGACCCCTTAGATTATCTTAATTAGAGTTCAATCTTTTGGTTCATTTTAGTTTTTGGGAACATCTTCACGTAACAAACATAGACCAAATGAGCTAGTGTGGAATATGGTGTTGATAAAACCCTACACCTAAGGAAGGCGAACCACTTGCCAAGGTAGTACCAAAACATACAACAAAGCAACTACACAGATCCACTAGCTAGTATTCCTATGGTGCAACATAGTTCATGAACTAGGATATATAGTTGGGACCCTCTTAATGCTACATGCATTGTAGTCTCCAATCACAAGAGTACTTTAGTGATCCCACATTCCCTCTATGGGAAGGGATATTCCTCACTTGAGTTCACTTGGTAATATGCTCGAGTCCCTTTTAAAATGTCTTTAAGCCTTTATTATCAATAATAACTTAGTTTAGTTCATAGGATCTAACCCTTGTATAACATCATCATCATATCTCAATAAGAATTGCATGGGTATAAGTCCATTCATAACAATTCATATAGGTGAGGTTAGCATATTCATGTTTCATATCATGATAATGCACATTGGTAAATTATTAACCTTCTTTATAACATTTACACCTTAAAAACACCTTAAAATCATAATCAATACATTTCAATTCAACATCATACCACCCTATGAATTCTAGTGCAAGGCATACTCCAATATAACATCATGACTGAATCAAAATTGACCACAACTTGAAGTAAAGTATAGAGATAATAAGAATTACCAAGTCATCTACATAGTTCATCATCAAGGTCTTACCACAAACCCTCAATTTAACAAACTTTGGGTATACATAATCATAAGTCAATATTAAACATGATAAAAATCTAGTAGAATCACAATATCACAATTCAATACAAGATTATAGCTTAAAACAAGATACTTAGGTCAATTCACATCCTAACCTAGATCTTCTTCTAAATAAATAGCATGAAAGACTATAAATCACACTAATTTCTTCATTATTTAATCTAACAACATCATTTTAGTAACAATTCATCCAATCACCATGTCAATTGACCCAATTACGACCTAATTCATATCAAGATCAATCCTAGGTTAAGTGTTTATGGTCATCTTCTACAAACTAGACAAAAACATCAAGATATATCATAATTAAGTAGGAATACATGTTAATATATTCATATTATACAATATAAAACATAAACAAACCAACTGATAGCATAATTTTTGAGATGGAGAAGAACTCACATAAAAACAAAACTTTTGAAAATACTATGAAGTAATCCTTGGAGGAAAGAGGTCTCAAAGGTGAATTAGATAATATACCTGAATGTTTCATGAAGATTTGATGGTTAAATTATCCATTGAATCCCCAAAATCCCTCCCTAGCGTGTCTTCAATGGTGTCTTCCAACACAGAGAGAAAGAAGAGAGAAGGAAGAGAGTTTTGTTTTCAGAGTTGTAATTAGATTAATGGGGTTGGGGTCTTTATTTTGGGGGGGGGTGTAATTAATTTAATTAGTATTCCCTTAATCACTAAATAAACACCAAACCCTTTAATTTTTCAGTTAAAACAAAGTGAAATAACACGCAAGAAAATGGACCCTCATAGAGAAGAGCCCGATCGACGGTCATTGTGCCCTTCTGTGCAACACATCCGTCGTTCTTATCAGATACTATGCAATGCTGTACTTCAAATATTTGGATAAGTGTTGGTAGATGGTTTGCAACAATGCCCCATCGATCCACACTTGGATCGTCGACTACATCTCGTGGTTACACACTACCTAGGCAGTGTTGACACCAATGTGCAAGGGTCCTCCTTAAGGGATCTTGGTTGGTCCTTGGGGAGTCGTACTATGATGTTTCGACCATGAATCAACTTAAAAACATGATATAAACACTTCCACCAATTTTCACAATTTCCGACTCCTAAAAGCTAATTAAATAGGCTTAGGAACGCTAGTGCCTCCTAGAACTAGTTTCCGGACGTCATGGACATTCATGGATGTTTTGGTTTCTAGACTTCCTAAATGAATTATAAACATTAAAACAGGCCTTAAAACAGTGTATATACCTTATAATACTTTGTAGTATTAAGACATGTCTTAAATTTTCGAAGTGGTACTTTACCCCCCCCCCCCCTTAGGAACATTCGTCCCCGAATGACACTAAAAATCTTTAGAAGGAAGGAGTAGTCTCAAGACGAACAGCACAACAAACAACAATACATTAAAACATCAACCATATCTTTTACACAAGGTTATTAAAAGGTTTTGTTACCACACAAAAGACTCAACATTAAATTATGAGGAATATCCTTCTCACAAGAACAAGATCTCAACATAGTATATCTGAGTCAATTACGTCAAAGTTCAACTTACCAACATGCTATATATAATTTCATAAACACTCACCCTATCTAAATGCACAAGATAACTCAAACAAGTGAAAGAACAAAATTTCAAGTTCAAATGCACAAGGTCAATGTAAATATCAGTATACTATTTTTGGCCTATGGCCACACCACTAAAGTGTATCAAAAAATAGTAAAAAGTGTGGCCTTTGATAAAAGGATACACTTATGGAATTTCAGCCACACTTTTAAAGGGGTGGCCTAAAGAAGCATAACCTTTAATTTTAGGCAACACTTTTTTGATGTTGTCATCTTTTGCAATATTTATGAACCATTGCTAAAGAGGTATAAGGGAATGCTTCATCATGATACATTAACGACACCTATTTTTTGTTATACTACACTTTAAAGTGTAGCCTTTACACTGTTATTGGTTACACTTCAAACTCTTGCCTTTTATATGTCATTTAGTGCAACATTTTATATAGTGTTGCCTTTTATATGTAATCTAGAGACACACTTATAAAGTGTTGCCTTTTATATGTCATCTAACTTAAAAAGTGTAACTTTATATCTCATCTAGAGCAACACTTATAAAGTGTAACTTTATTTCTCATCTAGAGAAACATTTATAAAGTGTTACTTTTACATTGGAAGTCCTACAACAATGCTTTTTAATGCATATATTCAATATATAATCACATAATTAAATTTAAATAATTGTGGGGGGAGGGGGTTTCAAGGCTAGTGGGTAGAAGGACATGCCTAACTCAGGAGAAGCTACAAAGAAGAGGCTTTGAACATCTTACTATGTTCACTATCTAATGGGATAAATGAGACTAATATCCATCTATTCCTCAATTGCAAAGTCACTACTCAATTATGGTCCATTTATCTAAGTAGAACACACATGAATGTAATACCAGAACACTCTATAGACCTTCTTAGTTACTGGGTGAGAAGAGGGAGGTTTAAGATGTAGAAGAAATGGTGGAACATGATAACCTCTTTTAAATGGTTTAATATTTCGAGAGTAAGAAACAGGATGTGTATAAAAAATACTGCAGAATCAGTACAAAAGATCAAATGGTGTTGTATGAAGACCTTTTGCTTTTGGTGTAGTGAGAAGGGTATAGAGGATGCTAAAATGATTTTAAACTTTTTGTCTTCTTTATAAGTTTAGTAGTAATTTCTTGAGTTTGTCCTTTTTCGGTCACTGATGTAAACGTTTTTTGTGGTTGCCATCGTACCCTCATTTCTAAGGAATACAACTTTGCTTTATCAAAATATTTTAATAATACCTTTATCCACCAGATAAGCAAGTGAAAGACAATTTGATTTTCTATGATTTTCCAGCTAAGACTTTGAACACTATTTCAATCTCATTAAACCATTCAAAATACCATTAAGAAACAAGACGAAATACAGTAACCACGAAATTTGAGGCAACCAATTCAATAACATAGATAAAATATGCTACTGATACTTTTCCTCCCTCATATTTTGAATTTCTTATGGAATCATATATAGATTCTACTAATACTATCTCCTCCCATATATTTTGAATTTCTTCTTGGAATCATAAATAATTTTTGTCTTAACTGGCACAAGAAAGCAAAATATCTAATGCAAGATCAAAAGGACTAGTAAACCACTGACAGAAAATGTATTTATAGCTAGAAATCTAAGATATGAATTAGAAAATCATAGATATTACTTAGTAATAGCCTTAAAAAAATTCACAATTTCTTCCTATCAAAGAATTGGTCAAATTTCATAGCCATGACATTTAAATTGATAAATCTAAATCCTTACTTTTTCTACAATTATTAAAAAAATTGTGGAAATAATGACCTAAATAGCTATTGTTTTTACTGTTACAATACAGTTCTATAGCAAATTATATGTTACTGTCACGCAATAAAAGTCACTGTAGTAATAGTCACCCTTTAGCCACAATAAGTTATTTGACACCAAATATTGTAGCTATGTAAATACTTTTACTTCAAGTTATAAATCATAGAAGGTATAGTTAAATTAATTTACCATAGATTTTTCGCTATGATATAATATCCTAGCAATGCAATATTATTTGTTGTAAACTCATGTGGTAGGTAGTAAACTCGTATATGAACATATTTGGGTTTGAAACTTCCGGGTACGACTCCATGTAGGATCCACAAGGGGCCCTGAAGGAGGACCCCCACATGGAGCTCAACACTGCCAAACGACGACCCAATGACGGCCAGTCGACTAGCCGACGACTGGTGGATGGGTGCCTTCGATAGAGGCTACAATACTGTAGGTTGAGGACCTATAGGAGAAAACCACGAGACCACATTGAAGGGGCGTGGCTTTACCCATGGACCATCAATGGTAGGGCGTCTATGGTGATGTGAAACTGCCAGCTTTTCTATTAAACACATTGATTTTTTTGGAAATTCACCCAAAGTCTTATAAGAAAGGAGGACGTTGTTTTGAGTATTCATGGGTATTTTATGAGTATATAAGTCATTAGGCTCTCATATAAACCCTAATACCTAAATCTAAACACATTCCCTCCCAAAGTTTCTTCAAAAACCTCAATGAGAGTTCAAGGTTAAGATGAAGCTTGAATATGGTTCTTTAATGGAGTCTTATTCAATTATCAATGGGTTCTTCTAATAAGGTATCAATCTTCTTTATCTAAGGCTTGCTATCACCTTAGAGCAAATTTCAATGATTTTTTTCAAATATTTCAAAAGGATGAAAAGTCCAATTTTGACTCTAAATCTTGGGTTCATCCATCAAAGTCTATGAAACATTAAGATATTATGTAATTGATGTATAATTGATATTTTACAATGAAACTCACCATGAACCCTTGACCTTCACAAATCTCTCAATTTGACTAAAATATGGGTTATGCGATCATACTTTGATATTGATGAATTCATGTGTATATCGTTATGGGCTTTTGATTCATGTATAAATTATGATTAGTTTGTGTATAGGATGTTTCAATTTGATCAGTTTAATATTGTATATTCTTATATCTATTTAATATTAAACTTATTGAATTGATATTGAATTAAGGTTTATGAATTCTAATGTAGTTTTACGTAGTCTTTTGGTTGATGTAATGATTATAGTAAATTGATATATATGTTGAATTATATTGATGAATATGTGGTAAATTTACCTAGGTTCATGAATATTGTGATAATTATGTTTAATTTTTATTTATGGCCATGGGTAAGGGCCTTGTGATATCGAATGTGGTGATTTGGCATTGGTTCTATGTATTGAAAGGGAGTGGTGGTAAGCTACCCTATTTATTTTATTTTATGATTATTAGTCTTCAATTATCTTGTGAATGGCATGGTCCAATTATGGTGACGGTGCAATGTGAATTGATGTGGCCTGGTCGGCTTTACTTTATGCAATATGACTATCATGGCCTTTTCGGCACAACTTGAGTATTTTGATGATTTGTATAGTTGATATTATGTGAAATATGGTCATATATATCTATATGTGAAGTAATGCGAAAGTATGTGTTCTATTTATGTATGTTAGGAAGTCATGTAGACTATGACTATATACTTTTATGTGTAGTCTTAGGGTTGATGCATGGTCATACCTACTTGACTATATGAGTCTTTAATGGTTGTATTGTTTATGATATGGTAGTGTATAGGATGACATAAATATGATAATAAAATATTCCTAAGTGTGTTAAAGAATGACTTGTAATACGTGTTAAAGTGAAGTATGTGGTGTCTTGTCTTGGTTGACTTGTGTCCCTTTCTTGATGTATGTATAAAAGTGAATATGTGATGTCTTGACTTAGGATGATAAAGACTCTTAGTCTTGATGTATAAATATTATGTGACCTTGAATGATGTTAAGAAGGTATTTATGAAATGTTGAAGTCATAATTCGTAATGGTATCCTTCAAAGTAACGGAATGATAGATTTAATGTTATTTTGCTGGAACGACATCATATTAATCCTTAGGGAAGTCATGATGAGATTCTTGTCACCATTGTGAGGTAGCCCTAGTTGATCTTCCTTTGGTAGGGAAAATGTGATTGGGTTATGAACTTGATATTAAACCCTCTTATGTGAACCTTAAATGTGAATTACTATATCAGAACAAAGGCTAGCACCGAGTGAATATGGTAAGAAAAGTATTTCTAGTTAAAGGATGAGATTAGATTACAAATCACTCTCATCATATTCCTTTACCATGAGCCTACATGGGATGTGTCCAAGTTCTACATTGGAAAGTAGAACACCCACATCGGAGTTTGTTAGAACTCTTGAATCCATTATTTTCTACAATGGTATGTGTCAGTTATTTCCTTTTCTCATCACATGGGATACCTGTCAAGACCCAGATTCTAGAATTTTGATTGCAACAAACATCATTGACCTCTCAGAGGTCGCAGACAAGCCTCATTTTGCATTCATCACATTCGTATGGTTAATTTTAGTGGAAAATTTAAAACTTTTAAATGTATGAATTATACATAGACTTCATATAATAATTTCATGAGTTCATCATATACTAAGCTCAACATAAATGTAACAACCATCAATAATAAGAATCAATTCAAAACAGAATAAGAATATATCATAAAAACGTTTGCCAAACACGACCTTATTACAAAAGTTTCAAAATGAAAGTATGAAAGAATTTCTAGGGACAACATCCACTAGCTTTGTCTAAAACAAAAGCTTCAAGAAAACTGTAGTATCCTCGAAATAAAGAGGACCTACCAAATGGTCTTGAGAAACGTTGATGTCCAAACCATTGCAAGAGTCATCAATTTGTCCCTTAACCTGCATCTATAAAATAGTAAACAGCAGGGGATAGTACACCACTTGTACTAAGTATGGGTTTATTCACACATACACACAAGGCGATGCATGATCAAAGAAAGCTTTTCCTAAACGACATGTTATTTCTTGAAAGTGCAGTCACCAGACTTTCTTAATTCGTTGGTTGTGAATTGTGGTATGTATATGATGTATTTTAATGCATACAAATCAAACAACTCATTTTCTGTATGATTACAATATATTAGTATAATCAGCATAATTTTATAACAAATCGGGCAAAGATTTGAGATTTTCATCCTCTTAGGCCGAGAGATACTCTTTGCACATAGATTATTTTTCAGTCTTTTTCTTCTTGTTGTGTGTATTTCAATAACTCCTTTGGCCCTATGTTTTACTTACAAGTGCAATGATTCATTGTAATCCCATTGCCACAATGAATCAAGTACGTAATTCAAGAGATTAAGGAAATTGCATAACTATAATTTGGGGAATGAATATATTTATTAGTCAATACTTATTGACTATACTAATTCTTTAGTTTATTGCATAATGTGCATAGTTCTTGGGGAATATTATTTAAAGCTTATGATCTTGCTTACTTTGGGCATGAATTCTTTATAAGCCAATCTTTATGTCTAAATACATTAGTTAATTATTTTGCATAAGCATATTTGAATTCATTATTGTCCTTTATGTTTTCCTAATAAAGGAAGCCATTAAAATCCAATTTTATTTGGCTTGTCTATTTTCATGACATGAAGATTCATTATCATCTAAACCCTTTACATATTGTAAACTTCATTGGACATGCTTTGATTATTCTTATAGAAAGACATTCATTACACTATATATTCATTACATTTTATAATCCATTCTATTTGATCATTCCATTGATTTCATAACTTTCATGTTAGGATCGTTATTGGTTATTTATTTAACATTTTTATGTTTTATAAATTATACATTTCATATCGTCGAGACCTTGGATATTCGGATGTAGCATTAAGACATCTAAAGTGAGGTCCCAACATATGGGACGTCAACCCGAGGGCCTTCTTTAGAAAATACAGAGTCTGCTTAATTTGTTCATTCGTACTTCACATTATTCATTCTATTCATTTGTAGGATTATTTAAACACCAGCTATACGTAAGATGAAGTGTAAGACTCTAATCGGGATTATGAAGTGCAATGTCCAAGAATGACCTAATCTCATTAGTTGAATCTGATTTCACTTCCTGAATGTCTTGCAAAAACACCTTCGATATCGTTCATTTCATCATCTTTCATACTTTGAGGAATTACAACCTTAATCGACATAGATCATGTGAGCATCATGAACTCCGGTGTCTTTCCCACACTGAAAAGATGTGGAGTCGCTTGCCAAAGTTAAACCAAAACAGGCTAGCATATCTAGGGAATTGATTGAATCCTGCTAGAACCCTATGTTTGCAGCATAGGTTCAAAGACTACGAGATATAAGTAGAACCATACCTGCATAAGCGTACAATCATATCTCATGATATTTACACGAACCTATGCCTTCCTAAAATAAGGAATTCTGACTCATAGCTAGCCTATCGGTACTCAATATAAAGTTCCATTACACTCATCTCACACATCATAGAAGCTGACTTTTAGTATGAGGGAATCATTGCTCATTATATGATTTCTCATTTCATCATTAGTATTAAGTATGAATTGTCCTTACACTTACATACAGAGTATGATTGAGACTTGTTATTGGATATTGAACACTATCTTAGGTGTGTACTTTTAGTGACCTTTACTTTGTGTTAGTTAAGATTTGTCTCACCATTAATCTTAACCTCTTATCATGTTGTCACTATTTTCATTAGAATCATAGATTGACATAATTAATCACCTCATTATGTGAACGTTCATTTCTTATTTATCTTTTAGTGTTGACTCAAGAATTATGGAGGCTTGCTTGTAGATTGTGATTTACTTACTCTATTGATGATTGGTCATCCTTACTTTACATTGATGAAATGTGAATTTTCCTTAAATATAATCCTTTGGTGTTAATGATACTGGCTCACACATTCTAACACCTTCATACGTGAGTATTCTTTTAACTTAGTTGCTTAGGTGTAAGTGAGACTTGTCTCACTTCCTTTAACACACCATTCTTGTCACTTACTTACTTTAGACCCCTTTAATTATGTTATAACTGACGTTACTTACTTACTTTAGTGTAGTAGATTCATATCATCTTTTATGGACGATGAGCACTTCATTAAATGAGTTTCATGTGTTCATATGTCATTATTTTAAAGCATGTTGCGAGTTGTCCCAATGAGTGGCATGCCCTTGATTTTGGATTCATCGATATAGTTTAGAAGTTATTACATTATCATTTGGTTCTCTAACTACACAAGATTGACATATGATTAGTATTGGTCTAAACCCTTGAATATTAAACTACATAATTTTTTGTGCGTATGTTCATATTTAAATATAATATGTATGAACCATTAGCCAATATTTTAATTATTTAACATAATACTATAGATATTTACTTTCATCACTTTTAGACAATGTATCGTTAGCCATTTTATTGGCATACGATTATATTGGCATAAAGTATTGGGTATAGATTTCATAACCATATATATTGGCATAACCCAATTTTCATGTTTAACATGCTTAAGTTTTTATACATTATTGATTAGCAAATTTTTTAGTTATTTAACATAATATTATAGCCAATTCCCTGCAACTTGTTTGATAATGTAGTCTTAGCCAATTTATTGGCATAAGATTAGTATTCGCATAAGCAATTGACTATAGATTTCATAACTGTTTTGTTGGCATAAACAAAAGTTTCATTCAATCATGCTCCATTTGGGATACATTATTGATTAGACATTCTTTTACTTATTTAAAGAAAACAATATATACAATTCCCATTTAAATTTTGAGTAATGTTTTTGTTAACAATTTTATTAATCTAAGCCAAACATTCACTCAAATTATGATTTCATCGAGATCTTTTTACCTAACCTTATAAATTAACTTTACGCATAGCGCTTTTTTAAACATCACGGATAGAATCATATTAGAAATTGATGAATATATCCTCTTTATAACATCATATTAACAGCAAGTATGCACAAAAGACTGTAACATCTTCATACATAAAATTTTCGGACATATCTTTAACATAGTATCATTCTTTCAATTCAATTAATAACACTTAGCATCAAACAAGTTCAATTAATAGGTTCATTAATTTGTTGTTCAATAAGAAACCATAAGCATTAAGATCAGCCATCGCCACATACCAACAACATCATTTCTAACCTAATCAACATTGAAATCGAAATAAGGATACTACGAAAAGGAGTTCGACAAGAACGACGGGAAAAACCCCTTGTTTTCAAGATCTTTGAATCATCCAAAAGAATGTTCTCTTGGAGAAAGAAGTCCATGAGAGAAATCCATACATTATGCAGAACTTAATCTACGAACACACCACCTTGAACGAACTTAATTTAAAAGGGACTTGCCACCAGCTTACTATTTTTGTGTCGCCTTTTCTTTGAGAGTTAACGTGATTTTTACTTTATTAACTGATATTGAATTAAAAAATTTAAGTTTTACAAGTTAACTTAAAAAACTAATTAACCTATTAACAAAACGCCCCTCCTAAGTTGACTAAAGATAGGAGAACATAAAACTTACTCAAATCTGCAAATTGGTGTTGACTATGGTTTCTACCAACATTTTGACTTTATATTAATTAATTAAATCCTTGAAATTATTAATTTTAGTATCCATGGGAAGTACTAAAGTATATCTAAGTCATTGGAACGATAATCAACCCTTTTGGACCATCCTAGGTTAAGTACTAGGATGTTTCATGAGTTATACTAGATTAGTGTAAGGATTTCATTTTAATCATTTAAAGCAATTAATTAAATTTATAATTCAATTAATTAGGTGACTTAAAGTAATTAATAAAGTACCCTCAAGTCGTTAGGACCATAACCAATCCTTTGAACCATCCTAGGTTAGGTACCAGGCAGTCTTTATCTTGTTTTAATCGAAATTTGGAAATTGTTTTGTGATTTCGGTTTTTCCCCTTTAAATTAATTAATTAAGTTGCTAAATTAATTAATTAAGTATCCTAGGATAATTACTAAAATTTCGTTAAGTCGTTAGGATCTTATCTAACTCTTTGAACCATCCTAGCTTAGGTACTAGGTTGTCTCTTTAACTAGTACTAGGTTAGTGTCAACCCAGTTTTGGTCTTAGGTTGTCGGGTGCACTAATGGGTCCAATTCGGTTAGTCCTAGGTAATTTATTTTTTATGGCAGTAGGTTAGAGTCTAGAATTTATAGGGAAGTTAGTCCTCACATGTAGTGGTCTCTTTTGTACGTTTTCCCCCTAAATACCCTAACCGAATTCGGTTAGGGTGGCCCCTCCTTTGGAAGCTTCTGCACGTGTCATGCACATGTGCTAGCACATGGGTTGGTTGAACTTTCCTAAGTAACTATTATTTATGGTTCATTTGGGAATGTTTACTTATTGTCCCAAGGATCCTCACTATGTCCTTGGACACTGTTTAATCTATGATCCCTTTAAATAGTCATGTCTTATGGTACTAGGCTTGACACTTGGTTGTCTAGTAGTTCATATGATTTTTAAAGACGAATTTTTAATTATCTTAGGGTATTCATTTCAGGTACATTCATTACACAAGCTCATAGATACTTGAAAATTTGGCTAAGACTACTATGCCCATAATTTTCTAATATGCCCAATATTTTTAAATATTAGGCATTAGGATGCCTATTTACCCCTGATAAGTATTTTTATGATCCGATTGGGCTTTTCATTAAACATACGATTTTTTGGAATGTTACATTATCCCTCCCTTAGGAACATTCATCCCCAAATGATGCTTACACATCATTTAAACAAAGAGGGTGACTTTCAGAAGTTACTTTGTCACACTTAAACGTTTCTCTTTTGTGAATGTCTGATTCATACTTATTTGAATGATGCATATCTCTCAAGCTTGTCTGAATCTTCATATTTGAGATTGAGGAATTTCCTGCTCAATCACACTTAACTTATTCCACATCACAAATAATTCAACATAGAAAACATGCCTATGCTACAAAAAAACAGCAACATAACTTAGGGACTTACCACAAAAAATCAACTAAAGCACCTAAACTTAGAGATTCTTAACATAAACCTCTAAACTATTAGATGACATCTTATTGGCCTTAAGATTTGAACCTAATGACGCACAACTTAATTTCAAAGGGACTTGCCACTATGCCATTTACTTCTCTACATACCCCATCGACCTTAACACTGTCTCTTATGGGAGTACTAACTCGAAACAGTTCATATAATATATCAGGATGTAAGAAAAATTGATTAGACATAAAAGGAGTTACCATACACAAGGTATATCCTTGATCTAATAATGCATAAACAGGAAAGGAGAATACAAGCAAGTTATCATTATCCACATCCTTGGACTTCTTTTTTTCCTTTCTTCTTTTAACGAATAGAAATGATTTATGTTGGGGGGTTCAGCTACAACATTTGGCCGAGGCTGAGCATCTGCCTTGGTCTCTTGTATTTGAACCACACCCTTCTCATTTTGGCCAAACTTATTTGGAAAGTAAAGCCTTACTACCTTTTTCTATAGTCTATTATAGCATGACACTTATGAAGAAAATCCATGTCTAAGCCATATTCTTGAGTTGATTTGCAGCCAACTTAGCCTCTCCTCCTCATCAACACTCACAGTAGGCTTTTAGACATTACCATGCATTCAAATCCATGAGAAAACCACACTCACCACACATTTTTCGTCCATGTTGGGAATTTTCATTATGGCCCTTTCCTGCGAAGGCAAAATCTTGAGTCTTGTGCCTTAAACCAGTTGGTCATTCTAATTCTTGTGTGTATTCTTCTACGCATTCACACAAGTGGGAAGTTAGATACTTATATTGACACAAAGTGTCAAAGCTCTCGATAGCATAATAAAGAGTAGAATAATCGAGAATTTCCTATCATCGTATAATCTCTAAGTAATGATTGTGGCGCGCTTCAAAACCATAAGTAAGAAGATAGGTAACGTGGTTGTGTTGAGATTTAGTTCCTAGTTACTTTAACATCATGCTCTGATACAAAGTTTGTCACGACCCTAATTCTGGAATTCGAATTACAGAGGCGTCATTGACCTATCAGAGGTTGCAGACAAGCCTTATCTTACATTCATATGGTTAATTTTAGCGGAAAATTTAAAATTTTCAAATGTATGAAGTATAAACAAACTTCATATATATTTCATGAATTCATCATATACTAAGTCGGAATTAATGTAACAACCATCTCTCATAAGAATAAATTCGAAACAGAATAAGAATATATCATAAATACGTTTGCCAAACACGACCTTATTACAAAAGCTTCAAAATCAAAGTACAAAATAAATTATAGGGACAAAATCCACTAGATTCGTCTAAAACTAAGTCTTGAGTAAAACTGTAGCATCCTCGAAATCAAGAGGACCTACCAAATGGTCTGGAAATATGCTGATGTCCAAACCGTTGCAAGAGTCGTCAATCTGTCTCTTAACCTGCACTATAAAATAGGAAATAGTAGGGGTTAGTACACCACTTGTACAGAGTATGGGAGTATGCACACATACACATAAGGTTATTCATGATCGAAGAAAGCTCTTCCTAAACGACATACTATTTCTGAAAAGTCTAGTCAATATAATGTATTTTAATGCATTCAGAGCACACAAATCATTTTGTATATAATTACAATATATTAGTATTATCAACATAATTTAAGAACAACTCGGGTGAACATTTGAGATTTTGATCCTCTTAGCCCGAGAGCTCCTCTTTGTACACTTGAATTATTTTTCAGTCTTTTTCTTCTTATTGTTGTGTAGTTCAATAACTCCTTTGGTCCTATGTTTTACTTAAAACTGCAATGATTCATTGTAGTCCCATACCCACAATGAATCAAGTAAGTAATTCAAGGATTAAGGAAATTACTTAACTACAATTTGAGGCAGGAATGTATTTATAAGTGAATACTTATTGACTATACTCATTCTTTACTTGATTTCATAATGTGCATAGTTCTTGGGGCATATCATTAAAGCATATAATCTTGCTTACTTTGGGCATGAATTCTTTATAAGCCAATCTATATTGGCTAAATACATAAGTTATTATTTTTTATAAGCATATTTGAATTCAATACTGTATTTGATATTTTCCTAATAAAGGAAGCCATTATAAGTCAATTTTATTTGGCTTTGTTCATTTTCATGACATGAATATTTATTATCATCTATACCCTTTACTTATTGTAAACATCATTTGACATGATTTGATTATTCTTATAGAAAGTTATTCATAACACTATATAGTCATTGCATTTCATAAGCCATTCTATTTGATCATTCCATTAATTTCATTACCTTCATGTTAGGAATGTTATAGGTTATTTATTTAAAATTTTCATGTTTTATATATTATACATTTTATATCTACGAGACATTGGAATTTTTGATGTAGCATTAAGATATCTTAAGTGAGGTCCCAATATCTTAAGTGAGGTCCCAACATACGGGACCTCAACCCGAGGGCCTTCTTTAGCAAATATAGAGTCTGCTTCATTCGTTCATTCGTACTTCACATTATTCATTTTGTTTATTCGAAGGGTGATGTAAACACCGGCTATACCTGTGATGAATTTTAAGACTCTCATGGGATCATGAAGTGCAATGACCAAGAATGACCTAATGTCATTACATGAATCTGATTTCACCTCCCACACCGAAAAGACGTGGAGTCACTGGCCAAGGTTAAACCAAAACATGCTAGCGTATACAGGGAATTGATTGAACCCTACTAGAACCCTATGTTTGCAGCATAGGTTCAAAGACTACGAGATATAAGTAGACCCTTACCCGCATAAATGGACAGTCTTATCTCATGAGATTTACACAAACCTGTGCCATCCTAAAAAAAGGAATCATGACTCATAGCTAGCCTATCGGTGCTCAATATAAATTTCCATTAGATTCATCTCACACATCATAGAAGTTGACTTCTAGTATGAGGGAATCATTGCTCATTAGATGATTTCTCATCTCATCATTAGTATTAAGTGTGAATTGTCCTTGCACGTACATATAGAGTATGATTGAGACTTGTCATTTGATATTGAGCACTCTCTTAGGTGTGTACTTTTAGTGACCTTTACTTTAAATTAACATAATTACACACCTCATTACGTGAATGTTCAGTTCTTCTTTATCTTTTGGTGTTGACTCAAGCAATATGGAGTATTGCTTCTAGATTGAGATTTACTTAGTTTATTGATGACCAGTCGTCCTGACTATACATTGATAAAATGTAAATTTTCCTTATATATCATCCTTTGGTGTTAATGGGACTAACTCACACATTCTACACCTTCATACGTGAGTATTCTTTTAACATAGTAGCTTGGGTGTGAGTGATACTTGTCTCACTTCCTTTAACATAATTATGTCATAACTCACGTTACTTACTTACTTTAGTGATGTAGATTCGTATGATCGTTTATGGACGATTAGCACTTCATTCAATGAGTTTCATTAGTTCACATGTCATTCTTTTAGAGCATGTTTGGAGTTGTCCCAATGAGTTGCATGCCCTTGATTATGGGTTTATTGACTTAGTTTAGAAGTTCTTATATCATCATTTGATACTCTAACTACACATGATTGGCATATGATTAGTATTGGCCTCAACCTTTGAATATTAAACTACATAACAATTTTTATTGGCATGTTCCAATTTTACGTATGTTCATATTTAAATTTAATATGTATAACGATTATCGAATCTTTTAATTATTTAACATAATAATATAGCCATTTACATGCATCAATTTTATACAATCTATCGTTAGCTATTTTATTCGCATACGATTAGTATGTGCGTAACCAATTGGGCATAGATTTCATAACCATATATTTTGGCATAACCCAATTTTCATGTTCAACATGCTTAAATTTTTATACATTAAACATTAGATAATCTTTTAGTTATATAACATAATATTATATCAAATTCCTTACAACTTATTTGACAATGTAGTATTAGCCAATTTATTGTCATAAGATTAGTATTGGCATAAACATTTTCATTGAATGATGCTGCATTTGGCATACATTATTCATTAGCAAATATTTTACTTATTTAGAGATAACATTATAGCCAATTCCCATATAAATGTTGAACAATGTTATTGTAAGCTATTTTATTGACCTAAGCCAAACATTTACTCAAATTATGATTTCACTGAGACCTTTTTAGCAAACGTTATAACATAACTTTAGGCATAACGTTTTTTTAAGCATCTTGGACAGCATCATATTAGAATTTGATGAATATATCATCTTTATAACGTCATATTAGCAGCAAGTATCACAACAGACCGTAACATCTTTCTACATATCATTTTCGAACATTATCTTTAGCATAGTATCGTTCTTTTAATTCATATAATAACACTTAGCATTAAACAAGTCCAACTAATAGGTTAATTCAATCATTATTTAATAAATAATAATACACATTAAGATCATCCAGCACCACATACAAACAACATGATTTGTAACTTATTCAACATTGAAATCATAACAAGGATAGGAGGGAAACGAGTTCGACAAGAACGACGGGGAACAACCCTAGTTTTCATGATCTTTGAATCATTCCAAATAAAGTTCTCTTATATAAAAAAGTCCAGGAGAGAAACCCATACCTTATGTATAACTTAATCTATGAATACTACCTTGAACGAAATTTTGAAGAAACCTTGAAATCATAATTATTTGCCTTTTTCTTGCTTTCGATAAACCCATACCTCGCGTTTTCTTTGATATTGAACGTGATTTTTATTTTTATGAACTGATATTGAATTATCCACTTAGGTTAAATAAGTTAATTTAGTAAACTAGTTAACTAATTACCAAAATGCCCCTCTAAGTTGAATAACGATTGGAAAACATAACACTCAGTCAAATCTAGAAATTGGTGTTGACTATGGTTTTGGTCAACATTTTGACATTATATTAATTAATTAAATCCTTTATTTAATTAATTTAGTGACCTATGGTAAGTACTAAAGTACCCCTAAGTCAATAAAACTATAATCAACCCTTTAGGACCATCCTAGTTTGAGTACAAGGATGTTTCTTGGATTATACTAGGTTAGTTTAAGGATTTCATTATTATCATTTAACAAATTAATTAAATTTCAAATTTAATTAATTAGGTGACTTAAGTAAATAATAATGTACCGTTAAGTCATTACGAACATAACCAATCCTTTGAACCATCCTAGGTTAGGTACTAGGTTGTCTTTTTCTTGTTTTAATCGAAATTTGGAAATTGTTTTGTGATTCCAATTTTTCCCCTTTAAATTAATTAATTAAGTTGTTAAATTAATTAATTAAGTAGCCTAGGGTAATTTATAAAGTACCCTTAAGTCGTTACGTGATACGCTCAAACTTATTTCTCAAATAAGAAGTAAAGCGGTCGTATCAAGTAAAGAACCTAACTAATGAGGTTGGGATCGTTCCTATGAGGAAAATAGTTTAGACTTAACTTTATTCTATTATTACTATTATTTAGTCAATTATTTTCCTAGAAAACAAAAGACAGTAAAAGGGGGATTTTCACTTCTAAATGAATGAAAAGAACTAGCTAAATTAAAGGAGACACTAACATCTTCAAATCTTGGAGTTAATCAATTAATAAAAGAAACTAGGGTTTATGTGTTCCCCACAAGTTCATAACTTGATAATTCTAACTATAACAATTCTTTCCTAGTATCTTGCATGCAAACTGATAAGTTATGTAATTCTAAATCCATGGTCTGGCATCGAGAAAATTTCACTCCGCACATTGGTCCGGCTACGTGTGTTGCTATACTAACCCTTACCTTTACCTCATAATAAGCATCATATTCGATATTTGACTAAGTTATTACCTCGTACCTATCAATACTAGCCTATTAGATGTAATACAAAAATTCTATGTTGATAATCCTTTTCCTATTATCTATCTTCTTGGTTCGGCAAGTAGTATTTAGGCGACTTCTATCGTTGTCCATACGTTAAAACGACATCTAAGAAAAAGAATTATCAATACATGCAAGACACTATTCTAGAATTGTTATTTTAGTTAGGTTTTACCTCATTATTCGCTTATGGTTCCCACAACCCTAGTTATGGAGTTTAGTTATCCATAGTCATAATCACAATATTACAAATATGTAATATAAGAATTCATGCACTTACTTCAATGAGAAATAATAAGATCCAAAAGTTCACTTGATTAAACAACAAAAGTCACCAAAAATAAATTACTGAAATTAATTGAAGACTAAAGATTCGCCAAAAGTGTAACAATAATCACCAAGTCTAATCCACAAAAGAAGCTCAAATAACTAAGAGTCTAACAATAATCAAGAGTCTCAGAAAGAGTCTAAAAATAATCAACAGTCTAACCCCAAAAAATGAGGTTTTTTGAACTATTTATAAAAAATAAAAACCTAATTAATTAAGGACTCTATTTGATGAAATTCTTTCAAAACGCAGCTGGGTCAACGGACCTTGCGATGGATCGTCGTGGTCACGACGGGCCTTCATGGACTCCGGTGTCCCATACTTGTGAAATTTCTTCTGCTTCTCTCTTCAGTACCCTAGACGGCAGGTATGACGGATTGTCACAGGCACAATGGTCCGTCGGGGGGTATCTGTTCCATAACACTTGAATTCTTGGAATTTGGGTACTGGTCAACTTCTCCGATCTTCCTGACGAACTAGCAGGACGGATTGTCATCTCTACGATTGTCCGTCACGCATTTCATAAACCCACACTTGGTCAGACTTCCCCATCTTTCTTTAGCAGCTGCACTAAGATGCCACCTACGGACCGTCACGGGCACAACGTATCGTCACAAGCTCCGTAGGTGGTACTTTTCTGCATTTCTTGCTCAAAAACCTCCGCATTCATATTTTTGACAGATTTCTTGGAAAAAAGGAGAAATTTACATAAAATTTAATACAAAAAGGTTTTTGGACACACTAAACTTAAGGAAAAAGCATTAAAAATACCGTGAAACCACTGTGTATCAACACCCTCAACTTAAATTCATTGTTAGACGCACTATGACTCAATACAAAATCGTTGTACAGTAGTATCCATGTTTTATCTTTTGCAATCATTTGGCTATCAATCCCGATCAGTCTCATCATGTTTATGCATTCTATCACTATTAGGCTTGAATTATGTGGAATCAGACCATGACACAGACTCACCGTGTAGTAACACCAATCCTCTTCAATTTTTTCACCGAGGTGCTAATATTTCCGGTATTGCAACTAGTGTCCTCACTTTAGAGCAGTATCTTCATTTTTCACGCAATGATTTCAGTTTGAGTATGAGGATTACTTTTCAACACTCACTCTCAGAACAGATTACAATTCATTCATACATATTGCCATAAGCTTGCCGTTATTTTCAATTCTTTAAGTTCTCTATACAACTTTTAGGATCACGATAGGACTTTCTTAGCTCATAACATAGGCTCACGGTCAAGTAGGGTATATTTAGGTATACTTTAGTGACTTTTTCCCTCCTTGACATATCAGCTAAACATACCGTTTATCATTTTATTTCGCCTAGTTTCTCATATTCTTTAACCTTGGTATTTTCCTTTCTTTCTTCATTTGTGTAAGTGACTCTATGCTTTTCTTTCTTGTATATCTTGTATTTTTTTGAATTTTCTTTTAACTGATTCTTAAGTCACTTTACTATTGTTCTTTCTCTCTCTTTGTTCTTTCAACCCTACTTTCCAGAGCATTCCTCATGATGGCCACCCTCAACTCATGGCTTTGCCATGAGTAAAAGTACACAATACCCAAAAGTTGGGTCAATGACATAAAAAGGTTGTTTACGGAATTAGCCACCCTCAACTTATTCTTTTGGCATAAGCTGAGGTGCACATGTCAAAGGAGGGACCAGGGCCAACACATTATTCCCAGAAAAGATCAGTTGGGGTGAAAAAGAATAGTCTAATTAAAGCTTAAATCATTTGGATCAAAGAAGGATTAATTTCATTTTGTTTTTATAATTTAATCTAAAAATGTCTATATTGAACAAGGGCCTATGATCCTTTCCTAATTGTCTATTACAGCTTACTTTTAGCAGGTATAACCAGGTAAGTTCTAGCTCAGTACAAATAGTGGACTATTCAAATATTCGTTACACTCACTTGACATGTCATTACTCTACCATATTATCAGACACATAGTTTGAATTTTAGACTTAGGGTCATGCAGTGGTGTACCTCTATGTCATGCTTAGAGCCACAAATTTATCAATTACTATTCCTAGTCATGCATCATTTTCATTTAATCATGATATCATTTTAGCCATCATGCTTCCGAATTAAATTATGTATATAAGATATAGACATGCCGGTTCAACATAAAAAATAATCAGTCTCTTGGGAAAAAAGAACACAAGCAAGGAAACCCCAAAAGAGTATAGTGAATTGGGCTACTCAGACTTCACCCTAGCACTCACTTTTCATTTACCCCACCCCCAACTAAAAGACATGCAATTTTTCTCAATGCATAAAAAAATTGAAATACAAGAGTGGTAGGTGAAGCAAACCTAGGGTGCAAAGCACCGACGATCAACAGGATGGTGGTTTCGGTTCCCCAGAATCCACTACCTCTGTAATCTTAACACCCTCAGTTTTGTCCACACCATCAACGACACTATCAGAAATGCCTCTCGCTATCTCCACCTTTCAGGAGCTAGATGCCCCAGCAGGTAACTCTACTGTCCTCATCTGACGCGCCTCCTCACAAATAAGCGAGGATATCCTCGCAACCTCCATCTCACGGTGCTCCTTCATCCGTGATCGAGCCTCATCCTCCTCTCGACCCCTAGGACACTTGGCATTCTCTCGAGGGGGAGGTTGTGGAATCTCAGAAGTGGCGAATAAGGCCGCCATCACTGTGTCTTCAGCGGGCTCTGCAGAAGGGGCCTCAGACTCAGGCAACCTATCCTTTAAGATCATATCATTGTCTACGAGAAGACTGTCGACTGCAGCCTGAAGGGTCGACAAATCAACCGGAGGGGTTGGCCGGGATAGCACTCGCAACTCAAAAGCTTCCAAGTTCTGATGAACCTCAGCGATTTTCCGCTCTGTGTACTGGAACATTCTCCACTCCAAGCGCTGTACTGCCTCAGCAATAGACCTCTGCATCCAAGGATGGATGTGATGCAGAAGTGTAGCCATCTGTTCCTCTAATTTCTTGGCCCTAGCAAGCGGGACTAGAGTAGGGAAAGGGGCTAAGAAAGAGGAGATCGGGGTAGTGCTACTACCTGCGATAGACTCGATCGGGGTAGTGTCATTGGATTATGCCTGCGTATCCGTGTGGGCCGGTGCTACCTTATCAGCCAAATTTTAACCAAGTGGAGGCAACTCTGGATGGGGCCCTTTGCGTAGAGCCAACTCATTGACCTCATCCCTGATGAGACTGATATCAACAGTGCGCAGCGGGGTCTTGAGCTGATCAACATGCCATATTGGCACACCTGCATAGAGAAAATATCATGCACGGGAAAGGTTATGAAATTATGACCTGAAAAGCCCTCTCGTGCATGACCGCCTGAAGAAGACAAGCAAAGTCCACCTCAAACCCGGCTATCATCTCCTCCATCAGTACGACACGATCCCATGTGACTATATTATCAGCGGCCGTGGGGGAAAGACAATGGTGGACAATAAACCATAAAAACTTCGTCGTGAAGGGAAGGTTAGCCTTTATGGCTCCCTTCGTCTCGGCCACCCAGTGAGCACCCTCTCCATCAACAGACATGTGTAGGGCCATCCACCTCTTGGTGGTCTTTCTCAGCGATGGCTCACGCAGGAATTGGCCATATTTGACAATTTTCCACCAGTAGTCAAACTCGACTGTTAGAGGGGTACGGTTGGCATCAACATTCTCGCCGTATAGATAACAGTGGATGGAAGGCAGGGAGATATCAACCTGAATGCCACGTACACGAACATGCTCTAGTGGGGCCTTTTTGGCGGTGGCAGCCCGCCTATCAATCTATGATATGAGAGTAGCCATGTAATAGGCGTAGAACTCTCTGACCAAATCTTTACTTTAACGTCCCAAAAAATGTATTGTCCACTCCAGTCGATGTCTTGTCAAAAGATTGTGGATCTCTAGCATAGTCGGCAGACTTCTCATAAGGACCTGCCGCTCCAACGTAAGTGTCCGTGTCATGACTCCGTTGTAATTCAGAAACATTGCATCGAAATAGACTTGATATTGCCAGTCGACAGACCATCGGTTAGGCTGGTCGACAACCGGGGTGAGAGCACGAACTGTCAGCCTCATCAAACGAGGCAGACTATGCAGCAGTGGCGGGTGCAGGGACCTCAGCAGATCTGGAGGCTTCCTCCGACCATGAAACTCGTAAGAAGCCAGACGCTCCTTCTTCATTAGTAGCTGACCGAGAAGGTGTGTCGGTCAGTGTGCGCTCCTCATCAGACTGATATGCAGTGACTACGCTTGGCGTCACCTTTTTAGGTGTGGCACTGGCAGCACGTGCAGCTCAGGATGGGGTGGAAGTGCCTGGGGGCACGTACTCGGGGTCACGCTCATCATCAAAGCCAATGACCAAGCGAGAACACGGGCGATAGACTTCGATCTCCCACGTGCGTAGACTCGATCTTGTTTTGTTGCCATAATATATAGTACCTTTAAAGAATCAATATTAGTACTAGAATGAGCAAACAACACAAGCAAAACCACACAAAATATATAAAAGAGCTAAGATGTAATGACATTTCTATATTAACAGTGAAACACGATGGACAAGGTGATAGCTCGTCGTGAGTATGACGGACCGTCATGGGGTCCATCATGTATTACTTTAAACTATGTTTATGTGAAGACCCCTGAAGGAAATTCTCTTACAATATGACGGATAGGCAGGACGAACCATTGTGATTAGGACAGTCTGTCCTCGATGTCCGTCATGGGACACTAAGAAAAAAGTATGGAGACCCTTAGGAGAGGGGTCTGTGACTGTCATGACGGTTATGAAGGATGGACTGTCGAGGGTATGATGATCCATCGTAGGTGTCCGTCGGAGGATACTTGGGAAAAGTATGGAGACCCTTGGGAGAGGGGTCTCTGACCGTCATAACGGTAATGCATGAACGACTGTTGAAGGTATGACGATCCGTCGCATCTGTCCATTGGAGAACACTTAGAAAAAGTGAGGACCTTTAAGAACAGGGTCTTTGACAACCAGAACTGTTGTGCAGGGCGGACCGTCGTGGGAGCGACGGTCCGTCACATGCGTCCGTTGGTGGACACTTGGAGAAAATTGGACAGTGTCGTTTTAGGGATGTTGTAACGGACCCAATGACGGTTCGTCATCTGTACGACGGTACGTCATCGGGGTCTCATTCTGTAATTCAATGATAGAACTGGGGATGCCCCATTCATCACTTATGACCCAAATGGAATTTTTAGTGTTTTAACCTAAATCTGTCTAACCCAATTACCTAGTAAACTAGTAATGCTAAAGCACCTATTTCTAGAGTTTTAACAAGGCAATTTTGAAGATTCTCAACCTAGGTCAGACAGAATTTGTATTAAAGAATGAACCCATCAAGAAGAACTAGGCTAGTACTATTGATAAATAAAAATGCAAAGTAAATGGGTAGAAATCAGAGACACATACCTAAGACTATGAGAAAAACAAGCGAGGAAGATAATTGGTGATGAAGTAGACAACCATAGCGGCGGACTCCGACTAGTAGAGAGTGGATTTTAGAAATTGGGGAATTTGGGAAATTGATCGATTGAAATAAAGAAAGGTAGGAAATTGAAAGTTTAAAAGGGAGGGAAATGAGAGGAAGAGGGAAGAAAATGGGTTAAATGAAGGGGTTGGGGTTTTTAAATGTAAAGAATTTTTAAAAACCCCAGCCGAATTGTGTCGGGTACGCTTCATTAATGACACGATGAGTCCCCAACGACGGTCTGTAGCAGTTGTGAGGGTCCGTCATTAGATCCGTTGCGTGTACCCTTGTTTTTAAAACAACAGAAAGACTTACCTGGCAGGACGGATTCATGCGACAGTCCGTCGCGATCGTGACAGGTCGTCGATGTATCGATCAGTGGCTGCTGCAGAGTGATTTTCTGCAGAATTTTCTGGTGATGTCCCTGCAAATTTAAAACCCATTAGTAGAAAATGCTACCATTAATAAAAAGAAAAACTATAAGTATTGGGTTTCCTCCCAACAAATTCCTAATTTAACGTCGCAGAACGACTAAGGAAACTTCATTACTTAGCCTTCATCAAGATGGTATGCCTATATCACTTCATTCACCGATGCAATATGCCCAAAATAGAGTTTTATTCGTTCTCCATTCACCTTAAACCACACTCCCTTCTTGCGTTCTAACACAACAGCTCCATGAGGGAATACTTTGGTAATCAAGTAAGGGCCAGTTTATTTGAACTTGAGCATGCCCGGAATCCGACGCAACCTGGCATTGTCTAAAAGCACCAAATCCCCAACCATAATTTTTTTCCACTTTTTAGGTCATTATCCTTCTTCATCTTTTCTTTGTATGATATATCAGATACCAGTTGGAGCTCACCACGTTGCCTCTTCACCCTACAAATGTTGAAGGTTGCTTTTTCACTATTCAACCTATATTTCATCTGCCCCTTTTAAATATAAACTAAGCCTCTACCCGTAGCAAGGAATGGCCTCCCAAGAATAATAGGCACTTCAAAATCGACTTTACAATCAAGAATAACAAAATATGCCGAAAATATGAACGACTCCACTTTTATTAGAACTTCGTGTAGTATCCGTGTATGCCTTTTCACTGTTCGATCAGCCATCAATAGACGCATCGCAGTGGGGTTTGGGCTGCCAAAAACGAACATATTGTAAATCGAGAGGGGCATGATATTTATGTTTGCCCATATATCACATAATGCTTTCCCAAAATGTAATGACCACACTGTTCAAGGAATAGTGAACTCACCCGGATCATTTTTCTTTTGTACGAGAGATGTTGTAGCAATAGCACTACAATGCTGGATTCTATTTTCATCCTCGAAAGTGACGGATCTTTTATTTGTAACCAGATCTTTCATAAACTTGGCATAACCGGGCATTTACTCTAAAGCTTCTACCAAAGGAACATTCATAGAAAGTTTCTTCAACATAGTTATAAAACACTGATATTTACCACCCTCGGTCTTTTTTACTAATCTTTGAGGAAATGGGGGTGGTGGACTAGGCATGGGA
This sequence comes from Solanum lycopersicum, assembly GCF_036512215.1. Taxonomy (NCBI): domain Eukaryota; kingdom Viridiplantae; phylum Streptophyta; class Magnoliopsida; order Solanales; family Solanaceae; genus Solanum; species Solanum lycopersicum. Next base: position 27,948,146 of record NC_090806.1, read on the forward strand.
GATACCTTTTTTGGATCTTTAGCATTTTTTCCAGTGTTATCTTCTACTTCACCATTGACCTATACTACTTCAGTATCTTTTGTTACCTTTTTCTCATTAGACGGCATAGGTGGGTCAATGGTTTGCTAGCCACCCCGAGTAGTGATTGTCATACAGTGTGCATCATTTTTTGGAATTTGGAAAGTGTTGCTAGGAAGACTGCCCGGTTGCCGTGTGTTCACAGTCGCAGATAATTGGGCCATTTGCAACTTGATCTGCTTAATCGATATTGCATGTGTATCAACTTTCGGCCCAATAACCACTAAATCACTCCTTAATTCTTTAATGTGCTCATCATTAGCATCAAACCTCATCATCATTTTGTGCAACATATCCTCAACTAGCGCCATACTATCTTTACCATCTCTAGGAGTAACTTTACGATTTTGAGGAGGAACATAGGGCCCATTCCTATCATTTTTATACAATAGTTACCCCTGTTGAAGTTGTTGTTGCGGTTGTAGTTTCCATCTCAGACATAACGACCCTCACGCTTATAGTTACCATAGGTCCGACCTTGGCTCCTTTGACCTTGGCACCAATTCTCCTTATTAGAGCCTTTGACACTCGGTCAGAAACCCCTGTCTGCTCATTTACCACATAGGAATCCTCCTCATAATAGCACTCATCATTTGGTGGCGGTTGTTTTGACAAGTAGTTTACTGCATTTGTCTTTTCTGCACCCCAATGACATGTTTTAATACAAACCCAAGCTCAGTTCTCATCTGGGACATGTCTTCCTGAATCTAATCTGTGGATGGGTTGTGAGTGGATTGCACTGCGAAGGTATTTTTCCCTGTATCTGACTTCGTGTTACTCCAAGCTTTATTGTTTCGGGAGATTTTCCCTAACTTTTCAGCAATCTCAGCATAAGGACACTCCCCATAAGAACCACCCGCTATAGTATCCAAAACAACTTTATTATTATCATACTGTCCCCGATAGAAGTATTCCTTCAGTTACTCATCATCTATGCGGTGATTTGGGATGCTTCTCAAAAACGAGGTGAATCTATCCTACGTACTACTAAGTGACTCTCCTAGTAGTGCCACAAAGTTATTTACTTTGTCTTTCTGATGTAGTTTCTTGGAGAACGGGTAGTAGAGTGATAAGAAAACGTCCCTTAGTTGGTTAAAAATGAAAATTGAGTTGTAAGGGAGATCAGTGAACCAAATAGCAGCCCCTCCCGTCAGTGAGAGAGGAAATACTCTTAGCCCTATTACACCAAAGTCCAAGTCAGGCCTCCCTATATAACTTTTACACACTGCCCTTACCTTAGCTAAATGGGCATTAGGATCCTCAGAAGGTATCCCTGAAAACAAACCTCTAGCACTGAACATTTGCATCATGCTACTAGTTACCACAAAAATGTGGCCTTGTGGTAAAGGGGGTAAGACAAGTGGCCCATCGGAGTCTGCTATATTTTCATACCCTCTGTAGTATTTTTGGGGCCGTGGAGAGGGATTTTATCCCCTCTGTCGGTTTTCACCCAGAGCATTGGGTAACAACTGACCATGAACATCAACAGGAGCTGCGATGTTCTCGTTTGGATCATCATCATTAATTCCCAAGTTTCGATTAATGTTTCATAGTGTATGCTCTAATTCGTGATCGTAGGGAAACATGGGTTCTCATCCTCTCAGTGTATTTGGCATACAAGGAAGATGGTTCTTCAAGAATCGAAAACAATAAACAAAGTAAAATGAAGAAAATATCAACTAAACTACAGTAATAAGTTTAATTTAATCTAAAAGCTACTTTCCCCGGCAGCGGCATCAAAATTTGATATGGTCAAACTTACTTGTCAAATAAGAAGTAAAGCAGTCGTATCAAGTAAACAACCCAACTAATGATAATGGGATGTTTCCTACGAGGAAAATAGTTCAGACTTAACTTCAATCTATTATTACTAATATTTAGTAAGTTATTTCCTTGGAAAGTAAAGACAATAAAAAGGTTTTTTTAACTTCAAAATGAATGAAAATAACTAGCTAAATTAAAGAAGACACTAACATCTTCAAATGATAGAGTATAATCAATTAATAAAAGTAACTAGGGTTCACGTGTTCCCCATAGGTTCGTAACTTGATAATTCTAACAATAACAATTCTTTCCTAGTATCTTGCATGCGAAGTGATAAGTTATGTATTTCTAAATTCTTGGTCTGACATCAAAAAAATTTCCTCCACACCTTGGTCCGGCTACGTGTGTTGCAATATTAACCCTTACCTTTACTTCATATTAAGCATCGTATTCGATATTTGACTAAGTTATTACCTCGTACCAATCAATACTAGCCTATTAGATAGTATACAAAAAAATCTATGTTGATAATTCTTTTTTCCTATTATCTATCTCATTTGTCCGACAATTAGCATTAAGGCGAGTTAAAACGTTGGTCATCCGTTAAAAAGACTTCTAAACAAAAGAATTATCAATACATGCAAGACACTATTCTAGAATAGTTATTTTAGTTAGGTTTTACCTCATTATTCGCTTATGGTTCCCACAACCCTAGTTATGGAGTTAAATTACCCATAGTCATAATCACAATATTCAAATATGTAATATAAGAATTCATGCACTTACTTCAATGAGAAATAATAAGATCCAAAAGTTCACTTGATTAATCAACAAAAGTCACCAAAAATCTATTACTGAAATTAATTGAAGACTAAAGATTCGCCAAAAAGTGTAACAATAATCACCAAGTCTAATCCACAAAAGAAGCTCAAATAACTAAGAGTCTAACAAAATGTCTAAAAATAATCAAGAGTCTCACAAAGAGTCTAAAAATAATCAAGAGTCTAACCCCAAAAATGAGGTTTTTCGAACTATTTATAAAAAATAAAAACCTAATTAAATAAGGACTCTATTTGATGAAAATCTGTCAAAACACGGGTGGGTCGACGGACCTCGCGATGGATCTTCGTGATCACGAAGGGCCGTCATGGACTCTGGTGCCCCATACTTATGCAATTTCTTCTGCTTCTCTCTTCATTACCCTCGACGACAGGTATGACTGATCGTCACAGGCATCACGGTCCGTCCGGGGTATCCGTTCCATAACACTTGAACTCTTGGAACTTGAGTTACGGGACTACTTCTCTTATCTTCATGACGAACAAGCAGGACGGACTGTCATGGCTACGACGGTCCGTCACATATTTCGTAAACCCACACTTGGTCAGACTTCCCCATCTTCCTTCAGCACCTGCACTACGATGCACCTAAAGACTTTCACGGGCACAACGGACCGTCAAAAGCTCCGTAGGTGGTACTTTCCTGCATTTCTTGCTCAAAAACCTCCGCATTCATATTTTTGACAGATTTCCTGTAAATAAAGAGAAACTTACATAAAAATTAATGCAAAAAGGCTGTTGGACACACTAAACTTAAGGAAAAAGCATTAAAAATACTGTGAAACCACGGTATATCAACTATCAGTAGTGCCTCCGGTTGTCTCCACATCTTTCGAGCTAGATGACCCAGTATCTTACTCTACAGGCCTGATCCAACGCACATCCTCATCCGCAAGCAAGGCTATATTCATATCTCCATCTCACGATGCTCCTTCTTTCGTGATCTATCCTCATCCTCCTCTCGACCCTTGTGCCTCTTGGCATGCTCTCGAGGAGGAGGTCGTGAAATCTCAAAAGTGGCGAATAAGGCAGCCATCACTGTGTCCTCAGCAGGCTCGGCCGAAGGGGCTTCAGACTCTGGCACCCTAGCCTCTAGAATCATATCAATATCTGCTCGCAGACTCTCAACCGCAGCCTGAAGGATCGACACATCCACCTGAGGGACTGGCTGGGCTAGCACCCGCAACTCAAAAACATACAAGCTCTAATGAACCTCAGTGATCTTCCTCTCTATGTGCTGGACCATTTTTATTCTCAAAGTGCTCCTCCGCCTAAGCAATAGACCTCTGCATCCAAGGGTGGATGTGATGCAGAAGTGTGGCCATCTAATCTTCTAGGTTCTGGACCCTAGTAAGCGGGACCAGTTTGGGGAATGAGGTTGAGCGAGATAAGATAGGGGGTAGTGCTACTACTCGGGTTAGACACGATCGGGGTAGCGTCAATGGTTTCAGATGAAGCCTGCATAGCCGTTCGAGTACGTGCTGTCGTATAAGCCAAATTTTCACCAAGTGGAGGCAACTCTGGACGGGACCCTGTGCGTGGAGCCGATTCATTAGCCTCATCCCTAATGAGGCCGATATCAATAGTGCCCAACGGAATCTTGAGCTGATCAATGTGAAAAATGGGCACACCTGCTAACCTGCATAAGGAAAATATCATGCACGAAAATGGGTAAGTATTTGTGAACTTGAAAGACCTCTCGTGCATGACAACTAGTAGAAGTCAAGCAAAGTCCACCTCAGACAAGAATATCATCGCCGCCATCACAACTGCGTGATCCCATGTGAATTTATTATCAGCAACCGTGGGGGAAAGGCAGTTGCGGACAATCAACCACAAGAACTTAATCGTGAAGGTCAAGTAAGCCTTCTTAAAGGCTCTCTTCAGCTCCGTTACCCAGTCGGAACCTTATCCATCAATAGACAAGTGCAAGGCCATCCACCTCTTAGTGGTATCTATAAGCGATGGTTCACGCAAGAATTCACCATCTTTTACAATTTGCCACCGGTAGTCGAACTCGGCGGTGAGAGAGATCCTATTGGCATCAAGATCCTCGTCGTACAGATACTGGAAGATGGCTGTGATGGAGATATTGACCTGTATGCCGCGAACCCTAACGTGCTCCAATGGGGCCTGTTTGGCAGGGGCAGCCCGCTCATCTATCTGTGATATAAGAGTCGCCACATAATAGGTACAACACTCTCGGACCATGTCCTCACTTTAGCGGCCAAAAGAACGGGCTGTCCACTCTAGCCGCTGTCTGGTGAAGGTATTGTGGATATTGGGCATGGCGGGGAGACTTCCCTTAAGGACCCGCCTCTCTAGTGTAAGGGTCTGTCTCGTGACGCCTTTATCATATAGAAACTTGGCGTCTAAATACACTTGGTATATCCTGTCCACGCACCACTGATTGGGCTGGTTGGCAACTGGGGTGAGAGCACCATTCGATGATCCTGGCTGGAAGTAGGACTGTCAGCCTCATCAGACGAGGAAGACTGTGCAGCTGTGGCGGGTGCAGGGACTTCTGGGAACCGGGAGGGATTCCTCCAACCACGAATCTCCTAAGGAACCAGACGCTCCTTCTTCATGTGTAGCTGACCCAGAAGTTGTGCCGGTCAGTATGCGCTCCTCATAAGACTGGAGGCAGTGGTTACGCCCGACACTACCTTTTTGGGCGTAGCTCTTGTTGCACGTGCAGCTCGTGATGGAGTGGAAGTGCCTGAGGGCATGTACTAGAGATCATGCTCATCATTAAAGCCTATAACAGTCGGGCAGATGGGGCGACAGAATTTTAAAGCCCACGTACGTAAACTCGATTTTACTATTAGAGATAGTACCTGTAAAGAAAAAATATTTGTACTAGAAGGGGCAAACAAGACAAAAAAAACGCACAAAATAAATATAAGGACAAAGATGTAATGACATCTATGTAATAACAGTGAAACACGATGAACCAGGTGGCGGCTCGTTGTGAGTATAACGGATCGTCATGGGGTCCTTCATGTCTTACTTCAACTATATTTATGTCGAGACCTTTGAAGGAAAGTCTCTAATAGTTATGACGGATCAACATGATGGACCGTCGTGATAATGGCGGTCCATCGTAGATGTCCATCGTGGGGCACTTAGAAAAACTATGGAGACCCTTAGGAGAGCGTCTTTTACCATCATGACGGTTGTGGAGGACGAACCGTCGAGGGTATGACGGTACGTCAAAGATGACCGTCATAGGACACATTGAACAAGTTAGAGACCCTTAAGACAAGGGTCTCTGACAACAAGAACATTTGTGCAGGACGGACCGTCATGGGAATGATGGTCCGTCGCATGTGTCCGTGAGACAGTTAGGAAAAGTTGGAGACCCTTAGGATAAGGGTCTCTAACAACCATGACAGTTCACATTTGTCCGTTGGTGGACACTTAGAGAAAACGGATAGTGGGGTGTTTGAACAGACCCTATGACGGTCCATCGTGGGTACGACGGTCCTTTATCGGGGTCTCATTCTGTCATTCAGTTACAGAACTGAGGATTCCACAATCATCTCCTATGACTCAAATGGAATACTCATTGCAACCTACATGTTTCTAACCCGAATACCTAGCGAACTAGCAATGCTTAAGCACCAATCTATCGAGTGTTAACAAGGCTATTCGAGAATTCTCAACCTAGGTTGGATAAAATTGGATCAAAGAAGTAATATCCACTAAAAATAAATAGGCTAATACTAATTGAAAAACAAAAATGCAATGTAAATCGGTAGAAATAAGAGACACATACCTGAGAAGAGGAGAAAAAACAAGCAAAGGAGGCACTTGGTTATCAAGAACAGAACCAAAACACCAGACACCGACAAGTAGAGAGTAGATTTTAGGAATTGAGGATTTGGCGAAGTGATCATTTTATAGAGAACAGTGGTAGGAATTTTTGAGTTTGAAAGGGAGGGAAATGGGAGAAATAGGGAAGGAAATGGGTGTACTGAAGGGGTCGTATTTTTTAAAGTTTTGACCAATTTTAAAAATCCTTAGCCGAGTCGGGTCGGGTATGTCGGGTAATGACGCAGCAAGTCCCCCACGATGGTCCGTCATGGGTTCCATTGAGTGTGCCCAAATTTTAAAAATAAATTAAAGGCGTACCTAGAATGACGGATTCATGTGACGGTCCGTCGCGTATGTGACGGCCAGTCGATGTATCCGTCATCGACTGTTGCAGAGTGATTTTCTGAAGAATTTCCTGGTGATGTGCTACCTGAAAATTTAAAACCCATTAGTAGAAAATGCTACCATTACTAGAAAATAAACTATAAGTATTGGGTTTCCTCCCAACCAGCGCCTGATTTAACGTCGCGACATGATTGACGACACTTGATTACTCAGACTTCATCAACATGGTATGCCTCGATCACTTCATTCGTTGATTCAGCATGCCCGAAATAGATTTTTATTCCTTGTCCATTTACCTTTACCGTACACCCTTCTAGGTTTCTAACTCAACTGCTCCATGAGGGTATAGTTGGGTAGCTAAGTAGCCAGTCCATTTGGACTTTAGATTGCCCGGAAACAAGCGCAACCTAGAACTGTATAAAAGCACCAAATTCCCAACCTTAAAATCTCGTTTATTAATATTTAGGTCATGGTGCATCTTAATCTTTTCTTTGTAAAATATAACAGATACCGATTGGAGCTAACCACAATGCCTCATGAACAAACAAATGTTGAAGGTCGCTTCTTCATTGTTCAACCGAAATTTCATCTTCCCCTTTTCCATATCAATTAAGGCTCTACCCGTAGCGAGGAATGGTCTCCCAAGAATAATAGGCACTTCAAAATCGACTTCACAATAAGAATAACAAGTTCTGCCAGAAATATGATGACTCAACAATTCTTAGCACATAGTGGAGTATCCCTATAGGCCTTTTTACCGTTCAATCGGCCATCAGTAGCCGCATCGCGGTGGGCTTTGTATCACCCAAACCCACTTCTTGTAAATCGAGAGGGTAATGAGATTTATGCTTACCCCCAGATCACATAATGTTTTCGCAAAATCTAATGACCCGACTATAAAAGAAATAGTGAACGCACCCGGATCTTCATTCTATTGTACTAGAGATCTTGTAGCAATAACATTACAATGCTGCATTCTATCATCATCCTCAAAAGTGACCGATCATTTCTTTGTAACCAGATCTTTCATAAACTTGGCATAACTAGACATTTGTTCTAAAGCTTCTACCAAAGGGACATTGATAGAAAGTTGCTTCAACATTGTTATAAAACACCATTATTTACCATCCTCGGTCTTTTTCACTAATCTTTGAGTAAAAGGTGGTGGTAATGTAGGCATGAGAATTACCCTTGTAGGCATTTAAAAATATTTTCCCATATTATCTTCGACTTCATCATTAACCGCTACCACTTTATCATTATGTTTTTTCACTTTTTCCTCATTAGACGGCAAAGGTGGGTCGATAGTTTGCTTAACGACCCGAGTAGTGATTGCCATACAATGTCGATAATTTTTTAAATTTTGGACAGTGTTGCAAGGAAGAGTGCCCGGTTATTGTGTGTTCACAGTCGCAGATAATTGGGCCATTCGCAACTCAATCTGTTAAATCGATATTGCATGTGTATCGACTTTCTGGTCAATACCCTCTTAATCACTCCTTAACTCTTTAATGTGCTCATCACTATCATTGAACCACCTCATCATTATGAGAAACATATCCTCAACTCGCGCCATACTATCTCCACCATCCCTAGGATTAACTTCACGATTTTTCAGGAGGGAAAAAGGGCTCATTCAAATCATTTCTGTTATCATAGTTACCTCTGTTGAAGTTGTTGTCATGGTTGTAGTTTCCATCTAGAACATAAGGACCCTCATGGTCATATTTACCATAGATCCGACCTAGGTTTCCTTGACCTTGGCGTCAATTCTCCTTATTTGAGCCTTAGGCACTCGGTCGAAAACCCCAGTCTGCTCATTTACCGCATAGGAATTCTCCTCATAATAATATTCATCATTTGGTGGAGGTGGTTTAGACAAGTATTTAACTGCATTTATCTTTTCTGCACCCCTAGTAACATGTTTTAATACCAACCCAAGCTCAATTTTCATCTGAGTCATCTCTTCGCAAATCTCATATGTGGCTGGGTTTTGAGTGGATTGCACTGCAAAAGTATTTCTCCTAGTATCTGACTTCCTATTACTCCAAGATTTATTATTCCAAGAGATTTTGTCTAACTTTATTATTATCATCTTGTCCCCGATTGAAGTATTTCTTAAGTGACTAATCATCTATGCAGCGATTGGGGACGATTTTAAAAATGAGGTGAATTTATCGCAAGACCTACTAACTGATTCTACTCGTAGTGCCACAAAGTTGTTCACTTTGTCTTTGTGGTATAGTTTGTTGGAGACCGAGAAGTAACGTGCTAAGAAAACGTCCCTTAGTTGGTTTAAAGTGAAAATTGAGTTATAAGGAAGATCAGTGAACCAAATAGCATCCTCTCCCGTCAGTGAGAGAGGAAATACTCTTAGCCCTATTACATTCAAATCCAAATCAGGCGTCTCTACACAAGTTTTGCAAACTGCTTTTACCTTAGGTATGTGGGCATGTGGGTCCTCATAAGTTAGCCCTGAAAACAAACCTCTAGGAGTGAGAATTTGCATAAAACTACTAGTTACCACTAAGGTGTGGCCTTGTGGTAGAGGGGGAAAGACAAAGGGCCGATCAGAGTCTGCAATATTATCATAACAACTGTAGTATTCTTGAGGGTGTGGAGTGGGATTTTGTCTCCTTTATTGATTTTCACCCGGATCATCGGGTAATAATTTACCATAAACATCAACAGGAGATAGGTTGTTTTTGTTTGGATCATCATCGTTAATACCCATGTTTTGATTCATATTGCGTAGTGTATGCTCTAATTCGTGATCGTAGGGAAACAAGGGTTCTCATCCTCTCCGTGTGTTTGACATACAAGAAAGATAGTTCAGCAAGAATTAAAAACAATAGAAAAGTAAAGTCAAGAAAATATTGACTAACTTCAATAATAAGTATAAGATAATCTTAAAGCTACTTTCCCCGGCAGCGACGCAAAAATTTGATACGCTCAAATTTACTTCTCAAATAAGAAGTAAAGCGGTCGTATCAAGTAAAGAACCCAACTAATGAGGTTGGGATCATTCCAACGAGGAATATAGTTTAGACTTAAATTTATTCTATCATTACTATTATTTAGTCAATTATTTTCCTTGAAAACAAAAGACATTAAAAGGGGGATTTTTATTTCTAAATTAATGAAAGTGATTAACTAGATTAAAGTAAACAACTAACATATTCAAATGCTGGAGTTAATCAATTAATAAAAGTAACTAGGGTTCAGTGTTCCCTACAGGTTTCTAACTTGATATTTCTATGTATAATAATTCTTTCCTAGTATGTTGCATGCAAAGTGATAAGTTATGTATTTCTAAATTCTTGGTCCGGCATCTAGATAATTTCACTCCGCACCTTGGTCCGGCTACGTGTGCTGGTATACTAACCCTTACCTTACCTCATATTAAGCATTGTATTCGATATTTGAATAAGTTATTACCTCATACCAATCGACACTAGCCTATTAGATAGTATATGCTAAATCTATGTTGATAATTCTTTTATTATTATATACCTCCTTGGTTCGGCAAGTAGCATTAAGGTGCTTTCTAACGTTAATCATCCACTAAAAAGACTTCTAAATGAAAGGATATCAATACATGCAAGACACTATTCTGGAGTTGTTATCTTAGTTAGATTTTACCTCATTATCCACCCATGGTTCCCACAACCCTATTTATGGAGTTTAGTTACCCATAGTCATAATCACAATATCCATATATTTAATATAAGAATTCATGCACTTACTTTGATGAGAAAAAAATAAAATCTTGAAATTCACTTGATTAATTAAAAAACTCACCAACAATCAAAATTCTAATATCAAAGAGTCTACTATCCAAGAATCTAACATAAAAGAGTCTAACATAAGAGAGTCTAACCCCAAAAATAAGTTTTTTCAAACTATTTATAAAAAAATAGAAACCTAATGAAAGAAGGATTCTAATTGCTGAAAATCTGTCAAAACCCGTCCGAGTCGTCAGACCTCGTGACAAACCATCGTGGTCACGACGGGCCTTCATGGACTTTGTCATTCTATACTTTACAAATTCTTCTGCTGCTTTCTTCATTACCCTCAACGAATAGGTATGACAGACCGTTACAAGAGTTAAGGTCCATCGAGGATTTTCGTTCCATAATACTTAAACTTCTTAGAATTTGGGTACTAGGACTACTCTTTGATCATTGCAACGAACAAGCAGGACGGACCGTCGTGGCTATGACAGTCCATTTTATACTTTTGTAATCCCACACTTATGTCAGTCTTCCCCATATTCCTTCAGTAGCTTTACTACGATGCCACCTACGGACCGTCACAAGCTTGACGGAGTGTCACATGCTCCGTATGTGGTGCTTTTCTACATTTCTTGCTTAAAAACGTCCGCGTTAATCTTTAGACAGATTTCATGCAAATAAAGAGAAACTTACATAAAAATCAATACAAAAAGAGTTTTGGACACACACTAAGTTTGAGGAAAAAGCATTAAGAATTCTTTGAAGCCACGGTATATCATTACGATCTTAACTAACTCTTTGGACCATCCTAGGTTAGGTACTAGGTTGTCTCTTTAACTATTACTAGGTTAGTGCCAACCTGGTTTTGGTCCTAGGTTTTCGGGTGCATTATGGGTCCAATTCGGTTAGTCTTAGGTTATTTAGTTATTCAGGGTAGTAGGTTAGAGTCTAGAATCGGTAGAGAGGTTAGGCCCCACATGGAGTGGTCCCTTGTGCAGTTTTCCCCCCCTAACTACCCAAATCGAATTCGGTTAGGGTGGTCCCATCGTTTGTCAGCTTTTTCACATGTCTTGCACATGTGCTTGCAAATGGGTTGGTTTCACATTCCTAACTAACTATTATTTATGATTCATTTAGGAATGTTTATTTATTGTCCCAAGGATCCTCACTATGTCTTTGGTCACTGTTTAATCTACATGACCCTTTTAAATGGTCATGTGTTATAGTATTAGACATGACACTTGGATTCCTAGTATTTCATGCGATTTGTAAAGCTGAATTTTTAATTAGCTTAGGGTCTTCATTTCAGCTACATTCTTTAGAAAAACTCATAGATACTTGAAATTGGGCTAACACTCTTTAAGCTAACATTTTCTACTATGCCCATAATTTGCTAATATGCCCCATATTACTGAATATATGGCATTGGGATGCCTATTTAACCCTAATACACATTCTTAAGAACTTATTGGGATTTTCATTAAATGTATGATTTTCCAGAATGCTAAAATACCTAGTAGCATTAAGGAATTTTGATGAAGTTTATGTGATGGTATGAGACACTATTTAGACATTGCACAATAGGCTTTGAAGGTGTTAGTGAGAGTCCCTAGGTATTGTCCAAGACAATTACTTCAATTTCCTTTATGTGTTGAATGTCTCTTAAATTAACTATTGAATGTAATAAGTTAAGTTAAGAAACTATGTTAAATGAACAAGTACTTATCTAGAGTAGTTAAGGGTTGTCTAGTTAAGGTGTAGAGAGAGCATAGGAATGGTCAGTTTTTATCTTACCTTAATAAGTCTTATGAATGACTCTAGTTAGGAAAGATGATTTTTTATGTGAGGATGATCACGTATTCTTAAGAATTACTTCGGTGTTCTCGAAAAGGTCATTATGGACGTTATCTTCTTGATTTACTTAACTAAGTCTTTTGATAACCTTTGTAGGGGACAATGTCATGTATGTGTATGCTAATGTATTAAGTGAGAGTGATTCTATCTTAGTAAGTCAATATGATCTTTTCAGTGTGTGTGTAAGAGAATGTATAGGCGGTCGCCTGACAACGCACCCAAGTGAACCTTAGAATCACCTTTGGTAGGAGGATCTCATGTTTATATGTCTGATGCCTTGTAAATTTATGTTGATCTCATTATGGGTTTTCTTAAGGATCATTTAGATGTGCTTAGAAGGTGTATGTGCGGTCTCTCTTTGTCTTACTTAAGTGTGTCTTAGGATAAATTTTAGTTAGGGAATTATATGCTAAAAGATGTGCAGAGTGAAGTGAAGTGAGTTCACTGTACAGTGAAGTACTTAAATGATTTCTCATGTGTTTTTAATTTGTTAATTTTTTTTATGTTTATAGTATGATGTTTTAATTGAAATTCATGAAAAGCATGTTATTTACTAAATGTCTTTTTTTCATGGTTTTTGCATGAATTTCGTACTGAGTGCATCTAATGTGCTAACCCTTTCTTTTGCCCTATTGATTAAAGTGTATGAAATTGGAAGTCTTGATGTGCCATGAAGGATTTATAGGTTTCTAAGGCTTGAAGATTTAGTATTGGTGACTCCTCGTCGAATCTAGAACAATATCCGCATTTCCTTTATGACATAGTCTTTATTTTATTGTCTTGTATGAGATTAGTCTCAAGTATTGTATATACTAAAGTTTAGTTGTTTCAAGTAGATGTCGTAAAGATTTACTATTTGAATGAATGTTTTTCTCCAGTGTAATGATTATAGAAAGAGTTCTTCGTGTGTGAAGAAAGTTTTAAATTCTTACTCAAATTTATTATGTTTATTATGCAATGAATGATATCAGAGGCTTAGATGAGACTTTTTGAAGTCTCATTTGTTGTGTGATGACACAAGGATGCTCTAACTTGTAGGGTGTACTTGAGGGACGTGATAGTAGACATCATAAATATTGCATAATGATAAATAGTAATGTATCCACGTAAGCACATGTATACCTTTAATCTCATTAATCATATTCTTCATTGAATTGACAACAACGTTCTCTTCTCTAAGAGAAAAAGTGCCTTGGATATATAAAGTCCAAGCTAATTAAAAAAGAAATCAACATTAAATATATAAGTGATGAATCTTTTTATTATTATTGGGAGGGAAATCCACGAATACACTAAAAATTCCCTAATAATATATTAAATGTAAAGTGTTATATCAATTTTTGAATGAAACAACACATAATTGATAACACAAAAATCAAAATAGAAATTTAAAATATTTCTCTGCAAACTTTTCCATCTCATTATTTTATGCCTAAATTAGCTCTTTCTTTTCCTATTTTAATAAGACAAACGTAACAAATTAGCAGCCAAAAGGAAGTAACATCACCTTAACATCACTAATTCTCTTTATTTTAATACATATTCCAATTTCATCTTTTGGTGTTGTGACATTTTGCAGTAACGTCTATTCACAACAAGTACGTTCTTCTTCTTCTTTGTTTCTTTTTTAAAAAGAAAAAAATTCTTTTGACTTTTTGGATCTTTTTTATTTTTATTTTATGTATGTAATTTTTTTTACCAATGAAACGATACATTTGCAACAGTCACTCTTGGTTGATTATATTGTTTATACATGAATTCTTGATTTATTCAATATGTATTCATGTATTGATTTGAGTGACATGTTATTTTTTGGTTTTATAATTTTTTTAAAAAAATTTATTATTTAATATATTTTTATATTTTACAAATACTTCATTGCAATAAGATATGAGCAGTAATGAACTTCGAGAAAAATAATATTGTCATTTTCTTGTGTAATATTTAACTTTTTTTTGGCAGCTTACAAAGAATTGATGAGAGCATCAAAATTGACAGGACAAAAATATTTATTCTCTCTCGTAAAATAATATTTATATTTATGAATAAAATGATGTTTCACTATTTTTCATGACATTGTAGAATCTTTATTAATATTTTTCTCCATCTATTGTATTTATTATACAATTCGATATATTTTGCACATTTATATATATAAATTTCATGTTAAATAACAACTAAACTGTATGAATTTGTAGCTATGAATTTTTTGATTAGGTCGAGAACATATATAATTGCCACAAAACTTTTTGGAGAAGAATATATAATTACAAAAATAATTTCTTGGTAAAATATAAAGTATTTTTAGCTACAATTTATATCTTTGTCACAATGAAGTGTGAAATTTTATTTATGAAATGTTAAATTTGTATTTATATGTATAGTTCTATAATTTCCACGTATAGAGAACATGTCATAAAAATTACATGTTATAGAAAATTGTTTTTCTTACTATTAAACACTAATATTTCATAGATAGATGTATGAATTGTTAGTTACGATATGAAAAAAATTGTGGCAAATATATTTTAGTTGTAACTATGAAATATTTGATTCCTGACTAAATATAAGTGTTGGTGTCACAAGATCAATTTTAGATTCCTAACTAAACATAAATATTTTTGACATATAAATTTTATCTTTTGCTAAAATATAACCCTTTTATGGCTACTTTATAAATATAGATTCAAATCCTACTTATCGTCGCAAAAGAATAAAAAAATTTGTATACGTATATTTTTCTTGGAAAAAGTGTCTATCCAATGAAGCTATAAACAATTTTATTTTGTAGTTATAAGAATCAAATCCTAGTTACGTACCATGTAAAATTTGTAGCTAACTATTAGTCATGCTAAATCTTGCTACGCATGCTACGAAACAAAATAATGTAGCTAGAGTATTTATCTATAAAAATTTTCATAGTTAGCTACAATGCATTATGTAGCTTAAAGTACATTTTCTTGTAGTGAACGACTTCAATTTTGGTATTCTAGTGGCAAGACAGATGCTGAAATATAGGCATGGAGTTGGATTAAGACAAGAATGAAGAATAAAGAAAATGAAACTGTTAGGATGTAATGACTAGTGTTTTAAACGATGGCAAGGATATCTTAACATAATCGATGTGGAAGAGAATTCATAATGCTCAAAAGTTTATAGAAAATATACTGAAACCCCAATAAAAAGTTCAATATCTACAAAAATATAGTATATTCAGTATCAATTCCAGATCCCTTATGTAGGAAATGCTTAAGATTGCATATCTCAAACCAAGGGAATTGCAATGGAAATGTTATCCACAAGCTGCATCATTTTATGAGTTACTCATTATTTCTATTTTTTCCTTTTTCGTGGTATATTAACACTGCAAGTATACGTTATTGGATCCTCATCAGGAAGATTTAATAGTTAGTTGGTCGCTGCATTTATAGATGCTAATGTTTTCTTTTGTGAGCCTGGTCATGTAGTCTATGACTGTTTCTTCTTGATGTTGTTTTTCATATAATGACCTATAACACCAACATGATCAATTTCACTCACAATTTCTTGGTAACTCATAAACTGTTTTTCATAAAGAATTAAATCATAAATATTATCAACATCCCAAGCCAACTCCAATATTTCATGCCATTATTCCCCAACCAGGAAGCATAAATTAGACAGACTTATACGAATTATTATGGGAAGGGAAAGAAGAAAAAAGAAAAATGGACTTGGTTAAAATTGTCAGATATACCATCACCGAAAGAAAAATGTTTACTAAGTATCAATAACTTGGGGTTACAACACAAGAGTTTTTTATTATTCGAGTACAGAAGGTTCAACAATGATATAGCATGTGAGAGGTGGTTATCACGATGAATTATTGTGTTGAAGATTAATGGTACATTAATCCAGTCAAAGAATGACAGGACCAAATTTGATTACTCTCCATAGACAGTTATAGGCAAAGCTCAGAATATGGTGAAAGTGAAGGAGCTAGAAAAAGAAAAACTAGATAATGCCAGTATTGTGGATAGAGAATACCCCTTTGAAAAAATTATTTTCACATTTATATGTTAAGGTGACTACAATTAGAGGGTGAAGAGGTTAAATGGATGGATCATATTTAGAAGGTATCTCCATGTTCTAAAAGTGTATAGATTGCCCCAAATTTTTGGAAATTTCTGTGAATGATAAAGATCTTTTTTTCACATAATTTAAAGGGAGTGAACATGGAAGACATAAAATTGAAGTCATTGGACTTAGTCGTGAAAGTCACTCTTAAGCTCTGAGGTGAGACTCAAAATGTATTGAGCGAATGAACCTCTTCTAAGGAGGTGACACTAAGCAATTAATATTTCACTTTGTCATAAAATTTTTACAGTTTCTTTTTTATATTTATGTCATTCATGCTTATAATTATTTTGTGTGTGTATGTGTGTGTGTTTGATATAATATCTCCCAAATATACAAGGCCACAGAATCATTCAAGTTGTTCCTGCCTAGCCTAAAATCTAATGCAATAACTAGATTTAATATTGAAAATCAACCTATTTTTCAACTCATTGTTTATAGAGAACAAACTCATCTAATAACTCATTAAAGTACATTTATTATGCCATACTTAGTTAAAGAGACAGTATAACATTGTTGAGGACTCAAAGAAATTAGTAAGCCAAATATGAAGATTTGGAACACACTACCTACTTTTATCTGCTGGGCTGTATGGAGTATGGAAGTAAGGAAATGAAAGATGTTTTGAAGGGAAAATACCTACCATAAAAAATCTCATATACTTATTGGTTTTTTGGTGTAATCTTCATGGTGTTAAGAATGAACAATGAATACTATATTTTGTGGATGCTTTACAAAAATAGGTTTTTGTAGAATGGAATGTCTTTTACTTTTTGGTTTGTTATGAAGGATTCCTAGATAATGTACTACCTTTGCAATTTCATAGAGCCAGGATGCTTTGTGCTATAATTTAATGCTTACTTACCTTTTTAAAAAAATATCCAAAGAATCCTTTGTCATCCCATATCATACAAAAGACAAATCTCGTCTCGTTTGTCCTTATATAATCAAATGCTAATCCTTATTACATAGGAACCAAAAACATAATGTAAGTAAAGATCTTTAACACTTGATATTGGAAGTCATAAACGATCTGATTCTTTTGGGATCAGCAGTCATATATGGTATTTAGCTGTAATGGAGAAACATCACTTACTTCAGCATCTCGGCGAAACTCATTGCTTTATCAATTCCAGGAATTGCATTTGCCAAATCAGACAAAAAATAATCCATTCCCTCTTACCCAAGTGTCTCGTCTTTCTCCACAGTTAGATTAACTTCCTAAACAACATAATTGCACTCAGAAAAATCCTAATCCATATAAGCATATCTGAACAAGATTGACCTTTTAAATTTAAAAAGCTAAAAGAATTGTCAATCATAGAGTAGAAACAACCTTTTTGATACAGTACATTAATACCTCCTTTTTGATACAGTACATTAAGACGTGCAAAAATTAGGTCTCGACCCCAAACAAGTTGATTCAAAATAATAAATTCTCAATAACCATTTAACACTATTCCCACTCCACATTAATAAGCTTAACTTCATAATCTTACAAACAACCCAAAAATATTCGTTACTTCTAAACACAAAACAAAAATTCAAACACTTCACCTAACAACAAAACTGTTTTGGAACTAACACTTGACGAAATAACTATAAGAAAAGGGAATAGTACTTACTCTTCAAGAAATTGTTATTTGGAGAAGACAACTTGAGATATAACTTCTTTGATGTGTCCAACTCTTCAACCCCTTAACTAAGTTCTTCGACGACTTCAACTCTTCAGCGTGTATCGAAAAAGTGAATTGGTTCATCACCTATCTTCACCTCAGTTCAACGACTTCAAATCCGTTCATCAGCTCTCTGTTAATCAATAATCTTTAAGGAAACATGAAAGAGGGATGAACAAGGAAAGTGAACTGAAAGAGGAAAGTGATGTGAAAAGTTAATGTTTTATCAATTACTAGTGTTTATTTTTTTCCATAGATAAATGGGAGGGAGTGTTAAAAATATATGAGGGAATATAATATTTTAGTTTAATTTTTTAAGGCAACACTTATAAGTTGTTCTTTTTTCAATTACAACAATAGGATATTTTAGAAGTGTGGTCATATATGTAAATAGTTATTGTCAATTATATTATATTGGAACAACACTTATAAAGTGAAAATATACCATTAAAGAGTACCCTTTTGAAGTGTTGCAAAAATTATCGTAGCTAAAAGTTAAAAATTTTGGCTACTCTTAAAAGAGTTTCCAAAACTACATTAGGCAACACTTAACAAGTGTAGTCCAAAATTAGTGTGGTCATAGGCCTAATATGGTGTAGTGGCTATTCAAAGATGCACATCTTGCAAGACTTCACCAAAATCAAAACAACTACAGTTTTTAGTCATTTCTTGATGAGGGTAACAGGACATCATGTCGGCCTTGGACTCCTGTGTTGCACCCTCAACTAGGTGATTCTTCCATAACACCTTTACAGAAGCCACATCTTTATTACTTAACTTCATGACTTGCCTATCAAGAATTCGAACCGGAACATCCTCAATAGATAGGTTATCCTTCACACCAAGACCCTCAATAAGAATAATAGGTCCGAGATCACCAATACACTTTTTAAGCATGGAAACAAGCAAACCTGATGATTCGAAGCCAATTCACTAGGAAGTATCAATTCATAGGCCGCCTTACCAACCCTTCGCAAGATTACATACGGACCACATAAAAGGACTCAACTTCCCTTTCTTGCAAAATCTAACGACCACTTTCATAGAAAAAATTTTCAATTACACCTTATGACCTTATTCAAACTCCAAATCCCTTCTTCTATGATCATCAAAGACTTTTGCCGACTATAGGACATTTCTCTAGTCTTATAAATTAAATCAGGACAAAGAAGCGAAGGCTCACCCACTTAAAACCATCCAACAATAGACCGACATTTCCTTCCATACAAGGCTTCATAGGGAGCCATGGAGATGGAATAATGAAAACTATTATTTTAAGCAAACGCCACCAAAGGCAAATGCTTATTCGAATTTTCCATGAAATCAACAATGCAAGCACTAAGTATATCTTCAAGGTTGTTAATAGTACGTTCTGCTTGACCATCCGTTTAGGGATTAAAAGCGGTACTTAGATTCACCTTAGTACCCAACCCTTCTTGGAATGAGCTCCTAAACCTAGATGTTAATTGAGCACCCCGATCTGATATGATGGATAACAGAATACCACGGAGACACACAATCTCATCTATGAGGATCCTAGCATAACCTCCATTGAATAAGTAGACTTGACGGGAATAAAGTGAGTGGACTTGGTCAACCTATCCACAACCACCCATATAGAGTAATATTGCCTTTCATTCTGAGGTAAACCCACTATAGAATCCATATTGATTTTATCCTACTTCAAAGTAGGAACTTGAATTTCTATCAGTAAGTTATCCGACTTTTGATGTTCGCCTTTTACTTATTGGAAATTCGGATACTTAGCAACAAATTCGTCTATGTCCTTCTTTAAACCTTCCAACCAATATATTCACTAAGATAATGGTACATTTTCATAACCCAAATGAATCGAGTAGGGGGACCCATGGTCTTCCTAAAGGATCCGGTTCCTCAACTCGTCTACCTTGGTAACACAAAATCTTCCTTGGTACCTAAGAACACCATCGCCCCCCCAAGGAGAACTCCTTATTAAGCTTGCGAAGGACCGATTTCTTCAACTCCATCAATGATTTATCAACGTGTTGTGTAGACTTCTCCTCAACTACCAATGATGACTCAAAGTCATTATGAACCATGAATCCACCATTTGGAGAATCTTCACAACTCACACTCAACCTAGGCAACCTTTGAACATCTTTCACAAGGTCTTTTTTGGCTTCACTATGCGAGACACACTACCCATATTCATACAACTTAGAGCACCTTCAACCACATTGGACTTGCCGGGGTGATAAAGGACACTCATGTCGTAATCTTTCAACAATTCTAACCTCCTTGTTTTTTGGAGTTTCATTTTCCTTTTGGTAAAAACATATCGGATACTTTTATGATCGGTATAGACATCCACATGCACACCATACAATTAATGGCTCCATATTTTCAAGGAAAATACCACAGTCGCTAACTCAAGGTCATGAGTTGGATTGTTTCTCTCATGCACCTTAAGTAGCTTAGAAGCATAGTCTATCACCTTAACTTTTTGCATATCTACACACCCCAAACCCACTCGGGATGCATCACAATACACAACAAACCTCTTTGAGCCCTCTGGTAACGTCAACATTGGAGTGGAAGTAAGACTATCTTTCATCATTTTAAAACTTCTCTCACATGCCTCCTACCACTCAAATTTCTTATACTTTTGGGTAGTCAAGGGAGATTCAATGGACGCAAAACCCTCCATAAACCTCTGATAATAACCTTCTAGACTCAAGAATAACCTGATATCGGTCGGAGTCTAAGGTCTAGGAAAATTTTTCAAAGCTTCCGTTTTCCTTGGGTCAACCTCAACTCCGTCAATAGAGATAATATGACCAAGAAATGTAACCGACCTTAACCAAAACTCACATTTGATATACTTGGAAAACATGTGATTTTCTTTAAATAGTTCCAACACTAACCTCAAATAATTCACGTGATCACCCTGATTTTTCGAATATACAACGATGTTGTCAATGAAGACAATGACAAATGAATCTAGGTAACTTTGGAACACCCTATATTAGGTCCATAAATACTGCCAGAGCATTAGTGAGACCATAGGACCTTACTAAGAAATCATAATGACCATATCTAGTCTAAAATGCCGTTTTTGGTATATCCTCACCTCTCACCCTAAGTTGGTGATATCCTGACCTCAAGTCAATCTTAGAAAAGTAGCTTTCCCCTTAGATTTTATCAAAAAAGTCATCATTCTGAGTGAAAGGATATTTATTCTTGATCGTGAATTTATTGTCTTGGCGGTAATCAATTCTTTCCATAAAAACTCATCCTTCTTTTTCATAAACAAAACCGGAGCACCCTATGGAGAAATACTAGGTATAATGAATCCTTTCTCTAGTAAATCTTTTAATTGAGCCTTGAACTCTTTCAATTCGGCCAGAGACATCCGATACTGAAGAATTGAAATGGGATTTGTATTCGGTAGCAAAATAGATACCAAAATCGATTTCTCGTTCGGGAGGAATACCGGGAAGATCATAATTAAAGACCTTTAGAAATTTACTCACTACGAGGAACGACTCAATGGGAGGAATTTCGGAGTCTAGATCTTGGACACTTACAATATGGTATAGAAAACCTTTAGAGATCATTTTGCATGCTTTTAGATAAAAGATGATATGACCTCTTGTAATAGAATTTCCCCAATTCCAATGTAAAACGGGTTCATTTGGAAAGTTAAACGTCACCACACTTGTCGTACAATAAATAGAGGCTAAGAAAGTATGCAACCAATCAATACCGAAAATAATATCAAAAGCAAGCATATCAACTTTAAATAAATCAACATAAGAAACTCTATTGGGTAACATTATAGGATAATTTCTATACATCAATAGAGAAGACATTCAACATATCGGTCACCATGACTCTTACATTATGAACTTGATATGGTCAATTGCACTCTTAATCTATGACTCTTACATTATGATATAAACACCCCTTTGAGATCATTTTACAAGACATAAGACAAGAGATGATATGACCTCTAGGAATATAATTTACCCTTTCCACTCCAAAACGAGTTCATTTGGAAAATTGGACTTGATAATTCTAGTTCTACAATAAATGGAAGCAAAATAATCATGCAACCAATCCATCCCCAAAATTACATCGAAATTGACCATATCAAGATAGAAGAATTGTAACATACCGGTAACCACATTAGGAGAACACTCTTGTTCATCCCTTGAGCAAAGAGAATAAAACTGATTCTTCTTTGGAGGATCCACATTAGAACCACTAGCTTGCCTGCTACCCTTGTCTTTACCTTTCACATAAGGTCAATCCCTAACCTTGTATCCACTCTTGCGACAACCAAAGCAATTGTCTCTCCTAACAAGCCAATCAACATAATTCTTCTTCCACACTTTCCACAAGATGACTTCTTGTTTGATGAGATATTACCTCTTCCTTTTTGATATATAGGGTTAGACACCCTATCATCATGGGCCTTGGGAAATTTTGTAGGAACTTGATTACAAGACCTCTTCTTAAACCTAGAATTGTCTTGGATATCAAGACTACCCTTTGAAGTACGTGTGTATGTGTGTGTTGCCCTGGCTATTGTTCATGGTTGAGCAACTGAAATTGCATTATAGTTCTTTATATTTCATGTGCACATATTGATGTAAATGTGATGATCATATGAGTTGAAATGTAGCTAATTTGAGGGATGATGTCTTTGCTAAACAAGTACATAAACACGTACCTAAAACGTCCTAAATGCCCTACAAAATTCCCCTAAGAACTATGGTGTAACTTGATGAAAGGATGCTGAAAAATTACAAGAAAATTTCAAACTTCTATTGATGAATTTCAGTCAGTAAAAAGGGTTCAAAATGTTGAAAAAAATTAATTAAAACAAGTGAGGTCATGGAGTATTGATCCCTTGACCTCACCATAAAAAAACCATGAAAATAAAAAACTAAAAAGAAATGTGGTGAATGGGATTCAAACCATGGTATTGGATTGAAAATGTTACTTAAAATAAAAAATAAGAAATGAGAGGATTTCTTTTTAATTATTTAAATGAATAAATGAAAACAAGTATTTCCTTTTGTATTTGAACTACCTAGGGCCTGAATTTTCCTCGTGAGATATCTAGGCAGCCTTTCAAGGCACGACCTTTATCTTTCAAAATATTAATTCTCCCCATTTTCATTCTACAAGGAAATATTAGGCTTAAATAAATGGAATTCGAAATATATACAACAAAGTTGACCTTAGATAAACGTGTTTTACCCTATCAAAGATAATGTCAAATTAAAACAAGCAAATTCTTGCTTGTTGAATAAATAACTTTTCCCTTACTCGTAGGCTAGCATGTGCTAAAATAAAGCACATTTTGCATGTTTACATTCTTTATGTGATATTTTACATTATATATTTTGAACTCAAACTAATAAATTCGTGTTCGAGTTGTTTTCCTTCCACAGGTTCTCAAAATAGATCTGTCAATTAAATCTGTCGTTCATCCCTATTTAACTAGATCTAAAGTTCATGCAGATTCCTTTCTGGGTCAAGGTTCAAATAAGGTAAAAGCAAAGATGGGTGATAATAGTGAAGAAATAAGTCTTACTTATGTTGTGGTTGCTCCTCCCGCCATAGATAACAAGAATTAATGGATCCTGCAGTTGATAAAAACCGATAGCCGATATGAGGGTTGAAATGCAGAGGAGGCAAGATTTGCCTCCGCTGAGTTTTGTTGTCCACACTTTGAATGATGAAAGGTCTCCGATGTACTTTCCCTCTAATAATGTGGAACAAGATCATAATCGACCATCCACTCATGGTCAAAATCATTCAGTTATCGACTTAACCATGAAAAATCCTCAATACAAATCAACCTCCTACCAAACCCCACCCCCTTCTCAAAGAATAACCCTCAAATACCACGTCTCCCTCAAAATGCCCATAACTAAATCACTCCACCCCAAATGATTCAAAACACATTAAACCCCCAAAAGTCCCTCCGTCAAGAAAATCACACACCATTCCAAAAACATTCCCCTAAACTACCAAACCACCCAAAATAAACTAACTCCATATATTAGTCAAACTTTACCCTAAAAACCCACTTTCCAAATTCCCATTCCTAATGATCCCGATGTGAATGGTTCTGAGATCAAAAATTATGATTAGAATAAAAGAGAGTGGAGGTCAAAAGAAGAGGTTTCGAAGTTGGATATAAAGGAGGAGATCAGAAAATTGATGAAAGAGTTGCAATATATTCCTGAGGTCGCTGGTTCGTACTATGAGGATCTATGCATTCATCTTAATTTGGACCTCTCATAAGGGTTAAATATTCAAAAATTTGAAACTTTTGGAAGAATATTGATTTACTTAGCGCATTTAAGGGCCTACCGACAAACTCATGGGAGTTGGGAGAGATAATGTTTTGATGATGCAGCTCTTTAGCCAAAGTTAGACCTGAGAGGCTCTAGAATGGTTCATATGGCACGAAACAAGGCAGTAGCCTAGATGGAATGCCCTTGATAAGAACTTCATTGAAAAATATTCTTACAACAAGGAGATTGTCCTTGACTGTTATTCATTTGAAAAGATAAAGAAGAAATCTAACGAAATGTTCGTATAGATGGTGAAAGAAGGCGGCTAAATTTTTGACTTCCACGTCCTATAAATTTTTTTTGATGTATTTGTGTGAGTTCAGGAAGCCAAATACTATGACAAGATCATGTTACTTGTTCGAGCGAAGTTTGTTGACATAGTCATGGTAGGTGAGACTATCGGATATGGATTAAAACACAGGAAGATTGCATGTGTTGCTGCTTCACTCGGATCCTCGGTATGTAAAGAAAGAAAAGAGAAGATGTGTATCTTGTCTATTTTGAGGAAAAGAAGGCCCCAACAAACTTATCATCATACCAAGGTCATTCTCGACCTTCACAGAGTCCATGTCTGGATTGTTACGCACAACTTGACCATCAAAATACTCCTCCGCTTCTTTTAAAAATGTCCCTCCTCCCACTTAAAGAAACACCCCCCTCCTAGTTATAAACTCCACTTCTCATATACAAAAATTCCCCACTAGCTTACAAGACTCCCCTCATCATTATCGAGGCATCACTCCCAACTGTGATATTGTGCCTTCCAATAATCAAACACCTCCGTAGACATATCAACCCCAAACTCTAGTTTACTAAAATCCCCCCCCCCCCGAACTACACATCTCCATCGACAAATTACAATACTTATCAATACTAAAATATCAAGATCCCCGTCACATATTTGAGAAAAAAGCTACCTGACTTTTTATTCCACTCATCAAAAGCAAACAAATTTGTTCAAGCGGTTAACTGCGGAAGGTTTTATCCATCTAGGGTAGGGCCACTCTATATTTTATAGACCTGATCAGAAGTGTGCATATCACTTCAATAGCATTGGACATGATACTTAGGATTGTATTAATCTCAAGCATAAAATAAAAGATTTGATCGACTAGAAAGTGGTCTCCCTTGAGACAGTCTCCCGATCATTCACGACGAACTAGAGAAGGCTGTAACTTTGTTGAGCATCAAAGAGAAGAAGGTGTTCGTGATTCAGACACCCGAGAAGGTTGATGCTTTGGTTCCAATAAAAACTCCCGAGTGACAAATATTTGTGATTGAAACTGACTCTTCTCAACATATGACCAGGTGCGGTAAGTATTATGCACCAGAGAAGTTGGCTCACCAAGGGAAAAAGAAGGACCAATCAAAGAGGACGATCATCGAGGCTGAGGCTGAAGTGTTTCGGAGAAAATGCTGCCTAAAGAGTATACTATTATGAAGCATTTGGAGAAAACCCGACTAAAATTTCTGTGCAGGCCATGTTGATAAATTGGCAGCTTCATTGGCTAGCCCTGATAAAAGCTTTGGATGACATGTATGTTCCTATGGGAACGAGCATGGACAATGTAGCAGCCACGATCAACCATGTCATTCTATGACATCGAATCACTTTCTATGATGAAGAGTTGACCTTCAAATGGAAGATCCATGATGAAGCTTTGCATGTAACGATAGCGTTTCGAGAAAGTATTTTTGACATCGTCTTAGTTGATGATGGATCCAGTCTTAACATTTGCCTACAATCGACTCCGAGATAGCTAAAAAAGTTTCAACGAAATGAGGGGCAATAAATTTGATCATTAAGATGGGTCCTTTAGAGTTCAATGTATAATTTTGGGTTTTGGACATCAGCACCACCTAAAAACTTCTTTTGGAAGGTCGTTAATATACGTGACTGGGTAGTGCCTTTTACGCTTCATCAACAATTGAAACTTGTTTAGAAAGATAAAGATTTTGTTATTCAAGGGAGGGGAGCCATTCCAATGGGCAGATAATAATAATTGATGAATTATCTCGAGGCTGTGAATTCTACATGGTGGAGATGTTAAATGGCACCGGTGAATATTTGGCTCTGCAGTCCCCTTATTCCTGTTGAATACAAAATGATTGCTACTGTGATGTTTCATAATTGATTCAAGCTAGGTTTTGGGTTGGGAAATAAAT
The DNA here is from genome assembly GCF_036512215.1 of Solanum lycopersicum. Lineage (NCBI taxonomy): Eukaryota > Viridiplantae > Streptophyta > Magnoliopsida > Solanales > Solanaceae > Solanum > Solanum lycopersicum. The sequence continues at coordinate 27,974,887 of NC_090806.1, forward strand.
TCCAAGGAATTATCGAGACTATCCACATTCTTGCCAAAGGGTTAACCTTTTGTTTAGGGTACGTCCCCACAAATGATGAAGTAGAGATGAAGAGGAAGAATGTTGATTGAGCATTGGCAAGGCCAATTCTTTGTTTGTACCAATCATTCCCCATTAGAGAGTATCCCGACAATGATGGCCTTGGGGAAGGTGTTTGGGGTCTTTTTGATGAAATTAATGCTATCATAGAGGACGAGGTCGAGATATTTTCTATTCACGATTGTGATCCAAGGGAGCAACTAAAGAACATGGAATCCATACGAATCTTGATTACCCCGAATATCTTTGTAGAAAAAACATATGTTTATGCATGTTTTGAAAACCAGTGGTAGTCTTAGAGAGGGCCGAAACCAACCATTTTACATTTTAGTTTAATTGTTTGAATTTGGAAATTCCTTTTAAATGTTTGAAAAGGACAACATGGCCCCGCCTCCGCCATGGCCAAAGTTTGCGTTTGCACTTTTTTTTCTTAATTTGAATGAAAGCTTCTTTTATCTAAAATTTGTCGACATAATGGTATACTATTTTTACCTTCCTAACTTTATATGTTTATGATTTCAGCTGTATTATTTTAAAACCTGCAAATTTTATGCCATGTCATGAGCCAAACAAACAAAATAAGGCATGTTATGACGAAGGTGAAGAATATAAAGAAGAATAAAAAGCAGCCAGCGGTATGCTTACTGAATAGATTGCCATATTTTCTGGGTTTACAATAATATTCTAGGGTTGAATATGAATGTGGTGTCACATAAATTTCCGACTAATCTGGGTTTCAATCTAATAAAACAAAAGACTCAAAAGTTCAAACTTGATTTGAGTTTAAAGATTAAATAAGAGATTACCAATCAAATTGAGTCTCTATTAGTGGAAGTGAAACAGTACCAGACTTTGTTGAACAATGTTGTTCCGATCGCCAAGAAAGAGGAGAAAATTAGAATTTGTGTTCACTACAGAGATCTCAACAAAGCAAGCCCAAAAGATATTTTTCTGTTGCAGAACATTCATGTGCTAATAAATAACTCTGCTACGAATGAAATTGAATCGTTTGCAGATTGTTATGCAAGTTATCACCTCATCCTTATGGATGACGAAGATATAGAAAACACAAACTTCATTAGTCCTTGGAGTTTATATCATCATGGGGAGATGTCATTTTGTCTCAAAAATATGAGTGTAGCTTAAATGAGGGCTATGACGACCATATTTAGTGACATGATTCACAAGGATATTGAGGTTTATGTAGATGACATCATAATCATGTCCCAAGAGAGATCGGACCACCTGACTCACATAAGTAAGTTCTTTGATCATCTGCGTAGATACAACTTTAAGTTAAATCCTGCCAAATGTACTTTTGTAGTGTCAGCCAACATGTTGTTACGATTTATAGTATTCAGAAGGGACATTGAGCTTGAACCTTCTAAGATAAAGGAAATTCAGGAATTACACCTCTGAAGACAAAGAAGGGAGAGATGAGAATCTTAGGGAGGTTGAATTACATCACTCGATTCATAGCTCAATCTACTGTGGTGCGTGAGCCTATCATCAACTTATTAGCCTATAATCAAATTATTAAAGAGATGCTTTAACAAAGTGGATGGAAGAATGTTAGACTGCCTCTAATTCCAGCAAGAATTATTTTTCCAATCCAGCGGTGTTGGTTCCTACGCAAGAAGGGAGCCCATTGTTGATATATTTGTTTGTCTCAGATAGCGCATTGGGATGCGTACTTGGTTAACATGATCACACATGGAAGAACGAGCAAGATATTCATTATATAAGTAAGAAATTCACTCCATACGAGGCTGTTAATACTCTTCTAGAGAGAACGTGTTGTGTTTTTACTTGTATTGCACAAAATTTTAGACATTATCTATTTTATTATATCATATACCTCATTTCTAGGATGGATTCATTGATAAATATATTTTCAACAAAGTGACGTCGACCGAAAATTTGTCTAGAAGGCTGATGCTTTTGAGTGAATTTGATAATGTGTACGTGAACTAGAAGGTGATAAAAGCACAAGCGTTGGCTTATCAGCTTGAAGAATATTGTGTCGATGAAAAGTATGAACCGCTCATGAATTATTTCCCCGATGAAGAGTTATCATTTGTGGGTGAAAATATTGTTTAAGCATACCCTGGTTGGAGAGTATGTTTTATGGAGCGGCAAACCTCCAAGAAAAAGGTTTTGGAGCGGATTTTGTGTCAGAATCTTGTCAACACTACCCTAAGGCGGTTAAACTCCAATTAATTGGATGAACAACTTGTCTGAATAGGAATCTTGTATCCTTGGTTTGAAAATGTCCATCAACATTAATATTCATGAGATTTTGGTTATTGGAGATTCAGATTTGTTCATTCATCAGATTAAAGGTGAATTGGTTGTGAACAAGAAGATTACAACATATGATCAATATATATAGAAGTCGCGCAAGAGATTTTGCATGATTGAGTTAAGTAACACTCTCAGAACACCTAATAAGTTAGTTGATGTGCTTGTCACTATCTCTTCAATGATTAAACATCCAAATGTTGATTATACTGATCCTCTTGATATAGAGGTAAAGAAGCAACCAGTCCATTGTTCACATGTGGAACAAGAACCAAAATGCTTTTCGTTGTATTTTGATATCAAGAAGTACTTAGAGACAAGAATCTACCGTGAGAATGCAACATTCAAATAGAAGAAGTCGATACGCCGTATAGATCTCAATTTCATTCTATGTGGGAAAATAGTTTATAGGAGGACTATGGATTTAGGTCTTCTGAGCTTTGTTGGTGTTGCAGAAGCTTCAAAGTATTATTGAAAAAATACATGTTGGAGTTTCTGTTACGCACATGAATGAACTCACTATAGAAAGGAATATCCTTTGAGATGGTTATTTTTTTATGACAATGGAGCATAATTGATGCAAGTTTGTGCAGAAATGTCAGAAGTATCAAGTGTATGCTGATTTAATTAAAGTACCACCTCATGAACTCAATGTTATAGTTCACTTTGTCCGTTTATAATTTTGGCGATGGATATCTTTGGTCGAATTGATCAAGACGCTTATAAAATAAATAGATTCATATTGGTTCCCATTAACTACTTCACGTAGTCGATGGAAGGAGCTTCATGCAAGTCGGTTACCAACAATGTTATTTGTGGTCTTTTTCGAAACAATCTGATATGAAGGTTTTTGAGTAACAGAATCCATCATTACTGATAATGGTGCAAATATCAATAGATAGTTGATGAGAAATATACTTGAGTACTTTAAGATTACTCACCGAAACTAAACTGCTTATCGCCCTAAAATGACTAGAGCTGTAGAGTCTGCGAAGAACATCAAGAAGATTTTGAGAAAAATGATTGACAATAATCGAGGGTTCCATGAGATGTTGCCATATGTTTTTTTGGGATACCCCATACTGGCTAGTATATGGAACAGAAGCAGTCATACCTACTGAAGTTGAGATACCTTCTTTGAGAATCATCAAACAAGATTAGTTAGAGTAATGTTGAATGGGTCAGCAAGAGGATTGATCAATTAAGATTTATTGACGAGAAGAGAATGTTTATTGTTGTTTATGATCAACTATATCGACAGAGAATGATTTGCGGCTGCCACAAAAAAGTCAGACCTAGATTATTTGAAATCAGTTCCTTGGTCTTTAAGTGCATTTTTAGTCATCAAGATGTGTATAAAGGAAAATTTTGACCAAATTAGCTAGGACCTTACATAGTTTGAAATGTATTATCTGGAGGTGCTTTGATCCTGTCAGAGATGTATGGCACCGCATGGCCGAACCGATCAACATAGATGACATCAAGAGATATAATGTCTGAAGCTTCTATTTGTAATTCTTCATTTCCTTGTAATCGTTATAATTTCATGCATTGTATTTATTTAAAATTTTATCCATATTGCAATAAAAAATGTCTTACATGAATTCTCAAGATTGAGAAACGTCGGTTGCCTATGTCATCCTCGGTCACCCCTTTTATCCCTTCTTATAATTATTTTTATTCGAACTACGTTAAACTTTAATTCTCGAGAATACGATACGTATATAAATTTCTTATTATCACTAACCTTTGAGGGGGAACTACGTTGGACATGATTCCTGCCTCAACGAGATACGTAGGACCCATAATTGTTTGATCTTATATTCCATAAGATTTCTATTTTTCTTTACAAGAGAAATTGGGACATATTTTTTTTGATGGACCAAACATTCTTGAGGAAAGGAGCTGTCTGAATAAGTCAACGTCGATGCTTCCTTGAGATTCACAACTAGGTCGGATATTTCAAGAAAATCTCCAAAAATTCGTGAAATGTCTTGCCCTTAAAATTTCTATATGGGTTCATCGACAGTCTATAGAAACCTGAATGGTTTTTAGCAAATAATCAGATAGACCTCAATGCATCAGACTCAAAGAGGTTCTCTAGGAATGACGGGACATGATATTTTTCATTGACTTTTTCCAAGTACTACTTTTGAAAATCTATTTTCATAAAATTTTTCCTTAATATTTTATCTATTTTGTATAAAATATTATGTCTTTTTTATGAAGAGTCTAGAGATAAGAAAAATCAATCAAATATTGCAAGATAAGGAGTAGACAACCAAAGATATCAACATAGATTAATTGATTTTGAAAAACTAACAATTTTCCTGTGGACGCATATTCATATGGTAACCTTGAAAAAAACAAATTCCTTCATTTGATGAATATGGAGAAGTCAAAAGGGGAATAGCTTCCCCAAAGTGACGATTCTTACGAAGATTCAGGTCTTTAGCAGATTTTTCATGCTCGTCATGTCAAAGAAATAGGAATAAAATTATTTTGAACAGTTCCCAACATCATGAAGTCTCTAATGAACGTTGCAACTATGATCAAACATGAACCATATGAGAAGCTCGAGGAAAGATATTTTGTGTTTTTTTATCAAATAAAAATACTTGGAAGGACGTTGTCTGCATCATATTATCAGACATGGTAATATCCTGGAGGGTAATTTATTTGAGATGATACTTCCACTCGATATATACCTAGAAGATCACCTATATGCTTGTGTAAATCATCTCTTTGATTGGTATGGAGGGGAATCATCCTTATCTTCATGTATCGCGAGAATGATATGAATGCATTGTGAGAATGAATTCATGCATCATGGAAATTTTCATACATTGCAAAAAAAATCATGAAACACGAGAATATATTCATCTGTTGCAGGGAAGAATCATGCATCGCAAAAATTAAATCATGCATTGTGAGAAAGTCATGCATTGTAGGAAAAAGTCATGCATCGCTTGATGATATTCATGCATTGGGAGAAAAGTCATGAATTGCGAGAAGATATTCGTGCATTGTGAGAAAATTCATGCATAGCAAGGAGATATTCATGCATTACGGGGAAATGACAGGAATCACGAGAAGATAGTTATGCATTGGTAGAGAAGGAATTCATGCATCGCGAAAAATGTCATGCATCACGAAAAAAGAAGTCATGAAGTGCCCGATAAGGCAGTCATGCATGGAGACAAAAAAAGTCATGCATTGCAAGAAAAAGAATCCATGCCTCATGGAAGTGTCTTGCATTCCAAGAGAAGTAATACATGTGTCACAGAAAAGAGATTCAGGCTTGCGGAGAATTTCATGCATCCCGGAAAAAAGTCTTGCATTTCAAGAGAAGTTAATCCATGAGTCGCGGAATAAAAGTCATGAATAGAAAGATAAAAAGATTAATGCAACGCAGAGAAGAGTTCATGCATTACAAGAGAAGGAATTCAAGCATTGCGGAAAAGAAGTCATGTATTGAAAGAGAAGGAATTCATGCATCACGGGAAAGAAATCATGCACTGCAAGAGAAGGAAATTGTGCATCCGGAGAGAAATATTTATCCATAAACATCAATGGACTTTTTTATTTTGCAAGAGTAAACTCCAATAGAATAATCAATATCGTGCATCTCAAAAGAAATAATTTTCTATGATAAGAAGATCGATATCAAGTGCATCATTTTTCTCTACAAAAAAATCATATGAAGAGAACCATCAACAATAACATCAAAAGAGCTGTAGACATATTGAATCATCCTTTTATTACTTTGAGATAAAATTAAGAGTACATTAATGATTTCATTGCAAACATAATACATAAGAATTATATACTTTACATCAAATCCAATCAAGTTGTTGTCAAATGTTGAAGGAAAGCAATTAAGTGCCAACACGGTAAAAGACATTGTCTTCCATTTGAATTGCACTTGTATGCTAATGGGTTTTATCTCAGTCTTTGTCGAGAGCATCTGAAAGGATGAAATCTTCAACATAAACAATAGGTGCGGACGACGTTAAAAAGGATGCACAACAACATAGAACTTTTCTTAGTAGTGAACTAGTACATAGTCCAAATAGAAGTGTCAAACTCTTAGGATGTTAGCAGATGAGCGATTTACACAACATAAGACATGTGGGTTTTTCTTTATTTTTCTTGTTTTCAGTGTCACATCCGGAAATTCTGGTGTATATCGAGCAACTTTCCTATATGAGTGACAATGCAACAAGAGCTTTGGAAATTATGTCCATATAGGTTCTTATTTGTGATTGTGAAGAGTTCCACATTCATGTATAAGAGGTTACAATCCTCCTTTTCATACTTGAATTAATTTGTTACTTGTCAATAACCAAAGGTTATCTAGCATAATAGATTTCCTTACAACCCACTAAGTCAAAATACAAGGAGCCTGATTTCTTGAGTTCAGGGATACATAGGACGACTTGATGTTGAAAACTCGGTTGTATTCCAAAATTCGCTGTTAATTTTATTTCCACAGCATCCTTGTGCCTTCACAATCTGATATTTGGATGACTTATGAATTCTTTCAAATTTGTGGGTCAAATCAAGAGCGTCAAACTACAAGTGGCCTGAATTCTCCTATAGCTTGAGATATGTAGGAAACCTACTTGCAGGGGTTGTCCATTATTTCCAATGTTCGTACCAAATCTCTTTCCTAAAGATTAGTATATTGTTAGTAAAAATATTCTTGGTCAATTTCATTTTACTCGAATTCGTTGAATTAATACTTGAATTCTCTTTTCTCTATGTTTGGTAGGTCCTCACCATTCCAAGTACGATGCCACTATCTAGCCATTTGACGTTTTTATAGTATAAAGACATTCTTCCTTTACCTTCTATTTGAAGACTATTATTTAATAAGCCTCATGTAGCTTTTGGTGTAATGAACTATGGGATATGCCCGAATGTTGTATTCATTCTAGATTGTTTAAATGTGAGATTCTTGTATTAGTCTATCATTGTATATTCTTCATGGGGAATAAAGTAGAAGCCTATGTAAGATTCCAATGCACGGAGTGTAAGTAAACTTCTTATGCATATATGATGTGTAAGGAAGAGATCTATGTCAACCTCACTATATATATGTATATGAAAATTTCTATTTTTTCGCACTTTTTAAACTATGGTATGCTATGAAGAATGCCAAGAGGCTAGTCTCAGTCTTCTCCAAAGACGATGATGCAGGTTAAGTCTAGGGGGTTCTCCTTGGATGCGACATTCATAGTGAGCCTCCATTCTTTCGGAGATCCCCTTTTTCATTGAATTTTTATCTTTTCTTCATTAGGATGTGTTAGACTTGTCTCTGCAACCATTAGAGAGTTTTTTGAAGTTTCATAGACAGTTAGTTGATGTTAGTTCTTGAGTCTTTCCATTATTTTTTTCGTGCTTGAGACTTGATTTTCATATTTGCCACAAATTCTTCCCCTTACAATATAAGTTATTTATTGAGATTTGTATTTACTTTTAAAGTAATTTTATCATGAGTAAGTGTTCCATTGAGTAGTAATTATGCTAAGTGTTCGCTTGGGCCAAAAATGGTTATCGAGTGACAGGCCTACCCATGATGTAGGTTCAGGACATCATAGGTCGATGACATATTTGATTCTATTAAGTTTTTATTTTGAACCAAATTTTTAGAAAATAAAAAGGGTACTCAAAATTGTTTTACCAAATTTTTATATAAAACCCCAAAAAGGAACCTTTAAAAATCCAAAAAACACCTAAATTTTAAAAACACCCTAAATTCCATAAACTCTAAATTCTGAACCTTGCGAAACCCTAAAACCTAAATCCTAAGAATCTCTAAATTAATAAAACCTAAAACAACTTCCTAAACTGTAAACCTAAAAATCTATATGCGCTAAGCCATAAAAACAATAATCCAAAACCCTAGCGAACCCTAAATCCTAAGAGCTTATAAGCACTAAAAAATTCTTAAAAAACCCTAAACATGAAAACACTAATAAATCTAAAAGCCCTAAAAATCAAAACCCTAAGAAATAACAGAAAACTCTAAACCTTAAGAAACCTTAAACCGTAAAAAATCCTAAACCCTAATCTCTAATATACCTTATAACCCCGAAAACCCTCTTATAAACACTAAACCTTAAACCCTAAGAAACTCTAAGCCCTATAAAACTGTAAGTCCTAAATTTCCTACTCCCTACTAAATCCTAAAAGCTTATTAACCCTAAACCGTAAACCCTAAATTAAAAACTTTAAGAAACATTAAATAATCAACAAGACTAAATAAAAAAAACACAAAACTCTGACAAATATTAAAAACCATACAAAAACACTAAGCCCTAAATCTTATACTGTAAAAAAATTCTAAACCTACAACCGTAAACTATTACACCTAAGAAAGCCTTAACCCAAAGAAACCCAAAACCCTAAATTCTAAACCCTAAATAAATCAAAAAGAATACATTAATAACCATTTATAACTATAAACCAAAAATCCATTGAAATTACCCAAGACCTAAATTATAAAACTTCAACCCTAACAAAACCTATGTCTTAAAATGTAAACCCTAAAACTAAGCCCTATACCCTTAGAGATGGTAACCCAACAAAATATTATACTTAAAAACCGCAAGAAAGTTAAGAACTAAAAAATCATAAAAAGTACTAAAACATACAATGGGAAAACTCTAAACCCAACAAATGCAAACTCCTAAGAAACCCTTATAAAATTCTAAAACCTCTAAAGCTAAAAGGCACTAAAACCCTAAAACATTTAAAATCCCTAAAGCTAAAAAATCTTTGCCATAAACCCTAAATCATAAAAATCCTTTAAAAACGTAAACCCAAAACCCTAAAAAATAAGATATCCTAATTGCTATGAAGCCCTAAGCCATGAATGTAAAAAATCATGTACTTATTAAAAACACAAAACCCTAAAAATAAACGTAACAATATAAACCTTAACCCTAAGTTAATCCAAATCAAAAGAAAACCTAAATCCTAGAAATCGTAAAGACCGTAAAAGTAAAAAATCTAAAACCTAAACCCTATGAAACCCCAAACTCTAAGAAACCCTAAATCCTAAGAAACACTAAACCCTAAAAACAATAAGAAGCCTTAAACCTATAATAATAATAAAACTTAATAAAAAATCTTTAAAAAAATGTGAAACACCTATCCTAAAAAACTAAAACACAAACTTATACCATAAACGTAAAAACTCAAAAAAAGCCATCAACCCTATCTTAAATTGTAAACCATACAAAACTCAAAATTATAAACCCTAAATGTAAGAAACTATTAACCTTACGAATCCTTAACACCAAATGAACCCTAAAAACATTAAAATCCCTAAAACAACCTAAAATCGTATGCCCTACACCCTAAAAAACTAAAAAAATATTTGAACCTAAAAGCCTAACCTAAACCATGTGAAACCTTAAGAGACTCTAAACCCTAGAAAACCCTAAAACTCCATTAACACCGTACACGTGAAAACCAAAAAACACAAAACCAAAACATTAAACGCAAAACCATAAGAAACTTTGAATCCTAAAAACCCTTAACCCCAACTCCTAAAAACACATAAAAACTCAAATCCCTTAGTAGCCTTAAAACCCGAGAAACCCTAAACTATAGCCCCTAGGATATACTCGAAAACCATTAAAAAACTTAACAGAGCCTAAAAAACCTTTTAAACCATTAAAACCCCTAAACCCAAAAAAACTAAAAGAACTTTAAAATTAGAACTCTAAACTTTAAACCATAAGAAACTCATCGTTTTCCTATTTCCCAATATTTTTCTCTGTCTAACTTATCTCTCTAATACATGCCCCCAAAATATGTCTGACAGTCAGACTCCAACGGCTAGTTAATTGTGGAAAAAAAGGCGTGTGAGCCGCTGGAGGCATTATCTAGACCGTTGGACCAGTCCCAACATGGGTGACCTATGTAGATGAATCACCCTCTAATTCGTTGTATAACTCTTGCAATTCGCATTATAAAGGAGTAATGAACAATGCAAATTTTCTAAATGAACAAGAAGGGAAACGAGGAACTATTTCCCTAGATTATATTCAGTAAAATCAAAAGCACAATGTAACAGGAAATGATTATGCACATCAATAGCTAAAACATACATCAAAAACATAAAATTACATCTTACCAACGAAGAGATTAAATACGACAAATTTTAGGGAAATTGCAGAAAAGTAACGCGATAGTCAAACTCAAAATTAAACATATTCCCAGATGTTTCTAGATGTTTTACCTACTAGTATTTACTCCCATAGGGAATAGGTCCATCTTAAATCAATTTCAAGTGAAATGTAAGGCCAAATAGCTGCTACAAAGAACTCCGGTGGCTCACTTTGAAGAAAAATGATAGTAAGGAGGCTAACATCGCTTGTTCTATTGATCATGAAGTCCATCTCACTAATATATCTAATCACTGAGAACATGAATACAATCAAACATAAAATGCTGGTAAAACGAATTGGAGAAAATTCACAATGGTGAAATAGGGAGAGAGGTGGACATGACAGCAAGCCTAGTTCCCAAGAATCAACAAAAAAATGCTGGAAAGGTTGCAAATGACATAATTGATGTAGAAAGATCTTCACATTCTCATATGGATCAAAACATACGGATAAAATTAAGCATAATATAAGTCAAGAAAATGCATGTATGAACGATAATTACATTAAGGAAGTTGTACGCGACAAAACACATGGCCATCAACATACTTCCAAGGAACGAACAAGGGAGGAACGTCAATCTTGTAAGTACTCTACATCCATTTCTAGTCATAATCAACTTATAATAGTGTATGTGTTGGCCATGTGCATGATAGTGCCACTGGAAAATTAGTTCTTGTGTCTAGTGATCAGATACAAGGAGATTGTTATTGTCAACACTGTTATAAACCAAAGGGACAAAAAACAAAAGCATGTGGTTTGAGATGTGGGGCAAATTCAGCAGACTTATCTAGGGAAGGATAGGGACAAAAATAACTACCATAGAGAATTCCCAAAAATCAGTAGCAATTTTTGATAAAAGAACAACTCTAGTCCAGAATTATAACCAAAATGCTACCACCTTCAAATCAAATAAAACCTTCAATCCAAAAGTTTTTCTCGCAAACAACCAGGAACATGTCCCTGAACCTTTCCCTTATACAATAGTCTAAACTTTGGCTTCTCGTATAAGGCATATCCATGCCTCTCAAAATCCAAATATTGTGTTTAAAACCACCCCTAGTCAAACCACTAAACAAGACCAACCAAACCTAATTTTTGATATGCATGTCTAAATGCCCACTTTTACAGGTGGGATGTAAATACATCTTAGTTTGAGAGTTTAATAAAATAATGCCTAAAGTTGAATTCATAAGGAAAACTTCATCCAAAAGACTTAGTTATGTGGGGAAGGGGGGTGAACGTTGCTCACAATAATACCAAACATGTGTTCATTGGCTTCTAGAGTGAATTGGATAACAACACTTTTTGTGCATAACAGTGAATGATCATTGAAGGTAAACTTATGAGTAGACAAGTTTGGACACCTGTTTTAACTCCAGAACCTATAGACCCAGTATGGATCCTTCTACCAGGTTTACCTTGGCATTGCTTCAAAAAGACATTTCTCATTTATTCTATTGGAAACAGTAGGCAAGGTGTTATACATGGACACAACATCTACTTAAAGATCTAGGACTGGAATTGCCAAAGTAAAGATGAAAATCGACTTGACAAAACCTAGGCCTAGACATGTGTGGATTGGTTTGAATGATGAAGATGATACCATAAGCATGTGACAACTGTGGAATATGAAAATGTCCCACCATATTGCCAGTATTGCAGACATGAATGTCATTACATGGAATAATGCAAATAAAAAATGAGGGATGTGGAATATAGATAGAGAAAAAAGAAAAAAATGAAGAACCCCAAAATCACAAAACATAAATGAAAGGGGCAAGAAAAAACAATCAGAGCAACAAACAAAAGGGAATGTCATACTCAAAGGAGTAAAAACAGCAAATCACAAGAGGGAAAAGTGCAAAAAATAACCTGGAAACCAACTCAAGTACAACACAAGTTGACAAGTGAACAACCTCACAGTCAAACTCAACAAACAGATAATCTTAATAATTTAGAACATAATATTTTTGATAACTTGAATATATAGGAAAATAATGAAACACATATCGAAGACCCTCCATACATGAATATGAAATGTTCACAAGAAGACACAAACAAATTTGTCAATGCTAAAAGACAATCTTATAAGGATCCCATCTACAAGAATGCACGTATCATAGCTATGCAACCGAACTCCTTAAATTAGTCTGTGAATGTGTATAATATTAATAGTGAAGTTGAAGAAGGGATGGATGGGGGATATCAAGAGAAACATACTAATTTGCAGGAAGGGGTATCCTAAGGGTTGAATTTGCCTCATGTTCTGCATGAGGGGTTGAAAACAGACAATAGTGTTTACTCTAGAGCAAAGGATAACAAAAGAAACAAGAAGCAACATGTGAAACAACAACACTGTCAACAACTAGCACAAACAGAGGGTAACAGACAACATAACAATAGAAAAAAAGGAAAAACAACAAAAAGAAAATCACATGTACTACTAATATGGAAAACACTTCCAAGAGAAAAAAAAACCTAGCACACAAAAGAGGGATGCAGCTAAAAGGAGACAGAGTAAACAACATGAAAGTGAACAAGGGAATGAGCAGGAAAGGGGGGAAGAACCATGCACAAATGTTTTAATGGGTAATGAAAATCTGGGGTTGGATATTCTTTTTTACATGCTAAATATATGACACCTCAAACTACTGAGATTCCTTATAAGAGACAACAATTTTGTTAAGTCAACACAACACCTCTTATAGATAAATATGAAGTTGACAACTCTGAAAAAGAGATTGATAGGGACAACCAATTATTACAAGATCCTGTTGATCCTGATGAGACAAGTGAAGCGCTTTTCAAAGCTTTTATTTCCTCTAATGATTAGGATATTGAGGATGGGATAAAACAAGTAACACAAAAGCAGGGTTTATAAAAGAGGGTTGCAACATGACAAATTTCATTTTAGAAGAATAACGATATCAACACTGTCAGTGCAGGCAGACCAAATACTAGACTCTTTTCTTCTAGATCATCCTAATTATTAGTACAATCATATGGATTGTGAGAGGGATCAACAGTCAAGTGGTGTTTGAAAGACTCAAAATTCTTAGGAAACTTCATCAATTCTCTATCATTACTATTCTGGAACAATTCTTAGATAGTGTTAATTATCAAAGTTTCAAAGTTCAATTAAACATGGAAAAGGCTAAGTAACTGTAGTGCAAAAATGTGTGTTTTTTGGAATGGTGATATTGATTGTAATATCCATGATGAAGATGAACAACAAATCACTTGTGAGATAAAACACAATGAGTTGCAGTATAAATTGATAACTATATTTATTTATGTAAAATGCAAATATAATCTTAAGAGGCCAGTACGGGATAAAATGTTACAGCAAGACACTATTGATAACAAATCTTGGTGCTCAGTCGGTGATTTCAATGTTATAACTCTTATTGATGAAGAGTTGGGAGGGTGCCTTATAATATGAAGAAAATCATAGAATTCATAGATCTCATTGAAGACTGTGGCGTAATAGACATTGGTTTCAGTGGTAATAAATTTATCTTATCCAACAAAAAGGGTATCAATCACATAATTTGAAAGAGACTACAAAGAACTCTTGTAAATTATTCCTGTCTGGAGATGATTCCCTAGACTACTAGCAGTCACTTGTCTACTATTGTGTCTAACCACTGCCCTCTTCTCATGGAAATGATATTTCTACTTTTGGTATCTCATTTTGTTTTTCTATTTCTTCTGGGATAATCATATCTTTTATTAATCCTATGTTTACCACCTGTATTGGTGATTTTATCTCTTCGCATAATATCTCTGCTGGTGCTGTATAACATTTTATATAAAATAAATTTCCTTTGGTAATTCTTTTATATGTCAGAAATGCTCTATGAAATTCTGGTATTCCGACTATCTCTTCTCTGGTATATGTGTATACTGTATTTAGTAGTCCGTAGTTATAACATGTTTTTACTAGGTTGGGGTTGGTCTTAGGTTGTGCAATAAGTTTGTTATATCCTTGTAGTTTCTGGGTTATATAATCTTCTTCGGGATTTTTTGTTTGTGTAGATCTTGGGTTTAGGTTTAGGTATGTTTGGATTTTGTATATGTTTTCAATGTAAGATTGGGTAATATAATTATATCTTTTTTTGTGGTTTTGTAGGCTTACTGCATAGGTTGATGTTTGTGGTTCTGCTGGTATTTGCATTTGTGGTTTTTGGGTAAATGGTTTTGCAAATAACTGGTTTAAGTTTGTGTTTTTTGGTTTTTCACTAGTTCTTTTACTTGTACCTGCAGCTGTATCTTAACAAACATTGTTATGGGTTTTATGGAGTTTCCCAACGTCTCCTTCTAGTTCTGGCTTTTTACCGTCCGCCGAACGACGTAGCTCCGCATATTTAGAGTCATGCTGCTGACTTGTAGATTCTTCCTTTTCTTCTAGCGTTTGAATTCTCAAGCCCATACTGTCCACTTTTGCACAAAGTGTAGTTAGGGTTTTGAGTATGTTTTCCATAACATTATCTTGTCCTGGCTGTGTAACTCTGTCTTGATAAATAGTCTGCAATCATATTTTTGTCAGTTTTTATTACCTCAATTGTAAATGTAAAATTTAGTATGTTTAATACTAGTCTCCTTATTTCTTTTGTTGTAACTGAATCATCTAATTTTTTCGTTATCCACCATTTTACTTGTGTGTTATCTGTTCTTACAATAAATTTATTGTAAACAATATATGGTTCAAATGCTAATAAACATTTATATAATGCGAATAATTCTTTTCTATTTATTTCCCATTTTTTTTGTGCTTCTGTATAAGATCCTGAATAATATCAACAATGGTGTTCTATTTTTTCTTTTTCATATTTGTATTTTAAAACTCCTCCATAACTATGATCACTTGAATCTGTTTCGACAATATAAGTAAATGTTTTATTTTCATCAGGAAAATATAGTTTTGGTAGTTTTTTACATAAATTCTTAATATTTCTTATGTGTTTTTTATCTTTATCGTCAAAATGATATTCTACATCTTTTTTAAGTTTTTTATGTAATGGTTTTAGATGTTCTGCTAATTTTGGTATATATTCTCTTACCTGATTTACTAATCCTAGAAAGGATTGTAATTTCTTCTTTGTATCTATATTTTCATCAATAGTAATTATTTTTTGTACTATATGTGTTTGCATTTTTATTCCATTTTTATCTATTTGTATTCCTAGAAATTCTATTTGTGATTTCATAATTTCAGCTTTTCTTTTACTCAAACTTATACCTGCATTTTTTTACTATATGTATAAATTTTTCCAATAATCTTATATGTTCATCTTGTGTTCTAGAATATAACAATATGTCATCTATATATACAATACAGTTTTCTAGCTGGTTAAAACAGTTATCCATAAAATGTTGGAATCTACCTGGTGCATTTTTATATCCAAAAGGTAAAACATTCCATTCATAGAAACCTTGCGGTACTGTGAATGCTGTTAATTGTTTAGATTCTTCTTCTAGTTTTAGGTGGTAAAATCCTGATTTACAGTCAAATTTACAGAAATAATTATATCCTTGTATTTGTCTTATTTTTAGTATTTTGTTTGGTATTGGATAATTGTATGTTTTGGTTTTAGCATTTAGATTACGATAATCTATGACCATTCTACTTTTACCTCTTTTTTGTTCACTATGTTTTATTACTATAAATGCTGGACTTGTATGTTTACTATTGCTTTTTTGTATGTAATTATTTTCTAATAATTCATTTATATGTATTTTAAATTCTTCTAGATCATCAAAGTTATATTTTAATGGTTTCTGTGTTATTATACTATTTTCATCTATTAATTAAATTTTTACTTTTGTCTTATGTTTTTCCCATCCTTGTAATGGATCTTCACTATATAATTGTTCTAATTGTTCATTAATTAATTTGACTTTGTCTATAGCAAATATAATAATTTCTAATTGCGTTATTTGTTTATTATTTATATTTTCCATTTCTTGGTTTATCTTTTCACTTCCTTTTATCCTTTCCATAGTTTTTTGTTGTTTATTATTTACTCTTTTTGCTCCTATCTTATTTCCGCATGGTGTAGTAAGCCACCAATGTGTTTTTGTTATTATGTGTGGATAATATCTATCTAGAAATGGCATTCCTAATAACATATCTTTTGTAGTAAATTCAAAATTATACATTTCTTCTATTGTTAGTATTTTATCCCATATTTGTATTTTTATATTTTTTGCTTTGTATTTAATCATACTTCCTTCATTGTTAAATCCCGTTACTACCATAGGTGTTTTTAATTTTTCCCATTTATCTTCTGGTAAGCAATTATATTTACATATATTCGCTTCTGCTCCTGTATCTATCATTAAATATTTTCATTAATCATTTTGTCCTTTTTATAATTATTTTCTTATTTTGACAAGTTATTGTTAATTGTTCATTTTCTATGTTGTATGGTTTAACTTTTTCTAACCATTTTATTCCTAATGTAATATTATGATCTCCTTGGTATATTTTGAATTGTATTATTAAGGGTATTCATCCTATAATTATTTCTTTTTCTGTTGTTTCTTCATTCGTGTTTACTATCTCACTAGGTAGTCCAGGGCATGTATGTCCTGTTCTTATAATTTCTTCTTCTAATACTAACTCTCTTGTTATATAATTTTCTTCTTGTCCTGTATTTATTAATATTTTATATTTTCCTTGGTCGATTATTCCTGTTATGAAATAATGATATGGTGTTATTTCTTCTTTATCTAATAAGCTTTGTGGAATTTCATATTTTCTTTTAGATGTACTCATCCTTGATGAGGTAGCTCTCGTCAATGTATTTGGTACGCTTGAAGTGCTTAATCTTTCTTTTACTATCTCTAAATCTTCTTCTATATCAATTTCTTTATAGCTATAGTCATTATTGTCTATTACAGTAATTATTTTTTCAAAAGGATTTTCTATTTTTATTTTATTAATTTTATTTCTTGCTGTTATTTTATGCTTTGTTGTTAGTATATATAAATTTTTACATCTTGCTATAAATAATTTGCTTCCTGGTGCTAGTTCTATTCCAGACATTTTCCAATATAGAACTAATGATCTATCTATGTTTTTATCTGTTAATGATACTGTATAATTAGCACTTATTGTAAATTTAAATTTTTGATATATCAAGTTTCCTTTTACTGCACTAATTACGCTTTTTTCTATAGGGTGTACAATTCTATCGTCTGCTAAATATATTTCTATAGGTGTATCTATTCCTTCTCTAAAGCCGGCTTTTATTAATATTTCTGTTCCTCCTAAATGTACATATTTTATTGGTGTTTTAGCTTTTATATCTTGTATTTCTTTGTTTATCATTCTTTTATTTATTATAGGTATATATGCTTTTCCTCTTGTGTATTTGCAATCTATGATATGTTCTTTTTGGCTAACTACATAGTATTCTTCTTTTTGTCTTTTAAACCAATTTCTTAAAATAGGTATTTCTAATACTTTTTCAACACTTAAATCTAATTCTTTTCCTTTTATTTGTTCAAATATCGTATTATCAAATATAATTTTCTGTTCTGATGATTCTTCATCTTGATATTCTTCCTTAGATATTATTTTTATTTCATTTTCAGACATTATATTTCTTCATCTGTTTCATTATTATCTATGTTTATATTTTCTTCTTCATTCTCAGTTTCTATATCTGATACTTCATATATACTATCATTTTCACTTAATTCATAATCTATGTACTCTATTTGCATATATTTTTCATTATCTATAATTAATTCTGCTATTTGTTTTCTTTTTGGATTTTTGGGTAATTTACAATCTCTAGCTATGTGTCCTATCTTTCCACAATTATAACAAGTACCAATTTTTTGGTCTGTATGGTCTTTTTATTTTATAGTTTTTTACATAATACCTTCGTCTTGGTTGTTTATATTTATATATAGATTTCTTTTTTCTATAATTTTTCTATCTTTTAGATTTTTGTTTTTTAGTTGTGCGTCCAAATTGTGGTGCAATTTTATTTTTGCAACATGATAAATTTTTATTTAGTACTTTTTCCATTTTTAATTTTTCTTTTTGGTTTTCACATAGTTGTATGAACCATTGATTTAAAAATTTTATTCTAGATCCTAAATTATCTACCATTCCTTCATTATTCCAATCCTTTATTACGTTTGTACTAAATGGTTCTGGTAATTTTGTATAATATTATTTTCTTATTTCTTTTGCTTCGTCTAAATTGTATTTAGCTTTGTAATAATATTCTTTAAATGCGCAAGTATATTCTTCTAAGTAACACATTTTACATATAGCTAATTTTGTCATAAGTTGTCTATTTATTATTTTTTCTCTATTTTGTTCTCTTATATCTGTAGTCATGCCTCCAAATTCATTTCTTATTGCTGATTCATATTTATCTAGTATATCTATATTTGTTGCTGATGCAGATCCATCCATTTTTTTATCATTCCTAAGTACTTCTAAACTTTCCGAGGGTAGATTTTCTATCCATAATTTTGTTGTTCCTACAAATGTTCTTTCTATGTATCTTGGTGTTTTTGCTGTTTCTATTTTATTGTCTATTAACTGTTTGGACATATTTCCTATCCATATTAATATTGCTTTATTTATATCTGCGACACAATCTAAATCCAAAAAATTGTATTGTTCATTTGCTGGTTTAGGTGTCCAATTTTTATTTAATCTACTGTTCCATATTGCATTATTTCTATCTGATTGTTGATAGCTTTCTGTATAATAAGTTGGTGGTGTCCTCCTAGGACTAACTCTAGGACTATTTCTGGGACTATTATCTGGGGTTTTAACTCTTGACGTACTAGGTCTATTCATATCTCCTGTGTTTATCTCTAATTTTTTCGGTTTATTTATCTGTTCTAGAATTTCTGTATATGTTTCACTTATATCACTTATTTCTGAATGTTGGTCATTTTTATTTCCATCTATTTCGTTTACTTCAATATCTTCATTTAGTTTTTGTTCCATTTGTTTTATTTCATTTGTTAATTCTAGCTCTTTATCTTTTTCTTTTTGTTTATTTTCATATAATAATTTTAACCTCGCTAATTCTTTTTCTAATTCACTTATTCTTGTATTTTTTATTTCTTCTAAATTTTGTACTTCTTGTTTTGCTTGTGTTTTTATTTTTTCAATTTCTCTTGATTTATCTATTTCTTCATTTTCTTTTGTTATTCTTACCATAGCTGTTAAACTATCTTCTAATTTTGCTGTTTCTTTTTCTAGCATTAAATATAAATTATTTCCTATTTTCTTGTATCTTCTTCCTAAATTTGAAAATACTATTTTTATTATCATTCCGTCTTGGTTTTCATATGTTTTTTCGTCTACTGCAAATTCTTCTTTGTTCATTATGATCTATGTATTATATTATGTTGTAATTCATATTCAAGACAATCTAATTCTAATTCTAACATTAATATATCTTTTCTTTGTGCTAGTATTGATTTATTACATACTCCTGCTAATATATTTTCTTCTATCCTTCTTTTTCTATGTTGTAACTCTTGTTCTTTTTCAGTTATTTGTTCCATTATTTTTTCTATTAATTGTTGTTTATATTTTTCTTCGTTCATATTGTTTCTTTAAATAGCAAACATATTTGTATTCTATTTTTGAAATTATATTTATCAAATGATCTTTTTTATCATTTTCTGTTTTGACTAGTTGTGATAATTGATATTTTATATATAAGGATCTTAATTTTTTCCATATTTTTCTTACCTTTTTATCTATTTTAGTTCTTTTTATTTTAGTATTTTTATTTTTATTTATCATAACCTTTTATATAATATTTTAAAAAGCTTACTTAATTTATCTGGATATCTTACCCTTTTTAACCTGTAATTTCTACCATATCGCCTTAGCCAATGTTCAGTCATATTTAATCTCCAATATCTAAATCATCATATAAATCATATATGTCATAATAAAGTTCATCTTCTATACTTTGTATGGTTAACTTAGTCCAACCTTGAGTTGTTATTTCTATTATCTCATATGTTAATAATTTATTATAAATTTCTCTTTTTATATCAGTATTCAAATTTTTTAGTATATAGAATAATAATATCTTATAATCAACATCATCGTTTAATAGGTAGGTTTCCATTTTTATTATTTTCATTTTTCACTAAAATTTTATTCCTTTCAACCTCTTAATAAATTATACTTGCTTATTATGCAAAAATAATGATTTAATAATCATCTAGTCTGGTCACTACTACAACTTTCTTCTTTGATTAGTTACCCTAACAGCGCCTCAACTTTGTTTACTCCCTTAAACGGCCTTCTCTGCCTACCGGTTTCAACCTTAGGATGGCATAGTCTGGGCATACTTGTTCGAAGAATATTTCTGTAGCAAACTTTCTAAAGATGGTTATTATAACATTATTCAAACATGGTAAACAATTATAATTAACAAGAGATTTTCAGGAATAAATTAATTTAGCTACTCATGAATATAAAATGGTATACCTGTTCTTGTAGATCATCTGTCATAGTTGATTTGTTTTCCATAGTTATTTAATTAACTAGCTCTGATACCAATGGTGGGGGTGGAAGCGTAAAGAGAGAGTATTCAGAAAGATGAGAGATGTAAGGATGAAGGTGTGTTTTATTTATGAGGAAAGCTCCTCTATTTATACACAAAATTTATAGACTTTTGGCCAAAAGTGGCCGACACATACTTTACACTTGGCCTCTCTATATTCGGCCGACACAAGAAAACAAAATACTTACTATTACTACTTTACATAATTGGCCGACAAACTTTTTACATGATTGGCCGACAAACTTTTTACTTTACGACTTTTATACAATTTGGCTTTTTATAGCCGACGCAACACGACAAAAATAAAAGACTCTTACTTTATACATATGGCTGATATTTAGCCAACAATAATAACTCTTTTTCTTTATCTTTTTTTTTTATCTTTTTTTTATCCTAAATCAACTGTAGGTATCACATTGTCTTCTCCGTTGCATTTGGAGCATTTGTGGTCTGGATATTTGTTGCTAATAAGTTTGCAATACCTTACTAATAATTCTTCTGAAATAAATCCTTTCTTCAAAGCTCTCGTAGATGGTTGTTCTTCTGGTTGTAATAATGACAAAATCCATCTTTGAACTTCGTCCATATCTGATTTTCTTAATTCTTTGGAGTTTGCATATATCATTACCTGATCTCTTGCATAATAACTCCAAATAGCATTGCCATTTAAATAATTGTTTGCTAGCTCTTGTATAATTGTAGCATGTTCCTTAATTGTTGGGTTTACAACCCTCTTTTTTTGGAAACTGCGAAAACATGCTTGGATAGGGAAGTGGAGGGTAATAATATGTGGAGATTTCACAAGAAATTGAAAACTCTGTCTAACACTCTTAGTGCATGCTCGAAGAAGAAATTTTGTAATATATTTCAGAATGTCAAGTTGTATGAAGAAAAGATTCACAAGGCAGAACAAAATTACATTCTTTACCAAAGTGATTCAAATAGAACTGTCTCAATTAACTTAATGCCTAGTATATTATGTTTCTTAAGATGGAAGATACTATATTGAAACAAAATAACCCAGCTTCAATGGTTAAAGGAAGGTGATACAAAATTCTAAATACTTCCACTCACTAATAAGAGGAATAAGGAGGAAATTGCTTTTCCACAAAATTACCAGTGAAAAGGGGATTGGATACAAGGTGAGGAGAATATTGCACTGGCAGCTTGTGATAACTTCAAAGATATTTTTACTGGGGATGAAAAATTATTAATGAAAACACTTTGGAGTGTATTCCAAGAATGATCAGTCATGAGTAGAATGCCAAACATAAATGTATACCTAATATGGATGATTTTTTCAATGAACCCTAATTTAGAGGCTGATCCTGATTGCAAAAATGGTTATTTCTTTCAAAAGTTCTTGCATTTTATCAAGAATGACTTTAGGGGAATTATTCAGGCTTTCTTTAGTTGCCAAATGATCCCGAAATACCTCTCTAACTCTTGTATTGTCCTATTGCCCAAATTGAGTAATCCCAACAAGCTAATTGAATTTAGGCCTATAAGTTTGAGCAATTTCACTAGTAATATTTTATCTAAACTGGTGAACTAATGAATTAGTCTTATCCCCCCTTCCTTGATTTGTCCTAACCAATCTAGGTTTGTGAAAGGTAGAAGCATTTCTGAGAACATCATGGAAGCTCATGAAATCATGCACCAAATCAGGAAACGCAATATCAGGAGAAATTTCATTATTAAACTGCATATGGCAAAAGCTTATGACAGGGTCTCTTGGTCATATATCTGCCTTGTTCTAAGGAAAATGGGCTTTGCTGAGTTTTTCATTGACACGGTGTGGAGAATTATGTCCAATAACTGGTACTCAATTTGTGTCAATGGTAAGATGGAAGGTTTTTTCCACTCCACTAGAGGAATCAAACAGGGCGATCCACTCTTTCTAGCCCTATTTATTTTAGGTGCTGATGTTCTCTCTAGGTCCCTCAACATACTTCATAAACACCAAGGATACCATGGCTTCTTCATGGAAATGATAGGACCCCAAGTGAACCATCTGAGTTTTGTTGATAACATAATCCTTTTCACTTTAGGAAGATGCAAAACTTTGAAGATACTAATGCAAACTCTGAAAGAGTATGAAAATACTTCTTGGAAACTCATTAATGCATACAAGATTCATTTTATGCTCCATTCTAATGCATTCAACTACATAATAGACAGCATCAAAACACTCATTGGATTCATGAAAAAATCGGGTTCTCTAGATTACCTACGCTGCGCTGTATTTATTTGTAGGCCTAGGATTATCTATTTATCTAACCTTGTAAACAAAGTTGTTTGCAGGATTACAAGTTGGCAAACAAAACAACTAAGCCATGGGGGTAGGGAAATTCTTCCTAAGCATGTACTGCAAGCTTTATCTATCCATTTACTATCTTCACTTACATTACCTTCCACTATCCTTAAAAAAAATCCAAGTGCTCATGGCTGAATTCTTCTTGTGCTTGAAAAAAGATAAGAAGAAATTTTATTAGGCATCATGGAAAAACTTAGCTTTCCCTATGATTAAGGCGCGGGGGGGGGGGGGGGGGGGGGTTGGAATGAGGAATCTCAAAGATGTGTGCATGGCCTTAAAATACAAGCATGGTGGATCTTTAAGACTAAACAAATTCTTTGGGGAAATTTTTTGAAAGCAGAGTACTGTCCAACATCCAACAAACTGTGTGAAATATGGGACCCTGGGAGTCATTATCTTTGTAATACATGCTGCAAAAAACACAACAATTCCAACAACACCTTCAATGGAATGTCAAATAAGGCAATTTCTCATTTTCTTAGATTATTGGCTTAGTATTGTTCCACTTGATCGATACTCTCCCTCCAATAACAGATTCAATTCTAGTACTGTGGCAAAATATTGGACTAAAGAACATTGGAACTGGAACTAACTTATCAAACAGGCCCCTTCAAGTTAACAATCCAGCATCCTAGCAATAGAAATACCTATCCAGAATAAACTCTAAGATCAGGTTGTATAGGAACTCAACAACAATGAATAATTTAGTTGTTCATCTCCCTAGAATGAGATTAGAGATAAAATAACAAAAACTCAATTCAACTCCCTCACTTGGCATAAGAACATGCCTTTTAAATCATTATTTTTATTATGGAGAACCTTGTGGGGTAAACTCCCTATTGATGAGAACTAACTACCTTTTGCATTGAGCCAACAAATTGTTTTTGTTATTGTAATAGAAAGATGTGTATAATATTGAATACATCTTCAACACTAAAAATGTTGAATCCTATGTGTGGAGATGCTTTGCAGCCACTCCAGGAATACAAATAGATCACAACTCCTTACAACAACTAATCAAACAATGGTGGTCAGCAAAAAGAACAATGCTACACACAAGTTGGTAATGCAGGCAACCCTCATTTTTGTGTGCTAGAATCCCTAGAAGAGCGGGTGTGCCTGCAAATATTGTGACAATACACCCAACAATAGCAGAGTCAAGTATGCTATATAAAACGACAACTACAAAATATTGTCAACAGGCTTCCCTCAAATCAGATGGCCAGCCAATTCGAATGAGTTAATACAACTCTGTGAATACAATGTTCATGACAATAAAGTGAATATGGTTGAATACCCCTCCATGTACTTTTGTTTTTTTATCAATAATAAGGCCTGTGGGTGCTTCTCAGTCCCTACGCCTCCAAGGGCAATTAAACTAAAAAAAACTAAGAAACTCTAAACCCTTAAAAATACAAAATCCCTCAATTAAGAGAAACCATACACATAAATACTAAGAAACCCTAAATCATAAAAACTCTACACTCTAAAAATCATTAAACGAAACTTTAAAAATCATAAAAAAAAACCTAAACAATAAAAAAATACTATATCCCAAAATCTAAATGTCACGACCCAAATCGGATCGCGACTGGCACCCACACTTACCCTCCTATGTGAGCGAACCAACCAATCTAAACCTTAACATTTCAATGTAATAACAACAGAAAGTAATGCGGAAGACTTAAACTCATTAATAAAAACAAATTCAATAACTATCAATATTTAACATCTATTATTCCCAAAACATGGAAGTCATCATCACAAGAACATCTACTTTAAACTACTAATTCTAAGAGTTTCTATGAAGCTAAAAATACATAAGAAGCTAGTCCATGCCGGAAGTTCAAGGCATCAAGACATGAAGGAGAAGATCCAGTCCAAGCTAGAAGCGTTAGCTCACCTTGAAGATCCGGTGTGACGAAGACTGGCTTGAGTTACTGTTGAGTCGAAGATGACGACACGTTTGCTGCACTCCACAAATAACAAGAAGAAAAACATAAAAGTAGGGGTCAGTACAAAACACGGGTACTGAGTAGATATCATCGGCCAACTCAAAATAGGGAACAGTATATATCAATATTATCGTAAATCAACTATAAAACTCAACATGTAGCAACAACAAGTATTATAATCATCAATAAGTACCATCAAGTTCATCCATGAGGGCTCAAGCCTCAACACCATACTCATTTGGGAATTAAGTATATTAAGTTGAGTATATTATCATCTTTCAAGATTCATTATCTTTCCTCCTCTTGTGTCGGTACGTGACACTCCGATCCCCTACTACTATGTGTCGGTACGTGACACTCCGATCCCCTAATTCTATGTGTCGGAACGTGAAACTCCGATCCCCTAATTCTATTTGTCGGAATGTGACACTCCGATCCCCTACATGTGTCGGAACGTGATACTCCAATCTCTTACATGTGTCGGTACGTGACACTCCGATCCCCTACATGTGTCAGAACGTGACACTCCGATCCCCTACATGTGTCGGTACGTGACACTCCGATCCCCTAATTCTATGTGTCGGAACGTGACACTCCGATCCACTAATACTATGTGTCGGAACGTGACACTCCGATCCACTAATATCATTCTGTAAATCATCAAGCCTTCTCCATTCCAAGGCATCATCATTAATAATGTATATTAAAGTTTCTTTTCAAGATTTGGGATTCAATATTTTCATCATGCTTGTCTTATCACAATCACATAATCATATTCATGCAAACATACCATTAAGCATATAGTAGGGTTTACAATACTACCAATACATATAATTCACTATTAAGAGTTTACTTATGAAGCATGAAAACCATAACCTACCTCCACCGAAGAATTGGAATCAACAAGCAATTTCCCAAGCTTTGATATTCCCTCTGCCTCTTGATCGATCAATTTCTCTCTCTCCTTGTTCTCTCTATTTTCTTTATTCAAACCCTCTTTCTTTTACCCTAGTTAACATATAATTAAGTGTAAAAGATGGCAATAATACCCCACTAATTTACTTAGGGTTACCTCTTTTAACCCCCAAGAATTTGAGTTATTAATATAAACCCACAAAATCTATAATTAAGGTAGGAGTAGTCCAAAAACGTCCCTTAAAACGTGTAAGGAAATCCGATTCTGCCTGGGATTTGCGCAAACTGTGACGGGCCGTCGTGCCTACGACGGTCCGTCCTGCAGGTCGTCGCAAGAATCAGAGAGTCAATTTCCACTGAACAATCTATGACGGTCCGTCACGCCTATGACGGTCCGTCCTGCCATTCCGTCACGAAGTTCAGAGAGTCGATTTTCAGTACCCAATTTCAGATTTTCTAAGTGTTTTGAAACGAGACCCTGCGACGGTCCGTTGTGCCCATGACGGATCGTCGTTTGGTCCGTCGCCTTAGCCTATTTTTCCAGAATTGAAGTTTGTTGCTCAAAATGACTAAAAAGGTCGTTACACTAAAACACCATAAAAGCCTTCAAAAACCCATAAAAAAGAGAATGCAACACCTAAAACCCTTAGAAAATAACCTAAACATTGAAAACTATATGCTTTGAACGCTCAAAATACATTAAAATTGTAAGCAAAACCCCGTAAAACCCATCAAAAAACACATATCTTTGACCACTAAATCGTAAGACCTAAAATCTATGCCCTACAACTTAGGGATTAAATCCGAACCCATACCATACACAACCCTTTATCTTATGGCTTAAATCCTTAACCCAAACTACAAATCCTAAACATTATGGACTAAAGCCTAAATGTCAAGGCCTATATAAGAACTTTAAACACTAAGACCTAGGAAAACCTAAAGAACCCCAAGAAAACCTAGTCCCTTCAATACCCAAAAAAACCCCCAAAAAATCCCAAACATAAAAAACCCTTAAAACCACCCAAAAGAAAACCTTTAACCACAAAATTTAAATAAAAAAATCCCTCAACCCTAAAACAATCTAAACTTTAAACATCATACACCTCCTCCTCCCCCCCCCCAAAAAAAAGAAAAAACAAAGAAACCCCAAATAAAATTTAAAAACCATTTAAAAACTACACACCTAAAACACCTGAGACTCATTAGCCTTAAAAATAAACACTAGAAAAAGTCATTGTAATTGGATGAATCCAAAATCTTAATCCCAAAATCCGACACATAAACCCAAAGACATGTTAAACCTGAAGAAACTTTAAACTCTAAAAATCCCTAAAAAATCATTAAAAACCAAAAAACCTTAATCTTACACCCTAAAAATCCTTAAATTTGTAGATCAAACTCTAAACCCAAAAAAACTAGAAACGCTAAGAAATTCTAAACCTAAACTTAAAGAAACCCGAACCCGTAACCCCTATGAAAATCTAAGTCCTAAAAAAATTGAAAACCCTAAACATAAAAAACTCTAATATGAAAAAAATCTAGTCTCGAAACACTAAACATAAAAGCCCATAGAAGAACAATTAACCTAAAAGACTATGCACTTAACCCTAAAAAAGCCTAATTTCGAAGTTTAAAAAATAAACACCTTAAGAAAGCTGAAAATCGTAAGTACTAAACCTTAGGGCCTAAAACTTAACATCTAAGGACTAAAACCTAAGCCCTAAGATATCGTAGTTACTAGCAAAACCCAAAAAGAATTCTTAAACCTAAAGAACCCCTTAAAACCCAATAAAAACCTCTAATTCTGAAAACTCTAGAAAACGCTAACAATAAACTATAAACAATAAAATGTTCACTCATAGGGACAATGAAGTGGAAGGACAAGAAGGACCTACTTTTAAGGTTAATGGACAATGTTTTAAAGCATATTATGGAGAACTGCATGAGATATCTCTAACTTAAGTTGTGTACTTGTAGTAGGCTTGAGAACACCTCCATTTTGTTCCACAAATTTAAATAACTCATTGTTTGGGATGCAACCCAATATAGTTCAAATTGCTTTTGGCATATTTTAAAAATAATGACATTATGATTGTGCAGGCTGAAGCTTTAACTCTTCAAAAATTCAAGATGACTCTTAAAGCTTAACATAAGTGCTATGAGGTGTAAAAACTGTTTTAAAACCTACACTAATGAATATAGTTCACTTAGGAATAAAAAATTCTAAAAACGTCCATGACATTCAAAAACTAGGTATAGGAGGTACGAGTATGCCGAAGCCTATTTGATGAGCTTTTAGAAGTTTGAAATCAATGAAAATTGGTGGAAGGGTAGTTAATAGGGGTTTAAGAAAATTTGGTATCAAAAGTGCGGGTATGACTCCCCAAGGACAAAAAAAGGGCCCTTAAAGATTACCCTAGCAGTTAGAAGGCAACACTTCTTGGGCAGTGTGCACCCACGAAGGGCAAAGGACGGATCGTGTGTGGATCGATAGAGAGTCGATGCCAATCGTCATCCCACACTTGGAAAATTTGTTTAATCCGTCGACTTCAAAAGTCTCTGACAAAAACCACAGTTGTGCAGCATGGAAGGGAGGCTTGGACGTCGATGGACCAACCATTTGTCGGTCGAGGTCCTGTCGATGGGCTTACAACTTCTACACTTTTTAATTCGGTTCCATTTAATTAGTTATGGGGTTAGGTGGTTAATTATGGATTTAATGGAGGTTAATTAAGTTAATTAACCCCCTATATAAAGACCCCAACCCTCATAATATTATTACTATTGGTAATGATTATTATACAAGCGGTAGACCCTATATTTTAAACTAAGTTATGATTGATAATTATAGACTTAAAGACATTTCTAGAAGGGAATCTAGCTTTTCACTGAGTGAACTAGAGTGAGGAGTGTCCCTTCTCTCATAGGGAAGGTAGGAGGACTAAAGTACTCTTGATATTAGAGACTACAATACGTGGAGCATAAAGCGGGTTCAAACTATATCTCCTATTTCTTGAACTATGTTTCCCCCATAAAAATACTAGCAAGTGGATCCACGTAGTTGCTATGCTTTAGGTTTTTGTACTACCTTGGCACGTAGTCTGGCTTCTTTCGATGTAGGGTTTTATGACACCAAATACCACACAATCTCATGTGGTCTATTTCGGTTAGGTCAGGATGTTCCTAAAAGGTAAAAAGAATGAAAGGATTTCACTCTAACTAGGCATATCTAAGGGGTATAGCTTATTATAGGTAGGGATACCAGACTCTACCTAAGTATTCACTAGTTATCCTTGAGGGAACTATAAGGAGAATGTTCTTACGTATGTTTATGCTTATAATGATATAATATATATATATATATATATATATATATATATAATGAACTTTCACATTGTTGATATTATATGTTTATTTGTTAACTTATGAGTATGTGTTGGTTTATTTTGTTAAAGTAAGATCAAATGTATATTTAAATGTCATGTTATGTTAATTAGGGTGTTAGTCATGATTCTTGTTGGGTTGCTCGATTGAGTAAGGTTATGGGGTTTTACTTTTTCATTGCACTTGTTGACTATATAGGGGTGCATGGGTAATTTTCTTGCTTTGTTATAATGAAAAGTACTCTTATTTATAATTGTAGTTAAATATAACTTGGTGATATAGTTTATTAAGTATGTGTCTATCTACATGATATGAAGGGTTGACTTGACTAGACCTTAAAGTTGTAGTATTCTGAGGAACATGCCTATGAATAAAATATGAAATGTTTATTAGTATGGTCTTGTTGGATGTGCATAATGGTTTTTAATGGAAAAATGCATACTTTATAAAATTTCCCTTTTTAGCATGATTTGATCTTATATGTGCACATAGTGTCATACATAGTACAAATGGCGTAGTAACCCCATTTCTTCATTTTCCCAAATATTTTAGGTTTCGGTCGTTGAAGGCTCATTCCTGACGACTTGAAGAAGGCATCGATAATTTATACTATCCAAGTGGGTAGGTCCTCACTATCCGAGGGTAATGCCAATATCTAGCTATGGAGTTGCCCTTTTTTTTAAGACTCTTATGTATACTCTATGTTCATTTGAGTACGATTTGTATAAGACTACATCTGGCTTAATTACATTGATGTAGAGATATGCCCAAATTTCTATGATCGTTTAGATGGTATGATATGAGAAAATCTTTAAGACTATGTTCTATCTTATATATGTATATGTGAAATAAAAGTCAATGGCTATGTAATATTCCTATTCAAAGAGTTTATGTATACTCGATATGTATATATATATGTGTGTGGGGGGGGGTGTATGTAGAGGTCTATGTAAACCTCAAAGTATATTAAATAAAAAGTTATAAATTTCTGCTACATTCGACTTATGAATGTGATGATGTCATCAAAGAGTCTAGTGTTAGTCCTTGAAGACGCCACTGCCGCCGGTTACATCTATGAGATAAACTCAGATGTAACGAATTTGGTGTCGGAGCATGAAGTTAAATATCTTTTAGTCAATGTCTCTCTCAACCACGTCTATGTTAATTCATGTTCATAATTAGGAAGTGCACCAAAACAATGGAGGGGAACCTATATGATGCCTAAGAAACTCTCCTTTTCTTAGAAATCTTATATCGTGCCATTAGAGTATATTTATTGTGTTCTGTTTCATTTAATTCTATTATTATGTTTATAGGAAAAATTAACACTCAAAAGAATGCGATACAAAGACTTTAAGAGGAAATTTCCAATGCGGGCGCTCCTTCCCATGGTGATCAAGTTCCTACACTTGAAGAAGATGCTTATATGGAACAAGCTACGGTCGATCCTCCTCCTTTGACGGATCTAAATATATTGCCGGATCTTCTTCAAATTTCCCAAGCTACGACCACTCAAGAACAAGCCGCCACGACTCAAGCCAAAGCTATGACGATCCAAGAAAATCCAAAGGTTGTACCCCATCTTGATCGATAAGTCACTCGTATGGCTTCCAGTCTATGGGACTTCACTCGAATGAACCCTCCTACCTTCTAAAGGTCTATGGTTGAAGAAGACACCCTTGAATTCATTGATGAACTATATAAGATACTTTTTTCTATGGGATTATGCACAAGTTAGAAGATTTAGTTGGCCACATATCAACTCAAGAACGTAGTTCAAGCATGGTTTGTGCAACGGAGAGATAATATATTATTGAGAGGTATTTCATTTACTTCGGAGATCTCCAAGAAGGCTTTTATTGATCGGTTCTTTCCTTGGTGGATGATCGATGCTAAAGTGGTGGAGTTCATAAACCTTTGCCAAGGAGGTATTAGTTTCACGAATACACTTTGAAATTCACTATATTTTCAAAATATGCTCTTTCTTTAGTTTCCGATTGTAGAGATGATATGAAACGATTTGTGATGGCAGTTTTGGATTTTTTGTAATAGGAATGTCATTTTTCTAAGATACATGACAGCACGAACATTTCTCGTCTTATGGTACATGCCAAGCATATAGAAGAGGCAACGACTAGGAGGAAGAGTAGAAAGCTAAGACAACAAGGTCTTTTGATGGAGGTTCTTCAAAAAATAGGTATGATGTACAAGACAAGTCTAGGTTTAAGAATCATGTTTCAAGTTAAATTCCATTTGATTACCGTAAGGAGGGTGGTGATAGGGTGTCTAACCTTATGTTCAAAAAGGGTAGAGGTACTAACTTACTAACCGAGAAGCCAACCTGTAGAAAGGGTGGCATGAAGTACTATGCTGATTTCCTTAAAGGCAGGAACAATTCCTTTGGTGTGGTAATAGAGGGCACAAAGTCAAGGATTTCCCAAATGTGAGGGGTCAAGAAAAGGGTGGTCAATCTCAAGCAATTGGTTCATATGAGGATGCGAAGAAGAACCGCTTCTATGATCTCTGCTCTAGGGGTGATAAAGAGACTTCTCACAATATAGTTACCGGTATGTTGAATGTTTTCCCTATAGATGTATATTCCTTACTTTATCCCAGTGCTACTTTATCCCTTGCTACTCATCTTGTAGGCAAAAAGTTTGATATTTTTTCCAATATTTCCAATGAACCTTTTATAGTGTCTACTCCGCTGGGGGAGTCAGCTATTGCAAAGAGGGTGTATAGAAATTTTCCTATAATGTTGCCCAATAGAGTTTCTTATGTTGAACTCGTAGAACTCAATATGCTAGATTTTGATGTTACATTGGGTATAGATTGGTTGCATTCTTTCTTTGCATCTATTGATTATAGGACCAGAGTGGTGAAGTTTAATTTTCCAAATGGACCCGTCGTAGAGTGGAAAGGGGGAAAATTTATTCCTAGAGATCGGAATATCTCTTGTCTAAATGAATTGAAAATGAGCTCTAAAGGTTGTCCAAATCATATAATAAGAGTCCAAGATCTTAATTCCGGAATTCCTCCCATTGAGTTTGTCCCTGTATTGAGAGAATTTCTAATGGTCTTTCCTGATGATCATCCCGTTATTCCTCCTGAGAGGGATATTTTTTTTGGTATTAATTTGGCGTGGAATACAAATCCGATTTCTATTTCTCCTTATCGGATGGATGCAGTCAAATTGAGAAAGATGAAGGCACAATTCAAGGATTTACTAGACAAAGGCTTCATAAGACCTAGTATTTCTCCATGGGGTGCGCCGGTTTTATTTTTGAAAAATAAGGATGGGACCTGAAGAATGTGTATTGATTACCGTAAACATAATAAAGTCATAATCAATAATAAATGTCCTCTCCCTTGGATTGATGACTTGTTTGATCAACTCCAAGGGGCAACTTACTTTTATATGATTGAGTTAAGGTCGGGGTATCACCAACTTAGGATGAGAGGGGAGGATATACCAAAGACGACATTCCGAACTAAATATTTTCATTATAAGTTCCTAGTAATGTCCTTTGGTTATACTAATGCTATCGCCTCTTTTATAGACCTAATGGATAGGGTGTTTCGAAATTACCTAGATTCATTTATCATTGTCTTTATTGATGACTTCCTGGTATATTTGAAAAATGAGGGAGATTACATGAACTATTTGAGAGCAGTGCTGCAAGTACTTATTGAACATCAGTTGTTTGCCAAGTATAGCAATTGAGTGTTTTGGTTAAGGTTGGTGAAATTTCATGGTCATCTCATCTCTAGTGAGGTAGTTGAGGTTGACTCAAGAAAAATGGACGTAGAGAAAAATTTGCCTACATATTAGACTCCAACAAATATTAGGAGTTTCTTGCATTTAACGGGTTATTATCAGAGATTTCTGGAGGCTTTTGCGTCTATTTAATCTCGCTTGACTACATTGACTCAAAAGTGTAAGAAATTTGAGTGGTCGGAGGCATATGACAAAAGTTTCCAAACGTTCAAAGATAGGCTTACTTCTGCCACGGTATTGACCTTACCGGAGGGTATAAAGGGTTTTGTAGTGTATTATGACGCATCCGAAGTGGAGTTGGGTGAGTCCTTATGAAATATGGGAAGGTGCTAGCCTATTCTTATAGGCAAATTAAGGTGCATGAGAGAACTGACTCATCACCTTGAGTTTAGAGACCGTGGTGTTTGCCTTAAAATATGGAGGCATTACTTTTATGGTGTTCATGTTGAGGTTTTTATAAACCATAAGACCCTCCAACATGTATTTACCATAAAAGATTTGAATATTTGACAAACAAGGTGGTTAGAATTGTTGAAAGATTATGACTTTAGTGAACTCTATAACCCCTACCAGGATATTGTGGTTGTGGATGCCCTACGTCGAATGACTATAGGTAGTCTATGTCACATTGATTAAGCCAAGGAACACCTAGTAAAGGATGTCCATAGGTTGTGTTTGTTGGGTGTGAGGTTAGAAGATACTTCGGATGGTGGCTTCATGGTTCATAATAATGCTGAGTCATCATGGGTAGTTGAGGTGAATTCCAAAACAAACCCTTGATCAACCACTGCTGGAGATGAAAAAGTCGGTTTTAGGTAAGTTAAATGAGTCTTTCTCCCTTTGGGGGGGGGTTGTGTGTTAAAGTTATATAGGGAGATTGTATGTTCCCACTGTACATGGGCTGAGGGACAACATACTTGAGGAAGGCCATGCGTTTCTCTACTCCATTCATCTTGGTTTGACGAAACCGTACCATGACCTTAGGGAAGTATGTTAGGGGAATGTATGAAGAAGAACATAGCGCAGTTTTTCACTAAGTTTTCGAATTGCAAACAAGTAAAAGCAAAACATCAAAGGCCGGGTGGCTTACTACAACAAATCAAAGTTCCTACTTGGAAGTGGGAAGACAATAATATGGATTTTGTAGTGGGTTTACCTCAGAGTCAAAAGAATTATGATTCTATATGGGTGGTTATGGATTGGTTAACAATGTACGCTCACTTTATTCCTGCTAAGTATATTTATTCTGCGGAAGATTATGCTAGGATCTTCACCAATGAGATTGTTTGTCACCATGGTATTCCGTTATCCATCATATCGGATCGGGGTGCACAATACACATCTAGGTTTTGGAGGTCATTCAAAAAATGGTTGGTACTAAGATGAATTTGAGTAATGCTTTTCATGGCTTGAGAATATGCATAGGACTTATTATTTTTTTCAAAAGAAATTGGGATAAGAATTTTCCTTTGGTGGAATTTCCTTGTAATAATAATTTTCATTCATCCATTTCAATGGCTCCCTATGAAGAGTTGTATGGTAGGAGATGTAGGTCCCAAAGTGGATGATTTAATGTGACAGATCCTTCACTTCTTGGTCCCGATATGATCTATAAGACATTGGAGAAAGTTCGTATCAGAAGAAACAGGTTGCAAACGGCCTATAGTCGAAAATATTTGTATGCTGATCATAGGAGAAAGGATTTGAATTTTGAAGAAGGTGATAAGGTGCATTCAAAAATTTCACCAATGAAAGGGGTGGTTTAGATTAGGCATGAATAGTAATTTTAGTTCTTGTTATGTGAGTGGCTATGAAATCATGCAAATTGTTGGTAAGGTTGCCTATGAATTGAAACTTCCTAGTGAATTGGCTTCTGTTCCTCCGATTTTCCATGTTTCCATGCTTAAAAAGTTTATTGTGATCCCGAGTCCATTCTTTCTATTTGAGGATTTTGGTGTCAAGGATAATTTCTTGATCGGAAAGTCAAGAAGTTAAGGAATAAAGATGTGGTTTCGGTAGAGGTTTTATGGAAAAATCAACTAGTTGAGGGTACAACATGGGAGGCCGAGGGCAACATGAAGTCCCGTTACCCTCATCTATTTTATAACCAAGGTTAGTCGTTCTTACTAATAATGAGAGTAATGACTAAAATTAAAGTTTTTATTAATTTAGTAATATATTGTAAAATGTGCATTTTGATGGTTGCTTTACAATGATTACAAGGAAGTGAGCATTTGATTTGAAAATTTTCTCTTTAGCTTGTGTTGAGTAATGTCGTGCATTTTTATATGGTGAGTCTTTATTAAATGATATATAGCGTGACGTTGGACTTAAATTTACATAATTGGCTCATGTAAAGTATGTTGAAGTCATGTTGTTGTTGTGAGAAGGGTATGACTTATAATGAAATGTTTAGCCTTATGTTTGGTAATTGATGTTTTTAATTTCCTTGTTGAAGTTGTATGATTGATTTTATTATATGTTGTTGTTTGGTCTTTCTACTCTTGAGATTCCTTGCTTTCAAGATGTTAGTTTCATTTGGGGATGAATGTTTCTAAGGGAGGGATAATGTAACACTTGGAAATTTTAAGACGAGTCTTAAATCATGACATAGGTGCTATGTGGTCTAAACACTATTTTATGACCTATTATAATTAATATAGGTCATTTAGGAAGTTTGGGGACCAAAATATCCTAGAATGTCCATGACGTTATGGAACTAGCTATAGGAGGTACTAGCATGCCTAATCTTATTTGACGAGCATTTAGAAGTCCGAAATCCATGAAAATTTGTTGACGGGTAGTTAATAGGTACTTATATGATTAGTGGTTAAAACGTCCAGGTACGACTCCCTAAGGATAAAAAAGGGGCCCTTGAGGATGACCCTAGCACGTAGGAGGCAATACTGCCTAGGCAGTATGGAACAACGAGGGGCAAAGGACGACTCATGTGTGGATCAACGGGGCGTCGATTACAATCGTTGTCCCATACTTAGATAATTTTATAGAGCCTTCGACTGCACATATCTCTAACCGAAACAGTGGTTGTGTAGCACGGAAGGGAGGCCTGGCCATTGATGGACCAAAGACCCATCGGTCGACGTCTAATTGATGGGCCTACGACTTTCCTATTAGTTTTAAGTTTATTTCATTTAATTAGGTAAAGGGTTAGGTAGTTAATTAGTGCTTAGGGTAGTTTAATTAACTTAATTAATCCACCATATAAAGACCCCAACCCTAATTAGATTACACATAACTCACAAAACAATTCCTCTTCCTTCTCACTTCTTTCTCTCTCTATTGGAAAACACTACTGAGAACAAGCTAGGGAAGGGTTTTGGGATCTGGAAAGGGGTGATTTCACAAAAAATTTCATGAAATGTTGAGATATGGTATCTAATTCACCTTTGATACGTCTTTCCTCAAAGGATTCATGTGGGTTCTTCTAAATATGGAAAATGTGGTTATGAATGGACTTGTTTATGTTTTCTATTGGATAATATGATAATAGTAGGTATCCCATATAATGAGAATAGGCAATAAGTGACATAGACCATGATCGTTATACATTGAATTAGTAGTTCTAACATTCTATGATGAGGGTGTTCTACTTTCCAAGGGTAGAACTAGGACTTATCCCATGTATGCACATGTGTAAGGAATATGACAAGCTTTTATTCACTCTAGTCTCATTCTCAAGTAGAGCTACATTGTACTCTAGCCTCCTTCTCAAGTAGAGGTACTTCTGATAACATAATCACTCGGTGCTATACTTTGTTATCATAGAGTAATTGACATTAATGGATCAAATGAAGAGGTTCCTTTTCTAGTTCGTAACCCAATCACATTCACCCTACCAAAGAGGTCCAATAGGGCTCCTTTAAATGGTGACTAAGATAGCTCATTATAACTTTCCTAAGGAGGATATTATGTCTCTCTATCCAACCAACCCTAAGTACATCACCCTTTACATGAAGGATACCATTACGCCTCTTCAACTTCAACATTAATAACCTTACCACTAGGTTTGAGGTTTCATGTACATGACCTTCTTAACATCATCTAAGGTCTGACATTTCATTCATTAATACATGAAAAGAGTGAAATAACTATACCTAGTAAAGACATATCATATTCACATATCATTCATACATGTGTTATGTAAGGGACACTAGTCAACCAAACATGACACAAAATTCTATAATTTATCACATATAGCATATCATTCTTTGAAACATTTAGGAATGACCATTATCATCTTTATGTCATACTATACATCACTATAACCTACTACATAACCATCATAGACTCATATAGTCAAGTAGGAACAATTGAGCGTCAACTTTAAGGCTCCACACATGAACACAGTCATAGTCTAACATTTTTTCTTCTAGTATACATTGAAGGAAGACATACTTTAAAATTACATTACATGTAGATAGATATGATCATACTTGACATAAATTAATTGCACAAATCATCAAAAAACTGCAACTAGTCATGAAAAGTCAATGATCATCCTATCATATAAAGTAACGTTGCAAGGAAAAATCAATACCAAGTAAGGAACATAACACCGCCACCATATGTGGACGATACCAATCACAACGTAATTGAATTTTGTTTAACATTAAATAAAGAGAATTAGGGCAGCGTACAACCACTCTATTCACAACGCT
Source organism: Solanum lycopersicum (assembly GCF_036512215.1). Lineage (NCBI taxonomy): Eukaryota > Viridiplantae > Streptophyta > Magnoliopsida > Solanales > Solanaceae > Solanum > Solanum lycopersicum. The sequence continues at coordinate 28,013,051 of NC_090806.1, forward strand.
TCAATCCAATGCAAAATACTTCAATTCAATATAATAAAGCCCTTAACCATGGCTATTACATCAATTCAATATAAAAACTGTGATTCTCAATCAAACTAGGTCAATTAAATATAAATTTACCAATCTAATACGACCTAGATATTAGTTCAACAATTATTACATGAATCAATAACCTATAAAAAACTACACTAGAATTATAAGCATTAAATCCAAATCACTTAACCCACAAAGTAGTGAAAAAGTAGGGTTCATCAATTACATAGGCTTATTGTTTAATTGAGTTAAAATATTCTAATTAACTACAATGAAAACAATATACAATGCTTTAAAAGTTTGAATGCAGAAACCCATAGATATATCATTAAATTGGAATGTTAATCGTTTAAATCTATAGAAAACTTCTTTGAAAGGTTTGATACTTGATGAATAGAGTTTCAAGGATAAAAAAAATTCCTAAATAAATATAATCCTCAGATTTGATGAAAAACTCAAGTCAGTTCTTCAATCCAAGCCCTTCATTGAGTTTTGGCTCCAATGGAGTTCTAGAAAATTACTAATGGTATTTGGGTTTTTGATTTTGAAGAATGAAATCTTCTAAGTTGTAAAGGCTTATAAAAATGTTTATAATATATAAAGTATCCCTTAGTAACCGCCCTTTGTTTTATTTGGACGTGGGATAAATTTATAACTTCAACCCTAACTTAATGTTAGTGCACAAGTACCATCGACGGTTGGCAGTCGATGGACCATTCGTCAACAAACAAACCATATTGTCCTCGCGTTGTTTGGTTTATATACTTGAATTTGAGATCTAGATATCCCTAGGTGAAGTATTGACCCACAACACCCATTGATGGGGCGTCGACTGGTCACGAGCCGTCGTCTGCCTCAGTTGTTTGGGGCCTGGTCTAGACATCCTAGGCTTTTAAGAAGGGTACTCCCTCAAGGAACCTTGGTTTGTCCTTGGGGACTTTCACCAGGACATTTCCAACCTAAATATATTTGTATATGAGTTTAGGACCTCTCACAGTAATTTAATCCAAATACAACACGCAAAAATTGATCAAACATGCAAAGACACACAAGGTCATTTCAAAGCAAACCTTTCGAACGCCATGGACGTTTTTGGTACCTCCAATCTTAACAAAACTTGATAAACTACCTATAAAAAACTATAATAGCTCAAATTAGGACCTTATTAAATCATGAAACACACATATAGGTATATAACCACATATGAGGCACATAGGTGACTTAGTCGTCGAATGTCTTGGTCATCCCTTGATGTTTCACTTCCAAATCAGGTAAAACTCTTGAAACTTACTCAATACTAGATTATAAAACATTTTAGGATATTATAATATCATTACAACAAATAAAGGCTCTAGATTTACCTAAGAGTCATTTGGGGGGTGTAATAATGAAATCATGCTATTAACCCTTTACAGATGAGGGATCCCTACATGCCAAAGTCATGTTCATACTTTTAACCTTTACATAAACCTCCAATAGCTACACCTATGCGGGAGAATAGTTAAGGGATAAGAATATTTCTTCTAAGTAACTCATTATCAACAAACGAAGAGCACTCATCTCAAGAGGTACATTGGATACAATATCTCTACTCATGAATACTATCCACCGATTCTACAAATTCTCTCGGTTCTAAACATAATGTTCCACAGAGTATTAAATATTCATTAACTATAGGTTAAGGGATAAATATTTAGTTCCACATTTCAACTGGAGAAAAGTATTTATCCCTCGATGTTACTTTAGAATACCTCATCTCAACTCACGAAGGTACCCAACCAACTTATCTTTGTAATGATCTTGGGAATAGTGAGGTTCCTACTAAACACTTCATATCAACCAACAAAGAATGTTCACTTGAAAATTCCCCTTTTCATTACTAGATTTCTTAGTAATAGTAGGGATGGTTGAGATATTTCATCTCTAGTCACGAAGAGTGTCTACCCTAAAATCCCCAATTTACATTCGTAACTCCATTCATTCATTTTTTGTGTCATTTACATGCATAACTCCATTCATTCAATTTTCATGTGTGTGACTATATGTGAGAATACCTTACACATAACCACCATTATTCATAACATTGACTTCTAATGATCATAATACATTTTGCATAATTCACACACTATCATGCTTTTCGTACTTACTATACTTCATTTACACATAGTATCTTCAAGGCACATTCTCAACTTCATAATACATCTCATGCATGTACATCATAACTTCTCTTAACTCCACATGCAATGCGTTCAAGGACATAATCACAATTCATATATATAATCATATACTTTAAGTAAACACTGCTAACATAAGTGGACTATACCCTTCAAGATAAATTGAACAAGAGTTCGACAATATAATAAATCTTACCCTTTATCCAAGCTTTCATCACCTTTTCTCAATTCTACAATATTTAATTGTCAGGACCCAAAAGTACCCCCTAGAAGAAGGAATCACCCGTATGTAAAAATAATTGCGTACTTGAAATTTCAAAGGTCTTTTACAATCCTTAGCTATCATAAACACATAAGACATCAAAAGTAATACAAAATTAAATCTTTTTACAACAATAATAATGAAAAGAAAATATCTCTCATAAAAGCTAAGGAGAAGTCCCATCGTCAAAAGACATCATAAAGACACGAAATAACTATCTTAAGGACATAGTCCTTTAAATTAAATGAAATGCATGTAATAATTCTTAATAATACAATATAATAAATAGAACTATTCCCTTGAGTATATGAGGACATACTTAGTCTTGAGAGACTCGATACCCAAGCTTTGCCTTCTACTCTTAAACTTGCCTCCCACCTACACTTATTATCTATGGAAAAGTATGGGGTTAGTACAGAACAATTTACTAAGTATGGAATATGCAAAAACAGGCAAAAGGGATGTTTTAGTAAAATAAGAATTCGTGCCAAATAAGTAAAAAATAGTATAAGAATTATCACTTATCATATGTAGTTGAACTCTCATAATTTTAGAACCAAGACATACTTTACAGTAAACTTAAGTGCATTATAGTGAAAATAGTGAAACATTACAATGGGCAATTCATCCCAACCACAGTGAACTTGTTTCCTTTGATGTTTTACTAACCATGTTATCCTTAGATTCACTAAGGTAAGACATAAAGGAACCTCCTATGCACCTGTAACATCCTAAAATGAAAAAGGTGAACTAGAGCTTCGTTATTTTTTCATGAGTTTTTTGTATTTTATAATGAGTTATATTGATTTTCATAGGCAGTTTGTGATGTTTCGTGATGTTTTGAGGTCAAATGTCCAAGAACGTCCATACTGTTTGGTAGGTGTGCCTTAGAAAGTACTTCTTTGTCTTGATGTGTTTTAGTGAGTTTTTCGTGTTTGTTTTAATCCACGTTAACGTGGAATGTTACTAATAACCATACGACTATGTATTGTGGTTTAGCTTATGTGAAAAACTACACCTAGGTCCCACAAGACACTTTAGAGAATGAGCTGAGACATGGACCCAAAACTGTAAAAACAATGTCAACCAACAAACTAGTCCATGGCCAGTCGACCAATCGACGGCTCGTCGACTTTGTCTGTTGATTGGAACTGCATCCTAAACATTTTGGGAGCTTCAGTACCAAATCATGATACCTTATCAATACGACGTCGACGCATAGAAGTTCCGTCATTGATGAGTGTCTATGGTGGTCCTGGAAAAGCTGCTGGACGCAGTTGCTTTGGCTTGGGGTGTTTTGTATATTAACCTCAAGTCTTTTATGACCCTAGGATGATAATATTTAGGGTTTTTAAGTTATATTAAATATGTTTATTCCCTATACTTATACTAGACCCCTCACTTCAAATATTCAAACTCTCTCTCTAAAGAGAAACTCCCTCAAGTCACCATTGGAGCTAACACTGAAGGAAGAGTTAGGATGGCTTGTTGGACGTGTTTCTTCATAAATATTAGCGGGTTTCATTCTCATTGAGGATTGGTAGTCCTTCCTGAACCCTCTTCCATTGAAGGAGAAATTTCTAAATGATTTTAAAAGGGTTTTCAAACTCTATCTTCTCCTAGTTTTGAATCTAAGTAAGGGTCTTCCTGTAAAAGTTTTTTAATGATTCAAATAGGTTTCTTCTATTATTATTTGATAAATTTCATGTAATACCCTAATGAACTTATGCCTATGCATATTTTAAACTTTTAGCTTAAGAAAGGGTTAGATTAACATTCTTCTGTAGGTTATAAACTTTTGTTTTTCTTATGTTGTTATGATGGTTTAGCTACTGACTTAAGGGCCATATTATTATAATAGTGAATAATATGTTATAGGTGATGAAATCATGGTTAAATGGTGAATTGGTTATATTGTATAACTCTTATTATGAAAGGTTCTTGAGTGTTATTGTCCACCTTATTGGTAGTGTTGTTTACTTGATTTATTTGATATATTTGGTATGTATTGGGAGTATGGATTTGAATGCCTAATGTGTGAAATGAAGTTATAATGAAAGATGGTTCTTGTTGAAATATATTATGAAACATTAATTGTTTGTCTTGCTTAGATTGTTCCTAAATTAAGTCAGTGTATATGTTTAGCATGCTATTGTGTAAGAAATGATGAAGGAAGGTGTGAGCATGTCTTAAATTATATGTTATGAATGTGATGATTTATTTGAAAGGTGTACTCATAGGTACACACACACTCACATTTTAAATGAATGAATGAATTATTGAAGTTAAAGAATGGAAATGAAGAGGAGAGTTTTGGGGTGACCACTCATTGTGATTTGAGATGAAGTGTTTAGTAGTAATCTCACTACATATAAAGAGCTTTCTAAATTAGGTTGGAGTATGGATACCCACAGTGAGTTGAGATGGACCTTCCAAAAGTTAACCTTGACCTTTAGTAATGAATGTTTAAGACTCTGTGGGGTTTTATGCTTAGCACCGAGATTATTCTAAGATGGGATGGGTGCACATTGTGAGTAGAGATGTTGTACCCAATGTACCTCTTCAGTTGAGTACTCCTTGTTAGTAGAGAGTGAGTTACTTAGTAGCAATATCTTTATTCCTTAAGTTTGCACCAGCGTATGAATAACTATTGGAAAATCCATGTAAAAGCTAAGACAAAGGCCCCACTCTACACAAGTGGGGAACCCTCATCCAAAAAGGATAGCATAGGGATTCCATATCTAGCTCTCATGGTCTATGTCGGTTAAAGATACTTCCTCACAAAATAAATTATGAACTAAGTCACTTAAAAGAACGTACTACTTAGGGTAAGTGGTGGTATAGGACGCTATCTAACCATTGCACTAAGTAGACCTTCCTAAAGGGGAGTCTTGGTTTGTTCTATCAAGTGTTGTAATTGAAGTTAGATAAATTAATGTCCAACGCTAAGGAAGTATGTTGAAAAAAACAAAGTTTTAATTGATGAAGTTTGAAGAGACTAATATAGAGTTCTTAATCCAAGTGAAACCTCGAGGAGAACTAACTGGAGTAGTAGTATGAGATACTACTCTTACATTGAACTTAGTGTAAGTTATCTGTCCTATTGGAAAAGGGTACTCACATGTAATCTTTCTTGTATGAATGTCTTTCACATGTCTATCAAAGAGTGTGAATTTTATTCCCTCACTAGGTAAGCCTATGGATGGTAGTCTTAAGGATCACATTGGTGTGCCTTAAAGGAGGTGTATGGGTGTTCCCTTCTTGACTTACCAAAAGGAGTCTTAGGATAACATGTTTAAGGAAACCTCATGGGAAATGAGTTCACATTGCTTTGAATGAACTGTTCACTGTAACATGCAACTACTTCACTATGTTTCACTGTAATGTTTTTGAGTTCATTATAAAGTGATTCCTTGTGCTAAAATTATGGAACTCTTTTACTATGTGCTAAATAATGATTATTATACTCCTTAATACAATAATCATAAAATTTTTACTTATTTGGCATGAAAGCTTATATAACTAAAATGTCCCTTTTTGCATGTTTTTCCATATGCGATACTTAATAGATTGTTTTGTACTAACTCCATACATTTATATACTTATTAAATATAGGTATGGAGGTGTTTAAAGATTAGAAGACAAATCTTGTGAATCTATCCTCTCAAGATTAAGTATGTCCTCTAATATTCGAGGACATAATTCTATTTCTTAATTTCTATTGTTATGACTTATTATGTATTTTCATTTAATGTAAAGGGTCGTGTCCCTGAGATTTTTATGTCGTGTATTTAAGTTTTGCTTGTGTTGACGTTACCAATCCTTAGATTTTATAAAAGATTTTTTTAATTAATTTATTCATGAAAATATTATCTTATGTAATGAATGATTGCTAAGGACTGTACAAGACCTTTGAAAGGTCAAGTATGCAATTGTTCCGACCTGTGGGTGCTCCCTTCTTCTAGAGGGTTCTTTTGGGTGGGTACAACACCCCATTCAATACACACCAAAGTGACCTTAACACTACCAACCATAGGCTTACAACGCTCAACAAACAACTTCGCGCTCTAGACTATATATTAGAAGAACTTTCATGCATTAAGTACTTCACATAAGTGACATTCTCAAACTTGTAAGTTACACTAAGTGCAATGTGAGAGTAGTATCCCATACTACTACTCCCACATAGTGTTCCGTGAGTATTCCCTTTCATTAAGTACACTACATGAATCATTCATAACTTCATTGCATAAAACTTCACTTTAACTTCCTTCCGTAACATTTGACCTTAATTTATCTAACTTCATTTACAACATATGATAACTCATTCATACACTTCATATAAAAAACAGAGAGACTCCCCTTTTGGAAGGTCTAGTTAGTTCAGATGATAGATAGTGTCTCATACCACCACCTACGCTAAGTAGTACATTCATTTAAGGGACTTCACTCATACATTTCATATAAAACACACCAAGACTCCTCTTTCGGAAGGTCTACTTAGTTTGATGGATATATAGCATTCCAAACAACCAAGTTACCCAAGTAGTGCATTATTTTAGGAGACTTAATTTGTTCACTCTTTTGTGGTGGAATAGCATTAATAAACATAGACCATTATGAGATAGATATAGAATCTTGATACTACTCTTATCGGATGAGGGTTCCCTAATGGTCTAGGGTATTGTCATTATCATAGCTTTTACATTACTTTTCCAATAGCTACATCTATGCAGCCACATAGATAAGAGTTGAGGAATTTCTACTTAGTAACTCATTCTCTCTTACCAGGAGTACTCATCTCAATATGTCTATTAGAATAAAACATCTCAACTCAGGAAGTGTAATCACCCCTTCTTCATATCCTCTCGATGGTAGGCATAACTCACCCAGGAGTCTTAAACATTCGTTACAATAGGCGAAGGGATAGCTAAGTAGCACCACATCTAAATTCACGAAGGGTAATTATCCCTAAAGGTTACATTGGAATAACAAATCTCAACTCACTAAGGGTATACCGCCTCAAACTTATCGTAGAATGATCTTAAAAATGTCGAGGTTTCTACTAAGAACTTCATCTCAACTCACGAAATGTGATCCACCCAAAACTCCCCTTCTCATTCACATTCTTAAGCTTCATTAATTCATTTATTCAAATGGTGAGTGTGTGTGTTCATGTGAGCACGCCTTTCACATAATCACCATTTCATAGACATTGAATTCAAAACATGCTTAGACCCTCATTCAACCTATTTAACACATAAAAACGCTTCACATAATCATAAAGTTCATTTAGACATCATCTCTACTGTACCTCACAAAAAAAGCTCATAAAGCATTTCAATAAGAACAACATAATTATCATCATACTCGACATAATTTGCCTTCAAGGAATTATTGACAATACATAAGTAGATTCACATCACATATTTCAAATAAACACCGCCACCAAAGGTTCATCGTACCACTCAAGTGGATTTCATAAGATTAATTAAACAATGTAACCAAATTAAAATTAATCCGTGATTTCACCACCTATAGTCAGCTTCTCAATAATACTTCAAAAAATATCCCATAGGGAAGTAGCTATGTCACAATATAACCATAAAGAAACACCAACCCTAACAATATCAAAATATTATCATTGGACCCTTTCATAAGTCAAAAGTTGATAAAAAGAAATAAAATGGTTTCATTGAAGTTTTAGCATTTCAATAAACAACTAACATTAAAAATAGCATATTTGAATCCTTTAAAACAAACATTTACATTCAAGACCCATACTTATAGTAAAAGATAGGCGAAGTTAGGGTTTAAAACCTTTGTTGAAGTTCATAAGAAATGTCTCCTTGAATGGAAGAGAGTTAAAGGATTATTACCATACAAAAATGAAAAGTTAACACACTAATCTTTGATTAGTAAACGTCCATAACCATCCCCACCAAGACTTTCCTATAGTTGAAGCTTCTATTGGATTTTGGGAGAGTCTTTCTTGAGAGAGGGTTTTTGGCTTTATGAAAAAGAAGTCTAAAAGTAGGTCATAGTGTTTTAATCCTCTTAATATACCTAAAATTACCTATAATAAGTATCCATGATTCATAAAAGTCTTGGTGTGAATTAACCGAACACGCCAAGCTTTGGCGGAAAATTAATGCTTTAACAGGTGCAGCATACACCCCCAACTTACGGGCCGTTTCCCAGTCGACGCCCCTTAGATGGGGTCCGTTGATTAGGGTCGAGCCTACATTTTTTGCAGGCTTTGATTGTATTGTGGGGAAAATAGACGCCCAAGGTCGGTGCACCTTTTTTTTACCAACAGTCTGTCCCTTGTGATAGTCGTTAGTCACTGCTTGGCCGCATCCTGCCAAAGGGATGAGGTCCTCTTCTAGGGCCCTTCGTGGGTCCTGCGTGGGCTTGTACACAGACTTTAAACCCCTATACTCCATGTTATTAATCTTAGGAACATCCCACATCAATTTCAATTAAAACAAACACATAAATCTCTAAAAAACATGAGAACACACAAGCACTTTTAAGCGATATCTTCGGAACGTTATGGACGTTCTTGGACGTTTGATATCCAAACGTCACAAAACCTCAAACACTGACTAATACCAATATTCTAAATCAATTTAATTCAAAATTAATAATGAAAAATTTACAAAACTCTAGTTCACCTTAGTTCATTCTAGGATAATACATTTTACCTCACTTGGAACAACATTCGTCCTTGAATGACACTAAACTCTTTTAAGAACATTCAAGACTTACTAGAAGCATATAACCCATCACATCATGATCAAAAGATTCATATTAAATGCACAAAACATACAAGGAACACCAACTACACATTGACAAGCATTTGTTATGCAATAAAAACAACTTATGGAAAAAGTTCCACCTTTAAAAGCACACACTCATTTCTTCATAATTTTTATTTCAGTCATGGAGGAACTAACTTCTCCAATATTATGCATGTTCGTATACATAATTTTCTACACACATTAATGCTACAAATCATGGAATTACAATTAAGTCCATTTTAAAAATTATTTACAGTGAATGCACAAGCCTTAAGAGGGAAATATGCTAAAAAATCATTAATTCATCTTTCAATCAATTTTCACATGAAGGCATGACAACATGAGATACAAAATTATACTAACTCACCTTATGACATGATAAAACAACATTGAAATAATTAAACAATATAATTAGCTACACCTTAACAAGAGAAATATAGGTTGAATATCAATTCACCCAATGTAATAAATATATCATCAAGAGCATGCACAACATTATACCTTCAAAGACACTCATAACATAAAGAGAAATGCAACTCATACAAATATGCGAAACGCTTAACCATACAAAACTAAAAAGGATTTCTGGCACAATCTTGAATAAGTATAGAAGGAATGATAATGATATGAACTACCTCTCTACCTAACTGATTCTCCCACACATAGGGTAAAGCCATCTTCAAGGTCTCATTAGTCTATTTACCGCTATACCTCTCACAAGGTTGAAACTCTCACTACCCTTAACTAATCACATCAAGACTAAAGATCAACCTTACAAGTCAAGCATAACAACGTTCTAATTGGATTGAATCTAGAACAACACTTTTAAGTATCACCTTACGAAACTCTTAGGAATCACATATCTCAAGATGGAATAAAATCCCTTCTTCCTCGTAACATTACAACATTCTTTAAGCACTTCTCAAATTTAAACCTTACCTTTTTTACAATTGTAACGACCCAAAACCGGGCTGCGACTGGCACCCACACCTACCCTCTGATGTGAGCGAACCAACAAATCTAACCTTAACATTTCAATGCAATAACAACAAAAACTAATGCGGAAGACTTAAACTCATTAGTAAAATCAATAATCAACTTCTATAACTCAAAAACTTATCATTATCCCCAGAATCTGGAAGTCATCACCACAAGAACATCTAAAATCAAATGACTAAACTAAGAGTATTCTAAAAGCTAAAAATACATAAGAAGCTAGTCCGTGCCGGAGGTTCAAGGCATCAAGACGTGACGGAGGAGATCCAGTCCAAGCTAGAAGTGTTAGCTCACCCTGAAGATCCGGTGTGACGAAGACTGGCTTGAATTACTGTTGAGTCGAAGATGACGGCACGTTTGCTGCATTCCACAATTAAACAAGAAGAAAATAATAAAAGTAGGGGTCAGTACAAACACGGGTACTGAGTAGATATCATCGGCCAACTCAAAATAGGGAACAGTATATATCAAGTATTATCATAAATCAACTATAAAACTCTACATGTAACAACAACAAGTACTATAATCATCAATAAGTACCATCAAATTCACACATGAGGACTCAAGCCCCACTACCATACTCATTTGGGAATCATGTTCGTTAGATTGAGTATATTAACATCTTTCAAGATTCATTATCTTTCCTCCTCTTGTGTCGGTTCGTGACACTCCGATCCCCTAGTTCTATGTGTCGGAATGAGACACTCCAATCCCCTACATGTGTCGGAACGTGACACTCCGATCCCCTACATGTGTCCAAACGTGACACTCCGATCCCCTACATGTGTCGGAACGTGACACTCTGATCCACTAAATCTATTTGTCGGAACGTGACACTCCGATCCACTAAATATCATTCTGTAAATCATCAAGCCTTCTCTATACCAAGGCATCATCATGAATAATGTATATTAAAGTTTCTTTTCATGATTTGGGATTCAATATTTTTGATCATGCTTATCTTATCACAATCACACAATCATATTCATGCAAACATACAATTAAGCATATTGTAGGGTTTACAATACTACTAATACATATCATTCTCTATTAAGAGTTTACTATGAAAGCATGAAAACCATAACCTACCTCCACCGAAGAATTGAAATCAAGCAAGTTAATCCTCAAAGCTTGGCGTTTTTCCCCTTCTTCTCGATCGTTTCTCTCTCTCTTTCTCTGTCTCTCTTTGTTCTTTCTATTTTTCTTATTCCCCCCTCTTTCTTTTACCCTAATTAGTATATAACTAAGAATAAAAGGTGGCAATAATACCCCACTAATTATCTTAGGGTTACCTCTTTTAACCCTCAAGAATATGAGTTATTAACATAAACCCACGAAGTCTATAATTAAGGAAAGAATAGTCCAAAAACGTCCCTTAAAACTCCACCAGAAATCCGACTCTGCCTGGGATTTGCGTAACCTGTGACGGGCCGTCGTGCCTGCGACGGTCCGTCTTGCAGGTCGTCGCAGAGTTCAGAGACCCAAATTTCCTCCAAGGGTCTGTGACGGTCCGTCACATCTGTGACGGTCCGTCCTGCCATTCCGTCACAAAGTTTAGAGAGTTGATCCTCCGTACCCAATTTCAGATTTTCTAAGTATTTTGGGACGAGACCCCCTCGACGGTCCGTCGTGCCCATGACGATCCATCGTGGGGTCCGTCGCTTCTGCTAGTTTTTCCAGAATTGAAGTCTGTTGCTCGAAACGACTAAACGGGTCGTTACATTAGATACCAATTTACCCATCGTTCGTCCCCGAACGATCAAAAGAAGAAAAACAAGGGCGAAAAGGAGTACCTGAATCTGTAAACAGGTGGGGGTATTTTTCTCGCATATCCGCCTTCTTCTCCCAAGTGGCTTCTTCAATCGGTCGATTCTTCCATTGTACCTTGATTGACGCAATCTCTCTTGACCTCAACTTGCGAACTTCTCTATCTAAAATAGCAACAGGCTCCTCCTCATAAGACAAGTTCTCATCAAGCAAAACTGAATCCCAACGGATAATGTAATTTCCATCCCCATGATATCTTTTCAACATCGACACGTGGAATACCGGATGTACTCCGGACAGCCCTGGGGGTAAGGCTAACTCATAAGCCACTTCCCCTACTCGCTCGAGTACTTCAAATGGTCCAATGTACCTTGGACTTAGTTTACCCCTTTTTCCAAACCGCATCACCCCTTTCATGGGCGAAACTTTCAACAAGACTTGTTCACCTTCCATGAACTCTAAGTCTCTAACCTTTCGATCTGCATACTCTTTTTGCCTACTTTGCACCGCTAGAAGCTTTTCTTGAATAGACTTCACTTTTCCCATCGAATCCCTCAAAAGGTCAGTACCCCAAGGTCTAACCTCGAACGAATCAAACAAACCAATGGGAGACCTACATCTCCTCCCATACAATGCTTCAAATGGAGCCATATCGATGCTTGAGTGATAGCTATTATTGTATGAAAACTCCGCTAAGGGTAAGAAGCTATCCCAATGACCACCAAACTCTATCACACATGCACGAAGCATATCTTCCAACACTTGAATCGTCCTTTCAGACTGACCATCGGTCTGAGGATGGAACGCGGTACTAAGGTCCAACCTAGTACCCAATTCCGCATGCAATGTTTTCCAAAACATAGAAGTAAACTACGTACCTCTATCTGATATGATGGATAGTGGAACCCCATGCAATCGCACCACTTCCTAGATGTAAAGTTTGGCTAATTTTTCTGCATTATAAGTCACCTTGACCGGAATAAAATGAGCGGATTTAGTTAACCTATCAACAATCACCCAAATGGAGTCATACTTACCCATTGTCTTCGGAAGACCAACCACAAAATCCATCGCAATTCTTTCCCACTTCCATTCCGGAATGGGCATTCTCTGAAGTGTTCCTCCGGGCCTTTGGTGTTCATACTTTACTCTTTGACAGTTTGGACACTTAGCAATAAAATCAACAATATCACGCTTCATTCTAGTCCACCAAAAGT